>NC_134950.1:42381530-42981530 GCF_965638725.1 Aptenodytes patagonicus
AGGTTTTGCTGCATCTTTCAAATATATATATTTAATACAGATATATATAGGTAGTGTTAAATATTTTCATATATTATATATGTGCATCTATGTGTATTTATATAATAATATATGCATATTATGTATTTAACATGCATAATATATATGTGCATATAAGTGGTACACATATGTATGTTAACTATGGCAGTACAAGTTTAACTGTTTGAATAGTACGAGGAAGATTTCTCTTCCCTGTTTTTTTTCTCTCTGGCTAAATTATCTTTAATTCTTTCTGTGTAGTGACACAATTTCAAGTTTCATGCAGACATATTTTAGCAGCCATGGCTGAAGCTAAAACCTCTCAGCAAGGAGAAAATTATTCAAATTCAAAATACTCAAGCATATTTCAAAACTCTGACATTGTATCTAAGTCAAAGTGGTGTCCTCACTTGACAGTGCAACAAAAGCATTGGACATTTTTCAGTTTTGTGGACAGTGCAAATCCTTTGGACATGTAAAATTGCTTCCTGAAGTATAGAGCAGACCTAGCTTTCCTAGTCCACCACCTTGCAATTATGCTTCATAAAAAACTAAAGGTCATATCTAGTAAGACTAGTATTGCCTTAATGCCATTAGCACAGCAGTTTGTAACCAGAGAGTTTCCAGGCACCCAAAATATCTGTTACACTGCTTCTGTTGTAATACAATTGAACAGCCTAAGGAATTCGAGTCTCTGCAGTCACTGCAGAATTCAGACTGCAGTGAATACACATGAAAAAGTTTGAGCTACTTGTAAAAAGCAAAATGGAGACCATGTTAAAAAAAAAAAAAACAAACCCCAAAACTCAAACAGTAAACTTGGTGTTAGTTTCCCATTTCATATGTGTATGTGGTTAAAGCACTTGCCTAACATATAAAAAGGCAAAAAATATGTCAGGTGTCTCAGATCGTGCATCTCCCCACTCCCAAGTAAATGCAGATGTGCAGGTCTGCTCTCCCCAGGATTTGTTTTCTATGGCCCAGTGAATCCCACATTCTTTTCTGCGTAGTGGCCAAGCTTCAGATGTAGGGGAGCACGGCATCCTGGCTCACTCCTCCCTGAAATAAGCAGCTGCTGGGGTTTAGGACATCTCTTTTGGAAATAAAATTCTGAATATCTCTTGACAGAGTAGGCAACTGAACTGTCGTGTCTCCTGGTCAGTGCTTTAATCAGTTGGCTATTGCATACAAGGAGAGCAGCATCCCTCCTGCTGCTGGCAGAAAGGCACCTGGTTTCCACTTTTTGAGACAACAGATTCCTATATTATATCTAGCCCCAGTCCGTGCAGATGTTTTGGAATTTCATAAAAAAGTTTAGGCTGTTCTCAGTGAAAGCATCATAGAAAGAATAAATAAAAAATATGGTTATGTTTGATGCATGATGGGGTTTTTTTTGTAGCTATTGAAGTGCTACAAGGCATTTGGCAATATTTCCCTTAAAACAATAACAAAATAAAAACAGAATGATGACATGCACATACAGCTTTTACTTTTTTCCATTAAACATTGGAATCCCTAGCTGGGAAAACTATAATGTAAGGCTTTTACAGCAGGTACTTCATGCTTCTGTGATACCTCGGTCTTTCTTTCTTTCTGCAGTTATTATGATATAGTCAGAAATTTTCAAGGAATCATAAATAAAATTATGTATGTGCAAGTATGTGATGTATCAGAGTATCTGGTAAGTGAAGATATATGTTTATAAAACAATTGTTTAATCTGATAGTAACACAAATCCAACCATCTTCTTGGCTAGCAAGGAAACCAACTATCTACTGCAGCTGAAAATGTAGAGCAAACTATATTTCAGTTAATGTCATGAATTCGATTTGAGGCTAAATCATGTGAAGCTTTACATTCAGCAGTGTAAAAACTGAGACATGCTCTCACATAATTTCTGCCAAAAATGGCAGAAATGTCTTGAGCTTGAGAGAAGCCAGATTTTGATCTGGAGAGGAACTGTGTTTGGTTTTGAAGTGAGTTAATAAAACTAGATTTCACTATTAGCCTAGTGCTTCCATTTGGGGAATTAAAACATTTGTATCAAATTAAAGTTGCATATCCTTTATCACATGTACCCAGGTTACATTCATAAAATATCCATTTTTACTTACATACCCTGAATGAATCCATGACAATCCCCTGTAGATGATGACAAAATGTATATTTAGATTTGAAGTTGCTCTTCTGAGCCACCTCAGCTAATTACAGATGACAACCCATGGCTTACTCCTTTGTTCTGAAACATCAAGAATGTGTCAAAAAGCGTCTGAACTCTCTAGAGTCCCAGATGTTGTTATTGCAATAGGTGACTGGAATTAGCAAAATACGTAACGTCATTTGCTAAGAGCCTCTTGTGACTTAGGTAGGAAGGCAGCTGTACTGCAAATATGCATATGACTTCTCCACCGGAGTGAACAGAGTTAAGTCAAAGAAATCTCTAAAAGAGTTAAAGAGCTAAGCAGGACAGAGAAATCACTGCTGGAGAGAAGTCATTCTCTCATAAACAGCTTCACAGGGGTATTAATAAAATGGCTGAGCCCATGTAGGCTAGAAGAAGGGATTCTTCTCAAGGACAGGCTTGGGGTTGGAAGTGACCTAAAATGTCAAAAACGTTAAAAACGGACAGGATTATGTGAACACAGAAAAGCTGAGAGAAGGAATAAACAATTCAAGATGTTCCTTCCACCAAAGAGACAACAAAGACAGCAGATGCAAACTTAAGCTTAGGTAAGCTTTGTAGGAGCTGCATAAATATTCAGCCAATTTCCTTCTATCTACCTCTTTAATGTCACGGTACTGGAGATAACTCCTTTAAAGCTGAGTCAGACCTGCCTAAGTTTGATCACAGCCTGCACAGCCTGGACCTTTCTGGTACCAGCTGACATAATCACTGCTGTTACCTGAATGTAACCTTCATTCTGGTCATAGAGTCCACAAAATGTTGAATTCCTCAGCATGGCTCAAGGATGGACACCAGTCACTAGATGTGCGCATGGCACTGTCATGAAAAGGGACAGTGTGGCAACTACGTAGTTTTCTGACACATATTCATGTAAAACCTGAATTGAGTTAAACTCTTTTCTAGGCTTTGAAACTCACATAGTACATACGCCTTGTCTATGTAGAGAGGATGCCAAACCTCTGTTTCTTATTTAAAGGGAAGCACCTGTTTCTCATTTAAAATAAAATTATGTTAAACCATTCTGGCTATGTAAAAAAATCTTCTGAGGTTGGAATAGGTTATGTTTAGCCAGAAGTAAAGCTGTTTGTATTGGTAGAAAGTTTATGCTGGCCATATCGGCCATAAGGCTCATGTCTTTGCCCTTGAGGAGGTCTCTCAGCATGTATGTAAAGGACACATAGGCATCCAACAGTACCAAGAACATTTACTGAATCTGCACCAGTTCTGCAATCTTATGCATATTTTACTATAAAGGGGAGATTAATTGCTGATGTTAATAAAGAAGTACTTTGATAATGGCTGATCTGTAAATGACTGAAATTATATTGCTCCAGCTGAAAGATTTTGATCATTAACTATTTTTGTGACACCAACAGAATGAGAAAAAAAAACATTTTTCTCTCTAAGTTGAACAGCTATGGTTTCTTTGAGACAACACTGACTTTTTGATTTTATATTGCAAAGAGCAATATTAGTTGAGCATTGCTTACTAGAATGACGTTATTGCAAAAGTATTTCTTTAATTCCCATATATTATGGTATCATATGCTATAGTAGATAAGAATACTGAATATAAAGCATGTATACAGCATGTAAATTGAAGATGTTCATATACATATGTGTGTATATATATCTATATGGTCCTACTTGCTGGCAACATTTCTAACAATAACTGCATTAACACGTTAAAAAAGCAAAATGAAGTAAGTATAGGCACTTGCAGTTTATAGGTATGCTTCTGAAGAAACACAGGTCAAAAGTAGTGCTCATCAATTGGGAATGATTCTCAGTCTCTGTTAGCCAGGTCCTACTTGGTTTTCATGAAGAATGAAATGGACATCCAGATGTTAATACTGAAGTAACAGTGTTGGGCTCTGATCCAAATTCCATTTAAGTTAAAAGGAGACTTTCCATTAAATTCAGTAGTCTAAGGATCAGGCCCTCAGAGTACCACCTTGTTAAAACATGCCCTTGCTTTACTTTCAATCACACGGCTGTTGCTTCTGTTCCAACAG
Source organism: Aptenodytes patagonicus (assembly GCF_965638725.1). Classification (NCBI taxonomy): domain Eukaryota; kingdom Metazoa; phylum Chordata; class Aves; order Sphenisciformes; family Spheniscidae; genus Aptenodytes; species Aptenodytes patagonicus. Next base: position 42,385,749 of record NC_134950.1, read on the forward strand.
GAGTGGGGTTAGAAGATCCAATGATAGCCAGAAGGCAGCCACAAGTTAGAAAGGGAATCAAAACCCATGTGTAGATTTCAACAGCCGTTTGGTTACCCAGATCTATAGGTGAGGGTTTAAAGTGCAACTATAGACTTTTCAAAGTGGAAGTAAAATGATATCCCAAAGGAAGCCACGGACATGCCAGGCTGGCATCACTAGGCTGTTGCTGTTTTCTGTGACACCGCTTAGGTTGAGCAGGAAGTTTGTACCAAAAATCATTTCTCAACTGTAGGAGTGGGTTGGATGTTTTGGGGTGAGGGAAATCCCAGTGCCACTTTCCTCTAAGGAACTGACAACCCCCTGTGCCTGAATTCAGTCTGTGATAAGAAGGACTATTAGTCCCAGGGCAGTTCTCCTCAGGAAAGAATAGCACAACTGGATGAGCAATGCTTAACCCCTTAACCTAATCTAATTCTTTAATTTGGCAATTACGTATAAGGAGTTTTGGCACACAATAGGGGAGTAGAAGGTGGATGGGAAAGTTCGCTTTGCTCTAGAATAGGAAGGAAAGGCATGAGTTTGGTGAAAACTGGGGGGAAGAGTAGAATAGTTTTGTAGACTGAGGGCTATGCACCAGTACTTTTAATTAATATAATTATATTCATTATCATAAGAGTTATAGTACTGTTTATTTTGTTTCCTTTTTTCCCCTATTTCTCTTCTACTTTCATTCTCTTTCTGTTGGGATTTCAAAATGTTCTTCCCCCTTTTTCTTCATGTTTCAGTAAAACAATAGATGCTCATGAAAAGAAAAAGGTGGTTTTGTGTTGTGCCTAAACGGCAGTCATACATTTTCGGTAGCATTCCATTGCCTTGGCCTAACCTACCTTGTCTTCACCTTCTGATTATTTTTTTTTAATTTAGGCAACAGTATTAGATGATGATGTGAGATGGAGAGGCAGGTCCATAAGAAACCCTACTCCTAGCCTATGAAGAACTTGAAAAATTTAGAATAAGGTTTTGACCTGAACTGCAGAACAAGTAGAAGCCACTCAAAGAGCATAAAGGACTGTCAAGAAAAGCTAGTTCGTGGTCCTAGTGTATATTCACTAATATATGTGTACAATACCACTTCCTACCATTAACTAAATATAATATTCTGTCACCCTCTAGTGGTGGGTCTACAACACCATACTTCTGATAGTACTGATAAAAGATTTTCTCACTGCATGTCTAGTAGAAGACCTTGTCGCATGTAGGAGAAACTAGGCTTCAATGTTTGATGTTCTGTGCATACAGATTTGTAATTTTGGTCTCCACTGCATATATATGTAAATGAATTGTATCCTATAATTCATGCCAAAAATGAGACATGTAAATTGCCTGTGTTGGTTTTGGGCAGATTAATTAACTAAAGAGTTTTTTGTTGTTTGGGGGTTTTTTTTAATTATTTCTGTACTCTTCTCCTTGGATAAATTGACTGAATTCCGACATGCAAAGTCAGGGAACACAACTGTGCACTTGAAGCCCATATTGGCTAACCAAATCCCTTCTTTCTTAATTCCTAGTTTTACCCATAATAAAAGTCCTTGTCTAAGACTGTCTGATGCTCTACTGGACAAGTGCAATGCCCATTCAAATCTGTGAAAGCAGTAATTGTGCCTGAAATAATAGTGTGACCTATGCATCATACGGACCTCTTGGTATATTTGACAATAAAGCAACATAACAAAGCCAAAATATTTGGCATCACCTATTCCATTAGCTTCAGCAACACTTACAAAATCTGGGTTTCTGACCCAGCCTTAGAAAAAGCTGAAAGTGCAGTATGCTAGAGAACAGCATTTAATGGGTTCATTTATCAAGATTCCCAGTAACTGATAATATTGATGTGTTTTACACTGATATTGGACAATTTGGCTTCAGATCACATATGATTTAAAGCGTCCTAAGTAACAGCAAAATACTTGGTTTGAAACGGAAGGGTCGTGCTTTTCACTGGATCAGGAGGTAGTGAAACATACAGAAAGCTGATTGATAGCTTGAGACAGCTGGAACAGTCCCTTTTGATCACTTTGCAGACGCTCTTCTCAGAGGTAAAGCAAGTGTTATTCGTCTCTGGCCAGAGACTCTTAACATAATTTGGTATTTCAAGTATTAAATGATACTAAGTATCCGATATCTCTGTAATATTATCAGTATGGGCCATGCATTCACCACTTATGTGTGAACTCAGAATTACCAAATGATTAAAATGGTTCACTGTATCTTTGTTAAAGAGGTGTATGGCAGCATCTTCGTAGTCACAAATGAAATGTAGGTATATATCAGCATGTCACAAATAGTGCCGCAAAGGCTTTTTGATACCTCCTCACCAGGAGGAATTGTTTAACCGATCTGCCTTTAGACACTTCAGGAGCAATTATCCCTTCTCGGACCAGATGGAGCCTTCCAGCTACATCATGGAAAGGCAAGGTGTTTTCATGAGGGGACGATGCACTCAGTAAAACTTCGAGTTTCTCAAGAAAGAACCCAGCATACACCTCCTGTAATGTGTAAAGAGCCCGGGACACTCAAGAGGAGGGTCCTGACCATGCTGCTAATTAGTAAACCTTTTGAATCTCTGAAATTTCAGCAAACCTGCCAGTCTTTGCTCCCACGCTCACAAAAGTATCCTGCAAATACAACTGGGAAGAGAGGGGGAAAATATTTCTCACGTCGTCATGAACATTAGTTCAGTGTTTTGAAAACAATACCAAAAAACTGGCAGATTTTGCACCTACCTTCAGGTTTTATCATTTACTATCTGTGGGGTTTTATGTCTGTATCTGAATCCTGCAAACACGCATATGATACACATTGCACATGTGTACATCCACATGTGAGCAGAGCTAGGCAGATCCACAGAGGCAGAGATTTACATTCATTTTATCATATTCATTTAATTTCCCTTAGTTTACTGGAGAAAATGAGGTTTTTTTGCTAATGGAACTGCAGTTATACTTAGGGAAAATGAAGTTATCTTCCTCATCTTTATCATCGCATATAATGAAGCAATTTCAGTAATGCACGTGTCAGCGGATTGTTGGTGATGGTACATCCTTCAGAAAGAATACAAATAGACTTCACTGACCCTGGAGTGCTGAGAGTAACATGATACTTACTCTGACTTGTAAACTGAGCAAACATGACATGGAGGTCACAGAATAAGGGCATATATGCATCTTTCAGCCCTTGTTTTGACAAAGTGACTTCTTTCTCCAGAGGGACATTTCTGCCATTTTTTTCCAGCATGTTTCACCTTTCACTGGCTATTAATCCCAGTATGACTTAACTGCAAATTATGATTCCCACCTATAAGCTTATGGGATTTAATTCTTAATTTTTTTTCGTCATTTATTTGAGCACACAGAGTTAGCACTCAGAAGATCTAAGAAAATAAGGGTATGGAAAACAACTTAACAAACTGAGTTTAAATCAAATGTAACAAGTTATAAATATTAGAACAAAGAGTACTATTAAAATTCACATTCATTAATGGAAATTTTTGATTATTAGCAGCTTTAAGAAATCAGGGTAGACCATAAAATTTTTGAAAATCTGTGCATTTTCTAATATTCTATGCAGTATTCTTCCAGCTTTAGTAAGATATCTTCCCTGTGTCTGATTCAGTCTAACATTTATATAGACATCAGTTTTAAACAGAATTTTCAGAACTTTATGAACTGGGTTAACAAAGGAAGTTTTGCTAAAAGTGAAATTATTCAGAATATTCTTATTTTTCTGAATGCATGGTTCGTGAAACGTTTGATACAGGTGTGGATAGCATCCCAGCACAGAATACTTCAAAATAAAGGTATCAGCACAGCAACTAGCGTATTTATTCAATGCAGTAGAACAACTGTGGATGGGGTTAAGCCTCTTCATCATGTTAGCTAACTGATAAAGCACTATTAGCAGTTATCAACGTGTATGGTAAAGGACATTGAAATTCTTCTCCCTGGTTTGCAGATGGGAAAATGGGACATGTCAAAGACCACTGCAGACTTTTGCTGGAACCCACCCTCCTGAATCTGTTTTCAACTAGGCCATCAAATTTTATGATGATAGTAATGGCTGCTTATGTGAACAAATGTGACAGGCTTGGTTGTCTTTGTTGTGTAGGTTATTAGGTCAGTGATGCCAGTTCCAAGTTTGGAAAAAACAAAATGTCAGCCTAGGCCAGGAAGCAGAGGGGCGAAATTCTTTTTTTACAATGCTGAAGAGAAATGTGTAAGGTAATAGGGATTAATTATTTGTCTAGTGTAATAACCAAACTCCATGTCAAGGACGATTGGATGGTCCAGATTTGTGTTTTCCCATAGTGAGACTCTTAAAGAGACTTCAGGGGGGAGAACAACAGCAGTTTGTAGCTTCTAAGTATTGTCTGGTTTTTGTTTTTTCTCAACAGAGCTACAGTGAACCTGTTGATGTTAAAGCCTCCCCGCAACCTCAGATGATGAATTCAAAGCAGTCGGTGTTTCATGGGCCTGCCCAGGCTCACTCTGCACTGTACCTCAGTTCCCACTACCACCAACAACCAGGAATGAATCCTCACATCACTGCCATGCATGCCAATATCCCCAGGAACATAGCGCCCAAGCCCAACAACCAAATGCCAGTGACTGTTTCCATAGCAAACATGGCTGTGTCCCCACCGCCACCTCTTCAGATCAGCCCCCCTCTGCACCAGCATCTCAACATCCAGCAACACCAGCCGATTTCAATGCAGCAGTCCATTGGAAACCAGTTACCCATGCAGGTCCAGTCTGCTTTACATTCACCTACAATGCAGCAAGTAAGTTTGAGCTTTTCAGTTGTCTGGGGAAATGGGGTTTTTTTGAGGAAAAAAAAAAAGTCATCCAGAATTTGACATAGTGAGGGAGATGTAGAGCCATGGATTAGCTTTAATTTTGCAGAGTTCCAAAACTGTGGTAGTATAGTCTGAGGACTTAGTCTTTCAAAGGTAAGAACAAATGAATGAATTTACCTAGATGATGGGGAACCTCGGTGGAACTGTTTGTGCTAGCAACGATGTTCATCACATTCTTCTGAACACTAGCCCTGTCTCCCCCACAAATTCAGGAGGCATCCTTTAAATAGAAGTGTGTCCGTAGAGCCATCTACAAATCTGGGAGTACCCTGAAATATAAGTGAAATGTTAAGTCTTCGGGAGACATATTTTACAAACAAAAGGCAGGCATGTCTAGAAAAAGTTATGATTGTAGCATGTGCTGTTATCCTTGTGCTGACTGTGACGTGGAACAATCAGAGGCACCATGAAGCAACACAGGTTGTGTTAAACATGCTAGATTAAGTGAACATGAGTATGTTAGTTTATGCTGCATTCATAACTTCATTTTGCTAGATAGACATACCTTTTTTTTACTGGAAATAAGTGGGCTGTCCCCAGTATCCCAATATGGTGGCTTTTTTTTTTCATTCTCAGTGTTCTAGATAGTTGATTCTCAAAACATTTCCTCGGAGTTCTGAATAAATGTAGGCCAACCATAGTATTGTGACTTTTGGGCCCGGACCTATGGTGGGTTAGAGCAGATTAACTCTGCTGATTTCATGAGAGAAAATTTCCTTTTGTATTGGATGAGGTCTGACTATCAATAATAAGATTTTGTTTTGCAAAGAAGCATTAGAATGAAAATTTTTTTGGATGGAATTGCAAGAATCTACAAAATTTGTATACACAAAACTTGTCAGTTCTGGTTGATAATACATAGTCATGAACTTGCTGCATGTTTTGAATATCTCTATATAAATTCACCTTTGCTAACAAGGCATTTGCATTTGCTTTCCAAGCCAGAAACATTTCATCCCAAGATTGGTCTTTAGAGAGGGGAAAACCCAAACACAAAACATAGCTTCCAGCTGGGAGAACAATTTAACAGGGAAAGAAATTTTCCAAAGCAGGACAAAAAAAAAGAAGAGTTGAAAGCAATCCGGACTGATAAATTTAGTTGTTCAGAAGGTAAACCAAGGTGTGCTCAGGATGATCTGGATTTTTTCAGAGCCTTTGATCTTAGTCTCAAGAGTGATTTGGAGTAATCAGACAGGAAGGAAAGTTTGTGAAGTGTTTACAACTTCTTCCTAGCCCAGTTTATTTTTCACGATCAGAGTAAACAGACTCAACAGACTTATGACCCCACAAATGTGGAGTCTTTTACTGCCGTGTATTCCTGAAGATTTTCCTACTAGTTAGAAACCCAGTATCCTGGTGTGAGTGTCCTGGGAGAGCCCATATCAAGTCTCAGAGAAACTCAGGAGTTAACCCCAAGCCTGAGCAGCAAGAATTAGCTACAGGAAGTCCTAGACAGGTGAGCCAGGAGGGTCTGTCTGGAGATCCTAAGCCTGATGCAATCCTGGTTGAACCTGAAGCCTCAGAGCAATGAGAGACAAAGCAATGGACAGAGACTCAATGCAATAGCCTGGTTCATTTACCAAACACGAAAAACAACATCTGTGACAGCAGCCTGTTGGGATTGTATAGTTATATTTCAGCGAGTTTTTATTGCAAAGTGATTCAGTCTTCCAAGTTCAGATTGTTTGCCAGGTTCAGTGTCACTTGTACGTTACTTGTCTAATGCAGAGCTACAGAAGATCAAACCCCTTATGTCTTTTCCAGAATCATTGATAGGCATAATTTACTGAACAGATTTGAAAATCCGTCTTTATTTATTGAATTAACAGTACAGTAGGGGCTAGCAAAAGATGTAATGCAGATGTTAGATACTTACATATGTATACATACAACATCATCATTATTGTATGAATCCAAACATTTAGGCATTATTCCAAACGATTACATACTACAAAAAGGGTAGGATAATATGAATCTTCTGATGTTTTATTTTACCAAGTTGCACGCTTGTAGCATATGGTGTGTGCGTCAATGGCTTGAGAGTACTTTCACTCATCTGTGAGATGTGTGTCATGCAGCTGAGTTATTTCTAGCTTGAGAGAAAACACAGGGCACTACGTTGTAGAAAACAGGTGTCTAGAAGTCAATATGTAGACCTATACCATAATGAGTCTTTTGCTTTACTAAGTATGAGTACAGTAAAGTAAAAAATGCTGTACCTCTGTGTTCCTGCTTTCCATTGTTAAACTCATGAAAGGTTAGCTTAAATACTTTTTACCAACTCATATTCCTTAGTCAGAAAGGCTGATGCTTAAAATGAAGATACCATGGTGAGATATTTCTGAGCTTCACTAAAGGTGACAGGTGCTTATTACCTGTTGAAATGCTACGCTGCCAATCTTAACTACATTTCTCTTTAAGCACTGTGGAACATCTACAAGCTGGTTTATATTTCTTACTCTCCTGCTTTTGTTTCAAAGCAATACAACTTTTGAGCTCTGGAAAATCTATGTAATTTCACTTTGGAATATTTGTAATATTGTATTTATTTATTTATTTATTTATTAGCATACAACAGCTTACAGTCTGTGAATTGAGTTTAAGTATAGAATCCATTTCATTAAAGAGTGATGTTGGCAAAGACAAAGCAAAAAGTATGTTAAATTTTAGGGTGACAGGTGTACTAACAACACCGTGATTTGCCATGCCAGAGCAGAACAGTGATATCCTGTCTAGTCTCTTATGTATGACTCTTTCTAGACATACTCAAGAAATGTTAGAAAACACTGTCCCCAGGATTTCGTGCTGCACTAGAACTCAGAGGACAGGCTGGCCAACGGGAGCCATGTAGCAAGAATTCAACTATAACTTGAAAGTAAAGGCCTCCTTCTGACTCAGTTGTCAAAATACTCTGCCTCCCCTTTGCTCGAAATTGAGCAATCACTCTGCTGATCACAGAGCATGCTAAGGAGGAAAAGACATAGTGGAAAAAAAATGAGCCCTCCAAACAATGACAGCAGTACAGAGTCAACAGCAATGAGGACAAAGAAGAAGCATAGCACCACCCTGTATGTCTGGCCCATGGTGAGGAGGGAAGGAGGACTCTGGATATGAGATTCAGTCCCCAGCAGCATGGCGCAGACCACTCCGCCTCAAAAAAAGACAGCCAAGAAGAATGGGAGAATATGTAGTCTGATAAAGCAGAAGCAATAGTTGTATCCTCTTTTCTCAGTTCCTCTTCCCTCAGCTGCTTCATTTCCTCCATGCTAAAGGTGTGGCCACCCTAAGCCTTTTCCAAAGACTTCAGCGGGCATCTAATTTATGTAAGGAGCAAGAACAGAAACTAATTAACATCCCGCTCCCTACAGCATAACTTGCAACAGGAGACGTTTTCCTTTTCAGAAACATCACCACCACTCATACCAAACAGACTAATACCCTTTAAGAAGTCATGTCACCCTGCAGTGTGAAGCTTAATAGGCGAGAGGGGTAAGTCTGCCAACAGCTTCCTAGCAGTCTTCTACCACAGGCATTCACAGACTCACCTGGATGGGCACCACCTTGCAGACAGACAGCTGTGCTGTAGACATGTTAGAAGCAGCAGTCACAGATCCCACCGATGGTGGGTGCTTATTTTTTTCCTTTTTTTCCCAACATCCAGCTTTGAAATAGTTCGTGGCTTACTAGTGTGACGCTCAACAGTGGCAGGCTCTGGGAATCCCTGCTCTCTACAGATCCCCTGCTTTAGCGCTGTGGCTCTGGGATATTTGGTCACTCATTTTCTCCAGGAGAACGAGAATAGTTTCTTATCAAAGACTGTCTTGCATTATGTCTGAAGGACTGCCAGCTCCAAGAAAAATCGCATAAAGATCCAGATTTCAGTCCTGGCAGCCAGGAACACAGTTCTCCAAAACCACTGTGCATGAAATCCACAAACTCTTCTGTGCGTAACTTCGAGGAGGGACGGATAAGAAGTGCTGACCTGGGGAGAGAGTTCTGCCCCCACTGCTGCCAGGACAATGAGCTGATCTTCATCAGCTCCGCAGGGAAGAGCACATCCTCCTCCACTTCCAGCAGCCCTTGCCTGCACACGTGCAGCTGCCAAACTGAGAGAGACTGCCAGCTGGAGAAGGGCAGTCTCCTCCAGGAGTCCACAAAAGCTACAGAACATCAAGAAGGTCAGAAGTGTTGATAGCCAAAAATCCTCAGTGACTGCACAATTTCTGTTATTTTTAAAATCAATTAATTCTGTGGAATATGCAGCTGATGGAATGCATCCAAATTATTCTGAAATGCACAAGGCAAAGTAAAATTTAGGTATTAGCATTTTGTTCATATCCTAGCATTAGTAAATATTTTTTAATTTCTTTTAAACAATCTTCTCTAGTTTGAGTTATCTAAATATTTTTTTAACTTCTGCAAAGTAAACTCTTTTGTCTCTATTCCTTTCCGTTCCAAAACAGTTAATGAATAAATTATATAATGGGCACTACTGTAAACCTTTGGGGTGCTTCTTTACAGTGTTAATCCTTGACACTGTAAAAAATGACCATTTAGTTCTATTCTAATACTTAGATTTAAATTAGGTCCTGATTTTGATGATATTTAACTTCTAATTCTGAAATATACTATATTTTTCTTAAATATTATTAACAGGAGCCATGTTAAAGTCTTACTTTGCTAAAGTCTAAATCCACTGTGTAGCAGTTTTTCTTTCATCCACTTTTGACACATGGAAGAAACCCAGTAGATTAGAAGAGTGCGATTTTTCTTTCATTAAATGCTCATGTGAGCATCTCATCACTTTTTTTTTTTTTTTAACTGATACAGAGTTGCTTCTCTCCAGTCTGTTTCTTAGGTTTGACATGATGTTTAATTTTTACTTAGTTTGGGTCAGGTGATCTGAATCTTAACCCTTGTCATTCAAATCAGCACAATTTCTCCAAAGTTCAGGCTAAAACGGCGTCTGAAGCTGCAACCTGATTTATCTTGCAAAGTCGTTCTTTCCTTTCTCTACTCAGAGACTTGTGCTTCTTTCCGAGCATACCCCCCGCTCCAGCCTGTTGTACTGCGCTGTTTTGTGTGGAGAGTGATGAGACCAAGGATTCACTCCCTCCCAAATATGCCCAGTCCTTGTTAAGGAACCCTTTTAAGTAGCCCTACTGGAAGCATCTCCTTCCCCGCTTAAAATCCTTCACCCAAGCATTGGGTGGATGGTGAGTCCCATTAAAATTTCTGTCCCACTTCGGTTCACAGGTAGAGCAAGCAAAACTTGATTCTTAATGTCTAGTAACCATGGCTGCAAGTGTATGCATAACAAAGAAGCAGAAGATTAATGTATGTCACATTTTTTTTTATTTTATTTTTTTTAAATAATAACTCATTTCAGTCTACTTTTAGGTATTTCTTTTCCTTTAGAAAATAAATGTATACAGCAAGATGATTGCATAGCCTGCCAAAAATAATAGCCTCATTTTTTCTGGTATATATTATATACAGTAAACTCAGGGACCTGCTGTATTTGTCCAGATTTCTCCCCCTTTTTTGTTACGCTTTGTCTTCGAATGAGGTCAAGAGAAAAAAAAAAATCATTAATATCTGTCAACTTCCTTTATAACCTTAAGGAAAAATCTTTGTATGATATCACACAGACAGATTTTCAATTTCCTTGTGTAATAAACAGATGCTTTAGGATTTGGATGTAATTTAAAGGTTTAAAATATCACATTGAGATTGATGAATAAATCAGTTGTGAAGACAAAAACATTGATGCCTGTTGAAAATACCTCTCCAGACAGGCAGGAAATGAAATTAGTTCCCAGTAAAGTGTGGAGATGAGGATCACTGTTTAGTTCTGCTGCAGGCTTTTTAGGACTTGCTACAGTGGCACAACGAAACTGCTAGGGCTACAGAAATCTAATTAAAGAGCAAATGTCCCTCCTGACATCAAATTAATCTTTATCAAGTTCCCTATTTTTATTTCAATCTGGAACAAGAAAATGAAATTTAAAATTCTAGGCATGTTGCAAAACAGTTGGTGATTTTCTCTTGAGCATTACAATGCAAAAACATTCAACATTGTTTAATTAGACCTCGAAGCACTCATTTTCTGAGCACTTTTTATTTCATCATTGTTTGTTAAGGGCTTACATAAATAATACACAAATATTTACTACAAGCCTGGTACAAGGCTGTGTCCCTCTGTTGTACAGATCTATATTTCCAGAGTTTTTTCTGTTGATGAAAAAGCTGAAGTAATTATTGTTTACATTTTAAACATCACCGTACTTTATCAGTCCTTCATATTGAGTTCAGGTTTCTTAAATTACTTTGCCTTAACAAGCATGCTTTCCAACACCCACATTACTACTTTTGCTGCTGGTATTCCAGTAGCCCTCAAGCAGGCTCAGTGCCGGCCAGTGCTGGGTGCTGCCTCTTGGCAGCACTCAGACCACGTCTGCAGAGCCCGGAGCTGGCCCCTGCCCACGGGTGTGCCCGTATGGCCCGCGGGTCAGTCTGCTTCTGGAGCTGGAGCCTGCCTCAGATACTTCTGCACCGCGTTAACATTTGTCACATGAGCACATCCTAAGAAACAGGCCCCAATCCCAGGCAGTTACAAACTAAACAGACTTGCCAGGTGCAAGATGAAAGTGTTGTTACCCTTTATTTTGCAGATAGGAGAGTTAAGTTCGGATCCGTGGTCCCAACCTCAACATAAGAGGTATCAATTCAGTCCAAGCGCAAATGCACGCATGCTTCGCTGGAAGAAAGCCAAAGCAATCTGGCTGTGGTCACACAGAAAACCTGAGGAAATATGAGAATAAGTCCCCACCCAGTTCCAAGCTGGCATTTAAACCACAGGACCATCCTCCCGTATCTAAGCTATTTATTTGTCCTAAATCCAGAAGAAATTGGATATTGCAATATATATTGCACTGATGGTCTCTTCCTCTTATTTGGGGAACTGTCTCTTCTTGCTGCATGAGTCCTTGAGTCCCTGTGCCTGCTCACTTGCATGCTTTGCTAAAGCACTGCTGGAGCTACTGGCCCCATATAGTGTTTTTGTTGTATATATGATTGTTTCATGAAGATGGGTAAGAGAAAGCTCAGGGGCTTTGCTGCCAAAGGTAAACCTGAGTGCCTAAGGGTAGGATGTGTTTCTGTGGCTAGTTTCCTCTTACAGCTAAATTAGAAGGGCCTTATGGGTGATGTTTTGTATAAAAATGATGACGGTGATATACAAACCCAATTTTTCTGCCTTCTAATTGCACGAAACTCCAATTAAAGTCATTGGGAAGTCTGCTCAATTACAGTTTCCTTTGGATCCGCTGCAGGCATGGGGGTTGTTTATGCAGCCTGACGTGCAGGTTTAGAGCCTGGTGAAAAGGCTGTGTACAGAGCATGGGGGTTACAGCCACCACGGGTGGGTTTTATGTTACCTTATTAGCAGTGTGTGTTACATGACAACTAGATGCTGAATTCAGCTCGTGAACTTGCCCACTACTAATGGTCTGTTTCTTGGAGTCACCAGGGACAAAGTGAGGCTTCAGAGAGCATTTAAGGTACTGAGGTGGGACTTGGAATATTCTCCATACGGAAGAGATTATGGAAAAAAGTTGCGCTCATTTACAGCTTAGGCGGGAATCTGCGGTCAGGATGAGTGGAGGGAGGTGACAGTGTACACGAGAGGCACGGCAGGGCAGAACACCTACGGGATCTCCGGGGAAGAGATGGAGTATAATGCACCAAGAAAGAGGGATGTGAAGAAGGAAGTGGCATGTTATATTTGAAGGAAGCTCATTTCTGGGGATGGAGGGGGCCAGGCAGAAACTGAGAATACTCATTTATCTTGATTAAAGGTAGCGTGGCCGAGTTGTTAAACCTGCAGAAAAAAACCAGCTCTTCCCAAAATTTCTGTCTTTATGAAGGCTGTGTATATGAAGAGATCACACATAATCCACTAGAATTTAAAACTAAAAACTATGAGCTTTAATCCTATCTGTTCTGTATGTGGACTTTGGCCAGAAGGAGTGGATTTTCAAACTAGGTATCTTGGTTCAAGTTCAGTTTCTGGTTTAGCAGCTACACATCCAGTTAACTTGAGTGGGAATTGTATGCCCTTGCCCCAGGAAGGAGTTTGGTCTGTTTTTTTCAGCAGACATCGATTGCTTTTGTACAGCATTCCCCTACTTTTACCCAATGTAGTTCTTCTAACTTTACAGGAACATGATGTACATTTATACAGGGTGAACCAGATACACTAGCCTTGAAATTTCAATTGTTCTCCTGGTTTTGAAACACAGCATTTAAACATCCTCATATATCAAAAGAGCTAAAAATTATTATGACTTTTCATATGACAGATATTTCAGGGAGCGGGTTAGATGTCTCTTTGTAACTTCCACTTTTTTTTCTCGTCTTCTTGGTTTCAAAAAGTAAGTTATTCTGTGCTACTTTCACTACATTAGTCCAACAACTGTTAAAAAGCTTTGGTTGAATTTCTGTTTAGTTGAGAGAGAAGTACAAATAAAAGAAGCAGCAGATGGTCCCTTTGTGACTGAATGAAGAAAAAGGGTTTTGAGAACAATATGTGAATAGGTGTAGTCTAATAAAACAGTCAGCCACCTGCTGCCTACATCCTTCAAAAAGATTCTGTTGCATATTCTGGGAATTAACGACTTGTGTGTGTCCTTACATTTAATCTAAATGGAAGCTCTAAGGAGCAAACAGACCTTTTTGCCCCAGTGCTGATTGAGTCGTTCTCTTGGTTTTGAATTGTTTTTGATCTGTCCCTTTTAGTTCCATCCTGTGACTGTTTAATAGCTAACAACGATTTGGCAGTATTTCATTTCTCAAACCAAAGAAAGACTTTAAAACTTAGAAAGCACGTACACATTTTTTCCTATTTTAAGTTTGATAACCTAAAGTACACCTGGAAAAGAAGTATTCTACCATTTCACAGTACACACTGTTTGTTTTTTTTTAATGCACCCAACCTGTTGCTTGGTTTCCGCACATTGTAATGTACTTGCTTTCTCCTCTAGGGATTTACTCTTCAGCCTGATTATCAGAATATCATCAATCCAACATCAACAGCTGCACAAGTTGTTACCCAAGCAATGGAGTATGTTCGTTCAGGGTGCAGAAATCCTCCAGCGCAGACTGTGGACTGGAATAATGACTACTGCAGTAATGGGTAAGCAGCCAGTGAATGCCACCTTGTGTTGAGCAACATTCATGACACAAGAATCTGATAAAGAATTTGGAAACGGCTTTGTTGCCTGTTTCCCTACAGTATTTCAGAAGTGCATCTGTGATGGCACTGTATTTATTCAGCAGTTAGACTGTTGTGGGAGAACAGGTTTTCAATACATACATTTATTAGACATTGTTGTCTTATCACAGCATATACACTTTGGTCTTAGAGAACTTCCATTCCTTAGAAAATCAGAACTGAAATCTTAGGGAGAAGGTGTAGGAAAGAAGTGCTAAGATCACTACCTCCTGCTTGAGAGGCAAATGGCGTGAACTATTTTCTCCAAGTACTCCATTTCTGAGGAGAGCTTGCTGCCAGTGAAAACAACTAGTTTGGGTCATGAAAACCCACATCAGTGAGATGCAGGGGTGATGCATGGGATACAAGATACGTGGAAGGGAATGGCATGAAGATCACATGACTGTAACCAGAAACAAAACACCATACGTGTAGGAGCTCTGTGCCCCTACCATAAGATTAGTAGCCCCTTCAAACCCTCAACTCCTCTGCAGCATGGTTTTTTTGGAGCCATGTTCCTGTCCTAGGAATTTCCTGGAAACATTTAAGACTCTTGAACAGAAGGTATCTTTTGAGTTTTAAATGATAGATGTTGTGTCTTGTGAACATGCCCACCAGCCTGACCTCCCCTTGACCTTGGCATGAATCCCCAAGGCAAAGGTAGATAAAAGCTCTTGGTTGCTACCAAAGTGTCAAATCCAGCCCAGACAAATGAACACAAAGCAGAACTAAAGAGCAGTTTCACCCATTACATTTACTCAAACTGAGAATTTCACCTGCATTATTGTTTTAAAGTATTTCTGGAACTCAAACTAGAACTGAACAAAAATCTTTTTCTAGTTACTAGTTCAGAATAACACCTTGACTAGAACCTGCTGACACTGAGGCAGACTTTAACTAGTCTGCACAGCAACATCGCTTACCCCCGTACCTATCACTGTTGCCCCATGACTTGCCCACTTGTTCAGCAGAACGGTCTCACTTCTGTGCTGTACCACCACAATGTCTTGATCTGTGCTGCAGGCCCTTGTAGGAGCCTACCCAGCCCACAGACTTTTATACCCACTTAAACTGAGCTCTGAATAGTCTGTCCTCCATCGAACAGGCCATAGCCACCTGTGGCTTTGACTCCTGGTCTCATCTGGAAAAAGCAATGTGACATTATTGCCAGCAGTGCCCTCTAGGTGCCCACTGGGCATAACTTTCCATCAGCAGAAGCTTCCTCTGAGCAGACCCTGTGTAGATATGCCTTTGTGAATCTGTGTGCATGGATTTAACCTACCTCTGCTATAGCATTGGCATAAATTGCCAGTGCAGCGTAGCTTGCTCTGTGCTGCTCCCAGCCTCCAAACCAAGTAAGCTGTAAAGCTGTGGAAGAACAGAACTGGTGCCTTGGTTTTGGCAAGGAAGAGGGAGATAGAGAGTAAAGCCTCTCTCCCAGAAAATCTCTGCTGTGTGAACCAAGCCCCATCAGTGATGCCTCTTCTCCTTTAAATGATTTTTTTTTTTTCCTGACTTCTACAGACTGTTCCGAATTAGAAACTGGTAAATGACTCCTTTTTGCTCTGAACTGATATGCTTCAGTTGAAGCTGAAACCGAGCAAGAACTGAATGTAAAAGTGTGCTAGACACAGTGCATCGGTGGAAGGTCTCCTGTAGAGCCTGGTCTCCAGTAGAGACTTGGTCTAGTTGGCTCTGCCAGAAGCTTCTGGTGTTTCCTTGCACATGCTTACCTGAACCTGCCAACCTAACTCATTTTGGCTATGCCTGTACTAATAAATATAATAAACCAGAGATATCAGTGGCTGGCACCCATGTTCATGTAACTAAGCTCTCCTGCCCCCTAAGGAAAGTGGCCACATCATATAGGGTGCTTATGGAGTATCGTTCTGAGACCTGTGCTAAAGCCTCAGCTGCACCTATGTGGTTTGTGAGAGAGGGATAGTCAGTGCTACTAACCCACTAGTGCAGGTGATCCCAAAGCAGGGCTTGAACCCATGTCCCAGGCCTGTGTAGTTTAGAGCCAGATGTGGTCTCCGGGTTGCTACATGCCACTATGGTACTAGGATTTTTCTTATTATTACCATGGTAATGCAGCTGTACTTCAGTGATATGCTTGGAATTAATGACGTGCAGTAGGGTTGTGGGGTTTTTTTCGGAAGAATAGGACTAAAAATTTGACAAATTTAAAAAAAAATCACATTTGTTCTTTTTCTCTTTGAACAGGGGCATGCAGAGGGACAAAGCACTCTACCTTACCTGAAAATCTGAAACACCTCTCCTTTCCACTGAGGAATGCAGGGAAGTCTTTTCATCATGGATTGCTTTATGCAGTCAAGGCAGTTCTGCATTTTATTAGGAAATACAAGTTGCTAAGCACTTAGGACTATTTGAGCTTGTGGGTCACCCACTCTGGAAAAAATAGTCTTGCTTCTTCCCCCCCCCCCCCATTTTTTCTCTTTCTTTCTTCTTTCCACCCCTACCCTGAGATCCTTTAACGGACATTGCTTTTCTTCTTCCCTGAAGGAAACTTGGACCATTCAGATTTTATGTTGGTTTTTGCTGTGAAGTGCTGCGATAGTAACTGCCTTAGCAACTGTAGATGTCTCGGAAAAAAGTCCTGGATTTTCCATTGGTTTTTCATAATGGGTGTTTATATGAAACTACTAAAGACTTTTTAAATGGCTTGATGTAGCAGTCATAGCAAGTTTGTAAATAGCATCTATGTTACACTCTCCTAGAGTATAAAATGTGAATGTTTTTGTAGCTAATTGTAATTGAAACTGGCTCATTCCAGTTTATTGATTTCACAATAAGGGTTAAATTGGCAAACATTCATATTTTTACTTCATTTTTAAACAACTGACTAATAGTTCTATATTTTCAAAGTATTTGGAGAAAAAAAGTAAAATATTCCCAAATGATATTAATTAAAAATATTGGCTTTGTCTCATGAAATAAACACAAAAAACTAATGTTGATAAAGAGCAAACACATTTATTTTGTACTGCCTAAAAAATGCTTCTTTTTTTTAAAGAAAATCACTTTATGTGTACTGGTTAGTAAACGTCATTTAAGTCCTTTTATGTATAAAACTGCCAAATGCTTACCTGATATTTTATTAGATGCAGAAACAGATTGGAGACAGCTAAATTATAACCTTTACATATGGCTATGTATTATTGTTTCTTCATACTGTGTCTGTATTTAATCTTTTTTATGGAACCTGTTGCGCCTATTTATGAAATAATAAATATAGGTGTTTGTAAGTAAATTTGTTAGCATTTTAAAGAGGTTTCTTTGACGCTTTAACTTTTGCTGGCACAAATTGTTCACAATTGATGTGAATACTTTATTTAGTTTTTACAGTGACATATATAACACCAAACCTGCTTTACTGGCAGAAAATGAAGGTAACCAATACTTATTTCTGTATTTCTTTGGTTGTTAAGGAAAAAAAAAAGGTATTTTAAGTAATTCCCTTTTTAAAGCATTGTAGCAGGAAGTTGCCCAAAACTAAGACTTGAACCAACAAAACTAGCTGAATAAAACTGCATAATGCTGCTTCTTGAAAATTCATCAGTTTTGGTTAATTAGTCAAGTGGAATAAAAATATTACCAACAGAAATGTTACCAAATATGCTTCAGCCATTTTATTATACATGCAGAAGGTCCTACAGAGTTTTAGGGACTGTATCACACGTACATCCTGAAGTGAAAGGTAAGTTCAACAGCCACAGGGAAAGGGATAAAAAAAATCCAAAAGAAGGTATTTTGTCAATGTTTTGGATCAGGGATAGCTCTGAAAATATATTTCTGGAGGATTTCATCCGAGATGCCTGTCCAATTAATGGAGAGTACCACTGATTTGTATTTCCTCTGTGAAATAAAGAAAGCAACTCGGATAAAATACACATTATGCAATGCCATTGTTTTTTCTTCAAAAACAAAACAGAAACAGAGGTATGCTTGCTTTGGAATGATTTCAGGCAATGTACAATCGGAATCACTTGGTATGTAATAACTAATAAATAATGCAGATCAGATGTGATTACTCAAATGACTGTAGCTGAGAGCTCTAATTTTCCTGTCTTGAAACTGTATGAGAACTCGTGATTAAATTCACAGTTTATTGTTTGTCTGTTTAGTACTTTAGAAATATACCAGCACTACTAATTACCCAATGTCTTCTATTTATTATATTATAGTAAACTACATTTTCCACTGATATTAATTCTAAAGCGAGAAGATAATTACCGGGGATGTGAAAAATCAGCTTTGATTTTGACAGGCAGTTTTCCTTTTTCTTTTACGGAAAAGAACTGTGTTATCTCCATTTCTTTTAGAGCAGGTGCGCAGTCACATAAAGTTGTTAATTTTGGTATCCAAGCAGAGTTCAAAATACAAGAAAACTTTAATGTAAATAAAAAAAATACATCATGAATAAAATACTTATTCTGTATGAACCTCTGGCTAGTTGGTGTCTCTTCGTCTGTAAGAAGGGAAACCTGCAGTGTGTTTACCATGTAGCACCTTACCCGTCCAGTGGTTTGAGTGTGGCTTTGTGTCTGGGCTCTGTCTGGATGGGACAGTTATGCTGGAAGAACAGCAGTTTTGGCCAGGGTTACACTGAAGCCACTTTGTTCCAATGGAAAGATCCAACTTCGATGCATAAATGTCAGTTCTTCATGTCTGACCTTGGGAAAAAGCAATGGTTGCTGGTCAAGGGCAATCTGCTATTTGTTTTCAGCTGCATATTCACAGATACAAATTGTCAATAGATGGAGCCTAAAAGGTTGAGATCCTTTTCTAAGCAGGTGAAACTCCGCTGGAGTTCATGAAGGTATGCCCCATCCTTCGCTGAAACGCTGTGGCTTAGGCACCACAGTAACACATACACCCAAGTCACTGGTTGTAAGTCACTATCTGTCATAACAATGATAATGAGAAAGCACACAGGAACGAAACAACCTACACATTGAAGCAACACAGTAACAGCAAGTAAATATGAGAAAGACATCTGTCAAAGCGATAGAAACCAAGGGAAATAATGTCTTCCATTAATTGAAATTAATATTTTTTAAAATGATTTTTAAAAAATGGTAGGAAAAATGCAATATTAGCAACATAGGCACTCAGGAAGATGTAAATCCCCTTTGCTTGCACCAAGGTAAGCAGAGGTTTTGAAAAGGAAAGGCTCTTCAAATTTACGGCTGCTCTCCAAGTGCCCCGTTCCGGCAACGTGAATCCCGGCCTTTCCATCACCAAACTCACAGAGGTTCGAGCTGCTGCCTCCAACCCAAAGAAGCTCTTCAAAGAGACCTGCTATAGGATTTTTCCCCCCACATTCATCCACAGGCAGTAAGTAATGTATTCATGGAGGGCCCCAGCCATTCACAACAAAACCTAATGTATTCATGCCCACTTCTCTCTCTCTCTCTCTCTCTCACCAAATACCAGTTGCTGATTCCAGTGGTGTCTCTGCCAAATATTCCCTGCGAGGCTCCTCTGTAAACAGGAAACCCAACAATAAAAGAGCTCATTACTGGAAGGTAAAACATGCTCTTACCACCTTCCTCAACCTTCTGAGACTTCAGCTCAACCTGAACTACCATCTCCAAGACTGTATCTGACTATTTCTTTCCTGATCCTGTAAACATGGCAGATCCACTGAGATCTCTTTCTGTGCTCTGGGGAAATGGAGTAGGTAAAAATTCTTATTTTGCACACACTGTGAGGCGTAGCTAAAGAGCTGTATGTAACCCATACAGGAATTACTCCCCAGAACTCCCATTGATATGTAGGTATAGGTACAGATACAGATATATATATATATATAAAGATATAGATAGATATAGATATAGATATAGATATAGATATAGATAGATATAGATATAGATATAGATAGATATAAACAGACAGAAAGATAGATAGATAGATAGATAGATACATACATACATACATACATACATATACAACCATTGCCCTGTTAATTATTTATCTGGTGTCTTCAAGTCCTTTTGCATTTAAATAAAATATTATTTAGTGAGTATAGCAGTGTGCTGGCAGTGCTGCAGGAGGTGCTGAGCACCTCAGAAAACACAAGGTGCTTTGTGTCAGGTCTCACAGACAGCATTTGCTTTCCTTTGCAGAGTCATGTGTTTTATTATTACGCAGCAGCACATTAAATCACAACTCAAATGTAGTTCTTATTCCACCGACAAGAGGACAAGTGAGAACAATGACTTGTAACATTTCAGAATCTGTCACAGTTACTGCCTAATTAGAGAAACCCACTAGCAAATGTGCATCTGCATGGATCCTGCGATTGTCATCAGTTCACATTCTATTAAGGGCTTGCTGCGATAGACACTTTACAAAGAAATTTTGTTCAGGCTAATACCAAGCTGGCAAACATGTAATTGGCTAGAAAATAAAATAGGAGAGAAAAAAAAAGAAAGAGAGGAAGAGGAAAAGAAAAGGGAACCTTCCCATTTGGAAAACAAGCTGTGTGCAAAAATCCACAGTATACTGCGGAGAAGATCCTTACCCTCTGACAATTGTGTGTTTACAACGAGTCTGAGCATAATTGCTCTGATGGGCTGTCAAGGAAAAGATTAATTTGGCAAAGATTAGTATTGACTTGCTGTTTATTAAGGCTTTTAAACAGCTGTATCTGGCAACATTCCTGTAAGTGCCTGTCATGTCTGAAAATCAGGCTCACACCCGGGTGCTTGCCAGCTGTTGCTAAACAATCTTACTACTTTGAGTATCTTTCTCCAGGCCAAACAGCAAAAGCAAAGTATTGCCAAATGAGTCTCTCTCATCCTGTCACTTTTCAGGGGATCTGAGAGCTCAGATGTCAGTTGACGGCTCGATGGCTGAGCTGATAGCAGCTACCGGCAGCCGGCAGGGTGGTTACAGAGATGCTACACCAACCTGTCTCCCATGCCGAGGGGAGGGTGCTGCTGCTGGTCACCTCACCAACACAGAAAACCACAGCTTGCAACTGCTGTAATGCGAATGGGTTTTAAACCCCTTAGCGCCCGTGATCAAACTTTGGTAGGAGGCAGAACTCCGGAGACAGTAGTTGATCCCCCCAGGCTCTGATGGATAAAGCCAACAGGGTAGGAGGGTGTGTGAAAGTACAGTAGACACCATTAATCTTTATAAAATGAGCCAACATTTTCTTCTATGATTTTTTTCCCCAGACTGCTGATAAACAAAAGTCGTAAAAGCCATGCACACAAAATACCCTGGGTCAATGGAAACCTGTAAAAGGAAAGATGTCAGTTGTTATTTTTGTTACGTTACTTAAAACATTTCAGCTTGCATTGTAGGCTTTAGTAGCGAGCTCAGAAATAAATAATACCAATGGAAAGAAGGATAAATGGCTGCAGCTAAACGCCAATACAAATAGCCATGTGTTACAATTAAAGTTGATTTGGCCTTTCCAATAGAAGTCTGATTTTCTGGGATTAATCTCGACCTTTTCAAGTTGCATCAGGCTGAAACAAGTTGTCAGAACAGATGTGAATTTTGTTTGCAGAGAACAATTGTGATCCAGTAACCCTTAGAACATCAGCGTTTTCCAGACCGCCAGCCAGTTGAATGGTGAGGATGGGGACGGCAGATACTGAGTGCACACAGCAGGCAGAACCAGAGCATATGGTTCATATGGTTCAGAACCATGGCAATGTCCAGAGGCTGGAAGTTTAGGTCAGAAAATTTCAACATGGAAACAAAGTACTTTTCCTTTTAACTCTGAATTTACCAAGCAGAATGGTGGATGCACAACCACTTGAAAAAAGATGTTAGATCAAGGATGGATACCTTTGTAAAACACGTGTTCTTTAGCTAAGTCAAACATATAAGTGGGTGATACTCCATGCGCCACTGTTTCACAGCAGGCTGGGCACACATTTTGTAATACAGAAGTCTCTGAAGACTCCAGGAATCACACATTTCAGATGCTGCTCTAAACTAGCTTTCTAAGAAGTTTTGCCTTGCAATCTGCATGGATCCAGTATTAAAAAAAAAGAAAGAAGAAAGAAAGAAAAAGAAAACCTCAAGTGAATATTCAGGCTTCTCACACTTTGATACCTAGAGTTAAAAACTTCCCAGCTCTATGCACAGCATATATGCTGACCTTGGTGCTCCCAAATTGCCAAGTTTCAGTGGAAGTAAAAAAGTCCAAAGCCTTTCCAATATGGGTACGGGGCAGAGGGGCTATTCACCTTACCATGCTAGCACAGCAACTGTGGCAGTTTAAGCCCTCTGCAGACACAAAGCCTGCAGGTTGCTTTTGTGTTACCGGATTTCTTCACAATGAAACATTTGGATCCATGTTTATGCCATCAGTGCAGTCGTATTGTTAAATACTGAAGATGCAAGAGAGATTTTTCCTGCTGTCTATATAGCACGGCTTAGATAGCAACATGCAGTTCCAAAGTTCATTCAAAAGCATGTCATCACTTGAATAAATAAGGCTATCTGATGCCCTAATTAGTAGAGTAAGCCTTCATGTTTTGAAATCTACTTCTGCTCAGAGTTCTGAAATAATGAGCTGAGCCTCTCCACTCCTCTGGCATACAAGCATGTGTTACATGGTTTTGTTAAAGAGATGAATATGAAAGAAGGTAAGTGATGCGCCCAGGGAGACAGAGTAATTTAGAGGAAGAGTAGCTGAGATCTGAGAGTTTTCAAAAACAGTCTTCTGCTTTAGTCATAACTGAAGTTCAACAACTGTGAAGCAGCGCTCAGATCCACAAGGACAGCTTTAACTCAGGTGAGATTTTACAAATAATAAATAGGGGGAGGTTTCCAGGTTTTATTTGTCTTTAGCAGTTTTCCACTTTTAAGTCATATGTGTACAGCTGAGTGCTATTTTCAAACTTAACTGTAAACTTTAAAAGGATTAAAATAACAAGAGGGAGATGTCTGAGTAACCTCTGGTCTCGTGTTGCTGGAATTGTGGATTAAAATTTCAAAGCTCATGAGGCTGGAATTTTGACTATACCGTTCATAACCCTCAAACATCTTTATTTCTCTCTCTATGTTTGCAGAATTTCTCCCTAGAACCCAGCGAAGTCCTTTACCTGTCTGACTTTCTGCATCAGATTTAACAGAGCACCATACATATACATGTATCTGCACACTGCGGAGACTCAAAGGACCCACAAGGAAAGAGTCATGACAGCTGAATGGGACTGTCCTGTCACTGAGTCCCCAGAAGAAGTTGCCCTCTGCAAACAGGCTGGAAGCAGTTGCACCATGAGGTCCCTGCAAGAAGGTCATGCTTCTGCAGCACATGGGTGATAGATTTTCAAGGCTGAGTATTTCTAAACTCTCAAGAGATAATTTTTTGAGAACAATTTGTTCAAAAGCCAGAAACAGGCTACCCTGTCTTCTTGTACTGTTGTCACCTTTGGACTGGGAAGGAACCTGAGCCCAGAGGTGGGAGCCTTTCCAAAAGTGACTCCAGTACAGGGAAAACATTGACATACTGGAGTGAATCCAGTGGAGGCCACCACGATGGTCAGGGGCTGGAGCACAGGGCACAGGTGGAGAGCCTGAGAATGCTGGATCTGGTTAGTCCCAAGGAGAGGAATCCAAGGGGAGCTCTTACTGCAGTCTGTAACTGCCTAGTGGGTCTTTATAGAGAAGACAGAGCCCAAATCTTTCTGGAAGCACACATGAAGGACAAGAGACAACAGGCACAAGTTGCAATGAGGAAATTCTGATTACGTATTAGGAAAAAGAAATCACCAGGAGGGAGGTTGAAAATACTGACATAGGAGCCTAGAGAGGCTGTGGGATCTCTGTCCTTGGAGATATTCAAAACTCGACTGGACAGCCCTGAACAGGCCCATCTAAGTTGCACCGGCTTTGGCTGTGGGGATAGGGTAGACAAGAAAACCTCCAGAGATCCCTTCCAGTCTAGGCTAGTCTGTGATTCTGTTTCACACCAAATCCCCTACACACGGGATAGAAAGAAAGCCCAGCAGATCATGGTTATTTAGCCTCAAATCGGGAAAGGGAGTGCGCAAGTCTTTGTTGGTTACTTCCTGTTACACACCTCGTACTGCAGTAAATTGTGCTATTTTAAACTGTGGTTTCACAGTCTGGTTTTACACGTACAGAAAAAGCAAAAGTGAGCGTCATTTGTATCTGAGTTTCCTGTAGAGGTTTATTTAAGGGAAAATAAACCTCCCAAGCAAATTATAAACCCTAACCCACTGATCGCTTTCCTGAAATGAATTTAGTTTGCATTATTGGGAGTGCAACTTTCATGCAAAGACAAGCAGGAGTGTATTGGTTGCCAAAGCAAAGCTGACTGGTTAAAGCTTGGACTCTGGGGAGCAAGGTCTCAGATAAATGAAGGAAAAGATACAGAGTTTTCCTTTTTTTATTTTTTTTTTTTAACGTATAGCACTCAAATAAGTCTCTGGGGGCTTCAATACGTGACTTTACATTTTAATGCTTTTCCTCCACCAGATGGTTTAGATAAAAACCTATTAGTTTCATTCGTGCAAATGGTTTAATACAAAAAAATGTCTATTTTTAACATTTTTTGCCTCAAGGCTTGGATTTAACTTTTTTTCTTTGCAGAAGTGGAGAAGTTTTCACTAGTGTCTAATACTTTAATCATCATAATTCTTACAATCAAATAAGATTCATACCAGAATGTGGTTGATGAGTCCTCTAAAACAATTTACGTCCAAAAAAGCGCATTAAAATTACTTCATAAACTTGATTTATGCATCTTTTCGTACAACTTTTACGTGTTTGCAATTTTCCATGAGCTTAGTTATGATTATTTCAATCTCTGCAAAAGTAGTGTATATGTTCTGTCAAACATAATGATGCAGACCCTTTATCTTCCTTTTTTGTCTTGATGTCATTACTTCGGAGAATACATTCAGTGTGTGAAAACTGGAGAGGGTGCACTACTGGAAACCCTAATTGCTATTACAGGCAAATCCACTCCCACTTCTGGAGGTAGGGAATTCCCCTTAGCAATGAAATTAATGTGGCTCTGCTATGCACATGCTGAGGGGATGTTAGTAGGGCATACATGAGTAATTTTAGTTCTGTGAGGCCTTTCTTTATCATTCAAAGAGCTCGTTTGCAACCAAGCGGAGCAGGACATGGGAAATGCCAGAATCTCTTCATTAACACGGTCATCACGGTTGATCCAGAACAGACACTAGCTGCCATTTTCTCTCATTTCAGCGGAGTTCTCCGGGTGCTCAGGGGTGTCCAGCACCCAGCCCATCGGTCGTGCAGAGCACTAGGACCTAACTCTAGCACCCGATGGAGGCACATTGTTAGGAACCTGATCACGCTGGCCTCCCCCTGCAGTCAGCACCTCCAAGGTTCATCCTACGTAGGACAAAACTCCTCTCTCCTTTGCCTACTTCTCTACAGCACTTGGAGAGCCTAAAAACTAATGTCTGCACTACACTAGGAAGTAATTCTGCCCATTAGGAGTTGATCAGCTGATTGAAGAAATGCACGGACCGAAGCTCCTACAGCTGCACTGCATGAAGTTCAGGGGTTTCACTTAGGACTAAATTTACTCTCTTCCCCTCCACTGCATCTCATCACCAGTAACTCAGCAATTCACACACTAGAAGTTAGGTGGTTGAACTCATATTTAGACCCTGACAGGTATTTAGCAAGTTAAATGCATTAACTGTTAACACAGAGATTTAAAACAAACAAATAAACCTTATATGTGTTTTCCTGGATTGGGTACTTCAGCTACTGTGCCAGAAAAAACATTGTCAAGTAGCTATGGGAGGAAAGAAGGTAAAGGAGTCAAAAGCAAGACAAGAAAGGGGAAAAGAAAGGAAATAACATCCCTATGTGTCTTCAAGACATGGGTTTGTGCAGTATCGCATTCTGTTGGACATTCAGAGAACCTGAGCATATGTAAATAGAAACCACTCCAAAGAACAAAACTCTCCATGCAATAAGGGGATTTCCAGTCATGAGTATATTGCTTGCAGGATTTACACCACAGGAGCAATACATTGACAGACCGTGACTTCATATATACATCGCTGTATTATTATAGCTGTTAGGATGTTCAGGAGGTTGTAATTAGTGAGCATCAGGGTGTGTAAGCCCCCTGCGTGGTGCTGCCAAGGCTAATCCATGTCAGTGCCTACAGGCAATGGTGGAAAATAAAACATTTCAGTGAACAGCACCAGGAAAATTTAAGCCAGGCCAAGACAGCCACAAGGTCCTGTGATATCAAACAAAAGCAAACATAATCCATGGGTCAGAAATAACTGCTGAACCAAGGCTTATTTTCATGGTGCATCTCCCACATCAAGAGAAAAATTTGGATAGAAAAATGGCAAATGGGAGTGTTGTGTTGTTGTTGGTTTTTTTTCTCCCAAAATAATCCAAACAGATATCAGCACATCACTTACAGCCGTGGGCTGTAGCTGGGGCACAGGTATTTGCATCCGTGGGCACCAAGGGCTGGATGAGAGATCTCCACCACAAAATGGTTGTTACACCAGAAGTGGGTAACTGTCCCATCTGATGCTCCTCACTGGACTGTGAGGTATGGATCCGTTTGCCCAGGTCAGAAGTTAGTGAACTCCTTTTGTAATTGATGACACCTTCAGCTTTCCATTTGACAGCAGCTAAAGGTTGCACTTTATTTCCTTTTAGGTCAGAGCCCGTCCCTTCCTCAGCGTCTCCGCTCCACCAAAATGCCTTGGCCCCGCTCCCTGCCCTCCCAGAGACCAGCCCCAGGAGCAGAGCAAACATCTGCACTATGGGAGATACTTCACACAGGCTAGTAAGGAGTCTAATAATTGCCTTTTGGGGGATTTCCACACCCAGCAATGCCGCATCAACACGCCAACATAGCAGCAGGTGAGCAGGTAAAGGTACCAAGCTACCTCTTCATTTATACATCTCCACTAACATTTTTCTGCTCTTATCTCCACTCTCCTCTCTGTGCTTTGAAGTCAACTGAGGCTGGGTCATCAGACATTGCCAACTATTTCAGTCACACCTAAAAACCTGACCATTGTATGACATGCAAAACGACTGAGATGGAATAAGAACCATCTCCATGGCTGGGATTGTATAGAATTGTATTCCAATTGCATGGAAGTTTTTTTCAGCACATTGCTTTGGGTGAGCAGACCTTCCCTTCCCCCCATGCTCTAAGGAAAGGAACTCTCATCATAGCAGCCAATAATCATGACTATGATTTTGTCATAATGAATATTTGTACCAGGGAAACAGATTCTAAAACAATAGTGTGCATCCAGTCAGGGAAAATGGACCCAAACCATGACCTGCGTGCCCTCAAAAGAGCTATGACTTGAATTACAATGAACCATTCATGAATAAACTGCATATCAAGAAACAGCTAGTTCATCACTCTAAACATGAGACTCATGGTGCATATTTGCAAACAGAAAAAAATTGAATTCATCGTATGAATAATTTGTTGTAATTGATTTGCCTGCATTGGTTACTTTCCAAATGGTTCCTTTTACCTTGTTTGGGAGAAGAAATTCATCTCAAGATTTTCATGCCTTTCCCAAAATGAATCAGAAATTTTCCTCTTGAGAGGCACATGCAAGTCAAGAAGCCTAAGAAGGTATTCCTCCAGTAAGTCCTGATCTTCTACCATTAGGACTAAAGGGACTTTTTCCATTGTTTTGAATACAAATGATTTTAAAAGTAGAAAAACAACTTAGACTGTAGAAATATATGAGTGAAGCCAAGCACAGAATGGTGTTGAATGAATGCCTTAATTCCACGCTATGCTTTTTTTCAAAAGAGAAAACAGATAAAATAGGTAAAGGCACAGAAGCAAACACTTAAAATTAATTAAGCTGTGTTTCAATTGAGGGTTGACATTCCCCTTTGTCCTCAAAACAGAGTCTTCTTTCCTTGTCCACAGAAAAGCCAGAGATTTAATTTGCCTCACACAAAGGAAGTGCTCCCAGAGGAATAAGCGTCCAATTTGCAATGTGACATGTGAATGCTCCACCTGCTTTGGGCCATGCAGAGAACCTGCCTTTCTCCCGAGGACACTGCTGCAGCAAGGTCTCTGTGGGTATTTAAAAAATTACAGCCTGAGATGACTTCTGGATATGAGCAAGTATGGCCTGATCAGTGGTAAAAAAAACACAGCTAAATAAACTGTATTCCCCTTCAGCACATCTTTGGGATTTAAAGCGTATATCAGCACTGCCAAAAAACGTAATTCACTATTTCACTCTTGGGCCCTGATATCTGTGTTGCTTAAGTGGTAGCTCACTCCTGAGCTCTCTCTTGGAGTGAAGTTCCTCTTCACTCCAGGCCTGTGTGTGGTTTTAAGCCCATTTCCCTATGGAAACCCCTTAGTTTTGTCCCTGAGGACAGATGAGATGGCACCAGCCCTACACAGTACTCCAGCACTATCCCCACATGCCCGTCAACCCCAAGGAGCCCACTCCCACACCCACGCACAGCCTCCCTTTCCCGCCATACACTCCAGGGGGCTACAAAACCTCCATCACAGGTTTTGAGAAAAAACAAAACAAAACAAAACCAAAAACGCTTCACACACACTGATCTGTGCATTGCGGCTTCAGTTTACCGTGGGAGCGCCCAGGACCCTGCGCTGAGGGCTATGCAGTATGGATGCTGCCAGCCTGCCCGAGGGGAGGCTGGCCCTGGTCTGGGGGGGGCTGGACCACACTTAAGCTGCTTGGTCTGTGGGCCCAGGGTGGTTCCCTGCGGTGTGTGCCTTCAGCTACAGGGTAGCTAAAGAGTCATATCCACCCCTTGCAGCTTTTCTGTGCCTCACGCAGGGAATCATTGGGACCAAATGGCCCTGCAGACACACTGGCCAGCACCATGAGCAAGGTATCAGCCATACAGCAGTGCTGGTCTTTGCATACCATGCAGGAAGGACTACTGGGATTTTTCTTGCTCATTCAGTTATGCTCAGGTCCCTGTCCATTCTGGAGTTGTATGTACATATGAGGGGAAAGGAGTTTTAATTTCAATTTTGAGTTTGCAAGCTATGTCTCTGAGACAGTAAAAATCATTTTGCAAATGAAATAGCACTTTTTAATGTAGCTTGTGCCAAACATATTGTACAAGCTAAAGCAAACCCTAGATGGAATAAAATAAAACAGCTAATGGGAGAATATAATAGATAAACAGTAAGGCTAAGCATTTGACAGTTTCCCACTGCTGAGTATTATCATCAGTAGCACTATATTCAGCCATGTGAATTATCATCACATGAGCTACACTTCATCTTACAATATGAAAAAGGCCACGTTTGAAAACTCTGATCAACATAAATTATACAGCTCATAAGTAATTTCTAATTTATGTTTGGATTCATTTTGTGACTGACAGCCATAGTGATATCTCAATCCCAAAGCACTGAAGGGTCTGCTGTATGCCAACCAGGAACACAGCAATTCTGCAAGAAGCAAATGGGGTGAGGTGGGAAGGGACGACACTCCAGCACCCTGCTGCGCTGGCTCACATCACAGGAGCCGGAGCTGGAGCTGACTGGAAGGTGAAAAGGTTTGCTACTGAGTCATAATCCTGTCATTACCCATAGATGTTTGAATAAAAGAGGGAGAGTTCATACTCTTTGGGGATGGAGCATGTTATTTGAACACCAGACAGGCATGGATGGAGTGATCTGAGAAGATGATCACTTGGGACCGGTGACCGTCACTCACTTTGGGGGTGAAACCAGTGGCTTAATTGTTGCTCATAGCTGCATATCACAGCATGCAACCCTGAGTGATACTCTCCTGACGATGGGTTTCTTTTCAGCCTCCATACCTAGGATAGGTGGCACTACCACAGGCCTTTTCTATCTTCAAGCCATGAAGACTTAGGCCAAAGCCAAAGAGTAGTCTTTTCCAATACAGAATGAGCCAGAGAAGCAGCTGCACAGAGCGACCTACTGTCACAGAGCAAGACATTACCATAATAGCAGCCAGATGGTCAGGCTTTGCTTTTATTATTGGAATTATTATTCATATCACAGGAGCGCTGAGATTCCCCAGCCGAGATTGGCACTCGACAGACACATGGTAAAATGCATCCTTTGCCCTACAGAGGTTCCCATCTAAAACATCAGGACAGGTAAAAAGGAAGGAAGACACAGAGAAGTTAATGGTTGACCGGTGGCTCTACAGCAGAGCAGTGGCAGAGCCAGAGAGCAGGTGGGTGCAGGCACCACACTAGCCCCGGTGCCACGCTGCCTTCCCAGCCACACCAACCACCCCACAGCTGCAAGGGCTCACAGCTATCCCGCCTGCTAGAGACCTGCACAGGTCCCAGTGTAAAAGGTCCCAATCTCTGCCCAGGCACTCCTGCAGTGCAGTAATAAATATTAGTGGTTATACCAGAGGGCAAAGTGACGTTTCAACACGTTGAAGACAGATCATTGCTGGAAACCATCCTATCCTGGCTGTCCCGAGATCAAATATGATGACAAACTAATTTCGCCAGCATCTCCTTGCTATGTTACTAATACAAATGTCTTGGTTTTATTTTTGCCCACTCCCACTAGAGGAAAAATATCTCAGTACTTAGTAAGAGTGTAGAGAAAGATCCACCACCAGATAGCATGTGTGCTCTGGCTTTGTTTACGGTAAACCCACAAGGAGTCACATGCCATTTTGTTTTTAATTTTGCCGAGATCGGAAAAAATCAGTTTAACAGAAACAGCAAGAACTTACCCACAGAGGTAAAAGCCCTGGGGCAAGAGATAACCATATGGGATATTATCAAGGTAAGTCACATTTTTCTCTAAAGTTAAGCAAACTCCTAGAATCGATAAAATCTTGCAGCCAGACTTCATTTGATATGAGAAAGCATTTGTGGGAGGGAAGCATCTGTTCATTATCACTCATGGGCTTAATTGTATGTTTCTTATCACCCAGTGGTGTTTTCATACTTACCACATGCACCACCGTATGTCCAACTTCAAAGAGAGAAAAAAATATTGCAGCACTGAGTGACTTGTTTCAAAAGAGAAGATAGTTTCAAATAACCTGGTTTTCTTCTGAGAAAAGGGAAAAAGGGGCAAAATCTGGGGAGTGGTGTCTCCTATAGGAGTTAAACTGATACCTTGGAGAATAGCAGACTGTTTTGAAAGACCATACGGCTCCAATGAGTTAGTTATCACTCTGCCTAGTGTTCATAGGAGCTAGTGTGATTCATTTTTCCCTAGAGAGGAAGACTTACCCTTTTCCCTCACTTAAAAATAAAATAAATAAGCAAAACAAAACAATTTTCTATTTCTCTTGAAAAAGCATATCGCAGCTCAGAAACAAGAGTGAATTAGAGGGAAGAAGCAAAAAGCAGCAGGAATGCAGAAACGAAATAAGAAAGGAGAAAAAATTGATATGAGGGGTGATGATATTCGAGAGATTTTGTCCATTCTTGCTTGCAGTACTGCCCTCCCCTCCATGCCTGTCACCTCTCACCTCGTGCTCAGCTCCTAGACTCAGGTCTGTGGTTTGAGCTCTGTTTTCCACTCAAAGCCTTCAACATCAGAAAATGGAAAAAAAGGCTCACCAAATTCTTTTCAAATCACTTTTCCTACTTTCCCATGAAAAAAAGAAATAATCATTGCAGGGCTGAAGTAGTCCTCTCGGTGTGAGTTTAATTAATTGAAGCAAGAGAGTCCCCAGGAACCTTGTCATAATTCCCATCAAAAATACTGTAGTAAGTAACCCCATAGCTATAGATGAGGGATTTTTTTCATTACTGTTTCAATCTCAACCCTTCAGAAATCCTTTTTGTATTTCAACCATGACTCAGCTGATTTAGCTACTTTAATTCCTCCTTTCTTCCTTCATGCTTTCCATATTGTTCTGTATTTCCTAACAATACGGACATGAAATTCATGCTGTGAAAGATGAGAGGTAATCTCTGATAGCTACTTGAAAGCTCAAGTTAAAGATAATCTTGTGGCACAAAGGGCTGCTTTTTCTTGTTCTGTAGATTTATACTCAATACTGGTCACATGCCAAGGAGTTTACTAAGATGTTTATTTCCCCACATACGGCCGTCTCAGTGTGCTAGTCTATTGAACTACACTCAAGAGTAGCCATCCGCTGCACTTCCATGACATATTGCGTTAAAAAAAATAAGTGGACACATTACAGTGACATCTGAGGATTTCTTCTCCCTAATGCGCTAAGAAGCTTAAGTTCCAGAAACTGTTTGTTTATCCAAAACCTCATTATCATGGACACTGAGAATTAGGTGGTTCAATCTCTCTCCTTTTTTCTTTCTTTTTTTTTTTTTTAATTGGAAACCGCTAGATTTGACTGGCTGTGGTCAAGGCAGTAAGACGGAGAGTTTTGAACATTCAGCATCTTGTGGCTTGCCCCCCTCTGGCGCCTTTCCTGCGCTCACAGTCCTGCTGTGCCTGTCTGGTCCCAGAGATGCTTTTTTTGCTCCCCTGCAGGAAGGCACCGTCTCTGGCTCCCCTTCTCCCTTTCAGCCCCTGCCGCAGGCAGCGAGCTGGGCAGAGTACACACAAGCTGGTCTGGGGAACTTTTTTCTCCTCTTTCCCTTCCAGGATTAGTCCACCCCCAAGCTCACCTTGTTGATCAACTTTTAAGCTGCCCTGACTGAAGCTACTACAAATCCATTAGATTTTGGACCTGAAGAAGAAATTCTCTAAAATCTACTGCAGTATCCACTGTACTCAACACCTTCTTGTTGAGATATTACCTTCATTTTCCTCTTTTCTCTGTCCTCTGAGTACAACACGACAGCGTCTCCTGCATGTACTGACGCTGGCTCTAACATAGACCCCCATGACCCCAGCTGTGCCCCCTCATCTCCCACACCCTGCTCCCACCAACCATAATTTCTTGCTGCTGGAACTATCAGAGATGAGCGTCCTTTAGGGTAGAGCAAACCCTTCATTTGCCTGGTGGCCCTGGCTCCAGTGGTACTTCTAAGTTTGCAATTAAGCTAAGCTCCCCAAACTAGGATTTTATGATCCCGTGCTCCCCCACTTCTTCACATTTCCTTAGTCTGTAAACTAGACCAGCATCACATACAGGGCTTTGCCACAACTCATTTGATTCCGTGTCATTTCAGATTTTTATTAAATCCAAGCAGCTGTAGTAATATTATGCTATGTTTCCACAGTTCAAATTAAAAAAAAAATAATCAGCAAATATAAAAATGAAGCTTTCAATAGTACCTTTTAGTTGGCTGCAATATAGTTGAAGTATGTTTTCCCATAGCTGTTGACCACACAAAAACAATACAGCATATTAAGATACTCATTTAACCAGAAAAAGAGAAGACAGAAGAGTTTGTAAATGTCCCCTGCAGCCAAGGCACTAATTCTGTAGGAAATTTAATTTTCATGTCCTTTGAATTTTTATTTTTTTCCTATGCAGATTTTGTGGGTTCGCATTTAATTTCCTGTTTTGGGTTGTTGGGTTGGGTTTGGGTTTTTTTAAAATAAAAAATAATAAAAAAAAAAATTATGTGGAGTTATTTGATTTGAGAAATTTATTGATTCTTTGGACATGAACTCCTAAGTTAGGGGGCATTTTTATGATGCCCATTTGCTTACCTCATCTAAACACTGCCCTTACCTATTATCAGCAAAATAGAAAATATTTTCTTCCAAATTTTTTTATGTGTAGTCTGTCACTTTCTTTCATAACCTCAGAATTTAAACTTGGAAAACATTTCTCAGACTGTTTTTTCCACCTTCTACAATTCCTCAAGAATGAGTATTCATGTGGTCCCCTGCTTACAGTTCTCGGTTCCCAAAGGAAGAGGGCAAAAGTTTTGCTCAGGAAACTTTTACTCTACTTCCCATCAAAGGGCAAAATCCAATGGTCACCAACTGATGGTCATCCAAATGATGGGTCTCATTTTCTTCAGGGACCATGCAGTCCAGCGGGCAGTGCCTCCACTCCACCTGAAAACTCCTCTTCTGGCAGAATAAAGAAGCCTTTCAGTCCCCACTGCTAGTGCTTCAACAGGGGATAAATCCCCACATCTACCACACAAATCTGTTTCTTTACACTTTTTGGAAACGTAATGCAAGTGAGAAAGCAGTCCCCCCGACACCTACTTATAAGCACTAACTGGAAGCACAGAGAAGCAGTTCTCCTACTGACATTTAAAGCCAGTTTCAGCATGGGGAAAGCACAGCAGGGGGGTAGCAGTTGACACCATTGTTATACAGTCAAGGTACCAATGCCCCACTAAGGGTATTAATAATTGTATTCTTCTGTATTAAAATAATAGCAAAAACTATCAAATCAAATGAGGAAAGTAAACACAGAGCTATTCAGGAAGGACGTTTAGGAGTTTCAGTATAATTCCCCCAAAGCCCCCAGCCTAATTAGTGAAGAAAATAAACTGGTTGACAGATTGCACAGCTAGAAAAACATAAAGCAAAGAAGGTTATAATATTTATTATTACCATATAAGACAGTGATTAGACCCCCAACCTATGTACAGATCTAATCACCATCCCCTGGAAAAGATAATAGCCGGCCCTGAGAGTCTGGTTTGACAAATTAACCCAAGCCTGATCCAAATAAAGAGATTTGTAGTTTTCAATGAAAAATTAACTCCCTGGCTGTGCAGTGGGGACATCGCCACATGCAGTAATGGCACTGTTACCGAGAGACAGTGCTGCACCGTGTCTGTGCTGAAGGGTCTATCAAAGAGCAGATGGTTCGGTGTTGCAGCAAGGGCAAAGAATTAATGTAGAAATTTGTGTATTTGTGAAGCATTAGTCGTCATAGGACATAAACCTAATTCCAGGATGTAGACAGTAGTCTACAAAGGGTGAGTTGATGAAGCTGGTCATTCTCTAATCCCTGGCCTTCTTGAAGGATGTCCATATATCTCAGAAAGGTTAGGGTGAGGAAGTTGCTCAGACTGAGTATCCCACAGTGTAGAAAAAAATCACAAAACAGATTTCATTACATTTGTACTATGGTGTGGCAATCTGATAGCAACATGAGAAAGAAGCAACATGATTAGTAGGTGAGACATTATATGGACACTCATGTTTTGTCCATAAAAAGAAAGAGTGTATGGAGCTCAGGGAACTCAGGAAGCCTCTGAAAACTGCTGGAACAAAAAGCAAAATTGGAGCAAAGGATCTACCCAGCAAAACAACAGTGGGGAAAGGGCAGGCCTGAATTTTTTTCCATGTGATGAATTAGCTTTTCTGGTTTGTGTTCTGTTAGAGCTCTAAGGATTTCAAGCCCTTTGGTATATTTGAGGAAATGGCATGGCCATTCACTTCAGGGCCATGGTCAGCATGGCATTCCCTCAGAATATTAACAAATGTTGACCATTTATAGGCTTTACTTTATTCACCTGAACAGTACAAAAACTACACTCTGATATAGCAAGCAAGCATGATTTCTGCTACAGTGCTTTTAATGAGGTATAGAGGGAGACTGAGGCTACAAACCTCAGCAGCTTGCCGAAGTAGGTTCCTACTTTTTATGTGTCTAGACTCCTGAAATGTAAGCCTTCGTGTGGAGTTAGACAGGTAAGCACTCAGTGCGATCATAGGGCAAGTTAGGTGTCTCAGAACAGCTTTCACAGCAGTTGGCAACCTGAGAGAGTTCACGTAGTTGCTAAGAGAAGCTGAGGACAGAGGTAGGTCTGAAGTCCTGCCCATCTTCTGCCCTGTGGCACATGGTTCGATGCTGCCAGGAGACACTTCCCAACTTCCCTGGGTTTTCTCCAAACTGCTTTTTAAAATGACTCAGGAGGCACCAATCCTTCTTCTCAGGTAACAGCAGCAGCAGCAGCAGTCTTCTGGCCAGAAAGTGGAAAACCTGAGTTCATTTTCTGCCATTTCCAAAGAGGACACCAACCCATTGTCCCACCCTACGGCACAATGTCCCAACCACAGGACTAAAAGATTTCCCTCAGTAGAAGTAGTGGAGACGATGCCCCTGAAGTGAAGCTCTAGCTCTGAAGAACCATTTTTGTAAAATGTGCAGGTGCCCTTGGGATTAGATGGCACTATCACAATATTTGACTACAGTGTTTCACTTGGAAATTAAGCTGGACTGGGAATCTAACCCAATTTTCTACCTACATCTAATCTTCCCTTCCCAAATTGTGCAGAATTCAGTGTAATCTTCCTTTTCAATTTTCAGTCTGAATGCTTTTTTCAGTTTTGGCCAAAGAGCAGAATTTTTCAAGAGATCCTTTCCCACCCTTCTGAGATTAAAACATTTACTAGAGCAATGTGGTGTATTTGCCATCCTTTGTGCCTGTATCTGAGTGATTTAGAGAAGCAACACTATGTTATTGTCCAGCTGTCTTTTGAACAGCTGGGCTTTACAACAGTACAGACAAATAGGTGAGGAGAATACAGGCTTTTATAATACTATGAACACAATATTCAGAAAACAGAAATTACGAAAGAATCTTCTTTTATTCCAACAGCTAAGTGCTTAGCTGAAATTCATATTTGATGGGACTAGATAACTAGCAGCAAGTCCTTAATGTAACTGCCCAAAACACTATTATGCTTGTGCTATACAAAGATTATATGTGGTGATAACCAGATACAGGCACTGAGAGAGGAAAATAAATTCTCATAAAACACTTCCTGGAACTACTAAACAAAGAAAAATACAACAGAAGTATAAAGATAAAAGTGAAGGAGATTTAAAGGTTTGTTTTTTTTTTCCCAGAAAGGGTCTGTCCACTGAATCTAAATCATCTCCCAAGCTATGGTTAAGGAAAAGTTATCAGGAAAAATGTTGTCAGGGCACTAAGTCTGTTAAGGGCATCTAAGGCCCATTGGTGCACTCAGAGTGCACTCCAATAAAAAAGAAGTAAGTGTTTTGTTGTGTGTAAGGTTGTTCTGCTCTTAGGCTGTCTAAATAAGGCTGCCTTTCGTGCTACTAACTAAATAGACCTTAGCGTGCCATCCACAGTCCTGCTAAAGAATGATACTAAATAAAGTCACGCAGTCTTGTTTAACTAGACTCAAAGATTATGTAGAGAGAAGATAACATTGTGATCACTTAACCTGCCTTCTTTCCTGTATTGTACAAGCCTATCTGATTTACACTCCAATGCAGGTGCAGGCACAGTCCTAAGTTCTGAGCCATGAGCAGATGGCATAGGAGAGATGACTCCAGTACTAATTGCTTATCCCACGCAAATATAACAGCTCCTGGCTCTAAGAGGCTCTCTGTGTGCAGGAGAAGGTACCGAAATGGTGGGTTTTCATCTCCTGCCAGACAGTGAAATAAATATGCTGGACTGGAAGGAAGCACGTTGTGGGCAGGATTTGACTCGGAGATCAGCATTCAGATACTGGCCACAGGACTTCACTGTGTTGATTCCTGCCTGTAATGAAAAACACTTTAAAGAACATGTGATCTTAACTGAGATATTTCCAGATGACTTCACCACAGATTTCGTTAAACAATTAAAGTGTTTAACTACCACAGAGTGTATGTGTCCTCAGCTTCTCAATGCTGGATCCTGTTACGCATTTACATCGAGACCGAAGAACGCCCTATTCTGACCTATTTTCTTCCTGCAGTCAGCTGTAGGCTGTGACCAAAGGCATGCTCCTATTTGCTCCTTGTTGAGCTAAACAGACAGAGCTCTTGCATTCCCTCTCTCTCTCCAAGGTATGTTTACTTGTCCTTTTGTATCTGTCATGACTGTTCCCTGAATCCTCTCCAAATTGTAAACATTTTCCTCAGGCTGCAGAGAAAACAGTAACATGGGATTGCAGTAACAGTCAGATTCATGCCAAATGAAGAGGGAATATAATTTTTCAGCTCTTAAGAACACTCTGTTTACAGTCCAAGGATCACATCAGCACCGCAGCCCACTGCCGCAAAATAAGCACTTGTACTGAGCTGAGCTATTTCTTCACAACTTGACGACTCCCTTTGCACAAAGAGGGCTAACTTGCGTGACATTATATGTGACTGTCTGAAAAAGAAGACTTGCTTACATTGAGCAGCTCACCCCTTCCTCTTCATCACTCGCCTTTCCTACAGTCTCCCTCTCATCTGCAAACCCAATCAGCAATGACAGAGGTATGAAATGGTTCCAGATCCTCTCCCAGTGGGAAGAAATAACTCTGCCCAACACGTTCCCCACATTTGCAAGGAGTGGTTAGTATGTTTTCTTGTGCCACATTCCTTTTTATCATTCCAGCTTTCACCCCAACAGTTGTGCAGAACCGTGTCAAAAACTTCTAAAAGTCAAGCATCATTATGTTTATCACCCAACGTCACTGAAAAAACCTATCAGGTTGGTCAGACAGGATCTGTTTTCCATCTGTGCGTGTGAATTGCTGTTAACTAGATTAGTACTATATTAGCACTTAAAAGGAACTGTAGCACAGAACTATATTAGCACTTAGGTTTCCTTATTCTGTGTCA
Organism: Aptenodytes patagonicus; assembly: GCF_965638725.1. Classification (NCBI taxonomy): domain Eukaryota; kingdom Metazoa; phylum Chordata; class Aves; order Sphenisciformes; family Spheniscidae; genus Aptenodytes; species Aptenodytes patagonicus. Next base: position 42,424,363 of record NC_134950.1, read on the forward strand.
GCTGTTTATTATTTGAACAGGAAGAGGCTGATAGGCCCGTAATTGCCTAGACTATTCCTCTTACCTATTAAAATACAATGGTAACTTTTAAAAATGTCTAATGGAATTTCTTTAGTGCTCCGAGACTGACTAAATTTCAGCATTAATGTCCATTGAGTTCCTTTGCCAGCTCTTTTAAAACTCATGGGTACGGGATGACCAGATTGCTGGTTTGAAAATATTTTCTTCCACAGCTGTTCTCTAACATATTCTTTAGTTACAACTGGAGAGTATCTATTTGACACTGACATATTCTACGCTATATGCTGTACATGCATACAAATAGAAATGTTTCCCTTTTCTTACAGTAGTGTTGGACTGACATAACTTACCATTTTTGCATTAATAAACTTCAGAAAGAATCATATTATTCTTTAATTTGTGGTTGTTTCAAAAATTCTCAGTTATGATTAATATTTATTATTAACAATTTCTCCTTTCTATTTCTCCCAATAAATAGACAGACAATTTTAATCTTTTCTTTAAGCAAGTTTGTTTGAGTGAGTTAGGCTTTTCTTTTTCACTTGGAAAATGTGGCTTCTCGGCTATTTCCTACAATGTTCATAAACATTTGTAATTAATAATTCGCATCAATTATTTACTACAACTTTTTTTACAAATTTTTGGAAATTACTTAGTTCTGTATTTCTGGCTTCCTCAAACTGTACATTTACACAGTCATGCAATATAACAAACAGGCAATGTGCAATATAACAATTTATTTGGATTGGGATCAGTTTATTGTTGACCTTAAAATGAAGAGAATTTGGGGGGAGTCATGAAGGCAAACAGAAGTATCATGTTCAATGTAATAAAAAAAAGTGGAGCCAGTGCAGGTATGCAAGAGGTGTGTGTATTTGTCAAGAAAGCAATTTTTGTACTCTGACTAGATATTAGTTGATCAGAAGTAGCTTCAGCGACAGAACTTCTGGATGAAGCTGAATGCTTCTTCAGAACTGAAAACGATCTTCGGGAAAAACTCTCCTAAATAAGTCCCAACCCAGTACTGAGACTGCCTCTGGGAAGAAGTCATCTAGTCATTACATCATCACACTATTAGTGTAGAAGATTTGCTCACCGTAAAGAAGACATGATGGTCATCTCATCACCATTTGTGGTGATCAACCCATGGGATACACAAATTTTAAAGGGATTACGATTTCTTTGTGCTGTAAACCTTACTGGGTTGCTGACACCTGCTCCTAGATGCTCCTAGATGCCATATGCTGGCCAAGGAAAGACTATCTGAAAGAAGTCTCAGAAATTCTGTATTTTTCTGAGCACTCAAAATGACAATTTTTGATCACAAATTTCGTTAAGATTTACAGTTATACTATCATTTTCAGTTACACTTTACCATTGTTCCCTGCTTCACTCTACCAGCTTCATCAGCCATGAGAGTTGCCAAGCTTTATTTAGTAACCACATCAAGAAGGGTAGAAGCAGTAGGGGAATGAACAGCCAGCAGTTTATATGCAACCAAATTAGGTCCATTGATTTCAATTGAATGTATACTCTTTCACTTACCTGGGGATCTGACGCATCGTCCCTGTAGATGGAAGTACTCATGAGCATGATAATAATGACATTGTTCATCAATGGTACATTTTATAGCTCTTCTGGTGCTGTTTATTTGACTTTGCTTAGTCCAATTTTAATTATTTAACTTGCAGTTTTCATAGCGGAATGATGTCTATAAGCAAATAATTTCTTTTAACTTACATAACTGTTCTGCAATCTGCTTGGCATCATGTGCTGGTTTTGACCGGGACAGAGTTAATCTTTTTCATAGTAGCTGGTACGGGGCTATGTTTTGGATTTGTGCTGAAAACAGTGTTGATAATACAGGCATGCTTTCGTTACTGCTGAGCAGTGCTTACACAGAGTCAAGGCCTTTTCTGCTCCTCACCCCACCCCACCAGCGAGGAGGCTGGGGGTGCACAAGAAGTTGGGAGGGGACACAGCCGGGACAGCTGACCCCAACTGACCAAAGGGATATTCCATACCATGTGACGTCATGCTCAGCTTATAAAGCTGGGGGAAGAAGAAGGAAGGGGGGGACATTTGGAGTGATGGCGTTTGTCTTCCCAAGTAACTGTTAGGAAAAAAGGGAAAATTCTACTTTCCTGAAGATGGCTGAACACCTGCCTGCCAATGGGAAGTAGTGAATGAATTCCTTGTTTTGCTTTGCTTGTGTGCAAGCTTGCCGTAGCTATTAAACTGTCTTTATCTCAACTCATGAGTTTTCTCACTTTTACCCTTCCGATTCTCTCCACCATCCCACTGGGGGGGAGTGAGCAAGCAGCTGTGTGGTGCTCAGTTGCCAGCTGGGGTTAAACCACGACACATCAGAAGAAGAAAGGCTGTTTTTTTCTTTGTGCTACTCAAAGCATAGAAGTGAAGTTATTTGTATTGCTTGTTACTGTTTTCAATGTTTATTTGGTTCAACATTTGCAGCTGAGCAGATGTTTGTGTTTTTTCCTGTGCTTTTGTGTACAGGGGAGCAACTTTTTTCTGTGACGAAAGGGAGAAAGCAGTAAAATTGGCTTTGCCAATACTTTTCGCATGTATACAAAGGAAACACCTTTTATATGTGTATACATGTATATATATGTGCTTACACATAAATATGCATACATATTTATGTATATGCATGTGAATATATACGCACACATACACACATACATAACCCCTTATTTATGTGTTACAACTTTACATGACAACAAAAAAAATAACAAGCAGGTTCTTCTTCAAATAGGTGCAAACACTACATCATATTAAAAACAGTGATAAACAATCACAAATGACATCTGTGACAAAATATTTTGTCTGTTGGATTTAAGTTAAGATTTTGCATCCAGATGGCTCATGGACTATGGGTGTAAAAATGTGGTCTCTCTTTCTACAAGACAGGAGAGCAGAGCAGAGAGAAGATATTCAAAACCCAGCCGGGCTGTCTTGGGCAACCTGTTCTAGCTGACCCTGCTTGATCAGGGGGGTTTGGACTAGGCGATCTCAAGGGGTGCCTTCCAAACTCAGCTAATCTTGCGATTTCGTGATTTTTAAAATATAACTGTGACTCCAATTATTAAACATGAGAAGGGCAAGACAACAAGGGAGAAAATACAGGATGAAAAACTTGGGATACTCTTGAAATGTAACATAAACTCCTAGCTGGTTACAGGAGTATTGAGCCTTATAAATCTTGATTTATCCTCTGAAATATGCTTTTCCTTGACCTCTTTTTGCCAAGAACTAGTCTTGATAAAATCATTGCTTGGATTTGCTTTGTTCAGGCAATATAGCAAGCAGCAAAATTGCACAACACTGCTATGCTAGCCTAAAATCAAAATGGGCAACACAGTAGAGTCCATTTTCTCAGTGCCTAAAATCTGCAGAGTATTAACCACACTTTCCTTTATACCCGAGGTACTGCTGATAGTTTGCATCATAGCACAGAGCGCTGATATGTCTGAGCCACACACTTACAGCAGTCTGTTTCCCGATTCTGTGCCGGACCAGTGCATCCTTGCTTTCAAATGGGACAGCTAAACTACTGTTATTTTGTTTCATTTGCCAGTATTGTCATTAATCCAGCTGTAGGACCTATAGGCTACAGTTTTATTAAGTGCCACATGTAATTTTTACTGACATTTAGGCCCAGGCTTACAGTGGACAGTTTGAATTTATATTAATGGATGCTCTCATTAACTTCAGTGGTGCAGCGTTAGATGCCAGTGTGAGACAAGAAAATGAAGAGCACTGGAGAGCCTGTGAAACTTTAAATACGGGCTTACGCCTCTGCCTAACCAGCAAAACCTTGCAGCACACACGTGAGTGCCACTGCCTCCATTCAATGAGTGGTGGAATAAGAGTACAAACACTCCAAAAGACGCTGAAGGTCACATTTTAGCAGCGAGATCTGGTTCACACTGTGAAAGAGATAAGAACGGAGCGTGCTGAAGAATGAGGAGACAAGGAGCCTGTTTGCTGAGACATACAAACGCAGGAAAGAGGAGATGACAGCTAAAGTAGTTACCAAGAGTGGATATCAGGGACAGGAGTCGCAGGCTGGAAAAACACAGATCACAGGACAGCAAGTAGTATTCCCTGCTCTGCTTGATGCAGGTGCGTTACTCCCCATATCACTAATTAAAGAAAAGAGACCCCATAGTGGGCTTTATGGTAAGAGACAGATTTCTGAAATGAAAAATGTAATGATATTAATGACCTGCAGGGATGGACTGGAATTAAGTGATGACAGCAGTGGTGAGCCATGCAGGGGGAGGAAGGGCTCGTGTAAGTCCAGCACTCACCAGCATCAATGGCAACACCCTGTTATCTGCAATGGTGCAAGAGAAGGGCTGTCCAGAATTGAGACATTAAAATGAAGGGGTGAGTAAAAAAGTGCTAATTATCCATCTGTGATTACGAAGCCTTTTAAGTGGTCAGGGGTCTTGGGGTCTGTGAGACCTGACAGTTTCAGACTGTGCAGGACTTCTCTATGGCACCTTTTGCACAATGGGATAACCATAGAGTCCTAAAATTTGGATTCATCTCTTTGGTTTTCACCTACATACTTTGACTTTGGATTGATTGCAGACCTGATATATCTTTGAATAGGACTGCTTGCATGATGATTTAAGGTAGCGGTTGTAATAGGGCTTATAAAGCTTGTTATTTTCTATGATTGTCATCAACTCATTCATTAGGTTTTTATGTATTCTTGTATGGTTTCAACTTATAAAACAAGCACTGAAATGTAGTGATATTAATATAAAACTACGACAAGCACCAAGTCTTTTTCTATTCCAAAACATGAGAAGAGGTTATATGGTGTAATTAATGGCAGTTAAATGAAGAACAAATTCAAGGAAATATTATTTCATGCAAAATATGGGATTTACAGCCCCAAGAGACCTTTTGAGTGAAATAGTGAGTTGAGTGATTGGATTTTTAAAAGATCTAGATAATTATGTGACCATTAACATTTATAATTACGCTAAGATAATTAAGTATAATGAAACCTCATGCTTCTTGGTATAAACGGATTATTTACAGAAGTCAGGAAGGAATATGTTTTAGGAAATCATCATTTCACAACTGGCCAGGTGTATTTTGGTTTTGTTGTGCAGCTTCTTTTTTTTAAACTTTTCCAATCAGACAACAAACACATCTGTAGGCAGAATGATAGATTGAATGCGGTAGCCATCTATTTTACTTTAGAATACCCTATCTCCTTACCAGTTGAAGATAATAAAGTTTCACTGTCTATTTGTGAAACTCTTTATAAGTGTTCAAAATTGACTATTCAAAATTGCCACAGAGGAAATCCTATTTGGAGATATGTCAGTAACCTTATCTGCTATATCGCCTTCTTGTTGCTCTTTCACAACCAGGAATTTCATTGACGGACACTGTAGTCTCAGAAGCCAGATGCGTTTTTCAAAGGAAATGTCATTGATCTAATAGAGGGCAGGCTTTTGGCAGAAGACAAAAAGTTCCTGTATGAATATTTTTAACCTAGACAAGATTTACAAAGGTTTTTTTTTAATAAAAATAAGTGTGAATCAGAGATATGTCACCATTGTTTACAAAGTTGAAAATCTGTCTTAATGTATTGCACGGTCTGGTTCTTATTTATTCATTCATTTTAAATAAGACAGTTACAACATTTTTCTGGTGAATATCTTTGCTTGCAAGTTACATGCCTGATTTATATAACCCTGCATGTTGCATAGATATTTAGAGTACCACAAAGTGAATGTGGTTTGACTGAAATACCATTCTATTTTGGCTGTGTTTGGCATTTGCTTTCACATCATGTGGTCACAAAGAATAAACCTGATGTAGCCTAGGTATTTCTTGCCCATTTTGTCCATTAGGTGATAAGCAATACTATTTTGCACAGGTTGAGGTACAAATCTATAGCCATCTGTTGTTCTGAAAGAGACTGTATTTAAACTACTGAAAAGAAGTTTAAAAATTAGCTGGAAGTCAATAGACATGCCATATATTCCTGGTTCAAAGACTTTCTTTGTTGTAAGTTATGCAATACTTCGGTATGTTGCTTTCCGTAGCTGTAAAACAACGATAGCAGCATTTATTTGGAACTGCAAAGATTTATAAAGCTCCTTGAGACCCGTCTGTCAAATGTTTAAAGGATAATGCTTAGACATTCATAACTGTGGACACTTGTGGAAATGATTTTAAAAAAGAAACAACTCCAGCAGCACACCTAGTGCACTCCAGTCACTAACAGGAATTCAGACCATATGACCAGAATAGAATTAGCCCAAAGTAACCCTTCTGAAACGCATGCAATATGAATGTCTGCAGATCCACTCCTATTCATCTGCAGATTTGCTAATGTAGGCGTAGGCATAGTCAAAGAGCTTTTCAGGTCAAAGGACAGCCTGAGTTATTTCAAAATATAAGTAAATGCAAGAACCTTTTTGCACAAACAAGGTACACAAAATAAACACATCATTATAACATTTGCTAGTTAAATTTTCTGCTTAGATTTTTTTTCCAAGCAGAGGCTGACACAGAATACATCGCTATCTATTGCATATACATGCATATATGTATATACATGTATGGGCATAACGAACTGTTCTAAGAGCTGAAAGGAAAAGTTACATTCCCATGACGATGGACCACCATGGTAGTTTATTCCTGTAACTAGAGCTAAGGTACCAGTAACTGGACAGATTTCCCACTTCATTTGCAATGGCTGTAGAAAACCATAGCTCAGATTTCACCTCCCTTGTGCCCTTCAGGAATTGCTCTTATCCAGTGAACATCCTGCAGCTCTGTTAGTCGAGCCTCATCCAAGCAATCCCTTACCCAGACTGCAGCCTGAGGAGAAGTTCACCTACATCAAATTGATGTCACAGGCATACCGATGGCATCAACTTTTGAGGGTCTTGTTTAGGTTCTGAGAACATTCCTATGTTTCTCTGCCTGCGTATCCATCTATCGGACTTACACAATTCATATCACTGTAGTACCTGTAACTTTGTAAAACATGAGCAAACATTCAACTCTAATTTCTGTGTACTCTTGAAGAAAAGGGAATCTGCAGCCATTTTAATAGGTTCAATGATCAATGGTGTCAGAGCAGCTGATGGGCCAGAACCGATTGAGATGGACTTCCCTTATTCCTAAGGAAAAAATCTGCTATTGTGCAGCCATGAAATAGTGCTTTCTAGTCCTCATAATGTCCCTTGGAAGTTTCAGAAAAGTAACATACTACTGAAGTATCAACACACAGGATATTTAAAGACTCATTTCTTGTTAAGCTGTCTCAGCTTCAGCCTGCCAACCGAGTCAGCCCAGCTTGGGTTATATTTCACTCACTTTTCCAAAATCCACTACTGCTGAGTCCTGGATTATCCCTGTCTAAAAATTCAGTCCCCCTGTGTCTGAAGGTGAAATTTGGTTTAGCGGCAGGAAGGTGTTAACACAACCACATTGTGGAGATTAACATTACAGCAAATCATCAAAAGAACCAGAAATATCCAACACACTCAAGATATCTATTTTTGATGAAAGCTTCAAGAAAGTAATAAGAGAATAGAGTTTTATAGTAGGTCAGTTATTAATTTTTCTTGGAACACCAACGAGAGCTTGGCAAGAAGCAACCTGCCTGCAATATAATTTTGTACTTTTTATTTAATAAGAAGTCCTATATACCATTTACTTTTCTCTGCTTAAACTAAGTATTTATTGTTTCACCTGCTTTGAACTAGGAACTGTGATCTCATTAATAAAGTGTTTAGTTTCATTGTAGTTCCCGTAAGCATCCCTGTGTTAGTGCTGAAAAAGGAGTGTGTGATACCTAGCAGCAGTATTTGTGGTGATTCACAACTCATGTCCCTCCCGCGTCAAGAGCCTTATAACTACCCATACGCACACAAGAGTGAGAAAGCATGAAGGGGCTCTCCCTTTTCTGTGCTCAGGTCCTAACAGAGGACACAACTGCTATCCTGGCACCTTTGAGTAGTTACGAGAAGCACCACCCTCTTCCTGGCCAGCTTCTCCAAGAGAATGGCCACTATGCCAAAAAAATTGTTGTGCCCACTGCGCATGTCTAAAATGCGCTGGCTCTTGTGGTGCAACAGAATGGCAACATGACAGTATGATTATAGAAGGACTAGCCTTACCCACATTAGCTTTAATATAAAAGCTAAGGTAAAAAGAGCAGTGATACCTTATAAGGGTTTGCAACATGGGTAACTCGGCAAAGCAAGAGCTCATTTCAGACAAGAGTCTATGTCATATCTCATGAAGTGTGGTCCCCCTTCTTCTGCTAATGTCCTGTGCTGCTACTCCACTACAGCTCTGTCTGCTCAGCCTTCTGGCAATATCTAGTTCTCATGAAGCATGCTTAGTCCTTCACCATGCTAAGAACAACATAAGTGGCTTTAGTATATACTACTGCCCCTGGTGAGTTGGTGTGTGTGAAGTCCCACTTCGCTAATGGTCATACTGGAAGCGTTTTCGGGGGGAGTCTGAAAATCTTTTAAAGAACCAGTTGCCCCATCATCTTTCCAGTCTTTTGAAACAATATCTCATTTAAAATCCAATCATTTAAAACAAAACCATCAGACATATATGCTATATGTAAATGGACATAATGCTGGGAAAAGTAGTGAGCAATTGATAGAAAAGACATGATTTAATAGGGGATTGCCAGCTATGATGTCTGTTACGTTAATCTTTGATCCATACGGTTAAAACAGAACAAAACATTCATAGCTGTCAACTTCAGGCTGCTTAGCTCACGTTGGCCACACTTAGGAAGAAGCTCATGCTGTGGAATTACTACCTCCCCTATTTAATCTGTCAGATCTACATGAGGTAGATTGGAGAGGAAAAGATCATGCATCAACTGCTAGACAGCAGCCCAAACAAATGGCTGTGCAAAGTAAAGTGGACTTGCTCACCTAAGGTTTCAGACACACATTTTATTGGTATCTAAACTTCATCAGTCTATGAAAACATAGTCATTCGGTTTGAAAATTTTCCCATCCGAGCTCAAAGGTTTCACACTAATACTTCTGTTATTGTGAGAAATCAAAGCAGCGAAGAAAAAAAACCCTTTTCCCTAAAGCCTCTCGCATAGCTATCATTGCTGCTTCAGACACAGCAACAAAACAAACTAAGATGTATTTGGAACCACTGAATTAAAATCTGCAGTATGTGCACTCGAGTATGGGTGCTAGTCATGCATGTGCATAATCATGTTAAAACTGCGAACCCATGAGCCTAAGCTCAGACTCAAATCACAGTTCTCTGAAATGACTCGGACAACACAGGGAAGAGCTTTTCCTGAGTAGCTTCTAGCTTTTCTACATCGTATCCTCATATACTGTGTTGGGGGATGAAGAAGAGAAATATGATTAAGGTATTTCAAGCCTGACATGAATATTTTTCCAGTGGAGAGGGTTTTGATAATGTAGACTTGTGGACTGAATCTGGAATTTGCTTTGCTTCTGTAATTTGGCTTCTAATGCCAGCAGAAGAATCAAGGCCTAAGAAGCAAACTAAAAATGTATTTCAAGGGAATGCACACATCTGTGGTACGGTAAAACTATTAGGCTACTGAATGCCTGTTTTGAATTACATCAAATCACCTGAAGACCATATGGCAAATGGAAATTTTTTAAGTTAACATTTGCTGCCTTGTACAGTATCAAGAAAGATTTTTTTTTGTTATTTTAGCTAAACCTAAATATGTAAACACACAGGCTTTCAACTTTCTGTAATCAATAACTGAAGGCCAAATGCAACCTGCTGCAAATGCATAATCTGCAGAGCAGTGAGCCGTCTTCCAGTGGAGAAGCGTGTCTGCATTTTTAAAAATGGGGTGAATAAAGGACCAGTCACCTAATCCTTAGACAGTATCACCAATTCTCCTCAAATTCACTGGGGGAACCAGGACTAAGGGTCTTAAAATCAGATGCTGAACCGGGGGCTCAGGTGCCTAACTTTAGGAGCCAATATTTGAAAACATTGACGATTTGTCTGTCCCTAAGAGGAGAAAGTGTTCTAGCAAGTTTAATTTCCCTATGTACTTTCCTGCATACATCCCACACTGTATGTGGGTTGCAGATGGAGAGAGCAGACAGCAGTCCTAAGAACAGTTTTCTTGCAACGTGGCAGATCTTTTATAAAATGTCAAACAGAATTTTGTCATTTTCTAAGCACATTTCCACATATGCATGCAGCAATTAGCTAAATGATTGCCCAAACCAGTTGTCTAACACAGCTAGTGAGCCTTTGCCTTTGTCCTTACATTGGTAGAATGTGACTTTGGCTCTCTGTTAATGTCAACACCATTTCATCAACCTTGCACCGTGGGGAGCAGTCCCATAGTTTCCCAATTCCTAAGAAAATCTGACCCTTTTAGAATAGAATGTCCATCACAATAGAAACTAATTTAAAGTTTGCATCGTATCTTAAGGCCATTCTGAACAGATATTTCTCATTGCTGGGATGTTTTGTGTCTCTTCTGGCCCAGGATTTAAGGACTACAGAGCCCTGGGAGCGGCGGTAAGGGACTCGGGAGTGCAGGTAGTTTTTTCATCAATCCTGCCGGTCAAAGGGAAGGGATTTGAAAGGGCCAGTCGAATCTGGCGAGCCAACAAATGGTTATGGGACTGGTGCCACAGCCAGGGGTTCGGCTACTTAGACCATGGGACTCGCTTTGAGAAACCTGGTCTACTGGGGGCTGACGGGGTCCATCTGTCAGAGGAGGGGAAGAGCATCTTCGGTCATAGGCTTGCCAAGCTGGTGAAGAGGGCTTTAAACTAGAGATGCTGGGGGAGGGGAACCTCAATCCATCCCACTCCTACCAGTTTGATGCCAGGGCCAGCAATAGATGCCCAGAGCCTGGAGAAGGATCACAGGACAGCAGGAGAGCGCCTGAAGAGCAGCACAAAGGAACTCCAGCCAGTAAGACAGCTTCATCGGGGGCCCGACTTAAATGCCTCTATGCAAACGCACGTAGCATGGGGAATAAACAAGAGGAGTTAGAGATGTGCGCACGCCTGCAGGGCTACAACCTTATTAGCATCACAGAGACGTGGTGGGATGGCTCCTATGATTGGAGTGTTGGGATGGAGGGATACAGGCTCTTTAGGAAGGACAGGCAGGGGAGATGAGGAGGGGGTGTCACCCTCTATGTCAATGACCAGCTGGAGTGCATGGAGCTCTGCCTGGGGATGGATGAGGAGCCAACCAAGAGCTTGTGGGTCAGGATTAAAGGGAGGGCAGGGACAGGTGACATTACGGTGGGGGTCTGCTACAAGCCACCTGACCAGGAAGACTGAGCGGATGAGGCCCTCTATAGACAGATAGGAGCAGCCTCATGCTCACAAGCCCTGGTCCTCATGGGGGACTTCAACCATCCCGACATCTGTTGGAGGGACAACACGGCAGGGCATAAGCAATCCGGGAGGTTGCTGGAATGCATCGGTGATAACTTTCTTCTCCGAGTGCTAGAGGAGCCAATGAGGAGAGGTGCTACGCTGGACCTTGTTCTCACCAACAAGGAAGGGCTGGTGGGGAATGTGAAGCTCAAGGGCAGCCTGGGCTGCAATGACCACGAAATGGTGGAGTTCAAGATCCTGAGGGCACCAAGGAGGGCGCGCAGCAAGCTCACTACCCTGGACTTCAGGAGAGTGGACTTTGGCCTCTTCAGGGAGCTGCTTGGTAGAGTGCCATGGGACAAAGCCCTGGAGGGAAGAGGGGCCCAAGAAAGCTGGGTAATATTCAAGGATCACCTCCTTCAAGCTCAGGAGCGACGCATCTCAACAAAGAGGAGGTCGGGTAAAAACACCAGGAGGCCTGCATGGATGAACAAGGAGCTCCTGGGCAAACTCAGACACAAAAAGGAAGCCTACAGAGAGTGGAAGCAAGGACAGGAAGCCTGGGAGGAATACAGAGAAATTGTCTGAGCAGCCAGGGATCAGGTTAGGAAAGCTGAAGCCCTGATAGTATTAAATCTGGACAGGGACATCAAGGGCAACAAGAAAAGATTCTGTAGGTACGTTGGGAATAAAAGGAAGACTAGGGAAAATGTGGGCCCTCTCCGGAATGAAATGGGAAACCTGGTTAACCGGGATACACAGAAGGCGGAGGTACTCAATGACTTTTTTGCCTCGGTCTTCACTGGCAAGTGTTCGAGCCTCACCACCCAAGCCGCAGAAGGCAAAGGTGGGGACTGGGAGAATGAAGAGCCACCCACTGTGGGAGAACATCAGGTTCGAGACCATCTAAGGCACCTGAAGGTGCACAAGTCCATGGGACCCGATGAGATCCATCCGTGGGTCCTGAAGGAATCGGTGGATGAAGTTGCTAAGCCACTATCCATCGTATTTGAGAAGTCGTGGCAGTCCGGTGATGTTGCCACTGACTGGAAAAGGGGAAACATAACCCCCATTTTTAAAAAGGGAAAAAAGGAAGACCTGGGGAACTACAGTCTCACCTCTGTGCCTGGGAAGATCATGGAACAGATCCTCCTGGAAGCTATGCTAAGGCACATGGAGGCCAGGGAGGTGATTCGAGACAGCCAGCATGGCTTCACCTTCAGGGCAAGTCCTGCCTGACTAACCTAGTGGCCTTCTCTGATGGAGTGACTACATCAGTGGACACGGGAAGGGCTACAGATGTCGTCTATCTGGACCTCTGTAAGGCCTTTGACACGGTTCCCCACAACATCCTTCTATCTAACCTGGAGAGGTATGGATTTGATGGGTGGACTGTCCAGTGGGTGAGGCACTGGTTAGATGGTTGCATCCAGAGGGTAGTGGTCAATGGCTCAATGTCCAGATGGAGACTGGTGACGAGTGGCGTCCCGCAGGGGTCCGTACTGGGACCGGTACTGTTTAATATCTTCATCAATGACATAGACAGTGGGATCAAGTGCACCCTCAGCAAGTTTGCAGATGACACCAAGCTGAGTGGTGCAGTCAACACACCAGAGGGACGGGATGCCATCCAGAGGGACCTGGACAAGCTTGAGAAGTGGGCCTGTGTGAACCTCATGAGGTTCAACAAGGCCAAGTGCAAGGTCCTGCACCTGGGTCGGGGCAACTCCCGGGATCAATCCAGGCTGGGGGATGAAGGGATTGAGAGCAGCCCTGCCGAGAAGGACTTGGGGGTACTGGTGGATGAAAAGCTGGACATGAGCCAGCAATGTGCGCTCACAGCCCAGAAGGCTAATCGTATCCTGGGCTGCATCAAAAGAAGCGTGGCCAGCAGGTCAAGGGAGGTGATTCTGCCCCTCTACTCTGCTCTGGTGAGACCCCACCTGGAGTACTGTGTCCAGCTCTGGAGCCCTCAGCATAAGAAAGACACGGACCTGTTGGAGCGGGTCCAGAGGAGAGCCACGAAAATGATCAGGGGGATGGAACACCTCTCCTATGAAGAAAGGCTGAGAGAGTTGGGGTTGTTCAGCCTAGAGAAGAGAAGGCTTCGGGGAGACCTTATTGCAGCCTTTCAGTACTTCAAGGGGGCTTATAAAAAAGATGGCGGCAAACTTTTTAGCAGGGCCTGTTGCGACAGGACAAGGGGGAATGGCTTTAAACTAAAGGGGGGTAGATTGAGACTAGATGTAAGGAAGAAATGTTTTACACTGGGGGTGGTGAAACACTGGAAGAGGTTTCCCATAGAGGTGGTGGATGCCCCATCCCTGGAAACATTCCAGGTCAGGTTGGACGGGGCTCTGAGCAAGCTGATCTACGGCAGGGAGGTTGGACTAGATGACCTTTAGAGGTCCCTTCCAACCCAAACTATTCTATGATTCTATGATTCTATGATTTGTAATGTTTGTTCAGCTATGCTTGAAGTGGGTTTTCTGTAGTAAGTCTTGAGCAGTCTGTCTTAAGAATATTTACTCTCAATAACTGAACATGAATATGTAAGTGTTGTAGCGCACAGATCAGCAGTAACTACACATTTAGGGCAATAGCAATTGTGTGAGCATAGCTGAGTAATGGCTACCTGGATTTAAACATCCTCGTAAAAATAGCCATCTCTCTCTTGCAAGATTCTTTTCCTGTTTTCTGTCTTTCTAAGTTCCACAAGAGAGAAAGAGTATCGGTCTCTTAGAGCTGCCACTTAGTTTATTATTCATATTCTTGCTTCATCCCAGTGAGAAAAGAGGAACCTCTCTAGATGGAGAAGGTTGCATTATGCATTCTGTCCAATAAAACATAGGGCTTTATTATTGTTGTGTTCTGGTTTGTTAGATGTAATACAGCATATCAATGAGTTGCACTTGCCTAAAAATTGAGGACTTTTTTTAAAAGGGACATTATTTAAAAGAATTACTGTAATGAAAAACACATGCCATTTATACTTTGATATTTTAGTTTATTTTTATATCCTTACATTAATGTGCTCACCTATAGCATGTATGGGAGAAAGGTCTTTCCTATGCTTGTACCTGCTGCTCTGTTCTGTGAGGTGGCATTTCAGTTCACAGAAATAAGTTACTTTGCAGCACTGACGTTCATTTTTTGAACCTGACACTGCAGTCGTCGTGACTATGCCTGTACTGCTAAATAATACCTGTTCAGGGACCATTATCTGGCCCTGAAGCAAAGTGGCCTGGCCTGATCCTGTCGACACTAGATACCACCCGTCCTTCAGGTCTCCTTCAGGCCCAGTGTGGTACCCCTGAGGCTCTAACATATAACTATCATTGTATGTGCGTGTGCTCAAAATGTTCACAGTAATACGAAAGCACATTGCAGCTTACCAAAACAGTGCTTTTGCAGCATGAAAATAAAATTGCGGTTGCATGTCTTGGGTTTGATATGCTGACATGTTTGAGGGTACTAAAACTGCTAGTACAGTTTTGGAGAACTAAGAAGGGTGGAGGGAGCCAAGTCTTGTCATTCTTGTTCATACCGCCCTTTTGGGAATGGTCCTTAATGCCTCCAAACCCCAAATCTGAATCTGACCATTATGGCAGAGCATGCTAGTTGGCACAGGACAAAATCATGCCAGCAGGCTACTGAGTAATCAAGCAGCGTGGATGATCGGAGCATGAGTTTCCTCCATGACTCCTGTTATGTAGCCAGGTAGATGTGTGTTAAACACTTCCATGGCTTCCAGTGGTTGAAGAGTGCAGGATTCAGGCATGTATGTTTATCTGGGCATGTACATCCTCTGTTTGGTTCTCCACCTGACACCATTAACTTTGATTTAATTATTCCTGATTTCCACTGCTGACTGAAAAGTCAAAACTCCCGTTTTTTCATGCTTAATCCATGATAACGGGAAAACCACTCCTTTTTTCAGCTCAAAGTTATGGGGCTGTGCGTGGCCTCATAGACATGCCCAACCTGTGCTCCACGGCCTGGCAGGTCCGTTCATCTTACCCGTGTAACATTTCCAGGGATATATTCTTTAGAGAGCCTTTGTGCCTCTCTGCCCACTGCTGCGGTCTCTGCCAGGACCCCGCAGCCTCCCACACAGCTGGTACATGGGGCTGCAGAGGAGGGGGGTCCCTCAGCAGGCAGAGGAGCTGCAAAGGCAGAGAGGATGGGTGTCACTGAGGTACTGCACAGTCAACACACCCAACTCTTTGGTAAAGAGGAAGCCTTTCCAAAATTGCACACACTATTCAGGACTGTAATTAAGAGATTAAAAGGAAAATGAACAGATAGCAAACAGGGGGGAAAAAATCTTCGCTGTATCTGTTACCACACTTAATTTGTGAGGGAAGACAGCTAAATTAAGTCTGACTTCTTGAGCAGATCTTCATGCACACAGCTGTTAATTTGGGATGAAGGAATGCATTTTGTGTCAACTCCATAGCCTTCTTTATTTTAATTATTTTTAAAAAAACTTTTCTATTAATTTTTCTTTTGAATTCACAACATGCTTCTGTTTCTTTCATGGAACAATACGAGCACTTTCCAGTGGCCAAAAATAATATGCCTAAATTCCAGTGGATTTTAACCAATGACTGCTCAGTCCTGTGGATAAAGTGTCTGCCTTATATTTCAAAGTACAAAGTTCAAATTTTGTAGGTACTTGTAACTTTATTTTTGAATTTTAACTGGCCAGATTCTCAGTTTGGATAAATCAGCAGAGCTCCACTGATGTTAGGGGAACTATGCCAAGCTGCATTAGCTTAGTATCTGGCTTCACAACTTTTTTTCTCTTTGTATTGAATTCAGTCTTCAGTACTCATGCACTAATAATTTGTTTGAAGTCTGTAATTAAATTTTTTTTCTTTTATTAGAAGTAAAAATATAGTCTGTCAATTTGTGAAAATGAGTAGGCTCTGTGAAGGGAAGGTTGTGGGCATAAAAAGATATTAAAGCTGGACTTCCCCGATTTAGACTTCTACTGAAGTCGGTGGAAATGTTGACAGAGTAGAGAATGAGCAAAATCATATGTACAGGATTTCTTGAGCTTTTCCTTATTTATCTTCTTTGTTTCTCTGGCGGTGAGTTTGTGAGTTTGAATTTAGCCTTGAGAACTTATGCTTTTATTTATCATGTAAAAACTAGATCTGCATCTAAAAACTAGACCTGCATCTATTATTTCTGAGAAGATTTTCATACATATTTCTATATTTCCATATATTTTTCAAACACTGTTTGACTGGTACTGCATAGAACAGTGTGATTTTTCACATGGTTTATATTAGCTTAGTTCACATTTATCCAACTTCATGAACAGATTCAGTTTGTTGAAGTTGGATTAAATTTAGTGCGTACATAATGAGATAGCCATGAAAACAAGGTATTTTTAAGCCAAGAAAGCCAAATTTCTCCTCATTTACCTCCTGTGGAAAGCCATTAACTTTCATGAGTAGAAGGGATGGCAGAAATTGGCTTTGCATACTGTGGAAATCACTGCAATGCTTTGGCCAACCCCTTTCCTCAAGCTTAACATGGTTAAGGACACACGAGATGACAAATCCAATCAATACTTTGACAATGGATTCATTGGCTCGCAAGTTGCAAATCTTCCACTTAACCGAAGCCATTGTAAAGTCCACAAAACTCCCAGCAAGCATCATACTTCTCAATAGTTGTAGAATCATTGAAGATGGGAAAGTATGAGGATATGAGAAAGTGAAGTCCATCATGACACTCTCTCTGCAGCAGTTAGACAATAACAACATGAAAAGAACTGCAGATAAATGCTCCGGTGCTCCAGAAGTGGTGAAGTCATGGAGGTTTTTTTCCCCTCAGGATGAATACCATCCAAGTCTCCCATACTGCAAGTAGATGAAAATGTAATGGGTAATAAAAGACGAATGGAAACACATAAAAAAAAGGCTCTAACTGTAAAAATTAGCAAAAGAAAAAACATTGCCTTAAGATACAATGACCACATTTCCTTCCCCTTAAGCTAGGACAGGCGCATGTGACATCATGGGATTTCCCATACTCAGCTCTATGAAAGTCCCTCTGCAAGCGCTGCTCCGTCGGTCACAACTGCTCTTTCAGGAGTGCTGTGAGAAAGGGGGAGAGCGGCTGCAATCTGCAGCATCATTTCTAGAGCTGCCTGGGAATTTTGTGCCACGAATTGTTATGTTTACTGAATCATTAAAACCTATTTATGGGAAAGGCTTGAATGTAATCCCCGTTTGAAAAAGAAAAAAAAATCCCCTCCCCACCTTTTCAACTTGCTGAAATATCCTGCTTTAGGTTTCCAAAATAAGAGGTTGCCTTTGGAGGTTGTAAAAAAATCTTTCAAAAGTTTTGGAGGTTTTGAAATCTAAGTAACTTCCTGTTGAAAAAGAAGTGGAAAACATCCAGAGAAAAGGCATTATCAGAATGAAATATGTTCTTTGATCCAACGAAAGTATTTTTGATTGCTGATCTGTGAAAATTTTCAAAAATTTTGTTTTTCCTCCCTTTGTAGGAGGGGAAAATATTTTGAAAGCTCAAAACTTCTGGCAATCAAATAAAAATGTTCCCTTATTACTCTAATCACATCCTGAGAAGTCCCCCAAAAAGGCTCCATTTAGCTGAAGGCTTCTCAGTTCTCAGATTTCTAAGTACAAATAAAGATAATACAGACATTCTGCTGGACAGACCGTGAGGAGGTGCCTTTACTGGGAGACACGGTGGGCTGCAATCCCTTCTTCAGCCATCTATCACACCTGGAGCTTCCTATTACATGGCTGAGACCATCCAAGCAAAGCTCTCCCTTGCTTCCCCTCTGCATTCACACAATGAATCCAACATGTAGCACTGAAATATTGGCAGTTTCCCTGTAGATACTGAGACATGTAGAAGGCCAGGATGTCCACATGCTCTGCCTCACGTAAGTGGCCACCTGATGGCCACACATTTTGGTGGAAACACCACTGTCCAAAGTTTGCAGATCTTTCTCTCAGATTTTACGCTGGAAGGCTTGGTTTGGTCTTTAGGGTGTTATGTTGGAAAACTGACTTTTGTTTTGCTCAGAAATGCTATGTATTCCATGACGTCGTGGTATTTGTAATATGTCATGAACTTTAACAAGACAGACAGAACACAGTCAGACAGATTTCACAACTGTTTCTTGAGTTTACGTTTGTTTATTTTTAATCTCTTTTATGTCTGAAATCTGCCCTCAACAAAACAAAGCACTTTCATCAGGTCAAGCCCTAAAAAAAAATACACTGTCACAGAAATATTCTTATGCTATTGGTGATTAATATGTATACAGTGTTAGTTTAGTGCCATCAAGTGACCAAAAATGTGAAACAGCACTTCTATTTTGGGGGGTTTTTTTCAGATTTTTTTTAATCTAAGGAAAGCTGACTTGTTATCTTTTTGATATAAGTACAGGGAAATAGCTTCACAGGCTTTTGATGGCCTACTTCTAGGGCATTTCTAATAAGAATCCCAAAGTTAGCTTCAAAATTTCTTGCATACATTGATAAATCAAGACCTCCTCTGTTTTCTCAGTTTATAAAGTTTGAAGAACTTCACACACCTCTCTGGCTGAAACCTTTGCTGTGTAGAATTCAATAGCAGGTCTCACCTAGGTGAAAACTCATAACAATTTTTATCACGTGGTGGTACCCTAAGGCTCTGATAGAGGATTTTTTAATGAAGGGCATCATAAACTGGGTGTATAAATCCTTATTTTGTTTTCTGAAATGCAGAAGCTAGCTCTGTCAGAAACAAGCATCCTAAATGGATTGAAACAGATGCATCAAGGAAAACGTTTAGGTTTTAGTATGTCCTTATTATATGATCAAACATTGGATAAGCAAGCATAGGTAACGTAAACTTCTAAGAAAACATTTCTACAAGTTATTTTCCCAGATTTTATCTATATAAAATATATGTAAATTAATTTCAAAACACCTATTAATGTAGTAGCTAAATACAAATTAAGCTTCTGATTTGTTAGGGTGGAACCAACGTCAGAAGTGCCATTCTCTGAAGTGACGTGAGCGCTTTTCCTCCCGAGTCCGTCGTACTGATTTTCCACCAGCAGACGGAGCTGTGCATCAGCCGCCAGGTGAACGTCAGCCCTACGAACTGGGAGAAAGGCAAACGCAAACACTTTATAAAACACACTTGAGAGCGAAGGGAGAAGTTGGCAGAGCTGAGCATCCGCGGACAGGACACTAAATGCAAGCATTTTAAAAATCCCAGGTCACGCCTCGGTGAGTAATAAGCAAGCTTCAAGAATAGTGGTCTGCCAGGGCTTGCTGTGGTCGAGAGCAGAGTGGAGTATCACTACGAGTCACGCTTGTTACATGGTAGTCCCAAAAGCAGAAATAATACCATAGGTGATTTTGTAAAAGTCTTTCCTTGATAGTTCCCCACATCTCCCCCTTTACAAATTAATCCCTATATCATGCGTAGACAGTTAGCACTTGTGGTTGTAGCTTCTGGTGAAATATAAGGAAGAACAAACCTTTATGGTGTTGCTATTTCACAAGAGCCTGTGGTTTACAGTTGGATCTATTTTGTGAAAAGCCTGCGAGAATTGAAACCTCTGCACATACCCCCCAGCTTTTAAAGTAGTTTCATGTGTTGGCTGGGAGTGTCCTAAGTGCACTGGGAGCTGTGTAATCAGTATTCGTATGTTTAGACACTGTGTATTTAAATGTGTGGCAACTTCCTGTCTTTTCATTATACTTCCTCCTGCTTTGTTTCTCACTTTCCTATGAAGTTATAAAAATTTATAATTTAAAAACTATTTGCTTCTTAATAAAGTTTATTCATGTCTCTAGAAAAAGGTTGTGGAGAAAAGAGCTGTTACATATCTGGAGACATGTGACAGTGACAAGAGCACAGCTAGCAGCAGAGATCAGCCAGAGAAACATCTGTACCAGTTGCAGAGACATGCATTTTCTGGCAAAAATTGAAAAACCTTTTTGAAGAGACAAATTCACTTAAACATCACCCCTAAATTACAAGGTTTCAAATTCTGGAAGGGTTTGGATACTGCTCTAGTGATTCACTGAGAAGCAGTGGTCAGAGTAGAGGAAAACTTGAATGTCAACCAAATGCCGTCAGTAATTTACAGGTAGAATTTTACCTTGTCCATCATAACATTTCTTTTTGCTAATGGCATCTGCTTATGGTCTCAATAACTTAATTTAGACCTTTGGGGTCTTGCTGGTTTCCTTGACTTTCTTATGTTCCAGTTGCCATCAACATCAACAACTAATGTAGTTCTATTGTAATTGATTTAGTGTCATGGACCACAATATCCTGCTACATATTGTACACACACAACCAAAAGACGCTCCCTTTCCCAAAGAATTTACTGTTTACTTACATAAAAAGGTAACAAATCCTTACAGTCAGTGAAAGGAAAATAACCAGAGTCAAAACCATCCAGCTCCCAGGTACACCTGGCTAGAAGAATGCATCCCGCTTGTTGGACACACATGCGGTGATCCATGTAGTGATGATAAACCATACTCCCGGCTTTTTTTCCCTTCTGTTCCCTTCTTCCCAAACCACCACAGCTCATTGCTTAAGTTGTCGACCAAAGTGCTGCATCTTTTAATGCCTGACCATTAGAGTTGCTGGGCACGCAGGCACCTTTGAAGCAACAGATTTCAGGTTCAAAACCACAGAAGAAGAGTAGGTGTCTTTTGGTTTAGACTTAAAAATTCTTAGTTACTTGAAATATCCCATTGCAGCATATGAACTTTAATCTTTACTACCCAAGAATGACAAGCCAAATACTGTTTCAGTGCCTAAACCATCTTTCCAATATCCTTTTGAAAGAAGTGATCAGGTACCTTGAAGTTGAACAGCTTCTTCTATTAATGGTCTTTCCCTTTAGGAATTTTTAAAAAAATGTTTAGATATTGGAAGGCATACAGCATGAGGAGCTGTTCAACTTATTTTCTGCATATTGCTGAGTGATGTAGTCCTAAGTAGCTTCTCACACCCTATTTTGTTCCAGTTCTTGGAACAGAAGGCTATCGAAGTCAGGCTATTAGAATGAGGCAGCAATATCAAACACTGATTTTTTCTCTTTCATATCACACCAAGTGGGAACTCTATATGTGATACTGTAAAAATTACCACATGCTTGTAAGTACTGAGCAGAAGCGCTAGCTTGGTTTTGGAAATTTTTCAGAGCACACAAGAACCTAGAATTTCACCTCTGCTCCTGAATTAAAAGCAGTCCTCTTAAAATGCAAAAGACTGCTTTTCCTCTCTCCTTCTAACCAGTCAGCTGATAGTGGCTACGTTTCCACCACTATTAAAAGCACAACTTACAAAGCAGCTATAAGAGCAGCGTGCTTTATGTCGGGTGAACTTTCCCTCCACAATGCTCCCTGGTGGACAGCCTGTCCAGGCATGCCTGATCATTATAACTCATGAGATCAGCATGGACACAGATTTTGACATGCTTAAAATGTGCTGGAAGTTACTCCTGCATGTGTGTGATACGGCATTAGGTGAGTTTAATCTTTGGGGCAATTTTGGGGTTGCTGTTAACAAATAATGTAACATAATCCATGACTTTTCTTTGAAAAGCACCTCCTGGCACATGGCTCATTTTACCCAGCTGTAGTTACCTTAAAATTGAATGTTTAATTTAAGACAGTCATCTGGACTCTCTTCATAGTGAACGGAGATCCTATAGGAAGCAATTCATTCTCCTTAGGGGTGATGTCTGAGATAAGAACGGTGAATCACCCACCTCTCTCCATGATGTGCAGTAGAAACATGGAAGACTATCTCAGACTAGAGGCTTAACTTACATATTTGGCTAAATTTAGGTGAGAAGAATCCATCCTTAGTGCCTCAAGTACAATTATTTCCTGAAGAAACTCTGTTCTAAACAATCACTCTGAATAGAAGAGTTGTTTGTGTTCATTTGTCACTTCTCCAGCTGCTCTGAAATAAAATACAGCTCTATTGACTGGTGACAGAGGAGACAGCGTTTTCCAGTTAAGAAAAAATCTGGTCTTGCATTCAGAAATGGATTCATAGGACATCCGTATTACACATCATGCAAAATGTGTCAGGTTTTCTAGATGGGAATGAAGAAGGAAGGGCCTTTATACATTTGTTGTGTGTTCTTCAATATAGGGTAAGCAGCCTAATTTGTTTATTCAGGCTTTGGCTGAGCTGATCTTGTATCTCCCCAGTTCATCACACAGTACTAGCTTATTAGAACTCATGTTATCATAGGTTTGCTCTTTATCTTTGCTGTACTGGGTTCAGATTTATGGAAAGCAGGATACAGTCAACCAGTAATTTAGAATATGTATCAAAGAAATATTACATGCTTGCACATATGTCTAAAAATTAATCTAAATTATGGATTTGTTTTACTGAACTAAAATGGAAGCGTGAATATTATTCTATCACAGCTCTTCTTTGCAGCAAGAATGCTGTTGGATACAGAGTAGAAGTAGTTAATAAATAAATGGCCTAACAAAGCTAGGACTATTACGTATGGAAAAAACATAGGCATTTAAAATATTCTTAGCTGAAATTTTTTAAAAGTTTTAAAGGCAACCTACCTAAGCAAATTAAACAGTCTAGTCCGGCATCTCAGTTCTTCTTTTGCTTTCTTTTCCCTCCCCCACATCTAAGCAAACCACCCCCTGCCAGGGAAGGTACTTCCTAACAGAACGCTGAACCTGTTGACCAAAAAAGGGAGACTTGTGATTTTAGCATTTACAGAGTAGGATTTAAACTTCCCTTTGCCATAGAGTTTTATACATATATATTCTTAAACATATAGTCACATGCACTTGCTCACAAGCAAAGAAATAAAACAATGTATGAATCTGCGAACTAATGTTCTGCTAACAAATCAACTTTGCCCATACAAAAATAGGGAAAACCCAACGACATTACAAGTTACTTTTTAAATTTCCATTTAAGTGATATATTATGGTTGTGGATAAAATGGAAATCAGAGTTTAATCTGTAAGGCTGTATCTGCATACTACTTTTGCATAATGTATCTGTCCTCAATAGATGTTCTCTCCCTCCCCTTGACTTTTTGGGTTTTCTCTCACCATCACTATCCATATTTATTTTCAGTACTACTATATGAAATACAGCTCCATTGCCCTGTGGACTATACGCATCAAGTTCACTAAAAGGCCATTCCTTCAAACACTGGTTATACAGGGAAATGATTCAACCGCTCATCCACTTTTCAAATTAACATTTGTGGTACCATATTTAGTAGCTATACAGCAGAGCAGAGTGACTCTTACGCATCTAACGACATGAAGGATGTATGGGTGTTGGCGGGGAGCCAAGTCATCAGCTTCATAAAGTAGCTGGGACACCGAAGGTGTGAGGAGGGATCTTACTCGATGAACATAATCAGCCGTTTTTTCCAGTAGAGTTAGCATGAATTCTAAATCTGTTTTAATAAAGTAAATATACTCTTTTCTGTTAAAATTTTGTCTCTGATCTTTAAATCTTACATGCCTTTAAAGAGACCATGTTAGTATTCCCCAGCAGTGCGGATATATAAAAGTGTACTGGATTATTTCTGGATTACCATACGCCCTGCACTATTTTAGGAGTCCTCTTCAGGACAGTTCCATAATGAAGTGCAGGGATCTGTCTGAGCAGTGTATACCAAACCCGAGGCTGAGAATCCAGCCCTCAAATTCTACATGGCTTAACCTATGAAAAAGAGCTGTTAGTAATGTTAGCAAAGGAATAGAGAGACCTAAAGGAGATGTATTAACTACCTAATCCTTCAATGAGTACTAAAATCAAAACAATTTATAGTCAAGTACTGCATTTAATCATGGGTGTAGTTCAGAGGGATTTCACTAGAAACATTACTTTGACATAAAATCGTCAATTTAAATTGCTGTGTAAAATAATTGTACAAATTCTCTCTTCCTTGCCTTCACTTACAGAACAGCTTTAATTGCTGACACTGCAAATCTCCCTCTAGGATTGTTTTGCTGCAGGTAAAATGGTAAATTATGCATTTGTTTATTGACAAAAATTGGTTTAATTAAAATTGATTTTAAATCAGTTAAACACTTACAAACTTCTTTGTGTGCACATATAAATTGATTTACAACTAGCTCAAAAAACCTTAGAATTTAGTAAGAATAAGCTGATTACAAACTAGTTTAAATGTGTTCACAACGGAGCTTGCAATGGTATGATTAGGGTAAACTTTAAATGATTATTTTTAAATTAGTGGAATTTCTGCATGTACCTCCAAGTCATCAAGCAGATCAGGGCAATAGGTAAGCCATGGCACATCTAATTGTTATTGTTGTTGATGTTGTTGATTCTATTATTGTTACTGTGGTAGAAGGAAGATGTACCAGTTAAGGATCTATTATTCTAGGCTGTGAGTACACATACAATGAAAGGATAGCGTATGCCACAAAGAACTTAGGGTTAGCACCTGCTTTGCAGAATTTAGCCTGCTCTAAACTTTTGCTGAAAGCAAAACTATTTTTTACATCTTCAAAAAAATGCTAACTTTACAAAACTGCAAACTTATTTAAAATAGCTTAAATGTCATTGGAAAACACTGACAGGTGACTATGGTACTGTCAATGAAAAAAATGTGCTTCTGTTTTCTGACTAGCTCTAATAACAATAAGTATTTTTTATTAGCTTTGCTTTTGGTTAATGTGTCATGGGTTGGCCATTGACATACCTTGCAGAATAAATACAGTATTGTATGAATCCTTGAAATACACTCAGGAGTCTTTTATGCTCCCAACAATTCAGTGGGAACTTCACCACTGACTTCAACAGTTGAGGTTAAGCCTATTCTGAACATGTCTAAAAATTCTCCATATAATAGAACGGATTGACATGGAACACTTGAGCATTGTATTTCATGAAGCTTTTTAGGTACCTGAAAGACAAAGCTTTACTGGATAAATACCCTGAAAAATATCTGCCAGAAATCCACTATTGTAAAAACCTTCCCTAATAAAACTGTTGGCACAGTAAGTATAGTACTACACCTCAGACATGAATCTTGTATTCACAATGACATTAATGTATATATTGGGCAATATACGTTCATATGTACTCCCCCATTCCTGAAAGAAAAATCTGTGTACGTCTTTAAGCTTGTGCTGACATGTGGGCTTGAACTGAACCCTTTATTTATTTAAGGTGGCACTACCGGTGTGAAAATACAATGGTTCTAGGTCTTGTCATTCTCATTCTTTCAATTATTCACTCTCCACCAGTTTCTTCAGGAAAAGGAAAATGAGCAGGGGTGCTTACCTGGAAAATACAAGCGAAGACGAGGACATCATTAGCAAGATGCTGGCACAAATCTAGAATGGAGGAAACTAGCCAGATTGACAGGGTTATAACAGCACTTTGACAGAAGAAAGACTAATACCTCTATGGGGAGGACTGAGTTTTGGCCACTCTGTGACAAATACAGGGGTTAACGGCACAGGTTTGTGGATGGCTTGGCAGAGGGTCTGAACTACTTGACCATGGGGTAGGTATTGTTCCATAATATTATTGGGAAGAAATGATGTCCATTCAACAAGGACAGGAAAGCATTTGAGGACAGTGACTCACAGACATGGGGAGGTGACCTTTTAACAACATTAGAAAGGGATTTTGAAAGAGGCCAGTTACAAAGAGCTAGAAATAAGGAATCTTAGAGAGGAAGAGAGAAAAAAGAAGTAGGCATTAAGAGAGAAAAGATAATCATTAAGAACATCTTGGGATATTTGAAGTCAAATGCCAGGGATCTAGTGAACCTATGGAAAAAATATGGTTTTAGCAGCATCCCAGAGATATGGTGGCACACTTCAGTGACAGTTGTCTATAAGCATGCTAAGGAAAATGGGCACAGGAAATCAGGGGAGCATGTTTCGTTTTGTTTCAAATCCAGGAAGAGACAAAAGATACTGTTCTTGGCGAAAATGAAAAGGAGGAAGTAAAAGTATGTCATGATTGGGGTCTATTTTTCATAATAGACTATAGCTGTATTCAAAAGGAGAAGGTTAATGTTTTTTCTGACTTATTCTGAGCAACTAACAAAGGTATTCAAAAAGCTTGCCCATGAGATAACAGTGGATTTCAATCACTTTAATACCAGTTAGGAAAACATCACAGCAGGACATGAAAGATCCATCCAGTTCTTGTAATATTTTAGGGATGGTCTTTTGCTTCACGGGACAGAGGAAGTTATAAGAGGCATTACCAGCTGGAATTGCATGACAAGTAGGGAGGAGCTCATTTTGATTTTAAAGGCAGAAGGTAAACTGGGTGAAAGTGGTCATGACACGTTACCAAAATAGGCTTCCCTACTCTAAGAAAAAGAGGAAGAAAAAGCATGTCTGCATTGCCAACTGTGGATTGCATTGTTATGTAGAAATAGTTAAGCTAGCTTTAATCACGCTAGTCTGGGTACTAAAAGCAGGCTCATCATAACAGCGTGCCATTCTATGAGTTAATTAACCTCCTTTCTGTATGGTCTAGGCCTGAGCTCAGTCATTTAAAGCTAACCTAGATTTTCTACAGAGAACAATAGACTCATTTTTAATTAAACATACAATAGCAAGCTATCTTGATGTGAACAAAAGGAAGCAGGGGAAGCTTAAGTAGACTGTGTTAACATCACATTAAAAGCTTTTCAAAGATTTGAAAAAAAAAGTCACAATAAGGGGATATACCTGAAGAGTAACATAAAAGAATATGAATAAAAGAATAAAATCACAAAGCCTACAGTACAAAATGAGTGACAGGTAAAAAGGGGTATAAAGGGCAACAAGAAAATGTTCTGGAAATATATTAGAACTGCCCAGATACTTAGCTAAATTTATCTTACTGTAGAATTTAGAGAATGAATGGGTTAAAAACTATTTAGTGAGATCCCATAAGGATCTGTTGTCATTTCAGTTCTAATCAATATTTTCATCAGTGATCTGCAAGACCCAACAGAACACAGATACATTTTTAAAATCTTGGTTTTCACCAGCCTGGGAGCTAGAAGACAGAATCAGATTTCAAAACTAGTTTCATAACTTGGATAAATGTCTAAAGTTAGCAGGACGAAATCATCCAGGCTAAGGCAAAATATTACACCTGAGAAGAACTCAAACGTACAAAATAAAATGGGGAGAACTAGGTGGCAATATGTTAGAAAAGGTTCTGAGCAGAAGTAAGTTTCTGTCACAAGAAGAAAAGCAAATTATTGCTTTCTGGGATGTATTTATAGAGGTTCCTCTTGTGTAATACATAGGACATAATTACTGCACTCTAGTTAGTGTTGATGCCTCAACTGGACTGCTGTAAGGGGCCTTACACCTTAAGATAAAGACAAAAGTCATACTGGAAAGAAGCCAGAGTAAAGCTGTAAGAATAAATCATTTATGAGTGCAGTCTATGAGGAAAGTGAACAAAATTGTTTAGTCTATGAGAAGGCGATATACATATCTGCACATATAAACAATTGTATAAATAAATACATATATATTTACACACACGTATTTGTTAAAAATATGTGAATAACAAATATTGTCCATTTCCACCGGGAGTATGACAAGGAATGCAGCAAAGAAAATTCAGGTTGGATATTGGACAAATACATATTCATAAATGCTGTTAGGCGTTTGTACAAGCTACATGCAAGTGTTGCAGATTTCCTTCAAATAGGTGCTTTTACAAATCGATTAGACAAATAGTTCTTGTGGATGATATCACTGGTTTTCAAACTGTGACTGTCACCTCCTTAGATTCTGTGAACTACTCCTAATAGGTCCCTGAAAGACAATTACCAAAAGCAAACCTTTTCTCAGTATATACAACACTTCTCATATTCATGTTTATGGGTCCACAAATTGAAAATGTTCCAGTAACACTGATCAACACATACCTGATTCAGCCTCAGCACAGAGATTAGACAATTTCGTGAGGCCTACAAGCCTGTAATTCTTTTTATTCCTATGTGAAAAATTACATCCCCTCTGTGAATCAATTTTTTTACTTATGAAAATGCAAATAGCAGTATTTTTCTACCTCACAAGAGATCATGTCAGTAAACACATTATAAATTGTTTGGATACAATGGCAGTTATGTGAACTAAAGTGTTTTATACAAACCAAGGGATTTTATTTACCTCCCCCTTCCATAGAGGTTTTTTTTAGGTTTGAACACCTGGCAGAACTTCACCTCCTGCCCGGGCAGCATCTGTCACACACATTATGGGCAGAAGGAATTTCACTGCAATGGCATATTTGCAATTTTTATTTAAATGCAAGTAAATAGACTCTTTCCCTATGCAATAGAGCGTGTGCTTCCCTCCGCGTGCACACGGTTTTCGGCCCAGGCATTACGCTCCCTGGCCCCCCCGGGACGCGGTCGAGAAGCCGGGCCCACCGTCGCCCCGGGCCCCCGGGGGCCACGTTTCCATACCCAGCCCCTGCTGCCGTGAGCCGTGGGCACGGGTGCCACCTCCGTGCCAGCAACAATTAAAATAAAACGGCAGAAGCTTTAAGGAAAGGGATGGAGGGAGGGGTGTGGGTGGGCGGCTGCGTTCCCGTAGTGAGGGCTCTCCCCGAGACCACTCAGAGGCAGGCCGGCGGCCCCTGCCCAGCCCAGGCCCCGTCGCCCCGCAGGCCCTGAAGGGCCTCAGGGGCGCCGCAGCCCGGGCGAGGGCGCAGAGCCCTCGGCGCCGACAGGCTGCCTTCCCCGGCTGCTTATGCCACCCTTCCCCCGCCTCTCCGGCGGTATAAACGGGGCGGGCGCCGCCAGACCGGCTGCCTGCCTGCCTGCGGCCGCGGGCCGGCCCGCTCTCCCCGCCTCCCTGAGGCGCGGCGCGGCCTGGCCTGGCCTGCTGTGGCGGCGGCGGCGGCGGCGGCGGCGGCGGCGGCACCTAGGCCGGACGGCTCCATGGCTTTCATCCGCAAGCGGCGGCTAGAGCGGGAGCTGTACTCCAAGGAAAGGTGAGCGGCCCTGCCCCGCCGGCCCCGGCCAACCCCGCTCGGCCTCCGCCACAGGGGCGGGGGGGTGGGGGCGCCTCCCGCGGGGCTGAGCCGGCCTCGCCCGCTCCTTCGCCGGCGAGGGGGGGCCCGGTGCCGCGGTGCCCCGGCCTACCCCCTCACCCACCTCCTCCCCGGTCTGCCCCCTCCGCCGGGGTGGGGGCGGCGGGGCCCCCCGGGCCGGGGAGGCGGAGGGCCCGGCGGAGCGCCGCGGGCAATAGGGCCGCCTGCGGGGAGGCAGCTGGCCCCGGCGCAGCGCCGGAGTCAGAGGCTAGCTGCTGTGCTGGGCTTCGCCCTCGTTGTTGTTACTGTTTTAATCAGATGGCTAATGGTTCCCGAGAGTTAAGGCTGAAAAGGCTGTAGAACAGACCTGGAAAAATATGAATGCAGCTCGCCTTGCATAAACTGCATGAAAATAGTGTCTGTAGATTTCTATTTGTTTGTTCTCAGTTGTGTTAGTGGCATGGACTTACAGCTCTGCATCACTATAGATGGATTTATTATTTTTTTTTCCTGAACATTATAATTAGCGTATTGTCAGCCCTTACATTACAGACTCTGTGACAGCTCTTTAAAGTGTTAAATTCAATTATCCTGTTCCTGCTTTCTGACTGATCTCTATTTTGTGTTCCTGTGGCTAACTGCACATACAAGAAAGGCTTATCACACGTGCTTGAGTATATCCTGTATTTACTCTCTTATTTTTAGCTAGTGTCCTGCTTATCTGCACCTGGCTTGTCACAAAGTTTCAAAACCCTTTGCAATCTTAATAATATTGCCATGTGGGAAATCTCTATGAGGTGAGAGCAATAGGTCAGCGAGGGTGGTGCCGTGGAGGGACACGGGTGTCTTCTCTGGGGGAGCAGGGCTCCCCGGTTGTCTCCCGCTGCAAGAACCGGGGAGCCAGCAGGCAGAGGGGCCGGACAGCAGGCTGGTCCCGTGCGAGCCCTGTGCAAATTCCTGATGCTGCCAGTTACTCAGCGCTGTTTATTGTTGGTGAGAGAACCACATGACAAAGAGCTCGGCTCACTTTGTCCAAATAAATTCTGATTCATAGCTGTTCAGCCTGTGAAGCTACTGCAACTTTTGAAGTGTTTTCAAAGTACAGACATATTCTGGATCGCTTTTTGTTTTATTGAATATCTCTTCCTTGCTGCTTTTGGGGGCTGCTGTGGTTTCAGTTATGTACGAGGGGCTGCAGGGAGAATGGATAAACTTCCCTTGTAGAAGGGAAAAGAGAAGGATTTTTAATCTTGAAGTAAAACATCTTAAGTATAGGAAAAGCTAGAAGAATGACTGTATTAGCTCTGTTAAGGATTTATTGTAAATAGTCTCCTTTTTTGAGAAGCTGAGAAAAAGGCCAAAACTCATCAGACTTGTCCCAAAGAACCCAAGTGGGACCTAAATCTCTCCTAAAAAGCCCTGAAAACAAAACCAACATGTCAATGTCTGTCAGCATTACTGATTTGCAGTTATTGAAAGTCTCTAATGAGAAATATTTTTCTTTGCTCGTATTTGGAAGCATTTTAGGATCTTATTGAGTTTGTAATTTGAGCACTTCGTGAAAGATGAGTCTTGTTCTCATTCGCACTGGTAGCTTTTCCTATCTAAATATCTGCAAACTCATTTCTCTGTTTCTTCCCCTTGCCTAACAATTGATAGTTGTGTAAAATAAAAGTAAATTTGCATATATTTTGTACCCCGTATCAGGTCTTTTCCCCTCTCTCTCTTCCTGTGCTTTTCTAAATTAGGAAATCTTAAAAACATTGAAGTGATTTAAAAGGGTTTGGGCTCTGAAATATCGAGTGAGAAATATCAAATTCTGTCTGCTGTTTTCCTTATATTTCTGCCTTAAAACAGTAGGGGGAAAAAAAAAAAAGCCCTTTATATCACTTAATTGAAGGGATAGCCTCTGAGAGCTTTTCTTTTCGCCTTCTTTCTGGGTAATTGTTAGAGATGCCAACTCCTGCTTCAAAGCTTCTTTTGGTTTACGTAATCTTGGTGTAGATACTTCCTAGTGAGATGACCAGGACCTTCTGAAACTTTATGGCACCTGCGTTTCATGTGTGGTTTGGTTTTTTGTTTGTTTGGGTTTTTTGTTGTTGTTACTTGTACATTGCTTTCTACAAAAATGTAAGCTATGAAAGTTCTGGTTAAGAGTACTGTGAAACTTAGTAGGTAAAAAGTTAATCTTCTTATGCAGTTGCTTTGGGGGGGAGGAAGATCAGATCATTTTTAAGTGATCTGAAAAAAATTATTTCCTCTTAACTAATTAGTTGGACCGCTTTAATGTCTGGTTACATAAACCCACTTTTCTGACTGTATGCAGTTTTCTAGAAGAAAACATTGAAATGTCTTGTGTGCGCACACTGAGAACAAGCAGCAGGTTTTACTTTACATGTGATTAAACAAATCCATGTCCCTACTGAGAAGGGTTCATCCTGGCAGGAATTTTCCCTTCAAATTCATCTGTATTGGTAGACATCTATTTTCACTTTGCCCAGGTGTTCAGAGTAAAGGAAGATGAGCTATTATGTCCCTTTTTAATTAGTATTGTGTGCACGCTTACATAATTTAATCTTTAAAATATTCAGCATTCATGAGTAGGAATCCTTTTTTACAAACAGTTTTAGTTGCAAAACTTCGAATTAAAAGGTGTGGTGTTTGGCTCAGGTTGTTGCTCTCTTTACAAATCAAGTTCTCGGTTCTGTTGGTGGTGTGCCCAAAGATGGCCAAGTCTAACGCTTGTTACAGAGGCTCTTCATGATACAGTTCTGCTGGTTTGTCTTGCACACTGCTCGGCTTCCTGTTTGAGGGGTTCATCTCTTCTACTGGGAACATCACTCACGCGAAGCAACCTACTGGCAGCACATAGGTTCTGCGGATGCATCTTCTGCGTGACGGTTGCTTGGGCATTTGGGTATTTTTTTTTTTTTTAAATCTGTAGCCTTATCTTACTTTCTTGGGACAAAATATACATAATGAGGGCTTTTATTCAAACATCAGCAAATGAGTCCTACAGCTGGCCTATAGATACTTTGCTCTTGTTAGGAGGAGGTTTAATTTTAGAATTGGTTTTACATAGCTGTCGGCTGCTGCTGGGTTGGGCTGGCCTGCTTTTTGATCCCTGGCAACGTCCTTCCGTTATCAGGATTGTACTTCCAGTATTGAGTCAAGTGATTATGCAAGGTGTGTTGGATCAGCCACTTGAAACCCCTGTGTCCAAGTCGATTTCCAGCATGTGTTTTCCTGATGAAGTGATGGAAATGGTCAGAATTCAATCACAGATTAAGAATTTAAAGCAGGATCAATGGGGTACCTTCTCTGGGTGGCATAAACGGGATTTTGCCAAGATACTGGTCCCTGTGTCCACATTTACTCCTGTGTCCAATTTGAACAAGTCCAGTGCTTCAGTTGGTAGGTGACATTGGTATATAAAATAAATTGTGGGTTTGTTTTGGTTTTTGTTTTGGTTTCTTCCCCTGTGTTGTTGGATCTCAGATGAGATCTCTTCAAACTGAAGTATAGAGGAACATGCAGTAGACTGTAATGTAGTCTACTTGCTTAGTAGACTAAGCCTGATAACAATACGCTCTTTATTTGGAGGATATTTTATAGCATCTTGGCAGGACTTATAAACCCCAGGTTGTAGTTTGTAAAGTGTGATTCGCTTCTTTGTTGCATACTCTGAACAATGCTAGGAATGTTTGGGTGCCATTTGGGTTCCCAAACCTTATGTATAGGGGATGACATCATATGAGGTGAAGTTTTGCAAGTGTTTTCCTGCTACTTAGTGTTGTGCCCAGTTTTCCGCTGCGCCTTGGGTGTGTTCTTGATTCATATTCCTCAGCCCTCTTCTGAGTGGCAATTATGTGGAAGCTTTCTGGAAAAGGCAAAAATAAACAAGTCACTTCCAACTTTGTATTTAGAAGAGAGCAACCAGAGTTCTTCACTGCTTTGTTCATTTACCAGCCTTACCTGTGTCACCCCTATCTTTCTGCTGCTGTAGGTTAAGTTCTGTTTTTCTTGGTAAGGTGCTTGCCTTTTTTTTTTTTTTTTTTTCCTTCCCCGCCTGAAGCTGCTTCACAAACCAATACTGATTCCCTTCACAAGAAAATACCTTTGACATCACTTCCATATGAATTTTTCAGATTTTCTTAATATAATTTTTCTGGGACAATACAAAGACAGGAGTTTGAAATAAGTCTTCAAGCAAAATTATATTAGCATGCTTTAATTTACCTCTCCCCTTAAGTGTAGGTGCTTACCTTTTAAGCTTAAACAGCTCCGTCATACGCTATTAAAAGATTAACTCTTTACTCCACCAGGTTCTGTATACGTCTAACACTGGGTGAGAATTGAAGATGTTCCAACACAAAAGCTGTTAGAGCCTTCATTAAAGTGATCTAGGGGGGAGTGGAGGTGTGTGTGACTACACTATACTGATTATCCACTGCCTCCCCTCCTGCCCCCCCCCCCCCAACATACACCCCCAGACAGACAGACACAACTGTGACTGAACAATCTTCCTTCCTTTCAGACCCGGGAAACTCCTTATGTTCTTTAAAGTTGTTTCTTTTCCCAGCTATGTGAGTTGTTATAATAGAAAATGTTCCCTTACCTAGCATGTTCTTCTTTCCCACCCCCTTCCAAGCTGCTTCTGCTGTTGATTTTGAATACAGGGTTTGCATTAAACCTGAGATGTAACAGCTTAAGTACACTTTCACCCACGCTAAAGCTCAAGGTTTTGCCCTGGTGGCAATGGCGGCTATCAATTCATTTCATCCTGGAAAGTGAAACTGCCTCTTTCTCAGCATCTCTGACAGCAGAGCTGCTGCGCAGGCTTGCTGCCTTCCAAAGGGTAAGGTCTCGTTCCTGGCCACCTTGTTCTTGCCCCTGACCCCTTCACATTGTCATTTTCAAAAGAATATATTGTTTTGTTTTTTTTTTTTATTAGTCTAGTTTGTCAAGTTCAATATACAAGAGAAAATGGTAAATGATCCCTGAAGACGTGACTGTGACTTACTAACTTCATCTTTCTGTTGCGAGCCACTGAATAGCATGGTGACCACAAAATTTGTGAACGTAAACCTGTGAAATGTGTCTTTATTAGAAAGCCAGCATGAAAATACCCTGTAATACGCTTTAAGGTGTGAGTTTTATTGCTTGATTTCAAAGGATTTTGTGTCAACAGGTTGAGTTGCTTTCCAAGAGAAGATATAGCATTACTCTTCTCTAAGTAGATTTTTAATAAATGCTGATTAAATCATTTATACTTGGGAAGTTTCAAGTAAATTGGGTTATACATTTTGAAAATGGATTAAAAAGAACCACTTGCTGATGATAAGAAAAATATCTCAAACTTGATCCTTTTCTGTTTGCCTGAAACAGAATAGCTTCTGGTATTTGATTATTACTGTATTATAGGAATGCAAAGTTTGAGAGCAGCAGGCAAATGTAGAAGATCCCTCTGATTTTTATTAAAAAACCCAACTGTTTGTGTTAGAACTGGAACTGGTTTTTTTGGATACTAGTTCTTGCTGATAACTTAAAAGGACCAAATAAAATTCTCTTTCATTTTAGATATGATAGTATATTTTTGTACATTTCCCAGTTAATACTTATGGTTTGCTTGGGGGGGGGGAGATTTTTTTTTTTTTATAGGTTTCTTTTATTTTGGGGGGGGGGGAGCCAATTGCATTATTGAAGTTGTCCAGTCCTTCTCACTGGAAGACCAGTTTGCCTGACTAATTGCTGAGGTTGAGGGGTTTTTTTTATGCCTTGGGGTCAGACTTGAAGGCAAGGGAGGGTAGACTGGGAACAGACTTGCTTAGTCTTACTTGACTTGACATTGGCTTTGTGATCCAGGCTGTTCTTCCAGGGCAGTGTGGTAAGTCACAGGCTTACAGCGTGTGCTGTTAATTACTCAGCACAGGGAACAGTACAGCTGCTCAGTGGCTGAAGACCAAAATACAGTTCTCAACTGTTACAGATTTAATCAGTTTCTTATACAGAGTATCATGCATTCTCTTCCTACTGTTATTTGTTTGTGTTTTGGGTTTTTTTTTCCTCCTGTCATGTGCAGAAGAATTAAATTACTATTTTAGATTTATACTGTGTGTGTACAAACTCCTGTTGTAGGACTACATAGCAGTTGATAGTATATAAATTTTGTATGTCAGTCATCTTGATATCACAACTGTCTTTAGAATACCTTCTTTAGCTCTTTGGAAGACAGTTAGCCTAAAGTCCAACTGCTTAGTTGCATGTTGAAGATCCCCATTGCTTTAATTGTATAGCTATTGTGATTGATTTTCTATTTTTTTCAGGCCTTCACAACACTGTGTTTGCCTACTCATGCAACATACCAGAGACTGATCTGTTCCCTTACTATCTGTAAATACTTGTTAAACCTCCTGGCAAGCCTGAAGTATCATCCTGTTCAGTGATGGTTTTTAAGAGGGACCCTGTTGATACAGTAACTATCAGTGGCTCTACTTATTTATGTGGAAGTCTGTTGTGTGAAGATAAAAAGCTCTGTCTGTACTCTAGTAACATCTGATTAAACTTGACTTTTCCTTTTTTTGACAACCCTATGGATCATTAACACAGACAAATGAAATTTAAATACTTAAGCAGTAAGGGCTGAGATGAGTTGAGAAATTCCAGAAGGTTATTCCAGAGATCATGCTTCATAATCTTCAAAGTTTGCAATTAGCAGTAACTTGAACTGGTCTAGATTTTTTAGCCAGTAGTTGAGATGCAAGTCTGAAAATTTTGGTTCCACTTATGGTATCATAACTAGAACTTGAAAACTTATTTGTAGAAATGAAGGTAAGATGGACTATTGTCATGAGCAAATGAAAGAGAACAGCACAAGAAAAGGAGACGCGAAAAGCTCCAGGGAGCTGGAACACACTGGCAGTATCATGAAGAAGAGTTAAAGATAGACTTGATATGTGTACGTAAACAGTTAGACTCCAGGAAAAAGAATAGCAATATTTCTTCTTAGCTAATGATGTCTTTAATCATATGTTCTTTTGTCCTGGTGAAGAAGCAGACAGTGAAATCATGGTTTGAGGGATACTTTATGGCCAAGAAAGGTGGAATTTTGGAAGGTGCAGTTTTTATGACAGAATCTTTGGACAGGCTGTAAGTTTGTTCCAATTGCAATGGGCTCTTGAGAAGAGTAGAGATTGGTGATTGCATTTGTGGAGATTTGATGTCTGGCTCTGTCTGCCTGCAGAAGTGACTCATAGCAGCCTGAAAATGCAGGAAAATGCAGTTAAAGTAAATGGACTTGCAAGTAGGAGAGTAGCAACAAGCACAGAAATGCTTGGAAGAGACTGCAGAACCACCTGGAATGCTCTGTGGAGAATGTGGGGGGAAAGATAAAATGTGGAAAAAGCACTTGGCCTGTATGACATACGATGTTTGGAGAAAAATGCTTTAACAGCTGCCAGCAATACAACCCTTTTTCAAGACAGCAAAGCTGAGATCAGAAAGTGAGCATGAAATTATGGCACAGGAGGTCGCTGGTCTCCAGCAAGGAGCTCTACGGTGATGCTGTCTCTATAAAACTGGATAGTGAGTGGTCATGTGAAAGAGCCACAGAGACTAGTAGCAAGAGGGTAAACTGGGTGCTGCTAGTAAATATTGTATTTAAAAAGGAAGAAACCTACAATTTCCCACAGTAGCTAGTTAGCCTATATGAAGTGTTTATCTTGAGTTTTTGTGCGTACCTTGTGCGTTATTTTTTTATGAAATCATCTGATTCAGCAGGAGTGAGGATTATGCCAGGGAAAGTGTACCTCAAATCCTTCCCAGTAGCCCACAGCTTCTGATTTTGGGAAGGTGAATTGATGCATAAGGTGTTTGAGTATAAAGATACAATAGTTTCTAGGGGATGGTTATCCTGAAAAATTTGAAAGATAACTCTCTTGGTTTATGTATTTTGGCTTATGTAAGCATGTTGTAGTTACTGTGAATAGCAGAGCCAATGTTTTGATGTAAAAACATGGCTTATCTTGAATATATGAAGGATTCCTGCATTTATCAAAAACTTAAAAGGAAAGTCTAGTAATTACCAGTGCTGCCAACAAGTGAATCTGGAAAGAGTATAAAAATGTGGGGAGTTTGTCAAAAGAATAAGTGGAGACAAAGGACAGAGCCCAAGAATGAAGAATTTCAGAAATTGGTAAAACCTGGTCGATAGAATTAGTTTTCTTGGAAGAAAAATTGTGGGACCACGAATGTCATTGCTGTGAAGCTGATTGTTCCGTATGTCAATCGTGTCTGTTACCTGATGAAAAAGAGTAGATTTTTTTTTTTTTTAAACAAATCTGGGTATTACCTTTGTTCTTAACTTTTTTTTATTTAAATATTTTGGCTTGTAGATAATAAGCTGAATGTACATGCTTATACATACTAGAAAGAAAAACATTCTGATGGTGAATTGCTCTTTATATGTCCTAACATAGCTTTATTAAAAAGCTTTCAAT
Organism: Aptenodytes patagonicus; assembly: GCF_965638725.1. Taxonomy (NCBI): domain Eukaryota; kingdom Metazoa; phylum Chordata; class Aves; order Sphenisciformes; family Spheniscidae; genus Aptenodytes; species Aptenodytes patagonicus. The sequence continues at coordinate 42,462,329 of NC_134950.1, forward strand.
CAAAATGTGATGGGCCTTGCTAGATCTGAGTTTGCAAAATCCCAGAAAGTTTAATTTTGTCCCAGGTGATTTCAACTGGATGTGTTGAAAAATGGGATTTAATGGTAACTGTGTGGAAGTTGCTATGGTTTCATACTCCTTTTTCCCCCTTGGCTTGTAGACTGTTCCTAGCAAAGCTTTATTTCCTCAAAATGCAGATCTAGACCTTCTATTTTAGCTTCCTGAAGGTGAGTGATCAAAATAAATATGAAAAGAGTGTTTTGGCTCCTTCAAAGGCCTCAAACTTGGAAATTCAGTTTACACCTGTTGATAGGACATGCTTTCATAGGTGGCAGTAAGTTTGAAGAACAGACTTCTATGAGAAACAGAAGGCAACTGAAGTTATGTCTTCTGAGAAAGGATACGTGAAGGCAAAGCCCCTAAAACCCCATTGGAAACTAGAGATATTCAAGAACCATACAATAACAGCAGCTGGGGTAGACGCTGAAGAGACTTTTTGAGATTTGTGTTCAATTTTCTTAAGGAGTTTTGTATGGCGTATACTGTTCTAACTCTTATATTTTCTAACATTTTAACATCAGTTGTTTCTTAATGGCATCATAAAATAGCTATTTTCAGGAAAGGAGAGGTAGAGATAATGCTGTTTTGAAAAAGCAGCAGAGCATTAAGACAAAGTGTCTTGGACACAAAAGCAGTTTTGAGTATATGGACCCACTGTTACTTGTAGTTACAGTAAACCTTTATTGTTATGTTCTGTTTAATGTAACAGACACAACACAAATCTTACGTGAACAAGATGGATTTTCCAATAACGCTGTTTTTTCTATTGTAAAATACGCTTTCTTAACAAGCAGGCTTTTCAGTACATTCAGTTCATTTTGTGAACTCTTGACATGTTTACTGCTATTTGAATACTGCTCTGGGGACACTTGACGTTTATTAGCATTGTCACGGGCATTTCTCGTGAAACACATCATGAACACAGTACCAAAAGCTCAAAGCGTGGATGTGAATAAATACTAAGTACTTCTGGAGATCAGACCAGCACTGCACACAAACAAGCTGTTGTACTTCCAACTGAAGTGATATAAGATGTTTCTGCTCCTCCTGCTGTGCCAGTACCCACTGGCATTCCCCACAGCTGAAATGCATAGGTGACCGTGTGTTCACCCTGTTAGTAAAGTTGGTGAGTTTTAATCACTTGTAGCAGTTTTTTAAGTTAAGTCATTAGAACATGGAACTGTGTTGTCTATCTAACCTAGCCTATTTGCATTTACCTCGTACCAGCACTGGCATTACTATGATCCTGCAATTAAATACTTTAGAAGACTTCAATTTTTTTATTATTATTAATTTTTTTGTTGTTGAGGTTTGTTGTCTATTGGATTAGTCCATAAACAGGCTTCCTGTAGGGTTGAACAGGCACTGGTACAGAGGAGGTGCAGAAATGGGTTGGAGAGGAAGGTAATGCTTCCTCAGAGGGTATCCATTGAGTGGCTCAGCCGTGTTGTAAAAACTGTGGCCGTGTTTTCTCTTAACACTTTAGACCAATGTAATTTGGCTTTGCTTCAGAAAGATCTAATCTCCTCCATTCCAAGCGATTAGTTCTTGCCCCTCCTTTTGTGTCATTGCATATTTTGACTGGCATACACTGATCAGGGCTAAACTAATGTTTACTAGGGGGAAAGCCTGGCTATGTTAGGATAGTTCCCACCTGAGACATATGAACAGCATCAAATATCTAACCTTACATATGTTGGAAGACCATCAATCGATCTTCATGTGTACACAGATTTTCCATATGGGTTTGTCCGTTAAAAAGTTAATTTAAATTAATTCATTCTTGGGGTGTGGGGCATGGCACAGTAATCAGTGAAGACTTCCCAAACACTTGATATATTTTATTAAGAATACTAACTGTTATGGTGTTTTCTTTTTGAATAAATAATTTTTATTTATTTGTAGGTTTTCACTGCTGCTTCTTAACCTGGAAGAATATTACTTTGAACAGCACACAGCTAATCATATTATAAATAAAGGTTGCAGAGACGAAAGGTACGAAACTCTTACATACGTTCATTTACTGGAGTTGTTCTAGTCTCATGTATCTCTAACACATACACAACTACTTTCTTTTTTGTTGTTCCTTTTAGAAAATTCAGAGGCTCTCTAAAAATCTGTTCAAAGTCAATCATTTTTGAAGCTGATGACAATATCCAACCCATTATCAAGGTAAGCAGTGCAAACTTACAATTTCGTGGTAACTTAAGGTTCTCTTTAAAAAGCTTTTAAGGAGGAGTATGTATTTTTATAACTTGTTGCAGATACCACTGAGAGACTGCATTAGTATAAAAGCACCAGAAGACAATGAAGCAAATAACCCTTTCACACGGTATGTGAATTTGAGTTACTGTATGTATGTATTTAACTCCTTTAAAAGCTGAAACACCCATCTCTTCAAATATCTTATTTACATTTTAGGGATACATCTGGAGGGATTTCTGTTGTATGTAACCAGGTAAGACCGGCATATAACAGGTTCTTGATGTATAAATGAGCGAGGTTACACTCTTTAATGGTGCCTTTCTTGACGCTGGAGTCTTAGGGTGGGGGGTTAACTGGAAACAAAACTAATTAGTGTCAAAGACTTAGCATTAATGTGAAGCTGTTGATGCTGGAAATTTCAAACTGTTAATGAGTTCATTAAGTCATTAATTTGATAAAGTGAACTTTCTGCACTGTGCATTTTATAATGGAGCTTAGGGCAATTTTAGAATTGAATGAAAAAGGAGAATAGACTGAAATTAAACGGGTTATTAATCACCTTTGTTTTGGTCTTGCTATATTGCTTTCTCCTACTTTCTGCAGCGTGTAGTGGTAATGGCAAAGCCATCCTGATCCTTACAGTGCAGCTTTGTGAAAGCATTGGACTGTGCTGTATGTCCACCAAATAATTTTCAGTAGCTGTCCTGAAATATTGGGTTCAAGTTTCAATCGTAAGTTGTGATTAACTTGGATATGTTCATACTTAATGTTAACCAAGGGAATATACTTCAAGCTTTGATAAATCACAGCTGGTAGGTGTTCCAAAGCTGTAAAAGTTTCCAAAAAAAGTTCATATTTTCATTTCAGGAAAGAACAGAGATGAGGTCGGAAATATCCTTTTAAGCATTCTAGCATCTTTGTAAAATCTGTCTTTAGTAATACCTAAAACTGATAGCCTTGTTCAGTTAAGTACTGCTGCAGTCAAAAACGAACTCAAGCATTTAATATTATCTATGCTGAAGAAGTTTGTGGGCTGTGTTAAAGTAATCAGTATATTTAATGTTTTTAAAAAAGGTATTTCTAATTGTTCCATGCAATTGTTCCACCATACATCATGAGTGTATGACATCATTAGTATATGTTCTGAAGAACAAATGATTATAAAAACATCTCATAGGAAAGGAGAATTAACTTTTAAAGTGGCAAGTGTGGTTAACACCCCCCACTCCGCACCCCTCCCGTGTGTAGCTTGCCAGTCATCCTCCTGTCTCTGGGGAAACGTTCTGAAATAGTTGGGTGGCATGATAAATGCTGGCATTTTATATAAAAGGCATAAGGACTTTTGAGTGTGAAGTACTCGCTAGTTACACGTATGACAAATCATGATCTAATTATAAATATTTTTTCTAAGTAGAGTTTCTGCCTGTAGGAAACTGCACATAGCAAATAATTGGAACATCTTAAACATCTTTGCCTTTTCAGGCTCAAAAAAAAATTGTTAATGCATAGCTGGATAAGAAGCTTTGCTTTACGTAACAGGCAACTTAGAAACCAATGGCTATAAAATACAGCAAATGAAAATAATAATTGGAGATTATTTCAGTATTTTTTCTCAAGATAAAATTGGGGAAAAATCCTCCAAAATAGGAAATGAATACAGTATGCTAAAGTTTTTTGCTCGGCTTACTTTTTTTTTTTACTTGTATTGTCTACTTTTTCATGTAATTTGGGGCTCTCAGTGTAGAAAAGTGTTTAATTATTCTGCAGAAGAGCGATCTGAGTGTAAAGCATGTGTCTCTTACTCTGATTCTTATTCTCCTATGGCCTGATTCAGGTCTGTACATGCTGATGTCAGATGAAAGGCACTAATTGCCATTATTTTTTGATGTAGCACTTAGAGAGGCATGCTGAGCTTGTAAGCTTCTAAGCATACTGCTCACTTTCTTCTGGCTGGACAGTGCTGTGAGTGGTCTTGTTGGTGAAGGTTGGCTCTGTTGTCAGCCCGTGGGAAGGCTGTACGTGCCAGCCAGAAGGCTTCTGGCTAGAGCATGGTGCAGCATCTGTTCTTGCAAGTTTAATATTCGCTCTTGGTTTGAGGCTGCTGCTACAATGCCTTGGAGTGTAGAACCACAGGTATGCTAGCTGTAGGAAGCAAATCGAGGCACTGGAAAAGGCCCTTTGATTGGCCAAGTCTCTTGGGCCATGGAGTAGAAGACAGTTGGTAGTGCAGTCCAGTGTGTTCTTGTGCAGTTCAGAACCAATCCTGAGTCTTACACTGAGGCCTGAGATTTAGCAAGTTTGAGCCTTCCCTACAACAGAGCAAAACCATGACTGACTTCTGGCTTGTCTTCTTTCAGACAGCAGATAGTAAGGTGATATCTACAAACCAACGTGCTAGCAGTTAAGTCTTTCTATAGGAGTTGTGACAGTGTTCTGAAGAAGGAGAGCAGTTTCACGTGGGTTTTGGGGAGGGAAGATCCTCTCATGTCAGAATAGCATCAGAGAAACAAAACTTCAAAAATGTGCTGTTGGATGAGAGAGGAAACCTGGTGTTCATGGCGCTTGAAACTGGAAGTGAAATGTTTAGCAGTGGAAGAAGGGGTTCATTTGAGGAGGTTTACACAGTAGTTTATGTTGTGAGTTGCCCCTGTGGGGTAATTCCCATCAGGACAGAACCCTAAGGGCATGAGCCACCAGAAAAAAAGAGGGGGAGGATCCTTCCATTTAATGGGATTAGACGGATGGCTGTTCTTATTGGCTTTAATGTTGCAACTCCTTGAAGGTCGTATGATTAGAATAAAAACCCACTAATAAACTACAAAAGTATGTAAGCCTCTGAACTAAATTGGACACTTGCCCCTCTTGTAGTTAGCTGCTATGAAAGGTCATTGTTTTTCTGCAGTTTATCTGGGGTAGCTAAAGCAGGATATTGCAACCCAGTGTTTTGTTTGCTTAAACAGTGTTCTTAGCTTTGTCTTTATCAGTACTTCTGATTTATTTTATTTTTTAAGGACTGAAACGGTAACATCTCTTACCCTTTCAGGTTTTTCTCATTAAAGAAAGAAACATTATTGCACCCTACAAAACAGTAAGAGTAAGTATATGTTTTTTCCACTATTCTTAGCAAACTAATGTTCTATAAGGATTTATGTTCTCATTTCTGAAAGAATAAGATAATTATAACTTGAGGAATATCACAATAAAGCTTAAAAAAAAAAGTAATTGTGCATATTGATAAAACAAGTGTCTGAATTCTTCCATAATGGGTTTGCGATATTTCTTGGAGGACATACTGCAGACTTGACACTTGCTATTTACCTTGGTGTGCAGCTCTGTGGGCTCAACAGTCAGAACTGTCAGCTGGCTGCTAGTAGTCAGTGGACACTGCATCCTAGCTAAATGGCTTCTCCTCAGCTCTGCTCACACCCGAGATGAGAGACTGCTAATTGATATTTCCCAGCTGAGTGCTTCACAGTTCAAACACATGCAGATAAGGCTGCTCACAGCAGAAATCAGAGCTTACTTCTGGTTGCTTTCTGCTGATGGGGTGGGTCTGCTCTGCTTCTGAGCCTGGAGGCTTCAAGGCATAGAAGTAAAGGTTTTTCACCTGGAATGCGAGATAGGTTAAGACACAAACACAAAATGAAAATGCAGAGAAAGGCTGAGAGAGTTGGGGTTGTTCAGCCTAGAGAAGAGAAGGCTTCAGGGAGACCTTATTGCAGCCTATCAGTACTTAAAGGGGGCGTATAAAAAAGATGGCGGCAAACTTTTTAGCAGGGCCTGTTGCGACAGGACAAGGGGGAATGACTTTAAACTAAAGGGGGGTAGATTGAGACTAGATGTAAGGAAGAAATGTTTTACGCTGGCGGTGGTGAAACACTGGAAGAGGTTTCTCAGAGAGGTGGTGGATGCCCCATGCCTGGAAACATTCCAGGTCAGGTTGGACGGGGCTCTGAGCAAGCTGATCTAGTTGAAGATGTCCCTGCCCACGGTAGGGGGGTTGGACTAGATGACCTTTAGAGGTCCCTTCCAACCCAAACTATTCTATGATTCTGTGATTAAACACCGTATTTGCCCAAGGATTGAAACAGACAGAATTATTTTTCTCAACATATTTGTTCAAATAAGAAATTTCAAGAATGATGAAGTCCATAAAGTTGCGTTACTGTAATGAACAGCAAAGAGACAAGAGATAATCTCTGTTCTCTCAACAACTGTTTTGGGTTGGTTTTGTGATTAGTTCTGTCTCTAAACTAGTATTTTTCTTATTTTCTTTGTTTGTTTGCTTTCTGCCATTAATTCTTGATGTGTTGAACCTCTTTTCTAGTCCTTCTATTCTTCTGTTTTGCCTCCACGTGCAAGATTTATTAAGTATCATACAAATATCTTAACACATTGCCAACACAGTGAAAAAGAAAAGAATCAAAAGGGCTGTTTGGATGGCTTTTTACTTTTGTTTTCTCCGAAGTCAATATTCATTCATACCTAAAACATTCCTGACAGTTAGGCATTACAATTTACTTCGCAAAAGTGCAGCTATGTTTCTGCATATTAAAACAAGAAATCTAGTTTGCCTTCAATCATTTCAGAATTTTTTCTGTTGCTGCTAAATATCTTCTACTTGAATCGTTGCCAGTTCCAGATGCATCACTGAGTACTGGAATTTGGTAGTGCATTCGATCTTCCATGTCTTGCATTGATTGTTTCAGATCAATTACAAAATACTGAGCTATTGTCTTTGCACATGGCTGGAGAGCTCCAGAGGGAACCGCTCACAAAAGATTTTACATTGTTGGCTGTAAGCAGTCCTTGTAGACCAATCCACTAGGATTTCTGAGAGCTGTGCTTCCCTTGTTGAAGGAAAATGGTACTCTGGGTGAAATGTTACAAGGCTTTTATCTAAATTGCTACTGAATTTCTTGTTGCCCTTTACTCCAGCTCCATTTGCTTCCTGAAGCATGCTTTCCTCTTGGATTGCTGTCAGTTCAGCTCAGATCACATACATTACACTGAAGATCATCTAGATTTCCATGTCTTCTTTCCTTCAGTTTTAAATTAATCCAATTGTATTCCACTGATCAATGTCTTGATGTAGTCTTACTGATCACTTTTTTTTAAAGTCTAGCCTGAGAAATTACAAAACCCTACAGAAATGTGTTGATACAGTTTTATACTACATTCAGGGGTCATCAAGGGATCCCACCGCCTTTGCTAAATATGAGTTATGTGTAAGAGTTAATATCAGTTGATCCATGCACATACTTTTAATATACTTAGTCAAAACGAGAAATATGTGCTATGAAAGGACACTTGAAGCTGGGAAAACTTTGTAGAGTAAAAAATGAGTATGCCACATATGCTGGGTAATGTGTTAGTGAGGTTTTTATAAATGACTACTCCAAACAGGTGGTGATTGGATTTGGGATCTTTTCAGCTCAAAACTATTTATGTAGAGGAGAATGGTAACTTTTATAGCCTAGTCTTTAAAGATTTGATGGGCTGGTATCTTTTGTCTAAAAGGTACACAGTAGCTGTTTAAATGTAACATGCCATTTACTAGTTCTATATTTACATGTTTTTACCTGATATTAAAATAGACAGAGTAAGTACTAGTTCTACATTTACTGATGTCTACACTGTATTAATTTGTTCACTTTGAAGCTATTATGTTGCATTGTCTTAAATAACGGACTAAATACGGCACAAAGAGCTTACCACAGGGAAGATATATTTGTAAAGAAAAGAAAATCAGGTTTAACATCTGCCTTTGGAATGTTTCAGGTATACTGCAACCTTTGACAGCATACTTTGACCAGGTTTTAGAGTATTTTGATTTTAGCTTTAACTTTTGTTTTCACTGAGCTTTATTTTAAACTCATTTGTAGTAAATGTACTTTTGGGTTTAGGGTAGAACAGAACACTTCTTCCAACTGGATGTTGCTGGGAAACTAGGAGATGTTGTGCAAACTCTGCATCAGGTATGTGGTTATTTGATATCACTACACACTTTATCACAGCGTCTTTTTTTGATATTTAATGGAGAGCTTTCTTTAAATATTTATTCTCAAGGTAAAATTCTTGGAGTATCTATTTTTAAAATAAGCAGTTGAACACAGCATCTAGTTCTGACAGCTGTCGTAAGCTACTCATATTAGCTTTTACTATGCTGGGTGGTAGTATATAGACAAAGTAATAACATGACAATAGCAATGAACAAACATGTCCTATTTTAAAAAGAAATAATAATAGCTCTTTTAGTACTCTGTCACCAAGAATGCTACAGCCCCCCCAGTTTCTATTGACTTATGAGCTGTGTGGGAGATCTCCATGCTATTTCACTTAAAGCTCATTGTTCTTTAGCTTTACAGGGCTTCTTGTCTAGATAAGATGGGAGATCAAGCTGCCATGGTAAGTATCTGATTATTTCTCATATCACTGTTTAATAATAAAATTCTAATTGCATTTGGATCATAGACCATATTAACTTTTTTCCCTCCACATTAGATAACTGCTATATTGCAATCGCGCTTGGCTAGAACTTCATTTGATAAAAACAGGTATCTTTCTAATCACTTTCTACTGGGAAATGATTTTTCAGCTTGTTGGTTGATTAGTCTACTGCATTGGTACTTAATAGGTGCTTGTTTGGGGCAGCATAAGTTCTCTAATTCAGAGTTATCTTCTTTGTATTCTGAACCATCTGGAATGGAGAATGGGAAATTCTGTGTTGTGAAGATGAACGTGTTACTTTTTTCTCTCTCCAGACTGTTCTGTTTATCTATGAATTTGTTGCAAATTGGTCATCAGTATATGCCAAATAAAGCTCTGTATGGAAAAGTCAACTGGCTTACTGCTCTGAGACTGGTGCAGAACGTAGCAACTTTCCCTTCTGGAGTGTCTGTTAAAGCAGAGGTCTCAACAAAGAACTTTCTTCATGTCTAAAATAGGCTTAGTGAAGTCCCCATTCTGATGTGCCAAGGTTATAAGCTAACCTAAAACCTTTCTAAAGAGTTTAAGGGTAGCTCTACCTAAGTAAGAACTAGAGATAAACTTACTCCCTTTCTTCACTTGTAGATTTCAAAGCATTTCTGAAACGCTGCATATGGAATGTAAAGCAGAAATGGTGACACCACTGGTGACTAATCCAGGGCATGTGTGTGTTACTGATGCTAACTTGTACTTCCAGCCTCTTAATGGATATCCTGTAAGTGCCTCGTAGATGGTCTTGCATATGATGTGAGCACGCTGCCCCTCTAGTGGACAGTTTTCATTTTCTGTATTACTCCTCTTAAATGCACATGGAGCACATCCCCAAGAAGACTCTATTTTCAGTTATAATCAGAAGCTCCTTAGTTTTCCTTTGATCTGTGCTGCTCTGTTGCATTCAGTGTATCTCTACTTCTGAGGCTTTATTCTGTGCTAACTTGTTTAAAGTTGACCTCCTACTGACAAAGCACAAAGTCCTTTGCTCATTCTCTATTAATATTTAAAGATCTTTTTGTCATGTTTCATTTAAGATGAATTTCTTAGTCTTACTCTGTGATGCTGCTCTTACCTAGTGAGAGCTTTATATAAATTTAGTTTATATTGGAAGATCTTAGCTAGGTTTTCTGTTAAACTGATCAGTTCTTTCTCTAGAGGGAAACTAAGTGCATGTCGCAGACAGATTAGTGCTTTGGAACTTTGTCACAGAAATAACAGCGGTAGTCTTAGCAGGCCACTAATACACTAAAAGTATGTCCAGACAATGAAAATGTGTTTCACGGCTGAAGATGACAAAATGCCATTCAATATCCGTCCACCAGGTGGCACCATTGGCAAACAGTTTGCCCAGCAGCCTCCTTATTTTTAATAGTTTATTGCGTTCTGCTCCTCTCTTGCATGATTGTTATAACTGGTGACAGACTCGGGTGATTATATGCTATTCTTTATTTATTCTTAAACTGCTTTGCTACTCAGACAAGAACCAACAGCAAAGACGAGCTTCCTCTTTTTAGCATAACTGCTTAGCACCACTGTTCCACTGCTAAAATGACATGAATGGATAATGTTTTCATATTACTAGTATCTCTAGTCAAGAGAAACTTCAGATTGACTGGAGAGGTTAATGTAGAAGAACACATACCTTCTGGAAAATCTCCATCTTTTCTTCCCCCTCCCTCGCCCCCCCCCCCCCCAGAAACCAGTAGTACAAATAACACTGCAAAATGTGCGTCGCATCTATAAAAGAAGACATGGCCTAATGCCACTGGTAAGCTCAATTTTTTTTTTTCATGTCTTGCTGTATATATCGTTTCTTAAAATGACCAGCTGAAACTGTGTGCATCATTAGGTACAGCTACATGTTTTTAAAAACTCTGGATTAAGTGATGAACAGCACTCAAAGATCCTTTCTGATTTTTAAGTGGTTTAGTTCCCTGTGTTGTCAAAAAGATGAAAACAGGAAGACAGAACCCTTGTCAAGGATGAAAAATTTCTTTCATAAGCAGTCACTGTAGGGGAAGGGAGAAGGGACTACCTCCAGGGAGCAATTCATTCCATTTATCTCAAACACCTATCTTGGGATAGAATGAATTGCTCGCTCATGGTGTATTTTCTCTCTGGATTGATTCATGGAGGGAGCTTGATCACTGGTTTAGATTGAGACTAATGTGGAGTGATGAGTCCCGCTGTACATGACTGAGGGATGATGAGAGTGCTGCAGTAGAACCTCAGTTGTATGCTTTCAGTCTTGAACAAATTTTTTGTCTCAAAAGACGTTTAAACTAAATAGACATTTAACTCTTTGCCTCACTCCATTCACTTAGGACAAAAAAGTATATTACCTGTGCTTAATCAATCCAGACAGAGCCAATCTATGGACAGCTATAAAGCTATTTGCTCAGTTGGGTGTAAATTTTTATGATTGGAAATAGGAAAGATGAAAATGTTAGACTTTGCAGGCAAAACTGCTACCTAGTTTAGAGTCTTAAGTTTTAGATATTAGTAACTGGAATATTCTGTTAAAAAACATGAATATTACAGCTTGTCAGTAATTGCTGTCATTTACTTTCCCCCCCCCTTTAACTTCTAAGGGACTTGAAGTATTTTGCACAGAAAATGATCTATGTTCTGACATCTACTTGAAATTCTACAACTGTCAAGATCGAGATGAGCTCTATTTCCTTATTGCAACATATATAGGTTTGCAGTATTTATTTATTAATGTAGTCCGTAGTACCTTGTGAGGGGAAATTTGTCTGGGTTTTGCTCTGTTGATTTGTGGGAATAACGAATAGAATAAACAGATGTATTAGCCCTAAAATTTGTTGATAGAAATAAGTGAAGTGCAGAATGAATGTTGCAAAGTTGCATATATTCTGTTTGTGTTTGAAGAGCTGAGTATGAAAGCTGAGATAGCATTATTAAGGTGAAACTAATTCTTTTGATTTGCAACTTGATATGCGCTGTTGTTTAAACACACAACCCCCTAAAAAAACCCAAAACAAACAAATGAAACAAACAAACAAAAAACCTACAAAACGCTTTACCTTCAAAGCAAAGGGTAAATAAGATCCACTCAGCTAAATTGTATTTTGCTGAAAGAATATAGACTGACTTGTGGATGGATCCCCCTGGCCCCCGATTAAGTCCAAATAAAAATCCTATTGAGAAAGTTCCTGTAATGGATGGATTTCCAGTGCACACATAAATACCTGAACTTCCCTCAGTCTTATCAGTGGTTGATGAAAATTACCGTTCTGAAACAGTTAAGTTCTCATTTCTATTAAATCTTGTATGCATTAATTCCTAGAAGGTGATACATATCTTTTTGTAGATCGTGAACAGAAACTTTCTAAAAGGCTAGAGTGCGTCCTGGAAAAACAAGGAGAAAAAGCTAATAGTTTTTCTGTAATGCTACTACAACTGAAACATTGAAGCTCACTTTTACTGCCAATGTTGAAAGTGTTTATGTAAATTTTGTACTGTTTTGTTATTGTACCAGAGCTTTAGTTCTGTTTTAATGAATTTACCTAAATATCAGTTGACATTTTCCCCACTTCACAAAGCAAAGTGGAAAGGCCACAAAGGAACGATCGCTTCCCTTGAGAATCGTTTTAGTCTTTTAGATTTTTCTTTTGAAAAGGAAATAGATTCTGATATGACTTTCTCTGTTATTGAAATAACTGCATGCTGTTACCCTGCTTCAGACTTTGTTTTCTGGATAACTTTCAAAGATGAAATTTCAAGGTACAGATGGAGATGATGATGATGTTGTTGTTGCTGGAGCTTAGAAATAAAAAAAAGGGTGAGCCCTTTCTCTAAAGGTGTTTGCAGCACCTCAGTAGCTGTCTCTGACAGCAGAAGATCCTCTCTGTGAAGGTAGTAACACTTTTTACTTGTAGAATTTAAGGTACTAAGGTGAAGGGATAGTTGGAATATGGTTTTCCAGCCTATGCTGAGCTAAAATAGAAGCCCGCCATATCCTAATCTGAATTCCTTTCCTTCTAGTTAATAATTGTAGTGATAATATTTGAATAAATCGATGTTCCATATAAATCCTAATTCTTTAGCTTTGTGTTGTAGCCTTCAGCAGCAAATGGTGGTAAAACGTATTTAAAGACTTTTCAGTAGGAGGAAGAGCAGCCTGTAGCATAGATGCAGTAAAAAAAGCATGCAGAAGTGTGCCATATAATTCTTTGTATGGCAAGGATGTGGTTTCACTGTGATTACTTGATGATTGGATGGTTTCTTGCCATTGTGCCATGGTTGCAGCCCTTCAATTCTGCTATTTCAGGCACTTGCCAAGGTGCTGTAAACAATCAATGGAAGGAACAATTTTAAAACAAAAAAGTGCAAAACTACCCCTGCCTCCCCCATTTCTCTTGATAAACCTGCCACATGCAGGACAGACTAAGATAACAAAGAAACCTCTTTAATTTCATTTTAAGGTGGAGGGACAGAATGAAATCAGTATTCCCAGGTCACTTTGTTGTCCAGCAGCATACCTTTATATTATAGCTATTGAGTAGAGAGTAGTGCAGTTTTGAATTTCTTGAGGCCCTGCCTAATGCTTCAAACAGAAGCTCCATGTATGTAATTCCTACTTTCTTGAGTGGTGGTCAAGTTTTATCTTCCTCTAGTTTCCCTGTTTCAGTGGTTCTGAAACTGAATTCTATTTACATACATATATGACTTCTTCCCACAAGTCATCATTAGTGGGCATCCTTAGTTGTCCAGTAGGAAAATATATTTGCTTTTTTTTTTTGACTCTAGCAGAACTACTTCTAGAAATTTGAAATCTTAAAGTTGCTTGATTGCCAAGAGAGCTGTTCACGGTCTGCAAATATTTTTCTATACCTCCATAAATGTCCAAGTTCTTTCCCATCCGTTGTTTCTATGTTTGGTTTCAGCACTCCTTCTGTGTGATTTTTTTTTTTTTTTTTTTTTTGGTTGAATGCAGTTTAGGCCTGTTTGAACAGATTTTAAAAAAATGTATAAAGTATGGTAGCTATTGAAACATGAGGTTTCCACTTAATTCTAACTTGTTCTTTTAAAGAACTATTCCCTTAATTATTTTATAGTACCTTGCATATTGTTAATCACAGTATAATTTGGGGGTGGAACTCCAAACCTCAAAACTCTTAATGTTTTCTTTTATTTTAGAAAATCATATTACAGAGCATACAGCTGAAAGTTATATGTTGCAATGGCAGCGAGGACATATATCAAATTACCAGTATCTTCTTCATCTCAACAATCTCGCTGATAGAAGCTGCAACGATCTCTCCCAGTATCCTGTATTTCCCTGGATTATAGCAGACTACTCTAGTTCAGTATTAGGTATGTGTATACAAAAAGTCATGTTAGTGCATCATGTCCAACCTGAAATGTCTCGGAGGGGTTTTACACTGCATAAAGTTCATGGTACATCAAAATGAACCTGGCATTAGTGATCTTAGAGGTTTTCTTGTGCATTTACCCTTACTCTGGAGTTTAGTGGACAAAATACCTCACCTTTTTTCTGTTAAATATTTCACTCTTCACATGCAGAGTATGTACCAAGCATCTGCTTGGTCACTTTGAAAATCTGTGGTACTGAGCATTCACACGCTTTCTGTGATTCTAATAAATGCAAAAGAACTAGTAAAACGGCTTTTTATGGAACGAGTTGGATGCATTGAAATGTACAGAATCCAGGTGTTCTTTTACAGTTCTTAGCATTGCAAGTTGAAAGGAAGAGGCTAACAAGGCTTGTGCCTAAACAGGCTCCTTGATCAAGGGTTTTTGTGGAATTTGTCTTGGAAGCTTGTCCTTTTGAGGATTGGGTCCCTGTACAAAGAGTAGGGTAGGGGAATCTCATGTATTCATCCGCACCCGCTCGAACACTCCAATCTGATTGTTTGGTGGAACTTAACTATAGCCTGACAGAATAATTAATGAGTAGGAAGAAGATGATACCAGCTGCTTTTGTGCCTCAGGTAGCAGGACCTGTATTGACTAGGGGATGCTAGTTAAGATAGCTGTCAGGTATATGTAACTACTAGCTCTTAAGCAAGAGGTGGGAGATTACGTCTACTTGGAAGGAAGAAGAGGGGTAGCCATTTACAGTAAGACTTTATTCTTTCGCAGTTAGGGAGCAGAGAAAATTACCGGAGGGGTTCTCTGTTGGTTTTTGTTTGTTTTGTTGCTGTTTGGGGTTTGTTTTGTTTTTAAATACTGATTACATTCCTGTCTAGTAGAATCAATGCACAGAGTCTAACTATGGTTTTTTTAGATCTGACAAAGCCTGAAACATTCCGTGACCTTAGTAAACCAATTGGTGCCCTGAATAAGGAAAGGCTGGATAGATTATTGGTATGTATATCTTGGCTTTATGTACTATGCATTCTGGGCCTTGTACATATTGGCAATAAAAGGATCTTTGTCAAGCAATCTTTGGGGGTTATGTAGATATCTAAAACTAACTATAAACCTTATCAGGAGCAAACTTACCTGTAAACATACCATATTTATTTTCAGCTTGATTTCATCAGTACTGATTTTGTCAGTACTAATTTAAAATTACTTGAATCTGTTTCCTCTCTCTTACTACCGTTTCATATGTATATGCTTTTAAATGTTTTACCTCACTTTTAAAATAAAATCCCCAAATCCATTTAACTATTGTAACTGCATTTGTATGGCAGGCACTGAGATATTTTATTTATATATATATATATATATATATATGGAAATATAAAATGTCAAGACCAATGGATTTAGATGTGTAATGTAAAATATGTGTATGAATTAAACAAGACAAAGTGGTAGAAATCTTAAGTACTTCCACTTAAGAAAAATGCTGAATTTGAGGGAGAGTACTTCAAAGGGAGGAAGTCTGGATCCATGGAGATCAGAGCACCAACTTGAAATTTTCACATGCAGATAATAGTGCACAAACTTTTTCCATTTCTCAGAGTAGGCAGGCTTTCTTGTCATAAGCAGTCAAACACATAGTTACAGGCTTAGAAGATCCTCAATTTCTTGGCTTTTAATTCTTTGTATAAAATCATTGTCTCCTATCATAAGTTAATTATTCCAAAATAATTTACAGAACGTAACTATAGTTAATGTTTTGGAACCTCTATTAGTTCTTAATGAAGCATTAGGAAAAAAAAAAATATTGCAAGACTAACTGCATTATATTGACAAAAAAGATTAAATATTTCAAAATCATAAAGCTTCCTAAGGTTGTGAAAGGTAAGAACATGATCAATATTATGCTTTCAATAACAGTAAATAAAGTTTTCTTTCTAACATCTGACTGTTTCCTCAAACTGTTAGCTCCCTCATACTTACTGCCGTAAAAGTCATTTTATTTAGGTTATGATAGGTTTTAGGGATAACACGTAGGAGTTTTAAGACAGGAGGGAATCCTCCAGGTTGAATTAAGTCAGTATGTTCTTCCATACTCTCATTAAACTTCATGTGAAAGACAAAAAGGAAGTCTTTGTTTGCACTCCTTTGAAGTTGAGTCACTGCAGTTATGTGTGAAAGTGAGAAAAGGGAAAAAAAAAAAGCTGAAAACCTGGTAATTCTGGATTATAAGTCAGAACAACTTTTTTGTCATATTGATTTACTGATCTCATTAAAGCTGCATGGTTATTAGAACTTAGTTTGTTTTATCATTAGAAAAAAAAACTGAGGGTAGTCCTAACCTGTCTCGTGTTTAAAAAAAAAAAAAGTGTATGTGTTCAATATTGAAGGAAAGCAGGAGTACTGATTTTAAACGGACCTCTCTTTCTTCTTCATATGTTGCAGACACGTTATCAGGAAATGCCAGAGCCTAAGTTCATGTATGGGAGCCATTATTCATCTCCGGGTTATGTTTTGTTTTATCTCGTTAGAGTTGGTAAGACAGCTTTTGCATGTTCTCTGAGCAGACAGTTACCTCCAAAGTGGACAAGGTTTGGAGCAAGCTGATGGATTTTTTTTTTTTTTTCCTCCTTAGCTCCAGAATACATGCTCTGTCTGCAGAATGGAAAGTTTGATCACGCTGACAGAATGTTCAACAGGTTTGTTTACATTTCGTCTATAACTAGGTTGGTTTTGTTTTCAAATATGCATCAAGGGAGTGCAAAGCCTTAAAAAATATTTTTTTTAACAAATGTGTGATTGATATGTGCTATCTAGTCTTGCAGAAACCTGGAAAAACTGTTTGGATGGTGCAACAGATTTCAAAGAGGTAAATGGCTGGAAAATGATTCAAGTCCTTGGTATCTGTGCTAAGCTTTCTGTTCTCAGATGTCTCCTGTTGATTTGAGAGTTTTGGGGTGGAGTGTGTTTGGTTGTCTTTTTGTTTTGCCATTTGTGGTTTTTAGTTGGGGGGGGGGGGGGTGTTTAAGGCTGTTGACTGCATTTTATGAATCCTTTAAGTTTTTAACTTCTTCCTTCTCTATAATTCTATGATTGCTTGTCTGTGTCTGCTTTCTGGCATTTAGTTTAACAGAAGTGTCATTGTGAATGTTATTGGAATAAATGGGAATTACCAGAGTGGATTAAGGCTGAAAAGATGCAATTTTATGTATCGTCTGCTGGAATCTTGTAAGGATTTGGCTATATTACAACAGTACATCTGGAGAGGTTAAATTATAGAAGTTTTATCTTAGTTTTTTGAGCCTTATAAAAACCATAACTTGTAGAATATGTTGAGACTGATTAACTGTCAGATAGTGGGTGCTGTTAAACTCCTTTACCAAAGAAACATTATTTAATATAGTGAGACTTTTTTTTTTTTTAAATCTATAGTTAATGGTAATAGAATTAAGGTTGGTTAGCTATGGTGGTCTTTAAATAATTGACTTAACCTCTGAAACTTTTGTCATCATTCTAGTTTTATTCTAGATTTTTGTCTTGACTCTTATCTGATGTTTTAAAAATCAGAGGGTAGCTATGCAATGAGAGTTCTGAAGATACTCTTAGATATTATGGATTCGTATGTCACACATTACATGTTAAAAATATTTATGCCACTCTGAATTTAGCTCAGAGAATTGCCTTGTAGGTATCAAGAAGCCTAAAAGTAGTTGGAAGGATAATGGGAGGAAGTTCCCAGTGCTTCTTTACGAACAGAGAAGAAAGCCTGGAAAAATTACTACCCAACTTCAGGGCTTGACATATGAACTTTAACTTTCAACTTTTACTGACTGTATTCTACTTAAGTGATCAAAGCTAAGCTAATCTCAAAACTTCCTGTTTTGTTTTGTTTGTTTGTTTCTTTTCTTCTAGTTGATCCCAGAATTTTACGAAAATGATTCTAGTTTTCTAGTAAACAGTTTGAAGTTGGACTTGGGAAAACGGCAGGGTGGAAAGATGGTTGAAGATGTAGAGCTTCCCCCTTGGGCATCAGGTAATAATAATCAAACATTGTATTACGAATGTATCATTATGAATTAATTCAAGATTATCTAGATTCCTGGGATGGTGGTGCTTCTCTCAAAAATGCCCATCCTATTTTCTTCTGGAGGAATTTTTTCTTTAAAACATTGGCATAATTAATAGCTGCATTTAATTTTTATAGCAAATTTGAGGTTTGGTGTGGTGTATTGGGGTTGGGGGTTTTTTGCTTGGTTGTTTTTTCAAGAAGGAAGAGGAACAGAGATGGATACCAATACTGAATGGCATATCTTCTCCTTTAACCTTTGACTTGCCAGGTCCTGATGACTTTCTTCAGAAAAGCCAAGAGGCTTTAGAAAGTCAGTATGTATCAGAACATCTTCATGAATGGATTGACATAATATTTGGCTACAAACAGAAAGGAAGTGATGCAGTTGCAGCTCACAATGGTGAGTATACACTTTATAGAAATAGCAAAAAAAAAAAAAAAGGGGGATGCTTTTATTAGGCAGGAATGGTAAATAACAGCATATCTGTAATGCCTGATTTGTTTTGAGCGTTCATAAGTATGCTTTGAATGCTTGATCCTTAAAGGAAATGCAGTTCTTCGTTACTGGAAATAGTGTATTATCTAGTAAAATCTATTGCCTTCATGGTGATTTGCATCTTTGAAGATGTACTTAAGATGGTGGGCAAGAAGATTCTACAGCATTGCTGTTATTTGCTCACACAGCATGGTGTGGCAAAGTAGTACAGAAGTAGTGTTTCCCATTTAAAAATGGGAGTCTGTAGGGTCTCCACACAAACATGTATTTAACTTTCCTACACTGTAATTGCAGTGTGAGTACTTCAATGCAATTTTTCCCCCTCCTCCTGAGAGAATTAGCAAGGGAAAGAAGGGGCTAATGGGCTATAGCTCTTTAGGAGCAAGAATGAAGGAAAAATTATGCAGGTGACTAGGTTTGTCCTGTGTACACATATACTGCTGCAGTAGTATATACACCTTTTACTGCACACGTGGAAAGTTTCACTGTTTGCAATCTTATTCTGAGCATGTAAATGCTTACAAAGGGGGATGTTGTTAAGTCGTTGTTATGGTAATGTGTTTAATTTATCTGGACCTAACAGTAATATCAATGACTAACTTACTCAGCAGTCTGATATTTAGCTATGTATGTTACTACCTAATAAGGAAATGTCCTCTTGGTAAAGGAAGATTAGCAGATCAGATTTATAGGGTGTTTATTCCAGAAGCCTTGATCCTTTTGGAGGATTACAAGTAACAGATAATGCTGAGATAGTTTGCACTTAACAAGATAGAATAAGTTTAAAAAGAAAACCTTCCTACGACAGTGGGGAGGGAAGGAATAAGCAACTCTTCATTTTGGCAGTCAGTGCTTTCTCCTTCCGGGGTAAGATAATGAGATTTGTTTTGTGGTGGGGTTTTTTGTTGTTTTTTTCTGGTTTTTGTTGTTGTTGGGTGTTTTTTTTTAGTATGCTTCCCCACATGTCCTTAAATCATGATTGGCTATATTTTAGGTTTGCAGGGTCTGGCATACAATCATACTGTAACCATAAGTGTCAATTACAATGTGCCAGGGGCTTTGAATATGGTAAATCAGTATTTAAGTTATGGTACCTATATTTTTACCTCTCAAATGAGAGCACTTTTTATGCACAATGTGCTTCTGCTGCTGCAATGTGGATTTTTATTAGCGTAATGAATTGCAGACACTTGAGTAGATAAGAGAGACAGAAGGGATCTGTGTATGAATGAACTTACGCCAAAAGATAAAGTAAGTATTCTTACGCAGAGGCCCCAAAGTAATTCACTGTGTAACTGCTATCCTCATAGCAAATGAACAGGTGAATAGGTAGACCTTTATGATCATTCTTTACTACATTTTGTTACCTGTCTAGAAAATAACCAGAGATCCAGTTATGCAACTGTGCCTTTTTCTTTCTTTATTGGGGGTGTGGAGGGTACTTAATGAAGCTTAAGTAAGTCATCATTCCTTTATGAAAGGACTGATTTCTTCTGAAACTTTCTCTGAGTCTCTTAGAAATCCTAAATGTTTTTCAGGCAAGAAACTCAGGATTAAAACACAAGATCTCAAACTCTGTAGCCTGCTGAAATAGCTTAGTTGCTTAAATATAACCAAGTTGAGTAAGAAATACAACTTTTAGTAGGTATGCAAGACAGAGAAAATGAGCCTTGTATATCTACATTGTACAAATAAACTTGTTTTTTTCCAGTGTTTCACCCATTGACTTATGAAGGAGGAGTGGATTTAAACAGGTAATTAACAAGAATCAGAATGTTTTTGTTAAAGCAGTTAGCTAAATCTCTCAGTATCCCCCCAGGTTCTCTGCTGGTTGTAAAAGTGCTCTCTATATGAATGGTGTAGGTCTTCCATTTTAGACTCCCAAATAGGCAGAGAACCAGCATCAGGTTCTCAGTTTTAGCATGCATTGAAAGATTGTTACCTGAACGTTTCTTCAGTCTGGCTTTTGTGAAATTGCTTTATTTTTTTAATTGACGAGCATACTGTCATCATACATAAACAAAATTATGAAGCTGTCATATGACTGTCCATCACATCTGTGGTAAATCAGTTCTGTAAGAATTTGTGATGGCCTATAGTGCTGTAGTAACTGCACATGCAGGCCATGCTTTCGGGATAGGGGAGGGGGAAAAAAGTACTTGCCTACTTGGCTTAATTAAGTATCTTGTTTTTGTGAAGTATTTTGGACCCCAATGAAAAAGTAGCTCTGCTGACACAAATCTTGGAGTTTGGACAGACGCCAAAACAGTTGTTTACAATTCCTCATCCCCGAAGGATAATACCGAAGTTGAGAAGCTTGTCTCGAACATCTAGTCACAGTGTTTCCATAACTGAGTCTCCAGGTAAATGTGTAACAGATAAACTGATGATGTAACTGATTTGTAATTTTGAGAAGTTCTGTATCTCTTTCCCACAGGATCTCATTGTACAACTCTCTTGGCCACTTTCCCTGTAAGCCAACTCAAAATAAATCCATGAACTAACTGTTACAGAAAAACTGGCAAGGCCAGTTTCAAATTAGAAAATACAGACGTTGTCCTGCATTTTGCCTTCTGTTCCAGTGGTGTCCTCTGGGACTGTTCAACCTCTGCTTTTGAAGCTATGGGAGGGCTATCATCCCTGGCTTTTCATGACACTTCATTGAAGCTGCTGTCATATCAGCTTGATTTTGATCATATCTGCAGGCATTCTAAATGGTGTAAAGACTTGTTCAGTTTTTGAACAGGGATGACTTTGGGGTGATCGATTGACTTGGTCTAAATAAATCCGAAGAACTTAAATTAAGCATCCAAATTTTTTTCCTTTTCCATGACTTGAATGAAAATCTGTAAAGAAATTACTCTGTTTTCCCTAAATACTGTAGGGACAATGTTGATTGAATAACTTTCTTCGAGAAAAGGATATGTAATGCCATCACAGGCTTCTGTTCAATGAGGAACTTTAGACCATTTCTCTGAAACTAAGATGCTATGGTCCTCATTGTATGTATAGTGGCCTACTATAAATCGGACTGAATCTTCAGCCGAGGTATCACACAGAAAGGTTTTTCTCAGTTGGTTATCTTCAATTCATTTACCTTTTGATGGCTTTCATTTTTAAACAGAGAAGTGAAGATGAGTGGTACTTAGCATGGCAGCCTGTAGCATCTAAATGGCAAGAGTGGCTTTGAAAGTTGTAGATGGTGATAATAATGTTCATATGTGTTAAATAGATATGGTGGCATGCTGCCTAAGTCATTAACTCACAGATCAACAGTTCCTGTTGGGTTTGGCCTTTTTATAGTAATTCACATCTAATTGTCTCAGTTTTGTTGCGTTTTTTTATCGCTTAACTTTTGCAACAGTGCAGTGAAATGAAGTTGTGACATTCCTGACAGAGTGCAATAGAATAATAAAAGCACATGATGTATCGTAGCAGTAGATGGCTTTCCTAGTACTCTTCCATTTGGAAAGCTCTTGCCATCTCAATGGAACACCAAAACATCTCTGCAGAAAAAGTTTTGGTTTTTCCATTTTGGAAATGTATTCTGTAGTCTCTGGTTTAAAAAGCCCTGGTTTTGGGACTAAAATCATGGTTTTGACTGTGTAAGCCTGTGCATTCAGGAAGAGATTTGGAAAAAAAAATAGTGACCTTGTCACTCTGTATTAGCCAAAAATTCTTATTCATGGAGCTCTGCATGATTTCTGTACTCTCATATTTATGTTTGCAACTTCAGCTACCTAGTTATTTGAAATCTATCTTCTTATTTTCTATTTGTGATGAAACTTTATTGTGGCATTTATTGCAGTTTCTCCAAATGAAGAATCATTTGAAGATTTGACAGAAGAAAGTATAACGCTTGCTTGGAACAATATTGCCAAACTAAAATTAGATGAGCAATATAAAATTCACAAAGAGTAGGTACTATTCTTTTCTTTTCACAGTCAAAATTGTTCCATTTAATTGAGGGGGGGGGGTGGTATCTGCGTGTCAATCTGAATGATGGGTTAGGGTTTAAGGTAAATACTTTTCTTTGTGAGGCAGCTCATTGATTTGATTACACAAGATGAGTTTGAGTATATGATGAGTTATCAATCCAGAAAAGGTCAGATTGATTTTTTTTTTTTTTTTTTGGTTGGTTGGTTTGTTCCTTATACAGATCTAGACTAACTTCATTATCATTTTAGTACCTGAAGCAGATATTGATTACCCTTCTCTAAAACTGTGATAGCAGCAGCCAGATAAAGACTTCCATTTATTTATTTATTTATAACCCCAGGAGGACCTAACTTCTTTTTCATCCCATTTGATTTGAAAGGTTAAACCACTTAAGTTCAATTACTGTACACCTCGAGCTGCTGCTGTATGAGCAGTTTGCCAAGTCTCCAGCTACAGGTTTTCAGTTAATCCAGGTACCAAACTACTGTTCTGATGGATTCCTAGGGAGCCGTGAGTCAGCAGGGGCACTTCAGGTGAACTTTGAAGATACGTAACAATGAACAACAGCAGATATATTTTAAAGAACAGATTTTCCTTTGGCCCCGTCCCTTGTCCTAGTGGCTGGACTAAAGGAGGATTTCTTACTACCTTGAGTGCAACTACTTTCTTGGTGACTGTAACCGAATCTAGAACAGAAACACTTTCTTGTCCAGAAAACAAGGTAATATTTGTAGTGAGAAAGGGCCTCTGTTACCAGGTTGTTAGGGTCAGGGAAGTCCTGATCCTGAAAACAGACTTGAACTTCAGCTTCTGATTTCCACCCCCCCCCCTCCCCAAAGACTGCTAAAGAAAAAAGTAGAAGCAGATCTGTATAACAGCATTCTGCACAGCCAAAATTCTCTGTGCTTCCTAACAACTAACTCCTTGACATAAGCTATATGTCTAAATTTCTAGACTATAGTGACCTTGCCAATGTCAAATTTGAGGAGGAAAGACATGCAAGTTCTGATTCCTGACACTTGAGGTATTCGGTATCTGCTTGTAGGCAGGTTTCTGACTCTCTTTGTAGCTAAACCCAAATTGGAAAGACTGAATGTGAAACTATTTATCCTCTCACATGGGCATGTCCTTTCTGATGAGGATGAAGTTCTTGGAGAACAAAATGGGGAACCTGTACCAGTGTTTCACATCAAGGTATATTTTTGTCCCTAGGCATATAACACACCACTATAGTACTTTTAATCTCCTTGAATGTCTTAGCTCTTAGAGAGATCAAATAACAAATTTTAGCTATAGTCAATTTACAGTATGGTGGTTAAGTTTCAAAACCTATGAAATCACCTATAAGCTTACTTGTATTAAACAGGGCAATTACTGGAATAGCAGTGACTTGCAATGGGTCTTCTGTTTTCACTACATCCCAGGGTAAGTATTATTGCAGAGGTATTTACTAGAACCTGCAGTGTTAATGCAGGTTAATGTTTTGTGAACAAAATAGCATGAAACTGAAATGTAGTTAAGACTGAATCCCATGAATATCTTCACTGAGAGCAAAATGAAGACAACATTAAATGGGATATTTCTGGAATCACTGAGTTCTGGGTTTTCTACTGTCATGAAAGGAGTGGCCCTAATCTTCTGCCAAATGCAAGATTCTTGTTTTCACTTCACTACTTGTTTCTACTGTTTGAGGGAATTTCAGTATTCAACTGGGAAGGCTACTTCTGTTTGGCTTTTGGGTTGTCACCTTTGCAAGTCACCTATTATAGAAATTAAGTTAAATATATATTTCCTGTAATTAAATAGCTTAAGTACATGAATTCATTAAGTTTTAGATCACTTTAACTCAAGGATTTCCATATAATCTGTATCTAGGTTTGGGAAGGTGGTAACTTATCCCTTTAGATACCAGAGTTCTCTTAGAGTTTGTTGAGCACGGAGGAGTCCATCTGTAACTGGTGCAAAACAGGCTAGTTCCAGGCTCAAGTCACAAGCTTTATAAAGACTTTTTCAAAGACTATGAGAAATCTGTGCCTGCTTTTCATAGTAAGATATTTGAAGATTCAAACAGGAGCAAAATTACTGGCTTCTATAATATAAAACAGTCCTTTTATCTTCTCTCTTGTCCATTATCCCCAGATTCAACTTTGAAGATGTTTTCCAAAGAATCAAAAACAATCCAGAGAAGTGTGTCCTTTTCAAACATGGTAAGTTGCTGTCAAAATAAAAACGAGATCATTGGGAATCTTCTGAAAGGTACTCACAGAAATGGCTCTTAGCATACATCAATGCCTCTTTTCTTCCCCTGCCTACTCAATTGTATTGTGTGTGAATAATTTAGCGGTGCGAATTGAGACTCTGTCAGGCCTCCAGGGAGGCAGAGTGCATTCTGCAAACATGGGAAAGGAGCCTTAAATGGTTGCACTTTACTTCTGTGTTATCTCTGTTCTGAGTTGCCCTGCTATCTAGGGAAGGTCTTGCAGTAGACAAAGGTAGTCTGGCATGAGCAGAGGAGTCTTCCTGAACAACCTTGAACTGGGATTGGGACCAGAACTACAAAGCTTAAATTCCGCCCATGTGCTCACATCCAGCATTGCTTTACTGCTTCCAAGTGGTTGAAGGCTGTGAGTCAGCTGGCAGAGGAAAACCAAGCACAGGGAGTAGAATCTATGCTGGGTGAATTTGAGCCATCCTTCCTCAATGAGCAGTGATCTCAGCAACCTCTGAACAACATTTTTCCCCTGCTTCTAAAACAGAACTTGGAAAGAGATTCTATATTTGATTTTTCTGTGCTTGAGCACTGTGCCTAGACCTGGGTCATAGAGATTCACTCCCAATTGTCATGTTCAGAGTCCTTTACTGAGGGAAGACACTAGGATATATCAGTCTGCTCTGTACCCTCATCTCTAGGAGGAACAAAAAAGGCAAATGGGTTGCCCAGACAGAAGCCATAGCATGCTCTAACAGGTCTCCAAGTAAGTTGCAGAATCAAGACCCTATGGCCTGCCATGGCACACGCTAGCAGGTGAATCTAGATACAGCTATTCCTAGTGCTTTAGTCAAGGTAAACTTAGGAATGTCGCTTTTTGACACTGTAAAAAGGAGGAAGCTCTTTGAATCCTAGGCCAAAAGTCAGTTTTTCATGAGGAGGCCTTGTATATTCTTTGTTTTTTATTCTTCTCCTCTCTGTAGTTTTAGCACTGATCTGTTGCAGCAATACTAGAAGCAGTAGTCTTTTTTACAGTCCAGCAGCTTACTGGGTTTTTTTAGAAGAGATCTAAAACATGACCAGTAATAATACTAGAAGCACTGGGCTGATTTTTTTTTTTTTTTTTTTTTTTTTTTTTTCCCCTTCCTGCTTCCAGTGATGGTAATGTAACTGAGCAGCTGTCTGTAAAGCATGTTTCTTGTTGAGAATAGTAGAAATTAGTTACATTTGTTGTTTAAAAGAGCTGAGCTGATAAGTAGCTGTCATGGAGAACAAACATCAAAGGAAGCCTTCATTTTTAGCTTCTGTTAGCTGTTTGCTAACAGAATTTGCTAGAATTGACAGTAGCTCACAAGATGAAGAGCTGACCCAGTTGCTCCTGAGTGAGGAATTACATACCGTG
Organism: Aptenodytes patagonicus; assembly: GCF_965638725.1. Taxonomy (NCBI): domain Eukaryota; kingdom Metazoa; phylum Chordata; class Aves; order Sphenisciformes; family Spheniscidae; genus Aptenodytes; species Aptenodytes patagonicus. The sequence continues at coordinate 42,488,547 of NC_134950.1, forward strand.
TCCTTGAAATACCAGTATCTTGAAAAAAGCGATTCATCAGTTCTGCATGTGTTTCTGAACTTCAGCACTACCTTTATATTTACCAGGGCTTAAGTATTCTTGTTTTTCTGTGTCCAACCTATAACATTTTTCTTGATTAGTGTTTATGTAACACCTTTATGTTTTGTGTATAGAAGATTAAAATGCTTCTTGTTCTCCAAAAGCATGTTAATGTACTTCTATTTGATTTGGGGTAAGAAATTGAACACTACTTTTTTTAATTTTTTTATTTCTCTTTTTCTTACAGGCTTTGTCATCCTGTCTAATCTTACCAGGAGATACCACTGTCATAAGTTCTTCATGGGACAATCATATGTGTGTATTTACTTCCTATTGACTTTATTGAATTGCATTGAGTGCCTCGGTCATTATGTTTATGGTTTTAGGTAATGATACAGAAATTAATTGTTAAAACGCAGTGTCTGTATTTCTACTTTTTTTTCCAGTGGATTTCTGTTAGAAACTATAGAAGCAAAGTTACTTTCATCTATTTTGAAAAAAACATTTCAGTTTTCTGAAGACTTAATGCTTTTATAACCTTTTCCTGTTAGATATTTTTATTCAATTGCATTTGGAAGACAGCAAGACATCTTAATGGGACATGATGATGCAGTCAGTAAGATCTGTTGGCACGATGGGCGTTTATATTCTGCATCTTGGGATTCCACTGTGAAGGTTTGTATATGGGTTTGTTATACTTCAGTAAGTATTTATAGCTAGCACTTAGCAATATTCAGCCAGCCAAATGCTTTGGTGTGGATGTACCTGTTGTACTAGCTTAATAACTTAGCTAGTATCACAGTAAATTTATTTCTAGAATAACTTCTTCATTTAGCTTTAGCTTTGAAACACAGTTGAGATAAAGTTCTTCAGCTAAGTGGACCAGGAACTTGCTAATCTAAAGAGCATGCCTACAGTTAGGTGGAAAGATAATTTGGAACTTAAAGACAGGAAAGAATTTCCCAAAGCCTTCTATATATGGCTTTTTGGTAAGTATACATTCAGTGCGGTGATATACTCATACTTAGGCAGGCTTCTGTAAGCTATCTGGAATCAGTATAGTCATGTTTAATATGTGGCTCTGCTTAGGGTAAATGAGTTCAGGTGTCATTTATTGTTGCTGTATTCTGCCACGTAGGCAAGGCCCACAGTTAACACAAGCAGCCCTCCTTGAAATGTGAGAATTCGGGACTGAAGAAACTCATCCAGGGTTATACTAATGCTTCCTTGAGCAAACTTAAATATCTGTGTTGTAGGTGTGGCACTGTGTTCCTGGAGAGACCTTGAGCAATAAAAAACACCACTTTGAACTGCTTGCAGAGTTAGAACACGATGTTAGTGTAAGTATGTGGATAGAGACATAGTATCTCAGAATATGAAAATTAATTGCTCGTTAAAATCAAAGTCAAGATCTAGTGGTAAAGCACAAGGATTGGGTTAGGGGGCTGAGGGGGTGTGTTCTTTCAGGGAGTGTGTGTGTAGGGGTGTTTTGTTTCAGTGGTTTTTTTTTGTCTGATGTGTCCTGCGCCAGTGTCTCCTGCTTCCCTGGTTGAAAGGTCCACTCCTGGGGACTGAGGCAACAGTATAAACAGAGGTCTCTTAATTTGTCTTGCTCAGCTTGTATGCACAAATTCCGGGAGGGACAGGCAGGACTGGGGTTTTTTGTTTGCTTCTCTGTTTTTGAAAACAGACTAACATTTTTCAAGTATTTTCATTGTTACAGCTTCTTAATATATCTTTGCCAAAGGCAAGCAAATGAAAAAGAATTTGAGTTGTTTACCATGCTATAAAATATATTACTGGATTTCACTATAAATATATAAACACATTGTGTGCAGTAAATCATAAATGTGTAAATGCACACTTTTATTTATAGCCTCTAATGTCACTCTAGTAGGATATTTAGAATTACTGTGTTTTAAACCTTCTTAATAGTTAGTTTTTTAACAGGTCACAACATAGGCAAATACTGAAACAGTTCTGATAACATTTAAGAACTGTACCCAAGAGAATTGGAAACAACTGACAGCTAGGAAGTTCTTTAGAAGTAAAGAATTATTTTACCCTTAAGGGTAAAGTCTTGCATTTAGATGGAGAGTATGGGTACTAAAAGTAGTCTGAAATGTCAATTTGCATTTCTCATTCTGCAAAGAAAAAGCATTTTAAAATATCATCAAAGGGACCTATCTTTTACTTTTTATAGGCAGGATTTTTAATAATTGTACTTAATTAAGGATGTTGCAGAATTAAATGTAAAAGCTTTTTGTAAAAAAAAAAAAAAATCATCTTACAGATAATGGGCTTGCTTTGTGTATGTCTAAAACCTGTCTCAAGATGGCTCACATGAAGGAATAGGAAAATCATGGGATGTTTAACTTCCTAGGTGAATACAATCAACCTTAATGCTGCAAATACTATACTAGCATCTGGAACCAAAGAGGGTACCATTAGCGTTTGGGATGTTACTACAGCAACAATGTTGCACCAGTTGCAGTGTCATTCTGGGACTGTGTTTGATGCTGCTTTTAGTCCCGGTACGTTGGATTTCAGTTTTTAATATGCACCACTGGGAGTTTCAAAGGGAATCTTATTCCTGATACCATGTAATATACCCTTGTTATTGGAATTACTACTTTAAGGGGGATGGTGAAACGCTTTGGATTGACACGTATCTCCATTGTAAAGAATTCATTAATTGTACACAAGGCCGTACTAGGCTGTAGACCAGTGGTCTAGACTCTAAACCAATTTTGTTTTTCATTGCTTGCTTAGAGACTTAATTTACAGTAAATTATCTATAAATAAGTGGTCGGGCAATGTCACATCCAACATGCTGTATCACAGACTGCTTTGGTAGCTAGAACTGAATGTCTAAACATGCTTTTTGTTGTTGTTTCTTTTGTTTGCTTGTTTCTTTTGTTTGCTTTTTTCTTTTGTGCAGACAGCAGACATCTACTCAGCGCAGGAGAGGACTGTTGTTTTAAAGTAATAGATGTACAAACTGGAATGCTTATATCTTCTGTAACTGCGGATGAGCCACAGAGGTAATTCTGAGAACAATACAGATTATGAAGCTGTGTGGCCAACTTAGTTAACTGTGGAGATGCTTGATGGTTGGTGATAGCAGAATGGAAAGGGCAATAACACCAGCAACTTTGTTTTATTGAATTACTTTTTAAAGTGCAAAGGCTGCCTGTTGTGTGCATTATGATCAAGCTTTCCAAACTGGGACAAAACCAAACAAGTATCTAAGTAAATAACTCATGTGGTTTTTTAACAACAACTTTAACGTCCATAAAAGATGATGGGAGCTGTAGCTAACCAGTTCTTCCAGCAGCTGAGCTACTGAAATTTCTAACAAGGAGACAGTTATCTTATGTGAATCATCTCTGTCAATCTTGATATTTTTTTTTATTTGTCCTTTTTTTTTTTTTTCAATGTTTCCTTTTTGTTTTGATAATCTAAGAAAAGATTGGCTATTATAATTAAAGAGTGATCACTTTTTTCACAAACCAAAATGCATACAGTTCTTTATGGTTTATCAGGTAAACAGATGGAATGCTTACTCAGTTATTAGAGTAAAAATATAGCAGCCATACATGGAGTCCACTTGTTGGTTTCTTGTGTGTGTATATACATAAATATATATGCATATATATTTTTTTTCTTCAGTTATTTCCCTGAAAGTCCTCTTTGCACTTCAAGTGATTGTTTCAGGAACTTGAAGTGACAGAAGTGAAAGTGATGGTTCATGAGAGCACTTGGGTACCATACACATGTACAGCTGACTGGGTCCTCTTCTGTTATGGGAATAGGCTTCACCCTTCTGCCAGGGGAAGGTCTGGCTGGGTCTAGGGCAGTCAGAGAAGCAAGTTTGGGTCATGACCCTTTAAAATAATTTGGGAATAACCTTTCCGGAAAGACCGTGTTAAAGGGTAGAGTTTCCTTCAGTTTCATACCTCCATTTTCAATGCTTTTTGGCTTAGTCAGTTTGGAAATGTTCGGCTCTCATTATACAAAAGCTTGAAGTGAGCTGATTTCAGACTTACTTGCAGGTGCTTCAAATGGGATGGAAATACCATCTTATCAGGAAGTCAGTCTGGTGAATTACTGATTTGGGACCTTCTTGGAGGAAAAGTTATTGAAAGAATCAAAGGACATACAGGTATGCCTGAACTATTCCGATTCTCAAATTGAATGGAAGACTCCTATTTTCCAGCTCTGTTAGTATTGAAAAGTTTGAGTCATCTGCTCAGTCAGTGGGCTGTTCTTGATGTTAGTGTTATCTGGAACACCAGAACTAAAAGGCCAATCATATCCTGGGCCGCATCAAACGAAGCACGGCCAGCAGGTCAAGGGAGGTGATTCTGCCCCTCTACTCTGCTCTGGTGAGACCGACCCCACCTGGAGTACTGCGTCCAGCTCTGGAGCCCTCAGCATGAGAAAGACATGGACCTGTTGGAGCGAGTCCAGAAGAGGGCCATGAAAATGATCAGGGGGATGGAACACCTCTCCTATGAAGAAAGGCTGAGAGAGTTGGGGTTGTTCAGCCTAGAGAAGAGGAGGCTTTGGGGAGACCATATTGCAGCCTGTCAGTACTTAAAGGGGGCTTATAAAAAAAAAAAAAAAAAAAAAAAGGCGGCAAACTTTTTAGCAGGGCCTGTTGTGACAGGACAAGGGGGAATGGCTTTAAACTAAAGGGGGGTAGATTTAGTCTAGATAGAAGGAAGAAATTTTTGATGCTGAGGGTAGTGAAACACTGGCAGAGGTTGCCCAGAGAGGTGGTGGATGCCCCATCCCTGGAAACATTCCAGGTCAGGTTGGACGGGGCTCTGAGCAACCTGATCTAGTTGAAGACGTCCCTGCCCACGGCAGGGGGGTTGGACTAGATGACCTTTAGAGGTCCCTTCCAACCCAAACTATTCTATGATTCTAAAAGTAGGTCCACACGAGCCTCCTAGGAAATTTAATAACAATGGAGGAACATTGCTGTTTACAAGACTGACCAAAGGTAAACGACTTGAGATTTTTCTACTTCACACAACATCACAAAAGTCAACATTTTTCTACCTCATAGCCCTAATGAAGTGTAGTGTAGACTGCGTTGTATACTTTGTCAAAGTCCATCCAGACTGTGAGTCTAACAACAAATTAAGTGAAGTTCACTAGAGAAGTTGTTTTGGATGGGGATTTTGGATAGGCTTCTTCAATGTATCTGTATAGTCTTCAGTACATTAGCAACCAAAATGTGTGAAGGAGAAAAACTATCTATCTCAGTTTTATTCAGTTTGGTTTTTAAGGCTGCCTTCGTGAACAGTTATTTCAAACTTACATGCTATAAGCTTATACTCTGGAACTTGACCTGTATAGAGATCATTCTGTAGCTAGAGAAATGTTTCAAGTGGGCGTCTAGGCATATGCTAGATGTGAATACAGTTTTAATGTGAGAAGTCCAAATGGCAGAGTGAAAAATCTCACTTTCTAGAGTAACCTCCTCCCCTCATCCCCATGAATCCTTTAGCCAGTGTGCCATCTGCATTCTACACTGCAACTGACATTGTCCCTCTAGTACCCAAAGTCTGCTGAGGCAATGTAGCATGAGATCATTACTGTGAATAAGAGCAGCCACCTAGAAGGCTACTAAAATTCTTCTTAGCATAGGTGGTGTCAGTGTAGTCCAAACTAATGATCAGACGACCCTAAACTCTCTTAAAAAGATCTGTTCCATCATCTCGAGTACCACTTGTATTTGCATTTGGATTTACTTGTTTGTTTGGGGTTTTTTCCCCCAGGTGCTGTAATGTCCATGTGGATGAATGAACAGTGCAACAGTGTTATTACAGGAGGGGAAGACAAACAAATCATGTTCTGGAAACTGCAATACTAAGTGCCTTTTCCCTCCAGACATTTAAATGAACTTTTATTTTAAACCAAACCTTTTAAAGGAACTTAACTGTGTGCAATGATGGTTGCTGAAGTTCAACCAGATAGGAAGCTTTGTTCAACTACAACTTTCTATGTTATGGTGACTTCACTGAGAGCTCTTAACTTCCATAGTGTATGCATTTGTTTTTCATGAACTATCATACTGAAAATGCTTGTCTAAAATGATATCTGAGATGAAATTAAAGACCTATTTTTCTCTAATTAAAGAGCTCTTAACTTGCAGTCATTGTTTGATTTATGTAGAATGCATCATAGCTTGCTGTTAGAACTGGTTTCAAAGAAGCAGCATTTGCATTCTTAACTTAAGAAGTCTTTAAGGATGCTTGCAATTTAGCGCCGTGTCTTATGACATAATGTATGTACCTCTTGTGTCGTCAACCTTTCTTCCTAGTGAAGATGCATACGATAGTAAATACCGCTTTGAACACTAAGACAGCTGTTGTTCTGAGCAGTGGTCAGTCTAGTCTACTATCTAGTCTCCAAATGTGGCTATTTGCAAAGGCATAGAGAAGACTAAGATTGACTATAGAAGACTATATTGCTTTTTCCTATTGAAAAACAGCACTAATGTATTAGCCTGAAAGGAAGCCAAGCATAAAATTGATCCCCTAGCAGAGAACAGTTACACATACATGTAATGTGTTGATATAAATCTTCCCCTAATACTGCGCCTGAAGTTAGTCTGTCATGTCTTATGCTGTATTACTACTGCCTTTCATCCCTTCTCTTACTATCCTTCTCTTAATCTTCAGCATCTTCATGTTTTGTTTGGTATTCTCAACCTCTTTCAGCTCAAATCATCTTTGGGGTGAAATTTAAATACAGCATTTAAACAGAGCTACAGCTCCTGGGTTTATCCAATCCCTTGTTGTCTTAACACAGTGGCAAAGCAGCGTTGCTTTCTCTGTAGGACTTAAGGCTATGGTTTCCTGCAAGGAGCTGTTCGGAAGTTAAAGATTTGAAATAATCTTTAAATGGCTTATTACAGCAACAAGCAGCTGCAGGTGTGATGTTGCCCCAGTGTGACCCAAGACCAGTATTTCTTCTCTGATGGTATTCTCTGCTGCTGGTATTAAGACTACTGCTGGTATTAAGATGTCCTGTCAATGTGTCCAGGACAAGCATTCTCCTGAATTATGTTCAGTCAGTCCTTTGTCTGTAGACATCCTGTCTAGGTTTTTCAGGGCACAGCTGTTTCTTTAGCATAGTTAAACAATTGTTTTATGGTTAGGGGCTGTTTTTCCATTCCTCTTTCTATTATGCTGGAGTTTGAACTTATTTTTCAATAAGGTAATGGCATGATGTTAAAGCAAATGGTATTTCAGCTGCATTACTCACTTGACTTAGCAAATAACTAAATTTTTGTGTAATCAATGAGTGTGTTTGGTGAAGGCATATGTGGCAATAGATTAAGCCTTATCATGCATGCCTACTGTTACCAGTCTTAATCTTGCAGCACAATGTTTGGTGTCTACCCTGTTTCTTCACCTTTCATTGTATTTATTTCCCAAATATATCTATCTGTGCGTAGGCAAAGACGACACAGAAACCCACATTCTACACTTGCCTGGAAATGTCTTAGGTGATTTCTGGATTGTGTTAAAAGCTTTTTATGTGTTGTTTTAAGTGTGCCTATCACTGCTTGTTTACCTCCACCCTATTGTATTTTGTCCCTGGCCCACAAGGTTTCGGTTTTCTGCATTATGGTACCAGCCTCAGTTTAAGAATTGCACTGTAACTTGTTTTACCTTCTAGCACATCCTATTTTTGTATTCTGTTCCTCCTATTGTGCAATTCTGCAACTCAAGTTGTACTCCAGTGTGCTTGAAAATCACAAAGGAACTACCTGAGCAATAGTAAACTTCACACCTGTTTTCTTGACACTGTCTTACCCAAATTTTGGGCACAGCTGTGTGTTCCTTTGTCACTAGAGGGCCCCCTACTGATCTAAACCAGAGGAAAATGACCCTGAAGTCTATGACCCCTGAATTTTGACTTAAGCTACCTCAGAGAAAATACACTTAACTTTCTTTTGGTTAAATATGGATGCATACAATTTCATTGCCTAAAGCAGCCTTAGCTTTTTAAGGGGGAGGGGGGGAAGGGAAAATCAAGTTAACCCACTTACTAGGTTATATTGTCAGTATGTTACTTTTTTTTTAATCAATCAGATGTATGCAAGGAATTACATATAGACCAATATTTTCTTGCAGCTTAACTCTTAAGTTTATGTATGTACATACATTTAACCATAGCTTGCTTACTTTTCAATGCAAGCTAGTTTCTGCATGAGAACAGGAGTTTTTTGATTAGTTCTTGCACTTCTGGTTGCTACATGCTACAGCTGGAAGGAAAACACTAAATACTTGTCCTGAAGTTCTGCCCCTCTTATTTCCAATGGATCTCTGCTGGCCCCAGCTGAATCATCTGCTCCTAAGTAAAAACTGGTTAGAGGCAGAGATCAGCATGTCAATAATACGTTGTTTTGGGCTCCAGGGATTTCATAGCTAAGCAAACTAGCTTGCCAAGAAACTTAGAGGTGACTGCTACAGGCCACAGTGCCTGTGCCCTATAAGGCTGAATCATACCAATGCTACATGAAGTCACCCATTACTGCCAGTAAGTGCTTGCCACAGTGGTTCCAGAAACATATCATTTAGTAACCAATCCATCCAATTAAAATGGCTCCACTACAGCCTGAAGTAGTGTAATTGTTTTCCCTTGGTTACCATAACTGAGAAATTCATTTGAGAAATAGGAAACTACAAGACAGACTCTTGACAGGCACAGCTAAACTCAGCTAAACTTAACAGTACCCTGAAGTTAAGTAATCCTGGATTGCACAGCTGAAACCTGGAACAGAGCATAAAAAAAGGGAATTGCCAAAACTGGTATTTAACTTCAGATCACTTACTTAACTTCTTGAAGTTTCAGTTGAACAAGCCTATAGCCTTAGTCCAGTGGATTGACCCCAGCCAGGAGCTGAGCCCCCACTGAGTTTCTCACTCATCTGCCCCACAGCAGGATGGGTAAGAGAATCAGAAGGGCAAAAGCTAGGAAAATTTGTGGGTTAAGATGAAAGACAGTTTACTAAGTGAAGAGGAAAGAAAAAAAAGAAAAAAGTGATGCAAAGGCAATCACTTACCCCCTCCCCCCAGCAGACTGATGCCCATCCAGTCTCCAAGCAACAGCTACTTTGGAAAGACTCCCCCCAGTTCATCACTGAGCATAATGTCAAATGGCATGGAATTTTTCTTCAGTCAGTTTGGGTCATTAGTCCCAGCTGTGTTCCCTCTCAGCCTCTTTGGCCGCTGGGGGCAGGGGACAGAGTGAGAAGCAGAGAAGTCCTTGACACTGTGCAAGCACTGCTTAGCAATAGCAAACACACTGCTGTGTTATCAACACTGTTTTAGTCACAAGTCTCAAACACAGCACCATACCAGCTGCTATGAAGAAAGTTAATTCCGTCCCAACCAGACCCAGTGCACCCAGCAAGCTCCAACCAGTTTTAAAATGAAATTGCCACTATACAGTTAGTACGTCTTACAGAACAGCTAGGCTGCTGTCCCACATGTTAAGCTGAAGGTATGAAAAGAGTTAAGGATATCTTGTCTAATGTATCCCAGCTCTACCCTTTTAAAACTTTTCAACGCTATAGGCAGTGAGCTATTTAGAAAACTATTTAAACTGCATTTCCTACCTTGCCTTTGTTGTTGGTTGAAACTGACCTCAACTGAACAAGCCTGGCTGAGCTCATCTTAAGAAGTATGCACGCACGCAGTATCTAAAGTTTCAGTCATTTATTTGGTTATTTCTGAATCCTTAAGAACATGGTTAAGGCGAGAGATAAGCATATTAGTTACAATTTGTATAACAAGTAATAAAAAGATTTGAGTATCTGTACACTACTTTGATTTAATACACTTACTTACTGAATGATGCCTTTAGCTATGTTCAGCTGAGCTGGCATTCTTGTGTAAACAGTATTTACTAGAACAAAAACTTAACTAGTACTAGCCACACTTCTAATACACTATTTCAAATCTACTCTTGCAAACAGAAAGCAGTAAAAATACTCATTTGTCTTAAACGTACAAAGCACAGCATTGTTCTAGGTAACAACACGTAACTTTGCAAGTGATATCTGGTTCCTTTAGTTGCAATGGCTTATAGTAGTAGTAAACTAAATAAAAGACCTACGGAAGAAGTCTTAACACAATTGGAATTTCACATTTGTCAAGCATATAAGGCTACAAGTTTTACAGTTTGTGAATAAATGAGATATGTTGAACTGTAACATTCCCAGCCATTATAGATGCAAATGCTTGATGCAGCATATCTTCTCTTAGCCTCCAGAAAGGCTCATGTGCAGAAGAGAGAAATCACTGAGTATAATAGCCCAAGTTTAGTGGAATCATCATTATGTATATGTACACACACGTTGCAAGTTTAGACTTCAGGAACAGAGTGATCCATCAGGCTTTTCATAATGCTAGTTGCCATCCTAAAGAAAAGGAAAAGGCATTCAGTTTTGCAAGACAACTGTAGAAGACCACTTAAAGCTTCTGATCACTGTATCTTTGTCATTGCTAGCCCTGTAATACAATTTAAAAGTTGGCCTTTTACTCCACTGTTTTTGACAACAAATATGTTGCTGCAGAAAGGTGCACCAAACTGCACACACAGAAGAGAAGCCCACGATACTCAACGTTTTTATTAGTAACTGAGCTGTGTTACCAACATCTTTCAGGATGTGGGCAAGTGTGCAAGCAGAGTAGTATCACTAGTATGAGGGAAGGAGGGCAGGGGGAAAGGCGGCTGTTTAGACTGAAAACTGTTTTGTAGAAAGAGCGTATCAAGTGGGGGGGGGGAAGACTCAATTATACCTGAAGCATTATTAATTTCTAGCAACTTCAAAAACATATTTTTGCAGGAGAGATTTAGCTGTAGAAAGCCACTGCCGCCAAAGGATTAGAAAAAACCAACTATATCCTGCCAAGAATCACATTTACGTCACCAGAATTAGTTGCACTAAAACCAACATTTTAGTTACAAGGTAACAAATACTTGTGTTATCCAAGCGCTTGAAAGTTCTGGGAAACTCCAAGTTTAGTCAAATTACATTTAGAAAAGGGTTTTTCAAGAGAAAAGGCAAAGGAGCATCACTAACATGATTAGTTTAAAAACAGAACCAAAACACACCAGCTTGACTAAAACATCAGATTAAGCAAATTCTCAGGCTCCCCCCAAGCCCTTGCCAGCCTTCATGTTAAGTTTATAATTAGGTCTTATCATGAGGACTTTTTATTTAACCTACCAAAAAAAAAAAGTCACTGTCAACTTGATTATAATTAACACCACAGCTGCTTTATTTATTACCTACCTCTTTATTATATACTCATAAATACTGGAAGGCATGACAGTAATGGTCACTACATTTCCAGCTGTTGCCAAGATGTCTGCAATCTGGGGGTCCTGTAATTAAACAAAAAGTCATATGAGCAGCATTGCTCAAGCTGACTAACAACGCAGCAGTTCAAGAGCTTTTTCTAGACACATTTCATGCAGCTTAAGAGACCCACAGCTCCTTGCTTGGAGTATTTAACCTTCAGGGCAAATCACTGAACCTGCAATACCACTTCATAGACGTTTGGTTATCAGTATCTTGCATGAACTGACTAGAGAAGGGATACAGATGTTACACACAGAATTCCTACTAGAATTTGACACAGGCTGGCAGGAGGAAGCTTATTCTTTGTTTTGCCAGAAAAGTTGGACTAAAGATAAAAACTGAGGGTCAGCCTAGCCAGGTAGAGGCAGAGAGGAAGAAAATGAGTTGCCCTGCTTACAGATACAAAACTGCAAAGAAGCCTCAAAACATACATGTCTCTCCAATCAAGTTAAGTTACCTCTTATGACTTACTTTCTTATTTTATGAACATTAAACAATATATTACAATCCTTTTCCCTCTCTAGAACACAATTACTATATGCACACAAAAAGCTCACAGCTATCCACACCCGCCACATACTACTTATCTTACCTTCAACCCAATTACATTCTGGCCATTAATTTCACAGATGTTGTGCTCTGTAAGAAGTCCGTTTCTCGCAGCAGAACTGTCTTTCACTATTGAGGTTATTTTTCCATTCTTGAATATGAAACCAACATGCCCTGTGCTGTCTTTATGCATAGTAATAATTCGTTCAAAAGGCCTATAAGACATTTAAAGTGCAAAACCATGTTTTCAGTCTACTGAACCACACACTATTTCAGCATCTTTGACTTAAAAAAAAGTAATTGTACTCTAAAAGACTCATACATCAACTACAATGAGAAGTCATTGGGTTTAACTTCACTTTGTTAATATTGTTATATTAATATATACTTGTTTATAAATCTTACCTGTTTTCCCTGTTCTACAGACATTTCACCATCTGGATTAATAATAATACAAAAATCCCATACAACATCCACCCACCCACCACAACCAACGGAATACCAGTGTCCATTAAAAATTAAGTGAAGTTTTCTCTACAAACGTTACAAGGTAGATAAAATAGCGCAGGCAGTTTTAACAACTGTGGGTAGACCACAGGATTCGGGAGTACAAGGCTTCCCCAACAACATTTCTACTGCTTTACAGACAATAAACCTTTAAACTGTGTCTTAAAAAAAAGCTAGTAAATCCAGGAAGGGGGGGGAGAGTTGGGCACAGAAGTTGTAGACAGAGCAGGGAATCTACTACCCAAGTATTTTGATTCAATACATGATAGAAGTAGCTGCCCTGATAGAAATAGCATGTCCTCTACTGGGTCAAACTTGGTTCTTAAACAAGAATGAATACTGAAAAGGCTTTGAGACATATACCTAATCATATCATGTATCATCTGTCTTCTCATAGCCTACAGACCTTACCTTGAATCTGACCTATTATTACCACATACAACTAGCTACAAGCTCATTATTTAATATGATTAAAAATCTGTATTGGTTCATCAAGCATACTTTTAGTGAAACTGTCATTAAGTCATACATAAGCAACAGAGTTCACAAGAAAACTATCATGCTAAATAAAAATGTAAATGTATTCATTAATACAGTGAACATTTTGGTACCATCTTTTATTGCTTTTTCAATTAGTATAAGCAAAAGCCAAGTTGTGTCCGAAAAAAGCACAGAACTCTTGAATTCAGAGTTTAAATTTGACTTGTGCTATCACTCATTAGTTTATGTTGAAAAATGTTCTGTCTCATCATGCCCAGGCAAGTGTCCACTGGAAGTTTGCAAGTTAACAACTACTTTGACTGTTCCCCACAAAAGGGAACATTTCTGAGGATCTTTACTATTGAAGTACATGGACAAACAGTTTTTGTTATGCCTGCGGTCCTGCTCAAGCAAGGGGAGACCCAAACCTCACAGAATTACTCTGAGATGGATGACAATCCGTATCGGCAGTTGGCTTTACCTGTCCCGAATGATCATTGAAATCCTTTCTCCAGAAGCCTGTTTCAGAACTTTATGTGCTTTATCAGAACTCCATCCCGCGCAGTTTTCACCATTGATCTGCAGAACTTGGTCCCCAAACCGCAGACCAACGAGGGATGCTGGAGAGTTTGCCTGAACTAACTGGACAAATATACCCTACAAGAGAGAAAAAAAGGGGGGGGAGGGGTGGGGAAGGAAGTTCTTCCTTAAAGATGGAGACCAGTGACAGAACACACAGCCCTTTAAAGTTTCCCATTCTCTACGTCATACCAACCAAATGGACAGAAGGGCTTGCTAATTATCTCTCCTTAAGAGGCATTTTTGAAATTTCAGTCTGTTTCTAGATGTCTTTAAGAGACTGACAGATAATTAACACTAGAATAAAGTTCGGAAATGGGCAAATCTGTTCTGTCTAGATCTCTAGACTTTAAAAAAAAGAGACACGAGAATAACATTAAAGCCTTACTCGAAGGGGTAAATACTATTCTGTTATAACAAGAAATCTGAACAACTGGATCAAGACAGACTAGTGGTAAATTTGCATATCTCCTCGTGCATTTAACTAATAATTCTTTTGCCAGACAGAGTCTATATATAGCTGGAGAAATAGATCAGCAATGCTAGGAACTCTGTGGCAGATTTTTCCTTCTTTCACAACCCCATTAGTTTTCAACTTTTTATCAATTATGACTTGCTAGCACCTCAGGTAAAAAAACCCAAGGTATTAAAAAAAACTATTTCTAGTCAAAGTACCCCTAAAAACCAAGTAAAGCATATCAAGGCAAACTGTAGATAATACTTGGGGGCGGCATAAAAAAAAACCGAACAAAAAAACCACACACACAAAACACATGCCACTCCAAGAAAACCCCAGCATCTCCTGGGTTAGGAGAACCACAAAAAGCACTTTAACACTATATGAAACCTTGAGTACAATTTTTTTTTTTTTTTTAAATAATCAGATTAAATGGCCTTGCCAAAAAAAAAAAAACAACCAAAAAAACCCAAACAAACCAGAACAGAGTAGCATTTTCCATGTTGAGAATCAAAAGATACTGAAACAGAGAAGCTCCAGAGCAGGTTTAAGGATCTTCTTGCAGCTATGTTCATGTTAAGGGAAACTCGAAAAAGCCTACTCTGAAATTACTCTTGACATATAGGTAAAATGACACCCTCACTATCCTTACTTTTCTCACCAGCAACACACTGCAAGAATCTATAAAAGAGGAGCTACTTCTAAGCCATGGGTAGTTCTCTGCATACTGCTGAACTTTAAGTACTGCCCAGTGTTTCCACAAAGATAGAGACAAGAAGTCTTGAACTGCTAACAAGTATCACAGCAGCTCTGCAAGGACAATTTCATGCTCTAAAGTGAAAAAAAAAAGTTACAAGTATTTTTCAGGCATTACAAAACACCTGGAAGTAAACTGCTGCTGTAAATTTAGATCCTAGTCCAGACAGCTGGAAATCTAGTTACTGATCTAATGAAGGATTTTAAAATTCTGATAATGGATAAGCGAGCATTATACAGAAGACAGTTTTGTGACCATACACTAATTTCACTACTAATTTAGTCCAGCAGTAGTATCTCTATAGGCAAAAGCAAGCTTCTACACTTACATTGTCAACAGACTTAAGGCGAAGTCCAATTTTGCCATCTTGATCTTTACATAAAATTGCTTCGCGGATGCCTTGCTTAATTTCTGCTCTGCGAATTCCAATATCATTTCCAGTCACTGGAGCTACCATGTAATTAGTAGAAGGTCGTGTTACCAGTTGCTGATTAAAACAAAATAGCCAGACAACTTAGTTTCAACTTTTTTAAAATAGCTATACATCAGTTTATATGAAGTGATATTTAAAAAAAAAATGAAACAAAACAAAAACCACACACAAATTAAGTCCCAACACCAGCTCTTCCCCACCCACCCCCAACACTGGAAATATACTGCTCAGTTTAAGACCAGAGAAAAATAGGCACTGTTACTTAAAACAATTCATTTAGCAGTCAAGTATGGTACTTCAGACAAACAGTAGTCTACTCTCTAGAATGCTAGATATACTTTTGCTTTCTAAAACATGCTTGAGTGGTACCTACACCTTGTGGCTGAGCAGCTGCTGCCACTGCCAAGTTTCTCTGCACCTCTTCCTCATTGAGGCTCAGGCCCATATACTGAGAAAGTTCTGGATACAGTCTGGGGTATAAGCCTATAGGAGAAAAACAAAACAAAAACCACGTCAAAACAACTCTTGGTTTAACAGAACAAGCAGTTGCTGCTTTCATATGTACAATTACTTCCACAAATCTTGTGCTATTGTAATGTATTTATTTTGAAAATTGTGATGGAAGACCCACTTGAATCAGGACTGTTATTCTAGCCCAGCTTAGAAAAGCAATCAGACAAGCAGCACTTCTGAGATAAAGAACTTACAGAGAACTTCTAGTTTCAGTTTCTTAATTCACCCTTTACAGCACAAACATTAGACGCATGGTGATAAGTTCCAGAAGCAATATTGTGCTGCAGTCCATGAAGACATGCCCTCACTCCAAAGCTTTTGGGCAATTAGTAGGGAACTACTCTCCCTCCCACCCCCAAAGCAGGTATGCTGGAGAACACACACAAACACACACAGAGCGACCTTCCACCAAGTAAAGACAGTGCTCGCAAGAGGCATCCATGCCAAGGCCATTCCAGATCCCAGGGCATGGCAAAGTTTCTGCAGAAGACAGCCTCCTCGCTGTAAGGTCCACAGTGCAGTCTGCTTTAATAGTCTTCATAAGAAAGCAGCTGTCATTTTCTCATAGCTTCAAAATGAAGTTGTTTTAGACATGCCTCTCACAACAAGACAAACCAAACACGGCCCTTAAAGTATCCAGCAGGAGATTCCTCTACGCCCGAGAGGAGCGGGGTGCAGGGAGTGGGAGGAAAGGTAGTTAAGCTGACAGACTTGTCAGACCTTGAGTCAAACCACTCTGGAAAGAAGCGTGCTATTGTTCTTGACATTCCACAGCTAATTAACTGGTGCCATTTAACAAGCAGCAGTTACAAGGACTCTTAAGAGTCCACCAGCTGTTCTCACCGAATCAGTGGGGACAGAAAAGGCTGCTCGGAGAGCAAGGTGGTGCAAGGGACGGCCTTGGAAGCACGCAGGCCCCCCAGTTCACAAAGCTCAGGTTTCTAGTGTTCATTTATGGGTATATGTATAAAACCAGCTGTTATAAGAATCCACATTTGACCAGAAACGGAAAGTAAGTTTTCTGGAAAGGAACAAAGGCCATTGCAAGGTGAATTCCAGTATAAACGAGAGACTTTTTTGCTCCTTAATACCTTCAGTGGTCATGTTTGCATGCTGCTTCACATGACAGCTGTCTGATCTTATTTCCAGATTGATCTATCAGCTTGTAGTTTCACCAATATTGATTAATAAGCTTTTAATGAATATTTCTTCTATTTTTGCTTGTGTTTTCAAGCCCCTAGAATTATACACAATTAACACTGCACAAGACTTCTGCAGCTACTCGATTTTTCTTTTATTCTTCATCGAAGACCACCACACAGGATGCATCTTTGCTGGCTGTATTACATTCTCATTCAAAACAGAGACTCCTCCAAATAGCAGAAAACATCTAAAAGCTCTTGATGTTGTATATTCTCCTGCCTCTGCCAGGACAGAGGTATTCGCAGCAGGTTTGGCACATCCTATAGATGGTGTAGGCCTCCCTTCCTTTGGGATATATTGAGTGATTAGTCACTCCAGCCACACACAGCTCCTGAGCAATTCACACACAAGGCGATGTCAAAATTATATCATTTGACCAGCACACACAAAAATTGCAGGAGAATTCAAACTCTGGACAGCAGAAAGAATGCTGCCGAGAAGGGCCTGCTGAAGCAAATTTAAATCTGGTCTGTGAGGTTAGGCCAGGTAAGTATCTATTCCAGAAAGGATCTACGAGAGGTGGCTCTCGGGTGAGCTACGCAAACTCCTGCCTTAAAGTCATCTTAGACACACCAGTGCCAAGAGGAGAACTGGAGACAAAGTTACATCCACCAAGCTCTAATATCTGATCCACCAGCATTATTGACAGCTGTTCCAGCACTGCTGCTGGTCATACTGGTTAGAGGCTTTAGGCCTTAGACCAAGCGTAACTCACTAACCCAGAGCTCTGAACTCAAACATAACTGTGCACCTTTGTGGATGTACATGTGCATGGGAGAAAAGGAAGAGAAACGGGTACAAGTCATTCAGCTTTAAGTCTGATGGATTTCCCACCAGATATTTGATCCCAAAATCTGCTGGAAGCTTTACGTTGATAGCCTGACAAGATTAATTTCTACCTTCCTGGGCACTTCTCTGTTGACAGAGATTTGTGTTTGTTCCCAAGCAAGCTCACACAGAGAGGAAAGGCACTCAGACTCATGCTGCTCTCTAAAGCTTACAAAAAATACACTTAATAAATAAGGACAACTAAGTTTTTGAGGTAAGAGTTAAAAAGAGCTCAAATGGTACCAACAGCAGATCTTGTCATATTAGGCTCACTTGGAAAAGGTTTTGAAAAGTTCGGAGAAGGGTTAGTGTTTGCCACAACTTCCTTTTATAAGCAAACATTTTTTTGACCCCTATAGCACCTCTACCCAGGTGGTTTGGGGCAAGTAGGGGGGTGTTGGCCTTTCCAAAAAGGCATGGTCTCACCCGTAGTAAATAGTCAAAAATACCTATAAACATGTAATCCTGTAGTGTAACTTTAGGCTTTCATAACTGCTTTCCACAACATTAGGATACTATACAGTACATGAGCTTACCTCCATCATGAGGAATAGGAGCAGAAGCTTCAGACAAGATTGCTGGATTAGCTGGATTTGAAGAAAAGGCAGTCTGAGCCTAAAAGCAAAAGAAACTCTCATAGATTTTTCTTTTACAAGATAACGTATAAGATCTTTATTATGCAGCCAGAAGACTAAATATTTTGGTTTTTTCCTGTACATGCTAGTTACTATTCATCTTGAAGCTCTGAAGTCCATGGGTTTTTTTGAAATAAGTAACTTCAATACAATATGCTGTAGCAGTATCAAACTACTTTGGTAGATCAACTTGTATCTTCCTCAGAGACGAGGCTACAGTAATAATGCAGAAAGGCTTTACTATCAATCTGTTCTGGTTTTGTCATCAAGCAAGTTAAAGAGCATAACATCTTACAAGACAAAGCTTTGTCAGCCAAGTTTAATGTAACTTTAAGCTTTGAGGTAAGATCTTTGGCAGAGTGTTTTGTGATTACTTTTTTCAGCTGGATAGCAGCCATTTTTATCTCTTCACCATTTATAGACATTATTCATGAATTCTGCCACAGTCCTTTATAGGTTGCAAGTTAAGTTCCACACAGTCCAATGCTAGGTTAATACCTTCTGAAAGAAATGGACCTTCTAAGATGATTTTTCTACAGAAGTTCCCACTACAGTGAACACACTAAGCTTAGTTTCTATATTGCTTACTGACTCACAAATATAAGAGACAGTATTAAAGTAAGCCAGTTTCCTTCCTTCTCAATACCTCAGCTACTACTTTTTTGGCCTTGTGTAATCGTGACCAGTGAAAAACACAGCCTTACAGAGGTCTGTTAAGTGTGATGGAAATAGCTATCCCAATAGCGTTCCTGAGGTTGAATGTCAAAGGTGGGGGGAAATTACTAAATGCATAGTGAAACATTATGCTGAACAGGACAAATAAATCATCTAACACAACATGACGGTCAAATTACTTAATGTTTTTACGGAAGTCATGCTTAAAAATAGAAGACTTCGTAGTCCTGTACTGTCCAGGAAGTTCTTTTTAGAAAAAAGTTTCAGAGCAAGGATGACTCATTATTTACCGATATCAGATGTATTTAGAAAAATAGCCTCCAACTCAAATGCTGGACAAAAAGAACAGGTTACAATATTTAACGTAACAAGTCTGTTTGTTTTAGCCAGCAGTCATTTTAATCTCACTCACTTCTTGTGGATACAGACTTTGTCTTTCAGTACTCTGCCCCTTTTCCCCTAAGAGGGCTCTCGGACATATTTAAAGAGACAGCATTTTTATAATGCACTTTTTGGGAGAGGCAAATGATTTAGCCTTTGCTACCAAAAACATCAGTGAAAAATGGAATGGCTTGCTCTTGAAATAATGGTACTTAGCAACGACCCTATTTACTTCCCCTCTCTCACAGCTATACTCGGTAGACAGCCCATTACCCTCCTAGTTCCTGCTACGGTTGGTAGGAGGGAGACGCTGTCTCATAACTGCTGAAGGGCAATCTTCCCCATTGATGATGGCAATAAGAACACGCAAGACTCTACACTGGGGATCTGTAACCGAATGCTCTTGGCTTTAGCTCCCTTCTCTCCCACCCCCACATGAATTTTCTCACAGGCCATCTTGCTTGACATCCCACTCAACAAGTGGTAGAACTTTGTGAAATTCTAATTTAAACTTTGAGTGGACAGTCATCTTTAAGTACGACAGCAAGCACCTGTCCTGCATGAACTGATTTCTAGAAAGCTGACCTTTGAGACTACAGTGTCACCAACGATTAAACTAGCTTAAAAGAACAGTTTATTATGCTCCCTATAGAAACCTCTATAGGGTTTACTCTTATTTGACTGCGAAACACCACAATAGACTACAGGTGTAATCAGATGAACAAGGCACTCTGCCCAAGTTCATAAACCCTGCTAGGCGTATGGGCAAGACAAGAAGAGTCCCTGCTCTGGAAAGTGACAGAACATAGAATCATAGAACAGAATCATAGCATAGTTTGGGTTGGAAGGGACCTCTAAAGGTCTAGTCCAACCCCCCTGCTGTGGGCAGGGACATCTTCAACTAGATCAGGTTGCTCAGAGCCCCGTCCAACCTGACCTGGAATGTTTCCAGGGATGGGGCATCCACCACCTCTATGGGCAATCTGTTCCAGGGCTTCACCACCCTCAGCGTAAAACATTTCTTCCTTCTATCTAGTCTCAATCTACCCCCCTTTACTTTAAAGCCATTCCCCCTTGTCCTGTCGCAACAGGCCCTGCTAAAAAGTTTGCCGCCATCTTTTTTATACGCCCCCTTTAAGTACTGACAGGCTGCAATAAGGTTTCCCCAAAGCCTTCTCCTCTCCAGGCTGAACAACCCCAACTCTATCAGCCTTTCTTCATAGGAGAGGTGTTCCATCCCCCTGATCATTTTCATGGCCCTCTTCTGGACCTGCCCCAACAGTTCCATGTCCTTCTTATGCTGAGGGCTCCAGAGCTGGACGCAGTACTGCAGGTGGGGTCTCACCAGAGCAGAGTAGAGGGGCAGAATCACCTCCCTCGACCTGCTGGCCACGCTTCTTTTGATGCAGCCCAGGATACGATTGGCCTTCTGGGCTGCGAGCGCACATTGCTGGCTCATGTCCAGCTTTTCATCCACCAGTACCCCCAAGTCCTTCTCGGCGGGGCTGCTCTCAATCCCTTCATCCCCCAGCCTGGATTGATCCCGGGGGTTGCCCCGACCCAGGTGCAGGACCTTGCACTTGGCCTTGTTGAACCTCATGAGGTTCACACGGGCCCACTTCTCGAGCTTGTCCAGGTCCCTCTGGATGGCATCCCGTCCCTCTGGCGTGTCGACCGCACCACTTAGCTTGGTGTCATCTGCAAACTTGCTGAGGGTGCACTTGATCCCACTGTCTATGTCATTGATGAAGATATTAAACAGTACCGGTCCCAGTACGGACCCCTGCGGGACGCCACTCATCACCAATCTCCATCTGGACATTGAGCCATTAACCACTACCCTCTGGATGCAACCCTCTGGAATCTAACCAATGCCTCACCCACTGGACAGTCCACCCATCAAATCCATACCTCTCCAGTTTAGAGAGAAGGATGTTGTGGGGAACCGTGTCAAAGGCCTTACAGAGGTCCAGATAGACGACATCTGTAGCCCTTCCCATGCCCACTGATGTAGTCACTCCATCAGAGAAGGCCACTAGGTTAGTCAGGCAGGACTTGCCCTGAAGGTGAAGCCATGCTGGCTGTCTCGAATCACCTCCCTGGCCTCCATGTGCCTTAGCATAGCTTCCAGGAGGATCTGTTCCATGATCTTCCCAGGCACAGAAATGAGACTGGCTGGCCTGTAGTTCCCCAGGTCTTCCTTTTTCCCCTTTTTAAAAATGGGGGTTATGTTTCCCCTTTTCCAGTCAGTGGCAACATCACCGGACCGCCATGACTTCTCAAATACGAAGGATAGTGGCTTAGCAACTTCATCCACCGATTCCTTCAGGACCCACGGATGGATCTCATCGGGTCCCATGGACTTGTGCACCTTCAGGTGCCTTAGATGGTCTCGAACCTGATGTTCTCCCACAGTGGGTGGCTCTTCATTCTCCCAGTCCCCACCTTTGCCTTCTGCGGCTTGGGTGGTGAGGCTTGAACACTTGCCAGTGAAGACCGAGGCAAAAAAGTCATTGAGTACCTCCGCCTTCTGTGTATCCCGGGTAACCAGGTTTCCCATTTCATTCCGGAGAGGGCCCACATTTTCCTTTGTCTTCCTTTTATTCCCAACGTACCTACAGAATCTTTTCTTGTTGCCCTTGATGTCCCTGTCCAGATTTAATTCTGTCAGGGCTTCAGCTTTCCTAACCTGATCCCTGGCTGCTCAGACAATGTCTCTGTATTCCTCCCAGGCTTCCTGTCCTTGCTTCCACCCTCTGTAGGCTTCCTTTTTGTGTCTGAGTTTGCCCAGGAGCTCCTTGTTCATCCATGCAGGCCTCCCGGTGTTTTTACCCGACCTCCTCTTTGTTGAGATGCGTCGCTCCTGAGCTTGAAGGAGGTGATCCTTGAATATTAACTAGCTTTCTTGGGCCCCTCTTCCCTCCAGGGCTTTGTCCCATCGCACTCTACCAAGCAGCTCCCTGAAGAGGCCAAAGTCCACTCCCCTGAAGTCCAGGGTAGTGAGCTTGCTGCGCGCCCTCCTTGGTGCCCTCAGGATCTTGAACTCCACCATTTCGTGGTCACTGCAGCCCAGGCTGCCCTTGAGCTTCACATTCCCCACCAGCCCCTCCTTGTTGGTGAGAACAAGGTCCAGCGTAGCACCTCTCCTCATTGGCTCCTCTACCACTTGGAGAAGGAAGTTATCATCGACGCATTCCAGGAACCTCCCGGATTGCTTATGCCCTGCCGTGTTGTCCCTCCAACAGATGTCAGGATGGTTGAAGTCCCCCATGAGGACCAGGGCTTGTGAGCATGAGGCTGCTCCTACCTGTCTATAGAGGGCCTCATCTGCTCGGTCTTCCTGGTCGGGTAGCCTGTAGCAGACCCCCACCGTAATGTCACCTGTCCCTGCCTTCCCTTTAATCCTGACCCACAAGCTCTTGGTTGGCTCCTCATGCATCCCCAGGCAGAGCTCCATGCACTCCAGCTGGTCATTGACATAGAGGGCGACACCCCCTCCTCATCTCGCCTGCCTGTCCTTCCTAAAGAGCCTGTATCCCTCCATCCCAACACTCCAGTCATAGGAGCCATCCCACCACATCTCTGTGATGCCAATAAGGTCGTAGCCCTGCAGGCGTGCGCACATCTCTAACTCCTCTTGTTTATTCCCCATGCTACGTGCGTTTGCATAGAGGCATTTAAGTCGGGCCCCTGATGAAGCTGCCTTACTGGCTGGAGTTCCTTTGTGCTGCTCTTCGTGTATCTATGGTTCAAGGTTTACAGGACTCAGCATAGAGATACCCTACTTCCATTTCCTCACTGCTTCATTTAGTGGTCACAAAAGTTAAACAGTAGAAAGACCACATTTAATATTTTTAATTGTAATACATAAACTCCAGCAGTTGGTCTTTAAAAGGCTGAAGGAGCACATTCTTGGCTCCAGGCTATTTTTTTTTTCCCCCTCCAGTTCAGCATTACCTAACTGTAGATAAAGGACTTCAGTAAGATAAGAAGAATGGGGTGGGCAGATAGGACAAGGAAAAATCCCAACACAGCACCCACAACTTCAAGAGCCCCACCCCACACATACAAACACAGGTGAGACTGAGGCACTCCACTTTGGGACAGCACAGGAGAGTTAATAAGCCGTTCTGTGCAGTTTGCTTGATTGCTTCCCAATGAGAAGGACAAGGACAGAAGCAGCAGCCACCTTAAAACGTAGTATAACTCATTGCTGTTGCTTAACTGGGAGGGAATTTAGTTTAAGTTTAGGAAAGAAAAATGGGAGCTAGGTAAAATACTGAAGAAAGCAAGGAAACTCCTCGTAAAATACATTCATGTCAAACGCTCATGGAGTTTTTATCCATTAAAATGGTTTTCATTCTTTTGTTTCACTTATTTTTTTTTCATCCTCATCCTGTCTAATAATAAAGCTACCAGTATTCTTACGCATTAAGGGTTTTACACAAATGTGATAATCTTGGAAGCACTGAGACAACTGGTCACTACCATGAAATAGCTAGAGGACAAGCCTGTGATTCCAGATGACGTTAAAAGAGCCAGTGCTCTTTTTTTGTGCCCAACTGACCATGAAAGCTTTCTGCCACAGGTTTGGACACCAGAAATCAGACAAAGCAGGTTTATTAGTTTAGTCAACACCTATTCATCACATCAGAGCTGAAGTATGAGAAGAGACTGACTATGTTTGTCTACTTAAGGCCAAGTATCTATACTTCAAAAAAACCAAACATATCAACACGTTAAAGACAAATTACTATAAATTAATGTATAAAACAAAATAAATATACCAAACAGTGGTAAAATAAGCATTAATCATATTATATCAAGCTACAAAGTAAACAGTTTGTCTTTCCCCTTTTAGAATGCGATGGTAAAACAAACTCTCACCTACAATAAAAGTCTCCCATTCTCTGGATTAAATATCATCAGATACATTATTATCATCAAAACTCATCTTATTAAAGCCCACCATACCTGAATAACTTTGTCCACCTTCAGATCTTCCAAGGAAGGATAGAGAGACATTTTGATGCAGTCTCACTGGGTAGAGGGAAGACAAAAAAAAGGGGGAAGCAAACAAACAACACAGTTAACAATCAGAGATATTTACTTAGGACTACAACTTAAAAAAAAAAAAAGAGAAAGAAAACAGACACAAAGCATTAGATAAGTGATCTGTGACCTGCAAGCCAGCTGATCTGTGACCTGCAAGTCTTAGCACTACAGATACCTGGCACTGCTGATAATTCCATTAAGACTACCCATTTAATCTATTATCAATAATAGCCTTTGCATAATAGGCTTTATTTAATATACTTAGTGTTGTCAAAGTTTAGGTATCAACAATGAGAAAGCCTATAGAGAGAAAACCATTTCACAAGAAGTATTGCAAAGACAGACTTTAGGAGGCCAGGATGCAATGATAATGAGGGTTAAGAGGAAAAAATCTAATCACCCTCCTCCTACTCCTCCTCCCAACTGGGACAGCATTTTATATACAACTGCAGAAGCTTTCACTCTGTTATCCCAAGTATCTAAAGACTTTCATCAGTTCTGATGTTCCAGTAAGAAGCCACTAAAGAGAACTGGCTTCCCAGTTCATGTCCATTTGCAACATATTATTGCAGCAAGAGACCATAAAGCAGCCAGATTCAGTCAGTGGCGAGTTTCAAAACACAGAGGCTTCAGGCTGGCTCTCATGTGATGTTGGGAGAGCCCCATGACAACTTATCAGGAAGTAATAAAAAAAAAGCCAAGGAAAAGAAAACAAGCAAAACCAAAAAGCCCACTTCACATGATCTTCTAAGGTACCACACTGACGCCCAGCTCCGCTACACCTGGGCACCTGAGGCTTTGGGAAATCTCATTTTCCAGAGCTCCTTCACTCACATTCTCACTGAGGTCAGCTGAAGTCTTCAAAACCGTAATAAAACATTTCACACCAACATATGGGAACATTTTAAGGGGGGGGTGGGGGGGTGGGCAGGAAGAGGGACAGAAACAGAAGACAACAAAATGTGATACAGTTTTGGAAATTATACAAGGCACTGTGAACACAGTTAATGAGGCAGCCCTATTAAAAGCTTTCAGCTTGGAGATTAATTTTCTCATCCAAAGAGCAGTTTAGAGGCCCTTATTAGTGTAGCAACTTAGCAATAATTCCAGAATAAAAGTGACACTACACAAATCCTTGAGCTTCTGCTTCTCTACATGCAGATATTAAGTTGGTTTTTAAAAAAAAAAACCCACACACACACACTGACGCCTAATGTGATATTGCAGTAACACAATAGACGTCTCTTCATATTACACTAAGGTCATCAACAGCTTTTCTACTTGTTCAGCAGAATGCCTGACAGCTCCAGTATCATGTCAGACTACAATTAAAACTTCAAAAAAGTGTGCCCTAAATGTGACAGAGATCTAAACTGCGAACACGTGGCCAGTTGTGTTGTAATAACTGATTGCCACTGACATTTTTGACTAATTGTTGCAACTAAGCCAAACATAGTTGAAGCCTGGAAGCTTTGTAAGTTAAACATACACTTTAAAACCAGTTCAAAGTTCTGTTTTAATCCAGCATTGACCCGAAACAATCGAGTGCTTTTGCTCATCCAAAATGGGTAAGAGCAAATGCAAGCCCAAGCCCGGCAGACCCCTCGCTCAGGTAAGCGGTGCCTGGACGCTGCATTCTGCTGCTAACACCAGCCAAGTCACACGCAGCGTCAGACTCGCCATCTACTTCTAAGCTACAGCTGCCCTAGTACATTCAGGTGCAGTCCAAGCACTGGCACACATTCAAAGTCAGCACACACCCCGGCAGTGTGCAGGCAAGAAAAGAGGGCAGGCCAAGGACGGTGCATTCCCAAAGGAGTCACCCCGTTTCAGGGTGATGAGGGCCACAGGAGCCGCATTTTGCAGATGGTGAGCTCTGACATCCACACAGCAGCGGAGCACAGCACAGGGTCTGCTGGGTCCCTGGTTCCAGAGACCGACTTCCATGCCGCAAACCCCAGTGTGTTTACACATCGGCCAGCTTTAGTTCTCCTCCACAGACCAGTCTCGCTCTGCACGCGATAACTGGTGACATTTGTCACAGACGGGCAACCTCAACCTTCCTCTAGTTTACAAAGAGGAGCATATTGCTTACTGTAGAAAAGTATTACCAAAGCTAAACATGTATTAATTCTAGGATCACATAAGACGACACTCCAGCAGCTTATCCTGCCACTTTACAAACCCCCGGCCACTTCCCCTCCCTATCTGAGGGCTCACAAACACAAGCGTTTGTCACAGCTACCAAGGAGCTGCCGGGCTAGCTCCCTTGTTGTAACCTCCCCAGTTACTATTTTTGGTTTTCCAGCTAAATAGCCAGAATAACTGTCACCACTGTAATTGCATTCAGTGAGCTCCCAACTGCATACAGCATTTTCAATTTCTGCACAGGCAGTTGTAGCAAGTAACCCTCGTTAGGTAAAGCAAGATCTGCAAAAATACTGTATTTACTTTAAAATACGACCTTTTAATAACAATTGCCACTGTCAGGAATCACCAGCAATCGCAGGAAGATCTTGTCCATGACTTCTGTGCAATGTTATTCACAGTATAAACAAGAGTTTCAGCAAGCACTGTGACGGCTTTGGGCACTGGGGAATGCCTACCACAAAATGTGAGTCACCTCCTTTTCTCTCTTAAAAATCTACACTGACACCAGGAAAATTTTCCTTGATCATTTCCATATTCCTACATCTTGTGAGGAACACAAGTGTTTAGGAAAACAAAAGTGCAAGCCAAAGGAAGAGCATGGGGCAGGAGGGACAGCCGTAACTCAGCTAGGGACCCACAAAACCCGGTGGTGAAGACCTTTCCCCGTTTCGCAGTACCCGTGGCTGGGCAGTCCAACTGCCGGCACCTGTCAGCACATCCCACTAAGCAGATCCTGTTTGCCAAAGGGAAGTGCCAGGCCACCGGCCAGAGACCCATGGAAAGGTGGCACTCATGACACCCTGGGGCTGCCAGCAGGAAGTCTTGCAGGTGGGAGTGATCCCAAACTGCCCTCAGTGGCATGGATGGGAAGAGATGGGCTTCCCGATACAGTCTCCAAGTCAGAAACTAAGGAGCCGAAGGCAGTGTGGGATCCAGCTCAACCCCAAGCCTGGCCAGCCTGTAGCAACTACCGTCTCTGAAAGCAGCAGCAGCTGATACTAGGGGAGAGGAGGGGAAAAAAAAAAAAAAAAAAAGAAAACAAAACAGCTACCCACCACAAGTGTTATATGCCTGTGGTCCATAGAGAGATTACAGCAGGCCACAAAGCCAGCACCTATACTGAAACATTGGTTTCTACTTCCCCAAGAGTTAGAAACCTATCAACCCAAAAATCCACCTTTAAAGCAGATCCAGGACAAAACTTCCTGGAGGTCAGGCTGAGACATCAGGAACCGAGCAACTGTTTTGCACCACTCGTTCTCCTCTAATAACTCAGTGTTTCCCTTCTGATACATATCTAATTAGCCTCTGAGCAATTGCTCTCATTATGCATTTAGCTCTGAAATCTGCTGCCTCCATTTCAGACCTGAAGCAGGGCTCGCTTGCCCGAAAAGGCACTTCACATCCATTCCACCCCTGCAGCAATGTTTAGCCAGTCTAAAAAGAAGGTATTACAAAAGCCCGAGTCTCCTTACAGGAACCAGCCGAGAAGTACGGTCCTTATGCAATGACCCTGGAGCCTGATCGAGAGGTCAGAAGACACCTCCAAACCCAATACCGCGGGAGAACGTGGACACAGACACACACACAGGCGTTTATTTACTCGCTGACTTCTCTGGCTGCGGCCGGAGGGACCCCTCGGGGAGGCAGCGCCTCTCGCCCGGCAGCGGCCGCCCCCCCCCGGCCGGCTCCATGGAGCGGTCGCCCCGCGGCCCGGCGATGCACCGCCCGAGCCGGCGGGCAGCGCCGCCCCGCAGGAGCGCGACATGGCTCCCCGGCGGCAGCGGGGACAAACGCTGCCCTCGCAAGCGGCACAGCGAAGCCGCCGCTTCCTCCGGGCTCTCCCCGCAGCCGGCTCGGCACCGGCCTCTCCCGCCACGCCCCCTCCCCGCTCCGCCATGTCCGGCCGCCGCGCTCGCAGCCCCCCTCCCCGCCTCACGCCGCCGGGGACGGGCCGCCGCCCCGGGCCCGCGAACAAAGGGCCGCGGGGGAGGGGGCCCCATCAGCCGGCCCCGGCCCCAGCCCTTCTTTACCTCCGACTCAGGCGGCGGCTGCCGTTCTTCGGGGCCCTCAGCGCGGAGGCGGGCGGCGGCGGAGGCTCCCGTAAATCCCGGCAGCGCCTCTATGAAGGGAGAGGCGGCGGCGGAACTGGCCCGGCCCCGCGCATGCTCCGGCGGCGGCGGGAGTGGGCCGGGCCCGGCCCGGCGGGCGGGGAGGGAGGCGCCGCGGGGCCGGGGCCCTCCGCTGGCGGCTGTGGGGCGGAGGGGCGGGAAGCCGGGCGGCCGTGGCCCAGCTCCGTTAGAAACGGTCCCCGCTCCCTACCGCAGCCGGCAATGCTCCCCTCCGGTCGCTTGCTTTACTCGTGCGATGGCTCGCCACTGGCATTCTTCATTTTTGCACTGCCTTTTCATCAATCATTTGCCTTTACTGGTTCACAGCTGCCATCTTCACGAAGGAAAAAAGTATCCTTTTCTATTCATTTTCCAACTTCCCCCCCCCCCCCCCCCCCCCCGTAATAAAGCACGCTCTGCTAGCTGTTTTGTATCAGCTTTGGTTTGTGTGTTTCCCGGCCAGGCGTCGGCGAGTTGCGACACGCCAGAGCCGGGGTGACCACGTCACCACCTGACGCAGAGCACATCCCCTGGAGAAGCTCCCCTGGAGAAACCATGGTGTAAAGCATACAGTGACAGGGAAGTCCCGTAACAAGCTCAGAAAGAGGTTTTCATACTCAATTACCGTAATTATTCCACATTTGCCTTATTTGTAGCATGAACTTCTCTAGCATCAATTTTCAGTCCTTAAAATCCTTCTGCACTAGGCTGCCTGTTGTCAAATCTTGTTCATCATATAGATAATTAAATGTGCTGAGCACCCTAAAGCTTCTCTTCAGCTAAGAAACCAGAGTGTTCACTAAAAGAGTTTAACAGTTCGCCAGCACTGAGGCAGGAGGTTTGCTCCTACCTCCAGTCTCTTTCTCCTGTCCTCAGCCAGTCCCAGCAGTTGTCAGGCTCTTCCATGGGACAGCTTAACTCGCTGGTCCAACAGAAATCAAATCCACCAAAAACCACGAACGTTTTTCTGCTGGGTTAGTGAGCCAAACCAGCAACAAAAGGATCTCACAAGCACAAGTGCCAGGGAGAGCAAGGGAAGGGAGGGTGTGGCTGGAAACAGGAGAAAGGAGGAGGAGGAAGGAGAAATGGGAATGAGAGGGAAGGGTGATTCCCTTCCTTCTGGCACTAACAGGTTGTTTCATCATTTGAGCTGCCTGTGCAATTATAACCTTAGTTAAGCTAAACAGAGATTTTGTTGCAAGGTATATTTTTCCAATCCTCATAAGTTTCTTGATCCTCTCCAGTTGCCAGCATCTTTGGTGAGCACCACAGGGGTGTGTAGGATTGGGGTAGCAGCCGCAGCAGTGCTGAATACAGGGGTACAGCCTCTCTCCAGCTGCTCAGAAGGCTTCTCGTTCCATATCCAACGATCAGCCAGGCCTGGCACCTTCCTGCATGAGCGTCTGAACTGTTGGCCACTGAGTCATGCAACTACAGATCATCAAATATATGTGAAGTACAATTTTGGGCTTAGGGTATGAATTCATAAAAACCCTGTGTTAGGCGCCTTCTGGACCAGGAGGGAGGGAGGGAATCTAGCTCTGGTTTAATAACAGCAGATGATTACTGCTTTTGTAGTGGTAAATTTTCTGCGTAGCCAAAAGTGATTTTTAACATAAGTGCAGTGAAAGGTTTAAAACTTTGCATGCTCAGAACAAGGGTGTAACTCTTCATCCTGCAACGAGCTCAGTGCGGTGAAGCCCTGTACCCACCCTGAAGAATCAAGACCACTGTAGTGTCCACATAGCATGGAAATTGTAGGTGTGCGATTGACAGTTGTCCAGGTGGTGCAATTCTGCTGGACGCTGGTGCTGACAACTGAAGGGGAATGTTTTCTTTTGGCTTGACGTTGAATGCCCCTCTCATTGCGAAGACACTGCTCTTTTCTCCAGAAAGCTAGGTTGTTATTTGCTATTTCTGCATTACTTTATCTCTTGTCATGGTCTTTTGAGACAGCCTGCTATCAAGGTAGCAGCGTTTGTTGGTGAATGTCAGACCTGCACTGTCAATGCACACTTCCTGATTTTATCCACGAGACTGTAATGGACGTTCATTTTCGCTAGGACATCATCATAAACAAAGTGGCTTCATGTAGTCTGTTACTTGCTGGGCATACTCTGTGTGCACTATTAACAATATGTAATCTAAGAACAAGCAAAATCCAGGTTACAGGCAGTAGCTCTGGCACCGTGTCCGCCTGGGGACATCCACCTTGGTAACAAAAGCGAATCTCATCATCTTCATCTCCAAACGTATCATGAAACATAATTTCAATAAAAATTTTGAAGAACAATATGAGGATGCATCCTTGCTAAAAACAGCTTTTGGACAGAGAAAATTAACCTTGTTGTACTGAAAAGCTGTCTCAAAGTTATTGTTCATTTCAGTGTAGGAACAAAACATAGCAAAAACAGAAAGATAATTGCTTGAAAATGGCTATGTCTAATCTATGCAACCAGCGCAGTTTGGCACGTCTCAGGGCCCTCATCCTTCGAACACACAGACCAAAGGCGATTCCAGCTACTCTTGCGGTCTAACCCACAGGTCTGAGTTTCCTTCCCGGGAAAACCAAAACTTGGAAGGGGATGGCACACGCCTCAGTCTCTCTCTGTGACATGAACTGAGGACCTGGGACAAGGGAGATAATTCTGTGCCCCCGAGTTCGGAGGAGGGCAGCAGAAGGAACCAGCTGTACCTTTCTAAGAACTTCACTGAGATTGGGGAGCTCTAAGGAGTGGAGGTCAACCACGCAAAAAAATGGCTCTTTATTAGTTGCCGAGATATTTGCAAAAAGATTATCTATTGTTTGAAAGAGGTGGAACAAATGGCCAAGTTACCAGATTTTGCTTGTTTAAATTAGAACACCCATGGCAATTTTCCATTGTCAATATACTATTTGTGGGTTTTTTACTAGTCTTGTGCCAACTTTTAAAGACTAATAGAAACCACCTACTGATCGGTATCAGTCTCAGCAGTTGCAAAAACCTTAATAAAATAATACATGGTCGTTACCCAAAAATTCACATCTCCTTCGAAGCTGGAAACAAATTGTGCTTTTGTTCTTTAGGAAACTCTCCACCCATTCAACAATGAGATGTTATCAATGGTCTCTCAAAACATGTACAAACTGTGCAAGATAGCACCCTGTCAGTACTGGAAGTAGAATAGTTGTATTAAAGTGGTTCTGTACCTGGGGTAGTTATGAGGGAGTTAACAGGTCCTGCTCTAAGCCAAGTGCAGGGAGTGTCCTGACGTATTGTTTGTATTTCTAGAACAAACCCGCCCAAAGACAGCTTAAGTAACTGTGCTGCATTGCACTGAGCACCTCTAGACTTTGTAAACAAGAACTTTTGGACTTCGCATATAGAAACAAGAATTTCAGCATAAAACCCTGTTGTACAGAAGAAATTACATTACAGGAGCTTTGCTCCAGTAAGGTACTTAACGTTAGAAACTGCTGGAATTAAAATTGCCTGGGTCACTTTTCTTCTGACTCCCTGTTCATACATGTTTGATCCCATCTTTTAAGGGCGATATAACGTATTACTTTCATTGTCCCCTCCTCAGCCCACAGGGTGGATAGTACTCGGTGAGTGTATAATTTTCCACTGTTCAGTTGGCAGTTTCATGCCTGATTTCCTGTCTGCTATTCAAACTCTGCTCTAAAGATGGAAATACTAACGTTGTCACCATCTTTTCTAAGTAACACTCTAGTGTCCGAGTGCTGTGCAAACAATGGCTTGTTTATTTTCTATCATAATTCCCAGGTTACAGACAGGGAATTCAGGCACTTAATTGGAATACGCTCATACTGCATTATTCTGAGCCCTCAGTTCTATGAACTTTTGTTTCATGTTTGTGAGAATACAGGAGATTTTTTGTTAAATCACCACCTTCCTGATTTCACTCACGGTTGCGTGCACCCAACTCTTCTGCAAGTTAGACTTTAGGGCCTCTGTGGGGCAACTGGAAAATGAGGAAAACACAGGAATTGCTTGTGGAGAGCCTGGTGAGAGGACTTGTTTGCCACTGCAGGAGAGCTCTGCAGCAGAGGTGGGAACAGCACCCAACTCCGCAGCCTGCCGGCCCAGGGCGTGAGCAGTAAGATGTTCCTCTCTCCTCCTTATTTATTAGACACCTTCCAACCTTTACAACAGATGAAGCAGAGGTCCTGCAGACAACAGGCTCCTTCATGCACGCCCCTGAGTCAGTCCTAGGAGAGAGGAGGCAGGAAAGAGAGCCGAGGAAGGGGTGGATTTGTGCTCTACGTGGGCAGGCGGGAGGGGTGACTGTGCTCTTCCTGTGCCTAATCCACAAGTGGGACTTCGCTGGAAAGGACTTAAATAGCCTGAAGAGCTCTTTGTTATCTCTGACGTACATGTTTCAATGTTTAAAAATCTGTATTCTTTGTTTTCATGTTGTAAAGACTAGAAACAGAAGGTAGGCATAGTAGAAAAAAGGCGTATATTTCACAGTAGCGGTAATTTTTACTGTTTTACTGCTTCCCCGGGGATTCAATGTTTTTTCCTTTCTCCCAGTGTCTCTAAATCAACATTTCATACATTCATGTTAGATATAGTCTGATTCAGGGCGAGGTTACGGTCTCTGATTTAGGTGACATTCTGTGATCTAGATGAAGCATGAAGCCGGACTGGAGGACTACAGACAGACAGATCCCTCTGCCCTCAAAATACGTAAATAAAATAGCCTGGTGGAGCATACCTCTGTGTTCTGCTTTTACTGGGTCACAGTGATACACGGGAGTCAGCTGAAAGTGAAAATGCAGCAGGAATTTAGATGGGCTTGAGTGCCACTGCCCAAGGAGCTCCACTGAGATCATTAGGCAAACAGTATGCTCGAGGAGGACACCCCGGCCACCTCTCCTTCGCACTTTGCGAACGCAGGGCACAAGTGGTTGCGGCAAGAGTGGCACCAGAAAACATGAGCTCTGATGCCTCGATGGGAGCCTGGCCACTGAGGATAAATTTGAGCAGACACCGGCCTGTGGCTTGGGGTGGTGGGATGGAGGTGGGTGCCTCTCTTGTGCTGCCTTGGCTACTGGGGCTGTAACTAACCTCTGGCAGAAGAGGCGAAGGGGAGCTGGGGCTCACAGCAATGTCAACCACTTCAGCAAGGCTCACCAGTGGCGTCTGTTGGAGAGTTTTTATGGTACCCCTCGAGGCGAAGTAAACACAGCTGTGCGCTTAAATATAAAAGAAAAAATTAATGAACTATGCATTGGGCGGAGTCCCACCACAATACGCGGTTCTACATGGAGTCTGCAAAGATGTGTCACAAGCAGATTCCTTATATACACTTGCACCAGCACCAATCCTGAGAGCGGTTGCATGGGGCACCTTGCCACACCGTGGGTCCATCTTCCAGCCCAGCTCTGCTGGCCAAAGGTGGCCCCTGAGCTTGGGCCCCTGACCGCTCCCATTCCAGGATGGCTACAAGACAATGCTGAGGCTGTTTCTTATCACCAAGGAAAACTTCACTCCCTTGCGAGGAGTCTGTTCTGTCTCTGGCATTCCTGCTTCCTGCCAGTTTAACCCCTTCTTGCAGTTCAGCCTCCTTGCCCTCCGTGCCAGATCATTCCTCAGTCACAAACTACCACAGCTGAGCAGTTATAATTAGAATTTCCTTTTCACGCCTGTCACCACTGGAAGTCTTTAGACCAACCTGAAAATTCTGGGGGAGACTGTCGCGGGAACTTGAATTGCCACGAGCCGTCAGAAGGCGGCTCGTCCAAAGGCACGTGTTGGCGTTGGCACAGCGCCCTCGCTTTTCTGGGGAGCTGTCTCCACACTGACTCAGCAAGTCTGCCACTGCATTTCTGACTACACCAAACCTGTTTAACTTATGAGATCAGAGTCTTGAGCCATATGGCTACAAGAGCACCGATATTTGTCAATTTGTTAAGAAAAGCAATAATTTGTTCCCATTTGTAAACTTTCCAGCTGTTTCAATATTTCTGTCTTTTGCCTTGTGTTTTGTCTTTATCTTCCTCAGCTCCTGTTCTCTGCAACATCTACCTGTTATCCCTCATCCATCAGTTTTTCTTCCCACGTTACCATGTTCTTTTTTTGTATTTCTTTTTTCATTTTTGTCTTTCTACTTGTGGATTAAGTCTTTTTATCTGCAAAGCAAAGCTGTAAGAGGTAGATCTCTGGTCTTTGCCTATTTAAGTTAAAAAATAATATAAAAACATATAGAAAAAATGGATAAAATGCAATATTACAGCAATTCTGGTAGTGGAAAATCAGAATTACTGGTTAAACATCAGCACAGGTAGATAGTTTCTCAAATTAGCCGTCTGCATTCAGTTGCAATTCAATTTTCTCAGGCCAGAAGGCTGATTCACATGTAAAGCTAGTAGGCTGTGCTTTGGACAGCTTGTTTATGTAGTCCCATATTCATCTCTTTTTAATCTAATCTGGACAGTTGAGCAGCCTCACACTTTGAAGTTGCTTATATATTTTATCTATTACAACACCATGCCTTATTTTTTATTTCCTCTGCACAATGAAGACATTGTTCACTGCCACAGTTCCCTCTCTGGCAAAAAAAAAAAAAAAAAAAAAGAAGAAGAAAGAGAGAGAAAAAAAAGAGAAAAGCTTTTGCTGCATAGAAATATGATCATGAAGAGGAATATATATCACAGAAAAGGATGGAAGCTATGACTGGCAGATTTCTGCTGCAATATAGAAAAGCTCTCACTTCTCAGTTCTTCACTTGTATCCTCCAATAAATACTGTAATATAAAAAGTAGCACATAGAGATGGGGAAAATATAATATTCAAGTAATTCTAGTAGTAGAAGCACATGTGTATTTTCCCTTGGAAGAGTAAAATGTGGCCCAGTCACATAGCTGTGTGCACCACACTTCATCTAGTTCTTCGCATTTTGCACAGTCCAATGAAGCTTGGATTTACATTAAAAGACATTTATGTACAACTGTTCTAGGCAAAATTTCCCATACCTAAGCAACAGGCTAGCAGCAATCCACCAAGGATGCTCTCAGAGAGCAATCCCTGTGTTTGTATATAGATCCAAAGGAAAAGTGATAGAGGATCCTGAAACAAGAGAGACACTGTCCCAGGAAAGCTGTGATGATAACTTCTCTCTGCCCACGAGGCAGCCTCCAGTGTTTCCAGGCTGAGGATCCCTTCCAGCTGGCATTGTTAATCCAGCTTCTCCATTTCCCCCAAACTTCTGGAGATTTCTCCAATCCCAAAGTGGCCACAATAGCCACTGAAATCACCATCAAGGGGAACTCACTGATGGTTTCCAACTACTGGTTCCCTGTTGGCCTCTGTCTCCCCTTAGATCTGCAGTGGCCATAGCCTGAAGGAAGAGTCCCCACTGTGGCTACAGGTCCCAAGCTGGCCACAGCCAAAATGGCATCCTGCCAGTAAGGCGGTAGACCTTTTGATCTCTTTCCGTACTGCAGCGATGGAGGATGCCACTGCACAGGGTGATCGCTTCAGGAGCGAAAGGAGCACGTAGCCAACCTCTCAGCAACCTGATGTGAGGTTTGCTGAACTGGCACAAACCCAAGCTGCAGGACCATAGGGATACCAGCACCTGCACAGAGAAGATGGAAATAGCTGTAAACAGCAGAGTGGTTCTGAAGATGCTATCCTTCCCACAGAATAAGTACTGGTGTCACTGGTTATTTTTAGTATTTTCTTACATGCCCGCCCAGTCCTTTTCAAACTGGCCAGCCAGTCTCTGCCTTCTCCTATTATGTCGCCAAAGCCTTACAGCTCTCTTCCAGTCTGTTAAAGCTAAAACCAGATTGATTTCATCTAGACGGCTGCCTTGGAGGGGAGAACAGCAAAACAACCCTTCTCTCTTACTGTCCTTTGGTCTCCATTTAAGGTGCCTGCTAAACCAACAGCCAAGGTGTCTGTGAAAGTGTTTGATGCTTTCTTGTTGGTGGTTGAGCCTCTTTGCTGATTTGGAGCCTTTGTTTTGACTTGCTTGGCCAACTTTTTATCTTTTCCCTGACAATCGTGAGATTTAGATGTCCAGCAAGACACATGCAATAGTATCTTATTTGAGTATGTAAGTAAAAAGGGGGAAGGTCTTACGTATGTTTGTAGAAATAAACTTGGACATACATACCATAGCATTTTAGTTTGGATCAGGAGTGCAAAGCAAACCTTCCAGATGTTCCCTCTCACAATGCTTTGGTTTGCATTTGGTGAGGGAGGCTTGGACTTCACAAAGTGCATTTTTCGATTTTAGGTGAGTGTAAACCTTTGCAATACAGGACGATATCTAGTCTGTTCTGCTGGCGAGTATTCAGTTCATCGGGCCAGAGAACTAGTGTGAAGACAGAAGAAAAAACAGAAAAAAATATGGATAGAGTGGACATCAGGTCTTCAGCACCATTTCACTCTGCATATCCACTTCTATTGTCTCACACTACTTGCTACTGCTGACATAAATTTGGATGTATAGGGACCTTCCAACATCTCAATCTCTGTGGCTTCTAAATGGAGATGTAAAATGAGTTGTCAATATGATGAAGTAGGGGACATAAATTAAGAGCTACACTTAATGGATGGCTAACTCAGACAGATGAATCCATGCAACGAGTTGCAAAAGAGCAACTAGTAAGCTACAATGGTATGTGGGAGACGGGACGGTGCACTTCTTTTTAAGAACCAAAAGAAAAAAAAAAGAAAGAAAAAGCAGCAGCATAAGAAAAGCAAAGGAAAGCAAAGCGAGGCAGAAGGTGCTGTTACATTCCCTGCTCCATCTGCTGGGGCAGCCCAGAATAGCTTGTCATGTTCATCCAGACAATTGTACTGCAGTAATCCTCTACTGGCTTGTTACCTAACTTTCTTTCTCCAAATAATTATTTGGTAGTAGTGAGCTGCATTATTTTTGTAATCACGTCTGAGATTTAATTTCTCCCTGTTCAGTGTTTTGAGTATCTGCAATTAGGCTTTTAGGTGTAATAGAATAATATAGAAGCTGCTGTTTTGTTGTCAAATGATACGATTCAACTCCAGAATATTAAAAAAAAATATTGCTTTAAGAAGATGCAGTTTGCTGCACTGAGTGAGTAGTAATAACTCCTCATGGTTTATTTTGCATCCATTTCCTTTCCCTGCTTGGGTTCCCATCTCAGTTCTTTTTGTCTCCGCTTTCATAATTGCTCTCTTTCTTTAAAGTTTCTTCTCTGCAATACCTAGAAAAAAAGTAACTTACTTAAATCTTAATATTCTCAATTGTTACCAGCAACCACAGGTTTAGTAGTTCCCTCTTCTACAGTTTTAAGGAAACCTGTCATGCCAGAATGCAACATGTTATTAAAATACTCTCATTCAAATGAAAGGATGGTATTTGTTAATGAGATTTAGTTTATAATGCTTGATATTAAAAGGAAGAAAGTGGCATTGTAAGTTCAGGTTTTCATGGAAAGGTTACTAAATTTTGAATTGACATTCCAAAAGAACAAAGAAAATCCCAGAGAGAAAATGAACTGATATCGTGTAAGCAAGCAAAGTTCATTATTTGATATACGAGCACATTCAGAGGATACTCTGAAATAAATATGTAAATACTAACTTGGTCATTAGAGGAAACATCTGTCCAAACTATTATTTAAATGCTATGGGGCAATTGTCCTGAAACAGGATGAAAATAAACCCAGTTCCCAAGCCTGTCCAACTTTATAACCCACCAATGTTGATTATCCTTATGCAAATACAAGGCATTGTATATGCAGAGTGCTTCATAATGAAAAAAAAATGACAGGGTCAAAGATATCACAAAGATATCAGATTACAAGAGTTGTATCTCTACCATACTACATTCAAACATCTACGGAAAAATAAATAATAATAATAAAAAAGAAATCTGAGCACACTATTTTCCTGGAGCCAGATGACTCACAAATTTTGCAGAAGGCAGACTACAATGTAGACAAAATCTGCCCTTTGAACAACCATGACAGTTGCTAAAATAGAGCTGTAGAGTGATACTGTAGTAGCATGAATTTATTATAGATTGTGTAGATCATTAAATGATTAAACTGACTGGCGTTATTCTCTACAGCATCTTTAATATCATTTTACTCGTATGCATTTAGATACTCTATTCTTATGTAGGCATACAAGACTTCCACCTTTTCCATTGACCCAAGAAAACCAGGGAAAATCCAGTTAGGGATCTGTTGGATTTATTTTTGGGATTGCAGTCTCTCTGAGGAAGATGCTACATTTCTGGCATGATCACTTGATAACAGCAGCTGGTTTATGCTCTTTCAACAGAGCTCTAAAATGGTGGAGAAAATAAGACGGGAGCAGAAGAGGCAGCAATCAAGAGGTGCTGTAATTCCATTTCCTAGTAGTAATTTTTCCTCAAGGGGAAGCACGGAAAAACTGAAGTGCAATGGAGATGAGGCACAGGACTTAATGGTTTGTCTGCTGTTAACTGCTCCCTGTGGGGGCAGGTCTTTGCCAAAGCGCAGCCGGGAACCAGTGCTGATCTCTGGAAACCGCAGTGAAGGCAGGCTGGGCAATGGCATGCCGTGGTTGGAGGTCAGGTCTGTGGTTGCTAGCGGACACGGCAGCCAGCGTTCTCTCCTCTGTGCCTGGAGCATCGCTGATGCTTTCCGGTTTCTAGACGTATGGTGGCTGTGTCAAGTCAACACTGATGCTGGACAAGGACCTTCAATTTCTGGACTGTCCCCTCAGTACAGGATCCTGTGTGACAACAGCCGTCATTCCTCTCTAAAAATAGCTGCTTCTTATGGCTAGAGAATAGTAAAACCCTGATTCTGTTGAAGTCAACAGCAACATTCACAGTGACCCCAGAAAAACCAGGTTTTCAGCTTGGCCCTCAGGAACCTCAGCGGTCTTACCCAGCATATCAGCACAGACAGCAATCCACAGCCTCCAAAACACCCACGCTCTGAACAAACCTAAGTCACTCTTCCCCAGAAACTAGTAGTATGATGGCTTTCACAAAAGCTATACTTGTATGTAAATACAAAGAAAAATACATAGGCATGTAGAACAAATACCATTTTTGTTTTATAGAAACAAGAAACAGATATTGACTAGCACAGTTCAATGACTGCTGTAGAACACAACAAACAAGTGCCATTCGAAGAGGTTTACCAGTAGGTGGTGACATATAATTATTTATTAGCAGTTTTCTGGCTGCAAAAGGTTCTGAGTTACAATCAGCTACGCTGTGCAACTTTTTGTTCAGGTTTTCCTTTCATATTGCTCCACCTTTCTGACATACCTTTTACATTTTTCACAGCTGCAGAAATGGTTCATAGCTGCAATTGCATCTCCTGGCTGTAGCACGTCAGACTGCTCCTGCTCTGTGAACTGCAGGGCTGCCTTCGCACTGCTGAGCTGTTTTTCATCTGTTGACGAAAGATATTAACCCAGTTCTTGCAATATGTGCAAGAGAAAGAAAGTCAATCATTTCTTTATAGGGTCTACCTCTTATTTACTTCCAGTGAATAAACAGGTTTTATAGTTAGCTGTGTGCAAATTTGCTATTTACTGCCAAATGTAATCAGCAGCCTCTCGTAACCCCATCACATCCTTCTGCGCACCAGTGATCCCGAGTTATGAAGCCATCAGTAACCCTGGAAAAAATGATTCACCTCAGCTTGGCCTATCTATTATTGTCTATTTAAATACCATGCGTGGGTCATGACTAATAAAAGCCATAAAGCTGCAACATATGAGATGAATCTGGGGTTCGATGGTTAGTGAGTTGTTTCTGAGCAGCTGTACGAAGCCAGCCAGAAGGTTTCTCTTAGGCTTCAGGAATCACTGCAGGTCCTCTCCAGAAGTAAGCTGGGCCTGTTTGCTTTATGGGAACAGTATTGGCTCCATGGAGGCCATGACCAAACACACTTCACCGGCTGGAGCAGAGGTGATAGACAGTGGTCCTGGCAGCCTCTGCCCACAGCCAGTGGGCATATCTAGGTGAAAGATGTCATGGTGCCCTTTTGGGGAAAGTGGTGCAATGTAACTCTGCATCAGTCTCGACACAAGTCCTGGCCCTGAAGACACAAGCAGAGCCGTATCTCTGCTGACCTTGCAGCCAGTGTGGGCAGCTGGGCTGAGGGGGGAGTGGGTGCTAAACACATCTTACTGAGTAAAATGTCAGCACTCTGCTTTGCCTACATCCGTGTTCTCTTGAGTTGCTCTTTTTGGACTGGTTCTAGCTTAGTATGCACTAGGGCTTAACCAAAAGATCAAATGACAGTTGTTAAAATGTTTTCCATTCTCTAACTACCATCCAATGCATTGCTGAGGTTCTCCACTGTTCTTAAGAGATGAACACCCATATTTAAACCTGCAATGACAAAGGCTTATACATTCAGAGATACGTGGTGCTTTGTTCCTGCTGGTGTCATTGGCCTGAGGTGAGTCTTGAGCCCAAATCATGTCAGTTCTTTGCACTAATATTCTTCTTACCATTTATGCCAGGAGTCTGCTTCACAAAGCCAAGGCAAAACGAATCAGTATGTTTTTTCTGACTGCATCCATAACTCCTATGGGTTGCTCTTTTGGACTGGGGCAAGAGAACCAACCTCCTACACAACACACAATGTGCTGTAGAAAATGTAATATCTGTCAATCAGTGGGACAACACGGTATCTTCAAGCCCTGCTATACAGATTGGTGACAACCACCTGAGCTTTGGCAGTGGGAAATGGGACCCAGCCAGATGTCGTGTGTCTCTCTGTCTGAAACTGTAGAATGCCAAAATACCACATCCAGAACATCAGGGCACCCAACTGGTGCTGCTGAAAAATCAGGGAAGCCTAATGCCCACTGTTATAAGTGAAAGGAGAATCATACTGCTCATCTGCTGAATTTGGGGGAGTATCTGTGGCAGACAACTCTCCTGCTTACGGTTATCACAAGGACATATGTCACAGGCTGCAGCCTACTATAGTACTGGCTGGCTTTGGGGCAATAGATTGGCCTGTTTAAGAAATTAGGTGGGAGATGATCTAGGACTAGGAAGCACCTCAAACTATGTGAGAGTGACTCTGTTCTGTCATAATAGTTATTTACCAAGGGTGCTGCCACATAAAGGTCTCTTAAATGGAAAAGAGAGGGCACATTTGATTTTCCTGACAGAAAGAGCAATTATTTAAGGTAGGCTGCCAAGCAGCTCCTGTTCTCTGCCTACTTCTGGTTACACTTTTAGTACTATTATATATGTACAAATCGAAAAGAGAAAGAAGGCAGGCAGCTTTAGAGAAGTTACTCCTGTTGTGGCAGCAGGATGCCGTTTATAAATGATGTTACCATCACACTGCAGCACAACTACCCAAAGCATGTAAGGAAAAGGCAGGTGTGACTGGCAGCTCTACCTGGTGCAACACATGAGAGTGTGAGGAGCCACAGGTACCTGTTGCTGGTTAAACATTATTCCTGTGTATTAGACACAAAACTGGCAGAAGCTTCCAACTTTCTTATTCAGTGTTGCTTGGACATAAAAAGGCTGAGACCTACACATGCAATAAGAATTAGGCACAAACATAATAAAATGATCACGCTTGTTTAGGATGAAGGTAGGAGGTAGTCAAAGATGAGAGACCCAGAACTGAAATTTCCCGTAATGGAAAAAAGTAGGAAATGGGAAAGCATGGATTTTATAAAGCAATTCTGTTATAACAGGCTAAATTCAGCTGATGAAAAAGCATTTTTTCTAGGAAAATGTAAGAAACACCTGTGCCTAAGTGGAAATGGGGTGGGGGACTGGATCTTGAGCTGGCACGCAAAAGGAGTTGGCTATTAGATTAAGTGAGGGCAAATCTCAATGCTGTAAAAAGTTTTTTTCTTCAATATAGAAACTTAAAAATTGCCTCAAACCCAATGGCATTTGCACAGAGCTATCCCATGCCTCACTGCCTTCCTTGGTTTGAAGCCAGGACAATATTCCCATCTACCAGATTTGCAGCTCAATGCCTTCAGTGTAGTGCTCGAAGTGGCAGACTTCGGTGAAAAGTCCAAATCTCTACTGTTTTATCATACAGCTGTAGGGACACCAACAAAAACTGGTACAAAAGTGGGCCTGAAAAAGTGACTAAAACCCATCAGTTTCTCTCTTAGAAATATATTAGGCCCTGAATGACTAATGAGACATCACTATATGCTACCTGAGCTGCCTCCTCAATGGCTTAATGCCAGATGCTAGGGGCAAGCCACAGTTTGAACTCTCACAAGTTACCAACAGAAAGGGAAAAAAGTTTAATCTCAAGTGATTAAACTAGCATCATAAGAGAAATAACATAGCCATTCCCTTTTTTTCAATGGCCATCCAACAACCCTCACTATGCAAGTTAGTCATGGTACTTACTCATTTCAAACAAGAAGCAGCATAGCCCTCATGACTTTTTCCTTAACTTTTCTTGAAGTCTTTAATTGGAACACAAGAGCGGATTTCTATTTAATGATCACTAAATTCATCCCAGATTACCCTTTTCCCTCTTCTGAGCACTAAAAGTGTTCTCCTACTCCCCACAGCTTAGCCTTGAGGGAAAACAGCAAGGAGAAGCTTGACATGCTCTCTACCAAATAGGAGCACGTCCAGGAGCACTCCCAGCACTGACCTTTGGGCAGCTGCAATACCTCCTGCAGTTACTTTATGCCTGGATTATCTCCAGCCCACAGCTAGTAGACTTTTTGTTCCAATCTCCCATTTGGCCCTTTGCAGCTGGTCCCCCACTTAACCCAGTCCTCTCTCCCACACAGGTCTTCTTTACTCCTTTCTCTCCTTCTCCCACCTAGATCATTTTCCCCCTGAATTAGCAATATTTGTCTCTCCTGTTGTTCTCCTGGCCACTCTGCAGCACTTATACTTGAAGTGGCACCTCTTCAGGGCTAGGAATATGCCTACACAGCACATTAGAAAGGACTTAGCAATGTATGGACACAGCATGGCAGAACTCAATGTGGATGATAACAGAAAATGGGTACCTAGGGATACATTTAAGCAGAAAGGACTGAATTAGAGAAAAAAAAAGGGGCTTGCTCCTCTAGGTGCTGAAAATTCAATACATTTTTCAGGGTTTTCCTGAAACAGGACCAGAGACCATATTCCAAGGCAGCAAAGTTAACTGAAGTGGTGCTGTACAGCTTGGAGCAGAGGTAGAAAGCAGAAGATTTAAATGGGAGTGTAAAAGGTGATCCAAGGACATTGAAGAAAAAAAACATGGTTGTCAAATCCTGCTTTCTTCTTTCACACACTGCATTATAGAAAGCCCATTTTTCCCTTTCTACCAGAGAAACGTTGTTAGAAAGAGTAAGTCCATCACTGCAGCCATCCCTTTACCTGCAGCCGAACCCACCACCATTCCCTCTCGCGGTGCTACCTCAGAGCCAGGGCAGTCCCACAAGAAGGATAAGGGAGGGGATGAGCAGGGTGGCAGATAAAGGACAACACGAACTGCAGCCACCATTTAGCCCAGTCTGAGTCCTGGGGACACCTGTCAGTAGCCATTTCATATATTGCTAAACTTGAACTATAAACTGCAATTGGTAAATCTGCAGGATAGATCAAAACACACCTGACAGACCTTCAAATTATCAACTATTACAGCTGTTTGATTACTTTGGAACCGCTACCGATATGTGACATCAGCTCAAGGC
This sequence comes from Aptenodytes patagonicus, assembly GCF_965638725.1. Lineage (NCBI taxonomy): Eukaryota > Metazoa > Chordata > Aves > Sphenisciformes > Spheniscidae > Aptenodytes > Aptenodytes patagonicus. Next base: position 42,532,954 of record NC_134950.1, read on the forward strand.
CATGTCTGCAACTGTCTACATCAATCCAGCGAAGCTCTCTGCAGAAAGATGTCAGAACAGAGACAAAACAGGCTCTCTCCAGAAATGGTTAATCAATAGCTTGCTAGGTTGACTGAATGCCATTAGATACAGTGGTGCAGCTACTGTATATAAATCGTGACCTGTCTTCTGTATCATTCTCAGTCACCTCTCCTGCCATACTGGTAGTCACCAGTTTTCCACTTGGAAGTTTTTGGGCATTACCAGAAATGTTCATAGCATCATGGATCTGGGGAACAGTGATAATACTCTGCTGTGGGCTTTGGTTTCTTCTAGGGAGGAGGAGGAGGTAAGGAATCTGTTTGTAAATGCATCTCAGTGTACCTAGCCTTTATTTCTGTCAAATATACTGTGTACATAACTAAAAGAAGTGTAATCTTAAGACTATCGTGCAGGATAGCATGGGCAACACTGTAGTTAGGTCTTTTGAGAGATTTATTTTACAACAGAATTTTTGTGTATGGGCTTTTTAATAATAGTGAGGTAATGCCTAGACATAGCTGTAGATACAAATCTATGCATAAATGAGGTAATTAAAATATGAATATGCGTGTTCTGATTTCCTAAACTACTGGGCTATTGTTTTACCTGCATTGTGATCACAGCTAATACCTACTTATATCTAATTATAGTTTAATACCTACTTACAAACATTTTTATATTATCAGTCTATCATATCTAGTTACACAGTTTAATACAGATAATATGCCTGTACCTTACTATGTCAAATACATATTCCTTAAAAGCATTTATCCTACTAGCACATTTACATAAGGAGCAAGTAATTTGCTTACCTATTGTAATTTTGTATTTTTTCAGCAGTCATTTTCTTGTTTTACGTGAAAAAGTTTAATAAAAAAGGTGAAAATAGTTAACTTCAGATAATAACCATCAGGAATTTACTAGAAAAGCTAAAGTATTATCTGAAAGTTATTTTAGCAGCTATGGTGTCCTTATGCAGGAAAGTAGTTTTCTGACTGAGAATAAAAAATACCGTTTAAGCATATGCTTTACTTTAAGCACATGCTTAACTTAAAGCATGTGCTTAATGACACTATGCCTGAAAGACTAACTCTTATGCTTACTGAAGATCATGGCAAAATTCCCACTGTTTTCAGCAGGATTTGGTCCAAATGGGATATGCCAATCACAACAAGCTTTCTACACTCAAAAGGCTATTCCCCTTGGTATTCAAATTGAATTGTGAATACCGTTGCCCAAAAATGTATCAGACAATATTAGTGGGATGGATTATTAATTTGTGGGACAATTGCATAACTGTGCATGTTAGCTAGTGGCAACAATGCTGCATTTAAACAAGTGAAAAATACACTCCTGATCTAGGGAAAAGAAAAATGACATCATCAAGCTGTGGTTTATTATGTTTATTATAATACAGGCTGTTAAAGTTATTCTTTCTTGTATGCCATAGACCTCACAATAGGCTTACTCCTTAAAGGGGAGAAAATTATTTGTCAATATACTATTTGCTTGGGGTTTTTTTTTTTACAATTTTTCACATTACAGAAAGCCTAGCATCATCATTTTACTTACCTGGTAGTCCTGGAGGAGAGATCTTTATACATACTTCTAAATTCAGCTTTTGTTTGTGTTTTGTAGGCGACGAGGTGAGCCACCACTTGAAAATGGGTTCCTCCCATACCTGGGCTGTGCCTTGCAGTTCAGTGCCAACCCCCTTGAATTCCTCAGAGAAAAGCAGAAGAAGCATGGCCACATTTTCACTTGCCAAGTAGCAGGGAAATACATTCATTTCCTCACTGACCCTTTTTCATACCATGCATTGATACGCCAGGGAAAACACTTGGACTGGAAAAAGTTCCATTTTGCTACTTCTGCCAAGGTACCACTTTAAAAATGGTTTTAATATCTAACAAGCAAAGTATCTGCTGTCAGGACAGATGTACCCAGTTAATCCCTATAGCATAACTATGCCTTTGAAATATCATTGGGTTCACATTTCTGCACTTCTATTGGTTTAAAACATTGGGGTCTTTTTTTCCCTTTCCTTAATGGAAAGGAAATTCGCAGTGATTTGGATTCTCTAAGAATGACGTTATTTAGTCATGTAGTATCCCAAATTGCTAAAGAAAAAATACAGTTAGCACCATCTGCAAAATTATCATATAGCTTGCTGAAGCTGAAACCTTCTTCAGGAGGTGCTCACCACTACAGAAGATTTGGTCCTAATGCCTTAAAAAATGATGCAACACAGTAGGAGCTCAGTCAAACTGTTACTGAAGTAAGCAAAAAGTCTCCTGTTGATGTCAATGGGAGTTGAATGAAGGTCTAGGTAACCATGTCCATTTATTTGTAAGCATCTATTAGAATCTATTTTCATTTGCCTACTTAACTGCTATGGTTCACTGAGAAAGTATCAGTTCTAGTATTAATAGCCCTTCCCTCTAGTAAGCTATGAAGTTATACTTTGGCTTTAGTTTCTGTTAGACTTTATCATCAAGGTTATGGCAGGCCTTATTTATCATGCATACAATTTTTTTTGTCACAGGCTTTTGGGCATGGTAGCATTGACCCAGCAGAGGGAAACACCACTGAAAATTTTCATCAGACTTTCATTAGAACCCTTCAAGGTAATGCCCTAGATGCCCTCATTGAAGCAATGATGGAAAACCTACAGTACGTCATGCTGCAGTCAAGAACATCTAAACTTCAGTCTAATGCCTGGGTGACAGAAGGACTTTATATGTTCTGTTGCCAGGTGATGTTTGAGTCTGGCTTTTTAACACTTTTTGGTAAAGAATTTAATTCAAATCACGACAAAAATCTATCATCAAAGCAGGAAACTGAGAGAGCTCATATCCTAAATGCCCTCGAAAACTTCAAGGAATTTGATAGGATCTTTCCAGCCCTCGTGGCGGGGCTGCCTATCCACCTCTTCAAGAGTGCCCACAGTGCACGTGAGAAGCTGGGAGAGGCACTCCTCCACAAGAACCTCCTGAAGAGGGACAACCTTTCTGAGCTTGTCACCCTCCGCATGTTCCTGAATGACACTCTGTCAACCTTCGATGACATGGAAAAAGCAAAGACCCATGTGGCGGTGCTCTGGGCCTCACAAGCCAACACCATTCCTGCCACGTTTTGGAGCTTGTTCTATCTTCTTAAGTAAGTCCCAATGCTTCTTGTTTCCAAACAAGAAAAATGTTTGTTATCTTTCAGAAACCAGTTCATGAATACAGGCAATTTCCACTGCTTGATACCTCATCAGTGTCAAAAAGCTTACTGATTACAACAGAAATGGCATGTTGTTCTGGACTTCCACAGAAACCCCCTTCACTCGTCTGAGACCAAGTAGTGGTACCACAGAGCAATTCTGCAGAAGGTTTTCAAAAAAGCCCACTCCAGGGCAATGCTATACTTTGTCAAGAAAGCTTTGGGGTAAACCTATATGACATGACATTAAAAGTGCTGGTTGCAGTCAGAACATTAATTGTACTGAAGGCTTCCAATATAATCAGACATTTTTAGACCTTCTCACTAAAGCAGGCAAAATGAGCTTTAACTTCATTATTGTTTTCACAGATACTTAATAGAAAATAGTTTCTACGTTGATAGATCCTTCTGAGGCTGCAGTGTAGACTGCAGCTGCTGAGCTTGTTACTCATGAGAGGAGTGCACAGTTCAGATAATACTATTAAATGTCCATTTTAGAGTGGGCCTCTGTGGAATATAATCTACCTCAGCGTGACTAACTCTTAAGTATATATCTAAATTGCTGAGGTTTTTATTTAGCCAGTGGCTTGCACCCTGATATCTACCTGCCAATGCTATTACCTGAGGTTCTTTAGTACTTTTCATTCCAAGAATGCATTGGCTTTAGGTCTTCTGGCCTTGGAGTCTTTTAACACCCTGATTGATTGTGCCTACATCAAGACACTATTGCATCCTGTATTATTATCTATATGTATTTCCCCATAGCTCATATATTCCATGTCTGTAAGAACGTGTAGACAGTGAAGGATGCTATGTGGACACTTAGTATTAGGAAGATTCTTTTTAGCTAGACAGAATATTGCCACATAATAGGACATCATCCAGGATAAGTGATGTTATAAAACTGATCTATGATCCTGTTTCTAAACTTTCTACCTGCAGTGGGGCTATTTCCTAATCTACAACTGATTGTTTTATTTCTTATTCTTGGCATTGCTTTTTAGTGATGTTACTGTTTATTACCTGAGTTATGCACATCAGTTCTGTCCCACTTGTCATTGGAGACAGAATCAAATACTTGGGGTTCTTTTCCTTTTTTTGAAGCTATCGTACCTTTGCCAAGACATGAAAAAATGTGGTTGCAGCGTTTTGCCGCAACATTTTCATTTTAGAAGGTTGTACTTGTCAGCTAACAAACTAAATTTTAGTCAGGAAGAAAGTTAATGGCAAAATCCCTTTTTAAAGCATTCTTAAGTGTAAAATTATATTATACTTCTGCTTTTTTGATCTTAGGAGTCCAGAAGCAATGAGAGCTGCTACCAAAGAAGTGCAACGTATTTTGGAAAGTGCCGGAGAGAAGATCAGCTTAGGTGGCAAACATATTTCCTTGAACCGAAAACAGCTGGATAATATGCCAGTACTAGGTATGATTATTTTATGCAGGAGTAACAGAAATCACCCCACAATTTTCACAGTCTTCTCTTTGTTACCATATAAATGCTTGCTACAGGATTACAATGGAATTAGCCAACAAACACTAGAACAAAAAACTGTATGTTCCTTAGCAATAGTCAACACAATCAGTCATCCCAACGTCCCAGGTGGTACTGAGAGTAACAAAATTCACATGAATAGCACTTTTTTTGTGGGTAATGGCATGTCTCAATACTGCTACACAGCTACATAACATAGTATTGGAGACCCATGGATAATTCAGAACAATATTTTGTTTGGTAATGACTTTAGATCAAATAAAAGGGTGTTGCCAAATTTTATATCCCAATTCTTATGATGTGAAGCAATATCTTCTAATACCATTACTTTTATTTCTTCTTAATATTTTTCAAATATTTGAAATATTGGCACATTTTTCAAAGTGTCCAAGTTACAGAGAGTTTTGAAAATGTCACCCTTTAACTGCTGTTGCTTTAAAAAAAAAAAAAAAGTCAGCTTATATTGAAGCAAAAAAACCCCAAGTTACTTTTTCTGAGTACTGGTTTCTATGCACTACCTCTTAAAGTTCCAGAAAGTCCTGATCACTGCACTGTTTCTTTTTTTTGTTATGTTTCCAGTTTTGACTGGTTTGTTCTTTACCTCAGAGTGAAAACGTGTCTCATTTTCAAATATTCTGTTGCCCCAGCTGTAACTGTTTTACTAGGGGAAAGTGTATTATGTTCTCTGTGTTATCTGCAGAAAGGATAATAATGCTAAAAGGCAATGAGAAAGATACTTTCTTAGGCATTTAGAAAGTTATTGTTAAAATATTTCTTCTAATAGATGCAGGGTTTGATAATGGGTTTGAAATAGTTCAAAATGCATGACCTCCCACAAGGACATGCACATTCTATTTCCATGGTAATCATTCCTTTTCCTCTCCCTATAGACAGCATCATCAAGGAGGCAATGAGGCTATCGAGTGCGTCTATGACTTTCCGAGTTGCCAAGGAGGATTTCACTTTGCACTTAGAGAACAATTTTTACAACATTCGCAGTGATGATATTGTAGCTCTTTATCCTCAGCTGTTGCATTTTGATCCAGAAATCTATGCTGATCCCTTGGTAAGTATTTATCAAAGTGCATTAAACTCTGAGCTCTAGCAGAAGCTAACATGCCTTTTAGTAGAGCATTTATCAGGGGTGACCCCACAGCTGGTTTTCTGTTGTACTCCAGACAGTCTGTTCTTACACCTGGAGCCGTAATGATAGGCAAAAAAAAGAATAAAGTCAGTGCAAGTACTATTTGCAAAACATGTTTTAGTGTAACCAAAAAGCGTGCTGCCAGCCCAAGACAGCCTTCTACTTACTGCCTTCCTCAGTGAGGAAAGATCACCATTATGGGAGGGTTCGATGGAGGACAAGGGTAAGGATAATATTTTCCCAAAGGCACAGAATGAGAAATCTTCCAGTTCTGCTGCATGAACAAGGATGCAGGTTATCATCCTTATTTTAAGAGGTCAGAAAAGAAAAGGAGAGTTATCAGCAAAGAACCTGGGATCATGTCCCACATACCAGCGCTTCTCAGGGGCTACCCTTTCCAAAACAGCACCACAGGGCCTGGTGCTACGGTACAACGCCTACTGCTAGAGGCTCTTCTTTCCCAGCCTGCATCTTGTGTCTTAATGGCATTATCTAGTCTTCGGAGGTATTCAAATGTCGAGTAACTCTTTTGTGGGTTTTATTACAGACATTCAAATATGATCGCTTTCTCAATGAGAATGGAGAAGAAAAGACTGACTTCTACCGCAACGGTCGCAAGTTAAAGTATTACTATATGCCATTTGGGACAGGCATAGCAAAATGCCCTGGCAGATTATTTGCTGTCCATGAAATTAAACAATTTTTGGCTTTGATATTTTCATATTTTGAGATAGAGCTTGTGGACAATAATGTGCAATGTCCTTCTTTAGATCAATCCCGTGCAGGACTGGGTATTTTGCAACCAGCCAATGACATCGATTTCAGGTATAGACTGAAATGTCTATGAATATATATTTTATATTATACATATAAACTATGTACTATATAAGTACACTATATAACATATACTTTATATATATTTTATATATATATGCAAATGAAACGTTGCAAGTCTTGGGGGAAAATCTATATGAAGATGCTAATTCATCAGTCTAATGGAAAATGCATAATGTATACCGTTACGGCACCAGCATGCTGTGGGTTTAATGCCCTGTGTTGATACAAATGTTTCCCCTTTTACCAACCATTTCGAAATGCAAGTTAAGATTCTGAATTGTGCATGTGCAGTCGTTCTTTTTTTTTTTTCTGTCAGCAAATACTTTCCCAGAGTTAGTTAGAATTTCATCAACTAATTCAAAATAATTGTCAAAATTCAACTACAGTTAAAACTTATTCTTCTTTATAATTGAAATGTTGGGGACGGTGGTTCTCCCCACAGGTGAAATAAAAATTTTGTTGTGTAAAGGCAGATTTGCGGTGGGGAGGGGAGAGTTTCCTGGGGAAGTACCTTTATGGTTTTATGAAAAACAAGAAAAAGACTTGAAGAAAATCTACAAAAATGTTCACGTTCTAGTGAAACTGCAAAACTTGTATTACGTTCATTGTAATATACTTCTCTTCAGAAAGTTGTAACTCTATTAAAATAAATGATATTGGCTGAACCAAATGCGTCTCGAGACTATTTGTCATTTTAATGTCTTAACATTCTCAAAGATTTACACCCAAACCACCGAAGCCAGCTTTAAACTAGCCAGCTCAAACGCCAATATGGAGATAAATAAATAGCCACCATATATTCACCAGTGGTTCTGGTTGGATTTTGCACCATTCTCTGAACTCTGTATTTCCATAAGCCTCCATTGGTCATACTCCTTAAGTCTTCCTAGTCTAATTCCATTAAAGTTACCATGGGTAGTATGCCCACACATTTCACTTTTAGTGGTGGCATGTCTGTAAGAACAATTGTTCCAGGGATAATATAATTTGGTTCTCTGTAATATCCCTGTCCTTTTCTGCTGCAAATGATGGATGGATGGATAGATGTCAGAAAAGTCAATTTTTTAATGAAACTACTTCAGGCTGAAAGAAATAGCTTTCTTATCATCTGCCAATGAAAAGAACAAATGGACTTAAAATATTGTTGTTATCCTGTTTTTTTATGTTTCTAAGAACTGACCTTTTGTTCTTGACTCAAAAGTAAACCTCTCATCATCTCACAGAAGATGAGATACAGGACTATTAGATATTTTCAAATTTCACATTCTGGCAAGACATCCAGTCTAGCTGATAGAGTTCCTAAACATGGAATTTTGGATTGAGTCCTAGAACTGCTTTAAAATATGTATCCATTTCTCTTCTCACTATCCACTGTGCTAAATATTCAAAGGTAAATAAAAAGATTCTGTAGTGTGTGATTATTTATTACCTGTGTGTTATCGTTGTAATTTTATTTAACCTTTTCTCATTTTCAAAGGGTAACAGAGAACACCCGTTCGTTGCCATATGCAATACGTATAATATTAATCTATTAGGTATAATGCAAGTGGTTTTGAATTATTACTTTGATTCTCTTGGTAAGGGAAGTATCCAGTCTTTAGGTACAGCTTGTTTTCATACTTCTGTCAATTATATTTTTGTACGATTTATATAAATTATAGCACATTCTATGTAAGTTAGCAGTGACTCAGAGAACACATGAAAGCCTGACATTACCATAGCTACATGTACCCTGGCACATACTATTACCATTAGAGTATCTACTCCCTCTTTCTTAAACAAATCCTGCTTAAAAAAACAGTTTCTGAGGGTAGCAAGGCTATGTAATGTTTTAAGCAAAATACCCTTCCTTGATGAAAAGGAATTCAACATAGAATTACAACAGCAGATAACAAAAGATAGGAAGACGACTGCTAAACTAATTCTAGGTTCCCTGGAAAATTAAGCCTTCTTTTACATCCTCTTGTCTCCTTCAGACTGACTGCTCCAGACTGCTCTGACTGTGGTTTAATGTTTTCTTTCAGCTCCCTTGGTCTATGAGAAATTGAAGTATTCAGTAGCTTCTAGAGCTGATCTGACTTTCAGCTACCCAAGGCTACCAACAGTAGAGAACTGAGGGGAAGGTAAAAACACCGCAGGATTCACCCCGCAGATTAAAATCAAGTTCTGAACATCGTGGGGAGGCTACTGGCTTTATTCCCAAGTGTCGATGCTCTCCGAGACAGCACAGGAGATACAAAAGCCAGCGTCTCCATGTTTGCATTGACTACTTGGCATTTCTTCCTCCTTCCCCTGCTGTGTGATAATCCTGGTCCACTGGAATTACGTTCTCAGGGCTTTGCTTGACTGACCTAATCTCATTACCCAGTCTGCCCCACTATGCCGACAGTGTGTGCATTAGGTCAGATGCCTGTTTTCTTTCCTGGGACTCTGAAACCCACTCTTCCCTCAGCTACTAAATCTTCCCCTTGTTATATTCCTTTTCCATTCCTTCTGGATACTTGCCACATGGGCAGATCTACAGAGGGTGTTAGGAAAGGTATTGGTGTGGCCTCTCTGGTCCTTCAATCCCTTCATGGGGACTTCAGCATTTTAACTAGAAGTTCAGCTACGGGGAACCACGCCACATTTTTCATTGCAGCAGGTATACAGGGAGAAGATTCAGTTTCTGTTTGAGGTTTACTTTTTCGTATTGTTTTTTTCAGTGAGGATTAGATCAGTCTTCAATGTTCAGACTGTACCAGATAAATGCTACAAATATGTTAGGTTTTGTCCACAGCCTTCAGCCAGTTTTACACCAAGAAGATGAAGAGCAAGCAAATAAAAATTGTGAAGTTCTGTCAGGCTGGACTGCTATTAACAAATTTATGTTTGGCTTTGAAGTCAATGCTAAAATTGTTGACATTCTAGAACAAAAAGTGCTTCATTGCAACTTGCATAAATCCTTACAGATTTCTAATGGAAGTGATCTAAACTGATGCTCTTAAAAGTCTGTTTGCAATTAAAATAACTATTTTTTTAAAAATGTGTAATACATATTGATGCACATGATGAACAACTTTGCTTTAAAAATTATTTACTCCAATATGCAAAGTACAAAGTTTCAAAGAAATCTTAATAAATCCAAGTCCAACGGAAAAGAGGGGTACTCCTGCTAGGGCAGATATGACTAAGGAATGGCCAGAACTCCCAAATGTTCATGCAACACAACTATCTTGTAATAATAACCATACAGATCTGCATACTTCTAAATGGCCAGCTTTAGTAGACCTCTCATTGCTCTCCTGGAGAGCTACTTCAAAGATTTCCTAACAGAGGCAGCGAGACCATTCTCAGGCTAGCAAACCACAGCAGAGGCAGGCACGAGGGTCCGTATCCATCCCACCCAAGTCCAATGCCTTAACTGCAGAGCCATTGTAAATTGGCAGAAGCCAGCACTGTTGCCAGACTGTCCACAGGGTCCCGCAGGGGTGGCTCAGGTGCTCCTGCCCAAACTCCTGCGGGAGTGCGGCCCTCGCCACTCAGCCCCCCATCCCTCCTCTGTTGCTGGGGTAGCTATTCTCAATGGACGGCTGGACCCATAACCTATGGATTGATATTCAGTGGGGAAGAAGTATAAAACAACAGAGGCAACCAGCTCTTTCTGCCCAGTTCTGAACTCCTGTAACATGAACAGTATATCAGCACATCTTCAGAGGACTCTGCGGAGTGATGCCACTTTTTAATGTTGAACTAGTGTGATGCAGCTGAAAAGATGCAGTATAACCTCCTGAGCATGCTTCCACTTTGTGACAAAAGACATACGGATGAACAGTTTGAACAGTTTGCGATAGGGATTTCTTTTTTTATATTGGGCTATATAAAAGTATTTCGGTTTGCTGCCATGGCTGCTAATTTTCTAACCTCAGTTAAACCCCTGTTCCGGGGGTCACAAAGACACAAGTGAGGGGAGAAAAGAGTACAAAGTCTGTGGCTGCTATGCCTCAGCTAATGTAATCAAATACTTCAGCAATCGATAGTCATCTGCCTTGCCAGGATCATGGACATCACAAGGTTATAATAAGGCAATTCTCTTTGCTGCGTCTCCTAATAGCAGTACTTTTCTTAAGACAGGAGACCAAAAAAAGTAAGACTAAAGACCATAAGAGCGGTTAGAAAAATATTGGGCAGATCCAGGCTGGTGGGAAGGAGGCAGCCTCTGCCATGGGTTGTGTGAGTATTTCACATTACGTACTTACTAGGTAAAATGCATGAAGAGAGATAGGCAGAAGGGGGGCAAAGACCTCACCCCCCAGGTGAGAACCTTAACCGTTAGATTAGCTCAGGCATTCACTCCTTTTCTCAGGGAAACTGTAGCCTGTTTTCTCTGAAAAACAGAATAGATTCAACAAGACGATTTGCATGACTCCCTGACAGTACCCTTATAGCTAAAGTGCTCTCTTAGCTGAGAAAAGATTCAATGTTGACATGGGATTGAAGTCCCTGAGGTAGAGGAGGGAGCTAAGTCCAGTCTCTCCCACACCCCTCTAACCTTGTGGTTGTCCTGTAAAGGGTGAGTAAGAGCGAGGGGTACCTCCTGAGGGAGGCACAAGCATCTTATAGATTAGGCACACCAAGGAGTTTAAGTGCTCAAGCTTTTTTGGACCCAGATGAGCTCTGCATGGGGCTAGCCAGGTGCTTCTGCACAGTGATCTTGGGATTATGAGCAAGACACAGGCAGCTGAGTGAAAGCAGGTGGCTCATAACCCAGCAGAAGGAGGCATTTTGGCTGAGCAGATGGAATCTAGGTAGTGAAAATGTTTTACAGTTTTCAGGCTAAAAGAAATCTTTACCTCATCAGGAGGTTCTTGGAGTTGACATGATGACCTTACCAATGAAACAAGACACCTTATCAGAAAACAAGACAGTTTTACATTTCTGAAACCATGCTGGCCATAGCAGTTGTTCACCAGCTGGGATTCATCCACAGACAAACTACCCCAGATAAGCTTTTGCTGGATGGTAAGGGTCATGTAAAACTACCCTGGACAGAGTAATCTGCCTCCAGCAGGCTGAACCAGCTCCTTTCCAGCAACTTGAGCATGAAGCAGCAGCAGCCACACTTGGAGGCAGCAGTGGCAGGCTTGGGAGCAGGAGGATGCAGCGTGGAGGGGGCCCTTGTGAGCTGCAGCACACTGGTGATTTTCTCAAGGTTAAGGTTCAACCTGGAACTGCTTGACAGAATGAAGCTAAAACCATCCTAGCCAAATTTTAAAAGGAAGAAGCTGCCACTGCATTGTGTGGGGAGTTGACCTGCGAGGCTTGCTTTGAGGAGCTCCCCAATGGCAGAGGGAGAGGACCTCCTGGTCTATGGATCCTGATGGGCTTGAGGGTCAAAGCTACGTGCAAAGTGCTGCTCTTCTCAGTCAAAACTGCAGCACTTCTGGACTCAAACAGAAGCAGAACTGTAGGCACCTTTTAACAGAGCTGCCGCTAAGTTCAGGCAGCCACTCTTCAACTTGTCAACAGTGGTTTTGGTGACTGTGGTTTTGAACAAAGATTTTCAAGTCCTACCTAAAGCTTTTAAACTGTTTTTGGATTTTACTGTAGAAATATCAGGATAAACTAGTGTTCATAACAAGACCTTTCATGCAAGTTTCTGCAGAAAAAAAAAAGAAAGCAAAAAGAGGAAAAGTCATGGGATATTTTTTCCTGAAAGCATAAAATAAATTTTAGTGATAACTATACCTTAGTTGTCAATAGGGTGCTTCAAAAGATATTGTTCATGGTCTTGGTGTAAATGGATAGCTGTAGCAGCGTAAATAGGTATTTGCCATTTATGAACTGCACAGAGTACTAAAGTCACACGTCAGCAGCCTGAAGATAAGGCCAAGATCTGCTCTCATTTACACCACAATAAGGTCAACAGAGTTAAGCAGCACACAGAGAAGGCTTGAACATAATTATGCCCGCAGTCTGTCCCTCTTTAGGTAGCTGCATACAGGAGGTTTGGTGGTAAAAGCAGTCATTGCCTCATAATAACCTTAGAATTAAACAGTAAAAAGGTTACATACTATTAAATGGACTGCTGTCAGTGTAAATACCCAGCTTGCTAACTGTTGTTGACTTTAATTTGTTTTCTGCCAAGACAGACAACTCCGTGGGACACACTTCAAATCAAATGATCTTCAGGGGTCCACGTGTCATGAAAAGAGAGAGAGGTCACTTCAGAGCAATTCACTAAAGAGACACAGATTTTTTAAATTAAAAGTTCGGTTTACATAATTCACAAATAAATAAGATTCTACAGACCCTACTTATCTTTTTAAAGGTAACAGTAATTTCTGAAATTCATCTCCTCAGATAGCAGGATCCCATAGAGATTTTGAAAGATTAAAACACCTTGGCTGACTGAATCACTCTTGTTTTGAGAACTCTTCAGCGTGAGGAACCATGTAATTATTTCTCAGTAACATTTGTGTAATAGTTGATTGGAAGGGGATTAGATGTCTCACAGTCTTCAGTAACTGCAGACTTGAGACATATAAACACCCACAAGAACGTCGTTAAAGACCATAGGCTGGAAAAGGTCAGGCTAGCGGTCCACTTGACCCTAGGTTTCTCTTCTGAATAATGCCCCACAGGTGCCGATGGAAGTACACAGGAGTACGGCAAGCACGAGTGGAGCTTCCTCGGGATCTGTATAAGGCTCCCAAGTAATGGACTTGTTCTCAGAGATGCTCAACCTACAAGTGCTCAGCACTTTTCAAGAAAATGACTGATTTTCTGTAAGGTTCTGGAGGGCTTTGGGAGGCCTCCATCCTCGTGTTAGCTGCTGGCGAACACCCTGTGGGAAGTGCTTGCTGGCAGGAGCGCGGGGCCCAGTCCTTGACACCCCTCTGACATGCCTGTGCCAGCTGCATCGTGGCCAGTCTCACCTTTTGCTCGGTTTATAGAGATCTGTGCCAGCTCCCATGTCTCTTCTCAGCCCGTGTTCCATACAGACGTCCGGCCTATATCGCATGGAGCGCCTCAAAAGGCAAATCAGAGCCTGCAAGAGAATTGTGGACAGATACAAACATTTGGTGCCTGCGAAAGCTTTATCACTCACCACCACGAGCTTGCACGATTGGTTTGAAGCACAGGGTGAGGAACATTGCCCAAAGGGTTGCATCAGCGGGCGAGAGGAGATCTGGGCCTTGCTGACCTACCGTGACCTCAGCTCTGCTCCCTTCTTTAATGATAATTGCTCCTTACACTGTGGGAAAGACTACTTCTCTGCTTTACGCGACATTTCAGCTCGGCTGCTCTGCCCAAGGAAGCGAAGGCAAACAGTCAAGGCGGGGGCTCTCTAAAAATACATCCTCCACATTGAACTGACTCATTTCATGGCTATGGATATTTTACTTCCCAGATGTAAGAACTTAGAACAAGGAATAATATCCTTATGAGGATTAAAAGCTGATGTTAAAAATGACAAGGGAAACCATTAAAGACGCAAGCAACAGTCAATTATATGGGTTCTGTTAACTGTGCCTCATACACCTGGTACATTAGCTTCTTACAGGCATTATTCAGACACAGCAAACCTATGTAAACAGACCAAAACAACTGTTGCCCATTGAAGTTCAAGTCTGGAGTTGGAAGAGATTCTCCTGAGTCTGTAAAGAGACTATAGTCAAAGGACTTTTCCTGAAATCTGGTGATATGGTGAAGTATTAGGAATTCTGCAGAATCTGCAGAAACCATAACCAGATGCTACGGGTGCTGGATACAGATTATACAGAGGTATGCTACACTGCAGGGCTATCTGCAGATGGCTGACATCAGGTTCCTAGTGGAGGCATTGCAATACCAGAAGGTAGATGCCTGGCTGCAATTCAGAAGACCCAAGCTAGCTGCTGAGGCTCCTGGCGCAGGCAGAGCTGAAGGGCCAGCCCAATCTCACCTCAGGAGTGGTTTCTAAAGCTAAATGATGGCAAAAGTTACATGCTCATTCTTTGGCCTCCCTGCTAAGAACATTTTTACTATTGTTGTTTATTATTGATATTATTTCCACACAGATTAGGACTTTGTTGTAAGAATCATACAAACACAGAACAAAATCACCATGCTTCTCCCAAGGAGGTCACAATCTAAGAACAAGAGAAGGTGAAAACCATCCATCTAGAAGAGAGCAAGTAAACAACGAGGCAGCGTTCCCAGCATGCCAGCTAGTGGTCTGAAGAGACCAACAGGTTGGTTAATGTCAAGTTTATCACTGACACTAAAGCATCTTGATCTGATCAGATCTAAACCATGAGAACTAGACAGTTAATACCAGATGACAGGCGAGGTTTAAGCTATGAAGCTCCTTGAAAGTGAAAAAAGTCTATCTTTAGTGCTAAAAAGGATGCAGGAGAAGGTGGCAAGGGAGAAGGGATCACAGTATACATAAACGACCTTTGCAGCAAAAATACAAATGGATGTAGTAGGACAAGAGAGCACTAGAAAATTGCTACAGTGATAGAGAGCAAGAAGGGAGCACTTGGATGAGTATTTTGTTAGGAGGATGGCTAGGAAGGGCTGTATCTTAACAGCAGTTATGCAGAAGCCAAGAGGGAACATTTTAAAAGGGGAGCACCACTGACTGTGACAGAGATTGCTGATGGGTGGCCAAGGGTGAGGATGAGGTTGATTTTGAGACTTGACCTGGCTAAAGACGTTGGGAAGAAGTATCACTTGAGTGAAGCAGGTGTAAATTCAATTGATGGGAAGCCAGAACAGCACTTAAGCAGCACTCCAGACTGTTATTATAAGTGGTGTGTTCAGCAAGCTATGAAGCAAGAGAGAAAGGAATGTGGCACGATCACGACTGAAGTAAGCTTGCATTAGGTAACAAAAGAGCAAGGGAGAACAAAAGGTTAAGGGAAGGAGTGACAGAAAGGGTGATATGATAGGATGGAGTCAGACAAAGAGGAGGAGAGCCCAGTAAGCGTGCCGGCTTAGTGGAAACCATGAACCTCAATTTCCAGAGTAGACCTCAGACAGACTCTATTTCAAACAGTTACTGCTGTAAATGAAATACAGCAGACTGAATCCACATGCATGTACTTATGCAAATATTTGCTACCACTCTGATCAAAGTTATTAGGTGACAACGTTCAGCCTTGGAAACTGGCCTTGAACAGCATTTATTAAGGTGTTCCAATACTATGACTATTGCTAAAGATCAGTACACCAAACTGCGCCGTCAATCAGCCTTGAACCTTTGTGCAGAGGACTACCAATGAAAACGTACAGAAAATGATGTATTTTGAGCCTGCCAAATAAAACACACATGCAGCTATCACCAGCACTATAGAACCATTATTACAATTTATGTATTGTCAAAAACATGCTGGGCAACAAGAAGGAACTAAGGAAATAGGAAACTATCTTAGACTAGATACAAAGAAGAAATTTTTGACGCTGAGGGTGGTGAAACACTGGCACAGGTTGCCCAGAGAGGTGGTGGATGCCCCATCCCTGGAAACATTCCAGGTCAGGTTGGACGGGGCTCTGAGCAACCTGATCTAGTTGAAGATGTCCCTGCCCACGGCACAGGGTTGGACTAGATGACCTTTAGAGGTCTCTTCCAACCCAAACTATTCCATGATTCTGTGAAATACAGAATTTTCATTGCTTGTTATGCTTATTTGGGGGGTAATTAAAATATTTTTGAGGCAAGTGTTTTTCGTAACTGTTAGTTTACAGCCTTTAAGCTCCTAGCTTCAGTGTAATATAGATTTTTGCAATGAATATATGGTCAGCATACAAGAAAGAAAGGAAAATAATTGGGTGCCACATATATAGATGAAAATAATTTATGGTATAGTCTGAAAAATAAAATATTAAATTGTGCCACCAAAGACTATGGGAAAATAAAATAAAAAAAAAGTTTAAAGTCCTATTTTGAGATTGACAGAGTCAGCTCACAGATTAAGAAACTTATCCATAGGTGTCCATATGCGAACTAGGTTTCAAAACTCCTAATATAGCCAGTGGAGATCTGGTCAGCACAAGCTGAAGACCAGCAGCTGCCAAAGTATGCATGTCTACTTTAGGGTAAACCACATAAATCTCTAAACTGAAATGATGGCACTAACAGGGGGTTTGACTCATTTATCCACACACAGGTATGTAGAGCCATGTGAAATGCCTTGTGGTATCCCATGTAATCTCTAGGCTCACTTCATACAGGCATGTGGATCCCATAAGTCAAGTATCAAATCTGTCAACTTCATGATATCATAAGAGACCAAAAAGCTTCTGGGATCTGACTGTAGGATGGCAGCCCGATCAAGCCCTAAACCTCCACTGACCAAAATGGGAGCTGTCCACCTTGCTCACACGTAAATGCGTACAGGTAGATACCTACATTTAAGTTTCCTCGTTTTTGAACTGAATTCCATTCTCAGAGTTTCGAGGACTGCCAAAGAAATGCAGGCTTTGAATTGAGTTTTGGTCATCGGCTTTTAAAACAGATTTAGATTTCTACAGGAACAATAGCTATCAATCACGTAAAATAATAAACCTGCCCTGGAGACTTTGCTCTCAATTACCCTCTGAAAGGAGATCCTGGAGAGACAGTGTTCTTGGTTTAGGCATCGTTATAATGTAATTTATGCATAAGCCAAGGGAGTCAAGATTGCACAGATCTGGCAAAACACTTTGGCCAACAACTTTTGTGGAAAAAAATGCGAATTGTAGTCAGTCAAAACAATTATATATGGTTTGTATTTCCTGAATCGCTTGGATTGGAAATAAGCAAATTAATTCTTTCCCTTCACTGTATTCAAAAGGACACATCTCTGGTTTTCTTCTCATTGAAAAAGCTTTTTCATTTCAAAATTACTTCAAGTCAAAGGATTAAAAGATGGCAAGCATAGCACTTTGTTCCATTTGATCTATACTGGTTGTCACAATGTTTTGGTTTGCTGAAAGATTCTGATACATTTTACTTAGGTCAGATCTGCTAAATGGCTATCATCCAACTCTTTCTGAAATGAATTATTTTCCTAGCTTCCCTAGTAACTAAAATGTCTGCTTTTTCCATTTTAACCATAGAACTGTTAACTTTCTCCTACCATGCATTCATGTATTGAAATCTACGTAGACTCATATAGCATTTTCTTTTGAAAACATTTACCAGCCACTTCTTTGGAGTTCTTACACAGTAAAAGTTACCCAAGACACTTGGCACTGGAGTGCTTCCAGTCTCGTCAACATCAGTAGGAACTTAATCTAAAACTTCCACCGTAGGAAGAGAAACCAATGTGTACTGCTCTTGAAAGTCTCCTCTGTAACTTTTACTATAAGGGCAGAAAGTGGCTTTGTGTATTTCTATTAACTTGAAATCACAGAAGAGATATATCAGGGCAGATTCCAAGAATTATTGTCTATCTATTGCTGTATGCACAAATATGGATCTATCAAACTACAGAGATGTTCCCATCTGCTGACATTAAATTTTGGTATGCAGTGTCTCATGACTATCACAGCCACACTGTTCAAATCAGTTGGTCAGATGTACACTGCACAAACCCTTTACAGTAAATTTTCAGACACAGGGTTGCATCTTTTTTGTTTACTTTAAAATATAACAGAGAAAACCTATCCAAATTCCTAATCAGAAATCAAAGACACTGTCATTTTGTACTACCTTTTTGTTTTGTTTGCTGCTTATTCTGATAAGCTTCTACATATTTATGTTTGATGCTGCAGATGTTTCTTATAAACATGAAAATTTTATTAATGTGCTTGTTTTATGTAGAGCAATAGAGAATAATCTCTACTCACAGGAGGAAAAAGAGCCTGTCTCGCTAGGCTCATTGGTGCAAGTCAAATCTACCTCCATTATTACTTTCCCCCCCCAAACCTCAGAAAGAAATTACATCAATCATATCATTCAAAGGAAGAATTCTAAAGAAACCTGAAGACACCTGGAAACCTCTTCTGGGTAAGAACTACATTCTACCCTAAATGACCACCTCACTAATATAAAATTGAAAACTGAGTCATATTCCGAAAACTTATAAAGTTATGATTTTTTTGGCAAAGATTATGTTTAAGTCTTTGGGGTCTTTCCCTTTCTCGACACCTATTTCCATCATTTGTGAAATAAGGTGTATCAAGTCCTTGTTCTAAGAGTTGTCACTGGTGGCAATGGTCCCAACAAGTCCACAAACCTCCATTTTTTCATCTGACACGTGCATCACATCTGTCTGTTTTTCCTCAGCCAGGGAATTCATAGAATCATAGAATGGTTTGAGTTGGAAAGGGCCTTTAAAGGTCATCTAGTCCAACCCCCCTGCCGTGGGCAGGGACATCTTCAACTAGATCAGGTTGCTCAGAGCCCCGTCCAACCTGACCTGGAATGTTTCCAGGGATGGGGCATCCACCACCTCTATGGGCAATCTGTTCCAGGGCTTCACCACCCTCAGCGTAAACAATTTCTTCCTTCTATCTAGTCTAAATCTACCCCCCTTTACTTTAAAGCCATTCCCCCTTGTCCTGTTGCAACAGGCCCTGCTAAAAAGTTTTTCCCCATCTTTTTTATAAGCCCCCTTTAAGTATTGAAAGGCTGCAATAAGGTCTCCCCAAAGCCTTCTCCTCTCCAGGCTGAACAACCCCAACTCTCTCAGCCTTTCTTCATAGGAGAGGTGTTCCATCCCCCTGATCATTTTCATGGCCCTCTTCTGGACCTGCCCCAACAGGTCCGTGTCTTTCTTATGCTGAGGGCTCCAGAGCTGGACGCAGTACTCCAGGTGGGGTCTCACCAGAGCAGAGTAGAGGGGCAGAATCACCTCCCTCGACCTGCTGGCCACGCTTCTTTTGATGCAGCCCAGGATACGATTGGCCTTCTGGGCTGCGAGTGCACATTGCTGGCTCATGTCCAGCTTTTCATCCACCAGTACCCCCAAGTCCTTCTCGTCAGGGCTGCTCTCAATCCCTTCATCCCCCAGCCTGTATTGATCCCGGGGGTTGCACCAACCCAGGTGCAGGACCTTGCACTTGGCCTTGTTGAACCTCATGAGGTTCACACGGGCCCACTTCTCGAGCTTGTCCAGGTCCCTCTGGATGGCATCCTGTCCCTCTGGCCTGTCGACCACACCACTCAGCTTGGTGTCATCTGCAAACTTGCTGAGGGTGCACTCGATCCCACTGTCTATGTCATTGATGAAGATATTAAACAGTACTGGTCCCAATACAGACCCCTGAGGGATGCCACTCATCACTGATCTCCATCCGGACATTGAGTTGTTGACCACTACTCTCTGGATGCGACCATCCAACCAATTCCTCATTCACTGGGCAGTCCACCCACCAAATCCATACCTCTGCAGTTTAGAGAGAAGGATGTTGTGGGGAACCGTGTCAAAGGCCTTACAGAAGTCCAGAGAGACGACATCCATAGGTCTTCCTGTGTCCACTGATGTAGTCACTCCATCACAGAAGGCCACTAACTTGGTCAGGAAAGACTTGCCCTTGGTGAAGCCTAATTCATTACTTTGTACTCCACTCACCTGCAACTCCACAGATTTCCTGTTCCATGGGTTTAAATGCAACCTGATCTGTTTGTCCTTTACTAAGTCTGGAGAGTAGGGTGAAAGAACCCTAGGGTACAGATGAACAAGAGGTAGCTTTCAACCTAAATTATTCCATGATTCATCCCTCCTCTTTTATCTCAGTCTTGGTACTGCAGCAGGGAAGGGAAAGCTTCAAGGGGACTGATGCAGTGCTCATAGGAAGAGGTTCATAAGCAGAGTCACTTTTTGCTGCTGGAGCTTTTGTTTGTTTGTTTTCCTTTTAACTTCCTCATCTAGAAAACCCCATGAGCTCACAGAATGAGAAGAAACTCCTGCTGACTTCTGCAGCAATCCAGTCTGACTGTTCTACTTTAGGAAACAGAG
This sequence comes from Aptenodytes patagonicus, assembly GCF_965638725.1. Taxonomy (NCBI): domain Eukaryota; kingdom Metazoa; phylum Chordata; class Aves; order Sphenisciformes; family Spheniscidae; genus Aptenodytes; species Aptenodytes patagonicus. The sequence goes on from NC_134950.1 coordinate 42,553,569, forward strand.
AAACAAGAAAAAAATAAGAGAAGAAACAACAGAAAGGGGAAGTTCTCCCACAGCTAGGTTGCGATGTCTTTGGCATGTCATGGGTTGATAGATCAGCTGCAACGACAGATAAAATCCCATAACTGGGCTGAAACTACGAAAGTTGGCAATACTGCCAAAGTGCTCTGAACTTAGGTTAAAGGTGATAATCGTCCACTTAGTCAAAAATGGTGAGGAAAGAGAGAGGCATATTCTAGCATACAAAAGACAGAAAGGCAACGGGGAAAAAAGAAGTCCATAATAACATATTGCTGTGAGAACCAGCCACCATCCCCTCTCATGCTAACCAAGGTCCTTTGCTGTTACCATTCACTTCTTATGTCCACTATGGTATTTCACTAGAAAGAGCCCCTGTGTTCACAGTATTTTAGCTCACTAAGGGAGTAGGCTCATGCTTCCAGTGTAGATCTTGCCCTTTACCTCTATCTACGGATTAAAGGACTTCATTCTGACTAGAGTAGGGCTGAGAATCATCCAGATACCAATACCTTCAGAGCAGCGGCAACACAAGAAAAACAACACAAAAGAGATTCAAGGTCTTTAATATGAAAAACGTAATTTAGCTATGGCAAAAAAAGGAAGTGCAAAGAGTGTAGAAAGCAGAATGCATTAGTGACATTTGCATCAAATGTGACAATCTTCCACTACTGAGTTGAGGAAGAGTTGTTTTCCTTTCTTCCACTTTAATACATGTCTTCCAAATGATTTCTTAAATAGGCACAAAAATATGGCTCTCAGAAAGAAGGTGAATCCTTGGGATACAAACTATTATGATCTATCCTCAAGAAAGTAATTTTTCAGCAGAAAAGAAACTGCTACATGATCAGCTTAATTAGCCACCCAAGCAACTCATTACTCAAGCAGAAGCATTAGCTGCAGAAGACCAAATAAAACGGATGAGGTACAACATAATAGATGAGACCCTGAGAGTACAGAATGAAAATATCTTGTCAGAAGACTCCCTCAGTTTCGGTCACAGATGCTCAAGTAGGCAAGAACACAAGGAAAAACATGACATTTGTGAAAAGGGCAGCCACCTGCGTGGGAAGTGAAGACTGCAAGTCTGTGAGTGCTATGATAGCTCCAGTAAGAAGGCAGTGTCTTTTATTGTCACATCTGTTGAAGCTTTTCTAGCAGAAATACCTGATACAGATTACAATCTGTTCCTCCCTCAGAATGACAAGATAAAGGAGAAAAAATCTCCCTCTAATCATTTGCTGTGACCAGCTTGCAAAATGTTTATAATCAACTGCTCTGTATAAGGGCAAACCAGAAAGGAAAACTGGGCTCTACTGATATTAGCAGCTGCTTCTCAATTGCTTAACTAACATTCAAGTCTGGCTTTCAAATCTCTAATATACTCAGGCTTCTTTTTAAAGCCTAACACTTTCCTGTTGTTATGAAGTGCAAGCTATTGGCAGAATCTACATCCATATTTCACTGAGGGAATTTAGACAAAATACTAACCACATCCTGAACAAACCATAATATAGTTCATTCTTGAAGATCAGTCTGATTTCATCAGACCAGCAGCTTTGGCAACCCCTACTTGGTTTCACCTATAAAACCCTAATCTGAATAAATTTTTCCTATCTGATACTATAGTTACAGATTTTTCTATCCTGTCTTGCAGGAATTAAAATATCCTTATAACTGTAGACAAGCTCTCTATAACAATGCTAATGCTACTACACAAAATTTCAAGTTCTTCTGAATATATTACAAAAATCCATATTATTGACTACCGCATTGTTACTCTATGGAAAAGAGACCGATTTGTTCATCTAAGAGTAGACTTAAACAAGTCTATTAGCACAATGCAGTTTTCTCCATAATAAAGATATCTCCTATTGTAACAGCATTTAACAAGTACTGAGTTACTGTGCTTGTACAAAGACAGCAGCACTATCTGAGCTTGCATATGCTACTATTCTAAGAAAATTCATAAAATTAAATGCGTGTTTGTTGGTGGCCTTGGCCATGAGTAAAAGCTATTTGGAAATCACTAACTCCAGGTCACGCCTACCTTCTCTTGCGCAGTCGATTGGGTAATAAAGCCTATACAGACAACTAAGCAAACAGACCTTGCCAGGTTGACATGTTCTGACTTTTTATGGGTTCAGCTAAACTGCCACTTCAAAAGAGAAAGGAAGAGCAAACAAATATTTTTCTCTTCCATACATTTTCTTTACACCAAAGCTACAGATTGTATCCATCAATGCATCAACTTGGAGATCCATGGGACTGATACTGCAGTATCAGTCAAGGCACTAGGAGTTAGAATTTGTTCAGGTACTAGGACCTAGAATTGGAGAAACCAATAATGTAGTCATTAAACTGATTTTATTTTTTCAAAGTTTTACTGCAGTAGGGCCTGAAGATTGCAACTAGCACTAGGCAGCCACTATTTTTAAGAATTGCAGACACACTGAGAGACATGGCACCAGCCACAAAAAGCTTAGGATCTGAGCATTAAACCTTAAGTTAATTATTCTCACATGTGCCCTACAGGCAGGCAAAGAGTCTCCAAGGAGCTGCTTGGGAAGACAGGCATCAAGCATTGCAGGCTCAAGCTTCTGATACAGAACTTAAAGAGACTTTCTGTACACATATGAGGTGATGTTTAGCTGAGCAAATAATAAGTAAAAACTGCTGTGTGGAAGAGGTCAGTGCAGGTTAGAGGAGAAACATGGAGAATCAAGGTTCTTCCAAAATTCTTTCAAGGTTCTAGTTTTCTCACACTTATTTGCTGACACTGTGACCTACTCCACACCTTTATCATATGTGCAACCTAAGCTTTATTTTTAGTTTGGACCATGAGATACTACAAAAACCCCACAAAAAACAGGCAGAACTATATTCCAAAGGTTGAGCTCTGCAACAACAGGAATACAAAAAGCACTAGCTAAGTAAACCTCATATATTATTAAGAGTCCCTTGCGGGGGCGGGGGGGGGGGGGGATGTCAAAGAATTGTCAGATTTAAATGTGAAACATCAAAACACTGGAGAACTCTGTGCAGCCTCGAATTCACAATGACTAACCAAACTTCATTTGCTAATAAACCAAGCAAAAAATAATAATAATAATATAAATTCTTGCCATAGTGTAGTGTGGACCTGAGGAAGGAGTGCTGCCCTCATGAGAACTCCACAGAGCTGGAGTCCTTGGGCAGAAATTATCTGCCAGTACCATAAGCTTACCAGAAGGGATACAGGGAAGACACCAAAATTTGATTGTATAATTTGTTTTGCTAGGGGCACATGTATTAAAACCAATTAAATAGAAGTAGGGCAAGTGCAGTATTTATAAGTGACATGGTGAGAAGATAAGACAATGCAAACTTGCTTACTGTACTCAGGGTAAGTGTTAGTTTAGTGTGTCTTGGGGTCTCATGCTGAAGAAACGGGATGAAGAAAGGAATTGAGGGAGAGGGGAAGACTTCAAGTCTGCCTTTTGTAACAGACTCTTGCAAACCACTACAATTGTCTATAAGAACTGACATACTGCAGGCACTATTTTACTGAACAGGAACAACCAGCAGAGACAACAACTAGTAGATAGTCAGGAATGAAGGAAAGCAGGTATCAGAAGCTCAGCAGCCTGGAGTACCAGCTTTGATCCAGCTAACATCCTCTCCTGCCTACATTGGCTGAGTGTGGTTATTCTGCCTCCTAGGCCCAAATTGCCTCCAGATTTGCCAGACTGACACATCCACCTGTCCCCTCTCCTCTGTTTATTTAGCTCCATTCCTTTAAGTAATTGCTTTAGAGAGGGGGAAGTATGGATCATGGAGACCCAGACAGAAACCTGGAAGCTGAATTGCACTACATTTTCAAAAAAAAACCCCAAAACTAAAAAACCCCAGAACACCAAACCTTTGAAATTAAACCCTTTTGTCAGCAAGTAAAAACGACTCCGTTAACATCAACACCATGTATCATCACATTGCAAAGGATCTTTCGTTTCCGATTTTCCCTTGTCCATGTGGCAGGCGTGGTTAACGTACAATGGGCAAGATAGAAATGTTCAGGGAACCTCCCATAGGCATATCCCTAATAGTAGGGCTTTGTCCTCCATTAAGGGTTGTGACTGATGCCAGACCTATCTGCTAAGTCTAGCTGAAAGCTAGAAAGTTTCCAGGCCTTTGAGTTTTATTTTTGATGCTACCAAGGTGGATTGTTAGCCTCTATCTTAAAACCAGCTTGCAGTACGGTAAGGTCAGGAAGAGTTAGCTCTCTCCTTGCAAGCCAATTGCACAAAGTTTATTTTTACCATTTTCACAAAGAGCAGAGGGAAGGGCACCTTCAAAACAACTAAAATCAAGTTAGAATAGCCGCTTTCCCTTTTTGTGGATGAAAAGATAAACCTTAAATATGCACATACAACTCAGTGGTACATCTGAACTTTCCCAGTGTTGGGATTTAAGATAGGATTCAGGTTCACTATTTTCCTCTGAGCAGGTCCTTTTAAGGTCTAATTGTCTGAGCTCTCCAGATGAAGCATTCGCTCCTTTCACACAGACCAAATCCTGGCTTACAATATTTGGAGTGGTGGCCAAGGTTACCAAGCAATTCCAACTGCATCTACGACCTGTCTCTGTTTCCAGGAAAAATAGTGTTCAGGAAGACTCCTTAGAAAACCAAAAGAATTATTGGACTATAAGAGCAGGAGCAAATCATTTAGTGAAAATCATTTTAACATAACCATCTGCCCATATCCACTTATGCTCCCTCTTCTGCTTTCAATGATTCCTTTCAGACTGCAGTATTTGGGGACTGCTATGGGAAGTAGCACTGCATTAATAACTATACAATTATATTCCTGCATATTTTTAAAAGAGTTGAAAGCATACACATGACATTCAAAACAAGAGAACCAATATAAAAAAAGTGATAAATAAAAAAGCGGAAACAAGTATTCACATGTATCAAGGTACTCATTCATGGACAAAAAGTGGTAGCGCTATTCTGCATTCAGAGCCAAAATCTTCTCCACTGAAAATTTCTCAATTTCTTTCTACCAAAAGCCCACTGGTACCCTTTTGGGTCCCTGAAACACCCACTCCTGAGGTAGTCTATGCTGGGATAATGGGGCCAGTAGCCTAGAACTAGAGGGTAGGGAAGCCAAGCAGCTGGGATCCCTTTCTAGGGAAGGGGGCATTGACAAAGCGATTGGGAAAGGGACACGAGTCCCCAGCCCTGGGAGGCGACTCTTGTCAAGCGTGAAGGAAAGGTATCCCTTCGAGGAAGATGTCGTATGTCGCCCAAGCAAGTGGACCACCATGGAGAAGGGTATCCAGTTTCTGAGAGAATTAGCTGTGCTGGAGGTGATTTATGGTGACCTGAGCAATGAACAGCTATCCAAAGACCCAGATGAAGTCAAGTGCACACGACCCATGTGGCGGAAGTTTATAAGGAGCTCACCATTGTCATATGCCAATTCATTGGCAGTGATGACCTGGAAAGATGGAGAGGCACAAACAGTGGATGAATTGGCTGGTCAACTCCAGCAATACGAAGAAAGTCTCTCTTCCTCCCTCGTCTTGGCTGTGGAGAAACTGTCCCAGGAGATCCAGCAACTCAGAGAGGATAGGTCCTACTTCCCACCTGTACGGACCAGTATCTCGGCTATTAGGAGTCAGCGTTCTTTTGCTCAAGAGAGAGGATATAAAGGGTACACACCATGGGGCACCCTATGGTTTTACCTGCGTGACCACGGAGAGGACATGAGGAAGTGGGATGGAAAACCTACTGCAGCCCTAGGGGCACGGGTATGTGAATTGCAAGGGAAAACAATCACAGAAAGAGGTTCTTCCAGGAAAATTGCTGCTCCAGTTTCCAGCAGGCAGTTCCCCAGACGGAGTAGAAGGGCTGATCTTACTCCTGATCTTAATGAAGAAACTTCTGACTCGTATGTACAAGAAATGAGAAATGAGTACTGTGATGAGGATTAGAGGGGCCCTGCCTCCAGCCAGGGGGAGGAAAGGGACAACCGAGTTTACTGGACTGTGGATTCGGTGGCCTGGCACATCAGACCCACAGAAGTATAAGGCTCTAGTAGCCACCGGTGCACAGTGTACCCTAATGCCATCAAGCTATATAGGGGCAGAACCCATCTGTATTTCTGGGGTGACGGGGGGATCCCAACAGCTAACTGTATTGGAGGCTGAAGTGAGTCTAACTGGGAATGGGTGGCAGAAGCACCCCATTGTGACTGGCCCAGATGCTCCGTGCATCCTTGGCATAGACTACCTCAGGAGAGGGTATTTCAAGGACCCAAAAGGGTACTTTTGGTATAGTTGCCTTGGAGATGGAGGAAATTAAACAGCTGTCCATCTTGCCTGGTCTCTCGGAGGACCCCTCTGTTGTGGGGCTGCTGAAGGTCGAAGGCCAACAGGTGCCAATCGCTACCACCACGGTGCACCAGCAGCAATACCTCACCGAGACTCCCTGATTCCCATCCATGAGCTGATTTGTCGACTGGAGAGCCAAGGAGTGATCAGCAAGACTCGCTCACCCTTTAACAGTCCCATATGGCCAGTGTGAAAGTCTAATGGAGAGTGGAGACTGACAGTAGACTATCGTGGCCTAAATGAAGTCACGCCACCGCTGAGTGCTGCTGTGACAGACATGCTAGAACTTCAATACGAACTGGAGTCAAAGGCAGCCAAGTGGTATGCCACAATTGATATTGCTAATGCGTTTTTCTCAATCCCTTTGGCAGCAGAGTGCAGGCCACAGTTTGCTTTCACTTGGAAGGGCATGCAGTACACCTGGAACCGACTGCCCCAGGGGTGGAAACACAGCCCCATGTTGGGCGCCAAAAAAGGACTGTCGTGGTTTAACCTCAGTCGGCAACTGAGCACCACACAGCCGCTCGCTCACTCCTCCCCCCCCCCCCCCCGGTGGGATGGGGGAGAGAATTGGAAGAGTAAAAGTGAGAAAATTCATGGGTTGAGATAAAAACAGTTTAATAATTGAAATAAAATAATAATAATAATAATAATAATATAATAATAATAATACACAAAGCAAGTGATGCACAGTGCAATTGCTCACCACCCGCTGACCGATGCCCAGCCAGTCCCCCAGCAGCGGCCCCCCCGGCCAGCTTTCCCCCAGTTTATGTACTGAGCATGACGTCACATGGTATGGAATGTCCCTTTGGCCAGTTTGGCTGTGCCCCCTCCCAGCTTCTTGTGCACCTCCAGCCTTCTCAGTCGGTAGAGCATGGGAAGCTGAAAAGACCTTGACTAGCGTAAGCATTACCTAGCAACAACTAAAACATGGGTGCATTATCAACTTTGTTCTCATCCTAAATCCAAAACACAGCACTGTACCAGCTACTAGGAAGGAAATTAACTCTATCCCTGCCAAAACCAGGACAAACAAGAACCAGCTTGCTAAGAGAAGAATTCAAATGCAAGTAGAAATAAATACCTTATCTAAGTTCTTCTCTATTAACTGCGAACTTTCTAAAAAACTAGCACTTACATTTTCACATTCAGGCAGAGATTTTTATTTGTAAAATCTAATTTAAAATGGATTAACTAAATCGGCATGAAAGACTGTAAGGACATTTACATTGTGACCATCTGATTAATGATGATTTAATGTAACTTGATTAGGAACAGTTGCAAGATAAACAGAAATGAATTCTGTTCACTGAAATGGAACATTTGTGTGGGGTTTGCACAATGCAGGCACTAAAGTTCTGAAGCTTCCATTGGTCCAAAACACTGTGGACAGCTATGACCATGAGAGAGTTAATTACAATTTAATTTGGAAATCAGAAAATTTATTTTGTCCTCAAAGTGCAATTATTTGGTAATTTTTAGGATAGAGCTAGTAAACACTATCAATTTTTTTTTTTTTTTTGCTAGAATAGACAATCAAAATTTTTATATCAGCACCTAGTAAGACACTAAGAATTCCATGAAATAAATAACTTCACAGCCCTGCATAAGTAATTCCTTCTATTCAAACTTCAGCTAAAAACATTATACAGGAAAAATGACTCCTGGGTATTCCCATTTGGAAGTACTTGCTCATTAGTATTTAAATGGTCTAAGATCTCACCAAATTAATTTGGACTGAGGTAGATTTATAAATGTAAAATGGAAGCTCTTCCAGAATAATTCCCCAAAGGAATTTTTTTTAATTCCACAGTTAAGAATGTCTCGCTCAGTTTACCTTAATGCAGTTTGGAATAAGACATCTATCTTCTCATACCCCAGAAAAAGAGCCTGAATACGTAGCTTATAGATCACATATTTCACTCAAGAGCAGACAGCTCCCAGCAAACAGACGAGAACCAGATACCCACTTCACAGCTTTAGATGAAAAACTTTTTAAACTTAGTTTCTTTCCTTTAACATTCAGACGTGCTGCCACAGAGCTCTTCAATTATGGACAGAACAAGGACGTTACTAAAGGAGGAGAGGTGCAAATAAGAAGTGTAAAAGGTGAGTTCTGGTCTGTAATCTGAGTTCTGCTAATCATCTGTTCAGCAGACTTTTTTTTGGAAGGTCTGTAATGAAAATATTGAAGATGCGCAGTGAGGTACTGGACATCTCCAGCCTTCAAATATGAAACATACAGCAGAATTTATTAATTCTAAGTATGACTAGAAAAAGGCAAAGTAAATTGCTCCAAAAACCAAGCTATCTTATTTTACCTTGTTGTCTCAGTAGCAAAACCCAAATAAATTTGGTTTAATTAAAACAAATCTTAGCGAAAGCCAGCATAACAATGAGAATTAAACAAAAAACCAGAAGATAGAGAAGCTGATTTTCAAGGTTGGTTCATTCCAGTAGTTCAACTATTGAAAAATGTGTTTTAATTTCACTTTGAAAAAACCTGAACTGAGTTTCCAGCTTTGTACAAGCTTCGTATTCTTGTTATGCTTTTCTCTACCGAACAGCCCTATAATACTTTTTCCCCACTTGTGAAATAACTGCCCACTTTAAATCACCTCGTCTCTCTCTTTTCTTCCTGATAAACTACCTGTTTTGAGCTCTTTTAAGATAAGATATTTAATTCAGCACTTCCACTGATTTTTTTTTCCGGCCCCATCTCTGAAGTTCCAGAACCAGGACCAGCAGCATAAACAGTATCACACTCACCAATAACAAACACACAGATTAAAATCATCTCCCAGTCACAAAGTCAACTCTGTAAACCTCAAAGGGGTGTAAACAGTTCTGCTGCATTGTTTTCCTACTGTCATTCAACTCCTTTCCAGGCAGCTAGTGTCTTTCACAGTTGGTTCCAGATTCGTTACTGGACATTCGGCTGTATTAAGGATGCGGTTGATCCGATCGCTACAGTTCACTAAATGTTCACCACCGTTGCTGCCTACTGTTGTTTCTCATTACATTAATCTTTGGATTTTCAAAGTTTATTTTCAAATAATTGATGAGCAGCTAAATAGTACCAGTCTTACTTTCTCTTCAGGAACCCATTCCAACTATATCCATCCCACAGAAACACCACAAGCTTACCGCTTTTGGTGTGCCGTGAATTAAATTTTTATCATTCCAGACTCTTGCTGCTCACTGTCTCGTCTGCCCGTAGAACAGCACATGCCTACGCTGAGGCCTGTCAGGCTTAAACAGCATGAGCAAGGGGAAGGTGCATCTCTCAGTCTATTCTCCCTGCACAGAATAATACAATTTAAAGATCATGGGCGCCTTAGCTTAGTGCAGGCAACTGCGCAGGGAGCTAGTAATAGCACCTCTGAGTGCTTGCATGTTCGTCCTTGGTTCATTTAATATTGGACAGATTTTTCACCAAAGAGAGAGAACAGCATGATATAGCTGTTAAAATTGTACAAGTGTGTCCAGTAGTTAGATTAAAGCAGAATGTTTACAAACATCTCCATGCACTGCTGAAAAAAACTAAAACCCCAAAAACTAAGAAGCCTGACTGTGTTTACCCAGAAAAAATTATTACAAAGACGGGAGTAGTGTCCAAAAAAAAAAAAAAAAAGTACAAGTATTCAGGTCCAGAGATTTTCTTAAGAGAAAACATTCAGTTTTGCATTATTTGGCTCTTGTGTGATAAAGGATTTCTGGGAAAGACAAGCAGAGGTGAAGCCTGAGCCTTTCACCAGCTGCCTACAAGCGACAGGATTATTACCTGTATTTCACTGAAGCTAAGAGGAATTCCCAAGAAGCTCAGCAGCCTTGCTGTGAGGGAAAGATCATCATTCTCTACCAAGTTCCTTCTCCCTTGTTTCAGTCTCCCTTCTCCCTTGTAGCCAGTCTTAACTGCATATCCACACAGGATTGCATTTCAAAGAACTGTTTTGTGCCAAAAATGCCAAGATGTTAGCTACAAGAGTGAGAATTTAATGTTAATAAAAGGTACCACATAAAATTATGAGACAGAAGATTCTATAGGTTTTAAAGTACTGAGAAGCAGTGAATTACTTAAAACACGAACACTGATACATTTTCTTAGTGCTTGACAAAATAATATCAACTACTGGGACCCCCAGTTACTGTCAGCTGCTACCAAACACTAAAATTTACCAGCTATTTGAAACAAAGAGATTGCGATAATATGCAGTTGTGGCTTTTGGCATAATAAGAGGAAAAAAATATAATTTACTTAACCACCGTCCTTCATACATCAGTGTTTAATTAATAATGGTCTTCAGAAGTAATAAGCAATGTAACTTTAGCTATATTCTGAACTGAAATATGCCCAAAGCACAGATTGCCCAAGATCGATATCACAATACTGGCTTTGGCCTTGCATTTATATAGAGAAGTGTTAGTATATAAAATATAAGCATAGTAAGTGTCCGTTCCTTTCCACTTAGGCTTAGATATTTGGCACGCAACACAATCACTGCTTCATCACAACATAAATTAGGAAGAAAACAAGAAGTGTTGCCTATGGTTTTTTTAGCTTAAAACTTTAATTACTTAGCACGTGAAATGAATTATGATTAACATCATGCAGATATTCAGATTACAAAACAAAATACTTCAAGTACAATTGCACGTTTAGAATTTACTCAAATATCTACTTTGAGGTAAAAAATTTAAGATTAATCAAATATACTGAGCAATTATAAGCTTAGCATAAATAAATATTGATATTTTCAGAATAAAATAATCAGTGAAAACAGCATTCTTAACACGTGTATCGGTACAAGAGATACAGCCCATTTACCCTCCTTCAGAGTGTGATCCACTCATCTGATATAAAGCCACAAGTACTATAAAACTGCACACTACTAAAGCACAGCAGCCAGTTTGCCCACAACATAAGACTCCTACCTGCACACTGCAGTGTAGGGCCAAGTTATTTGAAAAAAATATATAATTTCAAAGATTAAGGGGTTTAATTATACAGCTTCTAAAAAAGTATAGCGAAAGCTGCACAACCAAATCCCCACCGAATATTACAAAATGCCTTTGGCCAAAATTCCAAATATAAAGACCTGAAATTCAGGTCAAAAATACATGACCAATTAACATGTCTACTTTTGTGTATGCAAGTGACAGCATAAATGAGTTCTGTGTTTGTGCACCTCAGTGTTCTTTGTTTGGGGTTATTTAAGTAACTGTTCATGTGAAGAATCACGTAGCTGCACAGGGTTCAACTGCATATTCAGGTTCAAAGTGACCACAGGCCTACTCTCATGAAATCTAAATCACAGCATTTCTCCAGATGACAGTGGTCTCTTCCATGTCTCTAACTTCAAGAAGAAAACAATTCATACTTATTTTCACCACAAGTAGAACAACTAGAACACAAATGAGAACAATCTATTATAGCCTGCAATAGCTGAGGTTTGCATCTCCTGAACTGATTCACTCGTATGAGCAACGATACAGGGAAAATTACATAAAAACTAGAATATAAATATTATACTGCACCATGGAACACTACAAACACAATATACAAAAATTATATTAGGGCATTAATTATCTGTCAACCTATTAAACAGAACACCTTTAATATTAATACAGCTTGGAAGGTAAACATAACCTACAGGCTAAGTTTTCAAATGGCTGTTTGTCAATGCAGCATAAAACATTTCCATAGTGCAAATCTTACCAACTGTATGAAAGATACTGTCCCCTCAGAAAAATCCTTCTCACCCCACCCCCCTCAAAATAATGAGGAGTCATAAAGTCATAGCTCATTTCACATTTAGTACAGGATGTGTTTCGAAACATACTAACATGGGGAAGCTTAATTTTAACACTGAAAAAAGGTTGGACAATGTTGAGAAATTAAAATAAAAAGTTAGATATGCTATAGCTGGAAGACATGAAAGCCAAAAATCTGATCCGCAAAAGTGGGGGAATAAAAAGACACTGATCTTTCCTTTTTTTTCATCTGTTGGAAACATATTGTATGACAATACAGCACGCTCCCTATATTGTACCAACAACTGTAAGATTACTTTAATTGCTGAAGAATCACAGTGTTAAGAATATCTGCTTCTTGTAGTGTCAGGCTTTCATCTGTTAGCTCTTTATTTGGAAAGGTAGTCACAAGAACAAAATCAGTCGTTGCAAATGCTGGACGGGACTGGATAATGAAATCTCGAATATCCTTAATCCTGTGGAAAGGAGATGGACATGAAAACTATGTATGATCCATTTTGACATAAATTTCTGAACATTAAGATGATCAGAGAACACAAAACCTTCTAACAGACTAAACCATTTAATATATCCTATTGGGTTTACATTTCCATTTGATCCAGATGACTAATGGTTGTGGCCTAGAATTTTTTGCTTCTTGCATACAAAACCTGAAAAATTAAAATTATTGTTGCTTCTCAAATAACAGAAATAAAATTTGTAACATCAAAGTATATTGCAAACTGATACTTAGCATAGAAAGTCAAGTAACTTCAACACCAGCTGTCAAAAATTTCACTATTAATTAGTATATTCCAAAACGGCTAAATTATTAACGGAAGGAGAAATCTTAAAATATATGATGACAGTCATGAGAAAGCAGAGGGGAATTATTAATAGAATAAGAGGTTTCTCCTACCTTCACTTGGCATTGAATTTCTGAATAACAGTTCATAAAACAATCACATCAACAGTATAACAAGAACAATTTAGTTTTGTAAGACATGGATGAAAAATAAATAAGATTTTAGAGGTAAAACTGAAATTTGAGATTTCTCACCTAAGACAGTAAGCTGAGAATAAATCTTTGAAGATCTATTGTAACTAATAAGTAGGCAGATTTACTGTAGCCAAATAAGCAGGGACTTCAACTTTCTATCAGTCTTCAAGGCTTATGACACAAGCAATGCACTTTAGTAGCTGATCTTGATCATACGTATGGCAAGGATAACTAAAGAGATCCACATCCAAGAGAAAGTTAATGATGATTAAAATAAGCTTCTGTCAACACACCCTTGGTTACAGATGTTACTGGGAAGTTCACCATTTCTACTCTTTCATGCAGGCAAAAGAAAACACACCATGGCTACAGAGGCTCCTGATGAGCCCTACTGTTTATCTAAGTCACTTCTCCAGCAGGTGCTGTGAAGAAAGGATCTGAGCCCGTACTATCAGGTCTGCTAAAATACGGGGAATTATTGCTGTATCTTCCTCCCTATTGGCATCTCAGCTAAAATTGCCTCATTGTGGTCTGTGTATGTTGTCAGGTGAAGAAAGCTGCACATTGGCTCTACCCTTATTCTGAGCCAGAAGGAAAAAAAGGAAACAGGTGAACTCTCCATGTAACAATATTAACATGGAATTGGGTCCATGCTAAGACCACCTCCAAGCAGGCTTCAAGCTCAGTTTCAGCTGCGTTCTAACACAATGGTGCAGATTTCAGACCAGGGCTGACTTGAACCCTGCTTGCTGTGAAGCATGGGTGGAACTACTGCCCTCTGCCCAAAGTTCGCTCAGCCATGCAACGTGAAGTAGAGCTTTGCAGAACCTTGCACTAACACAACCTCTTAGGCAAATAAATGGGGTTGGCCAACACCATTTGTGGCAATGCCCCAACAATGTTAATAAAAGTGATGGCAAGCTCTAATCGGCAAACTAACAGATCTAAAAAACCCACCAAGTTCACACGCTGCCAGTTCCTAGGAGGTGACCATCGAAAACAAAACAAAGGTTGGTTCTCAATAATATGTCCAGCCTACATGCCAGAATTGCAAATGAGTACTATATATATACACACCCTTCTGCATATGGGCTGCAGTCTACACTTATAACCCATGTCATGCTTAGTCATAGTCTCAAGTATAACAAGGTAGAAAGCCGGAGTTCTTGATTATGGGCCAAAGCATCTCTCTGCCTGTAGTGCGGACTATATTCCAATTCAGACTATACTCCAAAGCACCTTGCAATAAAGTGCCTTCACAGGGTCATCCGAGTCAACCACATGCTCCTCCCAAGAAGGGCCCAGGGTTGGGATGACTACATAGCGAGGTTGTCCAGATTTCAGTTGCCCTGAGAACAGTTATGGCTGGTACCGTGTCCTTACAAATCACAGGACATAACTGGTCATGAAAGTTTGTGACTTTGCAGTTATCAAATATCTTGTGTTTCCAATTACAGAATTTTGCTTTGATAGCCAGTTTATCAGTACATCTGTGTTATGAAAATGACACAGAGCTCTAACATTTCAGTGGAGCTGTATTTTTCCCCTTTTTGCTGTCTTGCTGATATCCGTTTAATGACAAAACACAAACTTATCAAAATAGTTATGGTTACCTGCATTGATGCAGAATCAATTTACCTGTGTGTTTGATTAAATCTTTGTATTAACCGGCTTCCATCTGCTAATCTAATTTGAATTTTAGTTGCTGGCATGGAATCATCAATCAGAACAGGCGCATTAAGAATGGATTTCTCCTCCTCCTCTGGGGAAGAAGGTGTGCTGACTATTTCAGGTGTAAGGCTAGAGGATTGAAAAAAATAAAGCAGATGTTATTAATGAAGTCAAACCAGAACTGAATAATGTTTCAGTTGTCTTTTTCATTGAATGACTACCACGCATAGCTAGTACAAATGAGCAATGAAAATCCTCTCAAAGTTATCTGAACTAAGTATAAATACAGCTTTTTAAATAGAGACACAAATAATGCTTTTGTAGTTTGTCAATGATTGCAATATTTCATATTTCTTTTTCTTGTAACTGTGCATATCATTGCATTTGCATGATTTTAAATAGGTAATCAAGTACCAACAAAACCATCTTTGTTTATGCTTACAGAGCATGAAATGATACTAAGATTTATATATTGTACCTCATGGACTATATTAAAAAATAATCATGCACCATTACACTACATTAAACTGACCCAAACTGCTTTTGTAATTGCTTTTGGGAGCACTACTTTATGATTCCGGGCATCCCCCACCCTTTTAGAGCACAAATGATACTGACAGGTAATTGATATCACCACATAGTAAGCTTGGAATTTTTTACATTTAGTCTAAAAGTAATATCCATCTGACTGGAGATAACCATTTGGCTACTCCCCTCATTGCTTACATACCTGAGACTTCATATGCTACCAAAACAAACAAAAATGCCACACAACAGGTGTGCACATTTTCTTATATACAGAACCTCCTCTCTTCCCCACCTATTTTCTTTAATCATCTGAGCAAGTGCTCAAGTGAAGAAGTTATTATATACAATTGTTCCCTATGTCACTCCTACCAGAACTTAACCACCTCAGTTTTACTGAGCACACTTCCTCATTTTTAAAGAGATGAAATATAGATTGGAAACAGCCAAGAATCATTTATTGAATTAAATTACTTGCAGAAGCACACCAGTAATACCTTTTTTTGGCAACCAAACAACATATTAAATGAATAAATGCAATCACGAACAGAAACCTAGAATTATTTACAATTCAACAGCTAATATCAAGTCAGCTGGAAAAGATGCTATAAAGCCTATAGCTGTTATGTGAAAAGGCTGATGACTGGCAGAGTTGAGGCCACATTACTGTTTAGTCTTACTGACTGGCTTAAGCTGAACAGAGATTATGCACTTTTGGACAAAGTAGTCTGAAATGTTCAGTCACAGGAATGAATTTTGGCACATTATGCATCAGTTCAATTGAATTATGCATGTTAGAGCTTTAACAGCATCAGCCTACTCTTGCACCGGGACAGCAAATGAAACAGAACTGGGTATAAGCTTTTCTAAATCATTAAATTTCTTTTTTCTTAACTACATTTATGAATTTTATACTGTAGTTGGAGATGACACTAGAATTGGAGGAAGTGGGGGCTCCAGAGGTTAAAAGTTGAGTCCCTCCTCTCCCACAATCCAGGCTTTGCAGCATTATTTCATCTAGGGGAGCATGTACAATTTCTCTTGTTCATTGATTTTAAAAAAACAGCTCCTACTATAGATTTTTTGCAGCATCATTTGAATTTTTAACCGAATCCTAGTAGAAGTTGAGAGATTTTGATACAACTTATTGCTCATTTATTTTGGATCAAATTAAAAAAAATAGTTTATCAAATTATTTCTCTTTCTTAAAGCTAACAGTCTTGCCCTGTATAATAATGAATGACTGTTTACAAGGTTATATTTCAAGACAGTATTTCTGCTGCTTCATTTCAGAAAAAATAGCTGAGTTGCTCCCATACAAAAATACTTTCCATCTGCATTAAGTCAAGCATCAGCCATATTGTTGCAAAAGCATCTCCTATGCCCTTTGTGATGATTCTAGCAGTAAAAGACAACATGTACTGCAGCTAAGCCAGAGCAGAGTATGTCCTTACTGGCCAGTATCACATTATGACTAAGTTCTGCCTGTTCCTCACTAAATAGGGAACAGTTACTTGGGTCTGCTCCCTCTATCCAGACAGATTTTCTCATGAAGTTTGTACAGTGCTAATCACCTTTCAGCTTCCTTTGCTCCCATTTTAAACACAACTGAAGTTAAAAAAAATTATAGGCAAAATTACATGCAAGAACAGGCAGAGAAATCGCGTAGTCACAACAAAGCACAAAGTATCTAGCAAATCTATGAGCAGTTCCAGGACATAAAAAAAAGTTAAGTCTCAGTCCTAAGATTATATATAAACTTCCATGATTCCTGGTGACTCTGTAAATCAGGCCTGAGACTTGTGACACAGAATAATTTCATATTGTTTTTGTCACCTGATTAGCTTCTCTAACAGTCTCCTAACTGATTAAATCCACTTTGGAAATAGCATATGAACACACAACAGAAAACCTAATGTTTTTTACCTTCCAAGTTTTTGCCCTTCTCCACTGAAAGCTTTGAATCGCAGTCTAGGCTTCACATATTCCTGTTCTTGGTGGTCTTCCATATCCAAATTAACCTGGCCACCGTGAACAAGTCGCTGCAGTTCCACAGGAATTTCCCTTAATTACAAAAATAAAAGTTTCCCAATTACTTTCTGAACTGCAATACAAAATTACACAAAAACCTTACATAGTACAGTATCAGTAGACACTATTATATGTTTACTTTAAAAGTCATAGACGCCCAATTGTTTTATGAATTGATTTCATCCCAAAATAATAGATAAAATGAAAAACTAAAAGGAATAAAAAAAGGAAATCAGTGATCTGACAGTCAAAACGTAGAACGTACTGACAGCCAAAACCTAGAATGCGCTAACAAAACATGTGAAACTAACAGCTGTCTGTAGCAAGTAGCATTCAGAGTTAAACCACCAGAAGGAACCAAAGTGTTCCAAATTTTTACATGCCCCATGCATCTGATGACAAATACAGAACATATTTTGAGGGTGCAGGCAGAGAAAAAGCCTGAAGCTTTTAATAATTACAAACACGTGGAGAAAGCGTTTTTCTTCACTTCGCTTGAAAGACATACCTTAAAAAAGTTGCCATCATAACTTACCCTCTTTTAACAGACTCAAGAAACTGAGCATTTGTTGGGTCTGAATAGGATCTCAACTCGCCATCATCTAAACTGAAGCCATTCCTCCATAGTTTCAGCAAAATTTGAACCTATGAAGCAAAAATGGTGAAATAAAAAAAAAGTGAAGATAGACAAATGCGGTATTTCAATTTCATACAGATTAATTATAGATTTTTTGATTTATACTTAATGGATTTTGTAGCAGACCACAAACAAGATCAAATGACAAAAGAATAACAGAGCACTGCACTGTAACTATCATTCTTAGACTCCTTTAAAAAAGCAAATAATAGTTATAGACTACTATCTACTTCAAGACCACTTTTACACTTGGGGAAAAAGAATCTCTTAATTTGCTGTCCATGACATAACAGATGATATACAGTGACTGTGTAGTGAGAGAAGTGTTAGAAGGCCTCTAACCTGCTGCTTCACCATTCCTGGAATACATCCATGCTCTCCAGTTTGAGACTGGCTACTTTGCAAGCCACAAGAAGAAACAATTCCTAACTTAAGAGGATTAAAATGTTAGCACAGCTAAGAGAATGTAGAACAACAGCTGGAGGAAAGTAACTGAAAGGAATGTTTGCTATGAATTTCAAAGTAATTGATGTCAGAAAATTCGACAATGGAGGCTTTAGGGGTATACCATGAACATCTGTCCTCTGTGGACACTTTCACTTTAACAATTTCTACTTAACACATATCTAATGTTTAGATATTAGTTTTTCCTCATAGACATAGTTACAGTAATACTGGCATTTCAAGCTGTGAACATGATTAAGCAGACATCTGTTGGAGATTCTGTTCCCTGCTATTCAGAATTTTACTTACATCTTGATTTTCTCCATATATGTATTCAGAGTGCTTTTGTGATGAGTCACCCAACCTATATCCACCACCAGAAAATGACTGGAAAAAAAATTACATAGAAAAGCTTACTGAAATAAATATCTGAAACAGTTTATTAAGATTCTTACTTAGGTGCAAATAAAAGCATCAGCAAGCTTGTTTCTGTGATAAAAAGCAAATACACTGTTCTAACTTGTACATTTTCTAAATGGAAAATTATACCTAGTAACCATAATCAGGCTAAGCAGGTTGTGTGATGCATTTCCGTTTCTAATCTGTACACTTTTTCAAACATTAGTAATTCAACAGATAAGAGATTTTGATTGGGATGCAACTGCAGTTTTTGTAGGTTTTTTTTTAATCAATTTTAATTAAAAATAAAGCAAATAATTACAGTTCAGGTTGATTTCTAATAATTTCCCCTGAAATTGTGTGGTTCCTCCCCACTTTATTTTCTACAGCACGCTATTTGAGCACAGATAACACACAACTGTTCATCAAATCCTCTGCTGTTCGCAAACCACAAAAAAGCGTATTTGTTTTCATGTGGTTAGGTAAGTTTCAGAAAGACTAATGTAAATGGGGATCAAAATATCTTTTAACTTTTACCTTAGCTTTACTGAAATCACCAGATGCTCTTGAGGCTTCATCTAACGGGACAGCCCCATGTTCTTTTGCCTCCTTGAAGAGTTCAGCAACAATTTTACTCGGATTATTAGAAGCCCCAGAAATCTGTAATCCTCTATATTCTGAGTCACCTGAATAAAATCTTCAGAATAGTAATGTTCATAAGCAACAACACTTTAAATGACAAGTATAATTTTCCTCCTCCCATCAAAAGAAAAAAAATAATGAACAAAGAGCCAAATTTGGCACAAACCCTTTTCATTCTGATCACAGAAACGTTCCACTTGGTTCTGACCTTCCCAGCAATCCAAGCAGCACTACTCCAAAGACATTTCACTAACAAAACTACCAAGGTGCGTTCTGGATCAGACCCCAAAGGTTAGGGGCCAAGGCCATATGTTTAAGTGAATGCAGTCCTGATGCAGCCATGGCTTTATACACCTCATCTTATGTGGATGTCACCTGCTCCCAGAAAGACCAATTTCCTCAGGGGTGTCCTGTGCACAGGACTGTGCCTGGGCTGGTAAGAATACAGATTCACAACTAACACGGCCATGGCAGAACAAGCGTAAAACTGTCGTTGGGAAACATGAACAGTGCCATCATTTGATTTTTTAATTTAAAGATCTAGTGTACTTCCATTCCTGCCAATATCAGAAATGGAAAGTTTTTAATAAATTTAATTAACCTTTCAAGGCATTTTAAAATCTGCAGAAACTGCTGTGAAAGCCAATTTCTGTTCTTTTTCTTCAATACAGCCCCATTTCTAGTTCTTGAAGATAAAAGGTTAAACTACAAATAATTCTGTTCAAAACTGTATCTGATTATGAAGATCAAGATATTCCTTGAGGATTATCTTAAGGAAGGTGCTATACATCTCTAAATACCAATGGAATAGATTCTGTAAAAAAAATCTGTATATAAATACAAAACCTGGCAAACCTGAGAGTGTTTTGTCTTTGATTACAGAAAGTGTTAATAACTAATAAAGTAAGCGCTTTCTACTTTCCTTAACTTTTTCACTTAACCACTTGGGGCAAGGCAAATCAATTAATAAATATGAAACTGCCTCTCAGGTCAATGACTTCAAAATGCTGTTGATTCCACCATATTTTACAATTACGCAAAAACAGTAGTGGGTATGAAGGTGCTATACAATCATACTGCTTTTATGATGCCACACAACTGGCAATCCCTTAGTATCATCTCTCCTTTATATATAAATCTGTATTTATTATCCCAATTGCTATTTATATGGAAAATCTTTAATTATTAGATTTAGAAGAATGATAGTGGTAAGGAGATGAAACAAGAATTCTCACTGGAATTTGTATTCAAGAAAGAATGGAAGTACTCAAGTATTTGAGTAATGGATACACAGAACAATTCAGGATATTTGAGAAAAGGCAAAAAAGCTTTTGAGTTCAAGTGTAAGTTACAACCTTTACATCCATACAGACATGTGTTAAGGCATCTACAGATCCTGAATTACTACAGGCTGATTCTGCTAAATATAGTTTTACTACAGCAGCGCACAGCTAACACTCTAATAAGTCAAGTCACATAACGTCTTTGTAGTTACTAGGTCTTTGCAGGATAGACTTAGCTCATGCATTTTGAAAAACAGAGGGGAGCAAAGTGTGAATGTCACAAATCTCCCCAATTACTTTCACAAGTGTTAAATGAATTTTTTTGTTTTAAAAATACCTTTGGTTTTCTTTGTCATCGCTCATGCTTCTCTCTGGTTTTCTCAACCTTCTAAGAGAATCAATTTTAAGACTGCCAAGAGAATAAAAGAAAAAGTTTGAAGATGACTGGTACATACACTTCACTACGAACTTCATATCTAACTTCTGAAACTACTTATTTTTCAAAAACTAAGGATATCAAGTTGTTGGGGTTGCTATTGTTCTCACCACACTTTTTTTTGCCAAAGTACATAGCCATGAATGCTTCTCAGTGAATAAGCAGGAAAGGGCACGTGTACGGCAGAGTCATTTTGCAATAACAGTTGGACTAGATGATCGTTGTAGGTCCCTTCCAACTGAACTATTCTATTCTAGCGTGGGTTATGCAGAATTCTGCTTTACACCACTGGTGGTCTCACAGATAACACAGTAATATGCAAGCTCAACAGCTGTTTCAGAATCAAGCTTACCAGAATTAATTACACTTCATATTCTTTCCACATTTTAGCTATTTTTGTCAAGAGGTAAGTTGCCTAGTGAAGTCAACATTGGCTTTCTTTGATGTCCTGGAGTCCCTGTCTATGAGGATCCTAGAAACTAAAAAGTAGTAGTTCTTACTTCTATGTTACACAATTTTAAAAGGACGTTAAAAGGCAACATTGCAAAGACTTTCAAAAGATGACTAAAATGCAGAAATCAGATTCTGGTTTCTGATAGGGACAGATCGATAAGCTACCACGGGACAAGCTAGGGTTGTTAGCTTGCAAAATGCCAGGAAAAACTGTACAGATATATGCTCTTATCCTGTAGTACTTGATAATAAAATTCATTAATGCAAGACGTATATGAGGTAGCCAACTCCCATGGGATAAGAACATACCTACAATCTGCTACATGAGTAACTGCAGATCACTAGTTCAGATTTATGCAATTTGTCTGATTACCTTTGAAATCAAAGCGTATCAGAGCAGGCCATTGCTTTTTTAAGTATCAGTGTTGATAAAACAATGTAATTCTATGTCCCAGTGAAGGATCTGCTTCTTATTACTTTCTCAGAAAAAAAAACGTGTTGTTAGGGACTTAGGTCATGGGCGCTAGAAAGACTTTAATCTCTTCTATTTTCTTCCTTTGTCGCATTGTAGGTTTTGTGGGGCTTGTATTTTTGTGCCAATAGTCTTAAGTTTCTTAAAGGAGCTTACACAACATGACAGCATATATAATATGGTGTTTGTTCCAGCAGGGCCCAGAGACGTTCTTCTACACCTGCAATTGTGGAAGGCAAGCCAAGCAGATGACTTCAAGAGCAGCACTATGTTTCCTTGCAATTAATACACTGCTCATCTGAGAGCAAACTGAAGTCTACTAAAAAAAAATCTCATTTTGGATACCATGCAATTAGCAGCCATCTTGTCTTTCTCAGACAGAGTCCAGTATGAGTGCCAACAAAGAGCAAGCGTTTGCCTACAGCTATCACACTGAAGTATTCGAGATACCGTATTGCAGCCTTTCCTTCAGTTGGAGTGGGAAGTTGTAACTTCGTGATATGCATTGGTAAATGGAGCTGTTTGCTTTATTTGTTTATAAACTGTGTTCTAAGTAGCTGATTAGTCAACTTAGGTGGTTTTACCAAAACAAACAAAAAACCTCACCAAAATCCCTATTATTTTCCAAGTGTCACATATTGTGCTAAAATCCCTCTTCCTGAAGATCTCCATTTGCAGATGCACTTGAAGCATGGCTCTGGCGACTAAGAACTTTTCTGCTGCTTAACCTCCTTTAAAACAGATCCATATTGGCAGCAGCGATTGAAAGACAAGCCAAATGCAAGACTTCTTATGGCATCACTGACAGTAATGATTTAAAGACTTCTTTAAAACAATTTAAATAAAAATTAATTAAAAACTGGCAAGATTTCTTTATAAAAAATTTAAAACTACACTGTATCTTCAAATGCTATGTGAACTGCAAACGTTGCGGGCCAGCAAAACTTGTATTGATACATAAATGTATGTCTTTCCTTCCACCTGCCAAAACCAGACAAATTCATTAAGAAGCCATTCTTATTTCTCTCACCCCATATGAGCCTACTAATGAACCTACTAAAAATTTTTCAAATGAGTTATTTGTCTTTTCAGGTTAGTTACTTAAATAGTACTGACCTAAGTACAACACTCAAAGCAGCTCACTTGCCAAGTTTCACACAAACTACTGATTTGCTGAATTTTGAAGCAAACAACTGCAGTATTTTTCTAATACAGCAAATTTCCGAATTCTGTCTGTGTAAACAAAAAGCAACACTGCGTTTCACTTACAGCATCTTAATCTTAACTTAGCTGAAGTGGGTTTAAAGTGCTTTGGAATACCATATAGCACAAAGGCTCCTAAATAAATACAATTTTAAAAGCACTCTGAGAAGACACAGTCTTTGCATTATTACAGGGATTCACAATCCGGATTATGAACTGCTGTAGATCGCTTTTTATACAAGGAGGAGATCAAGTAAGTATGACAAAGTTTTGTGAGCTAATACAGTACCTATTCAACACATTTCTGAAGTACAAAGCATGTCTTACCTCTGTGATATTTTTGTGTTACTGGTCTTTGTAGTTGCTGGTTTGTCAGGACACAATGACTGCCTTTTAGCTTCATCTTCGTATAACTCTGCCAGGGCCAACTGTAGGAAACAGAACTCTTTTTAGAAGTCTTGTAACTCTAGAATAAGACAAACACTAACGCAAAATGTGCACATCACCAGAAAATTAGAAACATCAACATGAGAAACCCAAGCTACTTCTCCAAATTCAACTTCCTCCGTGCTTTATGAAAAAAACACACAAAGCTTAATGCCATTGTGACTTGGAACTTGTACTCTGCTTTCATTTGGTTCACACTGCATCACTAGCTACGTTCAGCCTGCATTAGATTCAGAACCACAAGAGTATATACACACCTATATATTAAGCATCATGTCATTAATGTTAATAAATTGAAATAGAGTTGCTAGGTATCCCTCTGATAAGATTGGGAAGCAAATAATAAATTTTACAAACATTTTACATAGAAATGGAAAAAACCTAACTCGAATAAGCTTGTACTAGAATTAAGATCCAATTCGTCCTTGCTGGCTTGAATTCAAGACATCACTGCAAATACTTTAAAAAAGAAAAAAAGTT
This sequence comes from Aptenodytes patagonicus, assembly GCF_965638725.1. Classification (NCBI taxonomy): domain Eukaryota; kingdom Metazoa; phylum Chordata; class Aves; order Sphenisciformes; family Spheniscidae; genus Aptenodytes; species Aptenodytes patagonicus. Next base: position 42,577,842 of record NC_134950.1, read on the forward strand.
TTTCACAAAGGTTCCCCAAATGCTGCCATATCACTGGCAAGTTCATTTTTAGGAAGTTGTATGAGGCACATCTAATGTCAGTTTTAGCAATCTTACTTTTCTCCTGAATAATACATTACTTTGCTTGTCAAATCTTCCTTAATCTTGTCCCGAAACCATTTTGTTCACACTATGCAAGTGATATTAACATTTTATCATACACACCAGAATAGGTACTAGGCTACAATTTCATTACAGTTTTATGTAGAAGGAATACACATTAAAATAAAATGAAACATCATCCATCCTTCAAAACACACCACTATGAACACAGGATATTAATCCCATATTATTGTGAGACATTTTCTGCAGGGGAAAAATATGATCTGAGGAATTATACCCATTAAGAAAATTAAACTGAGTAACAAGACAGCTCAAGAAAACCACTGAAGACCTCCATTCTATCTGAAGAGACAAGCAAATTATCTTTTAGATATGTAAAGCTGATGGGGTAAGTCATGGACAATGAGACCATAAGCAGACACTAAAAGGAATAGGCAAAGATCTACCCTGTACCATCCCTAATCCAAAGACTGAGGGATGCTGAGGGAGTGTAAAAGGGCATGGTCAGGCTTCTGTATATTCCTTATACCGCATCTCTTATGGTGCCACGACAAATCAAGTACTGAGCTGGATGGATGGACGGATGGATGGTCAGCATTGGAGGGTAATTCTTTGGTTTTTAACATTAATCAATAATCATCTACCCAAAATGTCTGTCTGCTTCAGTTGACTAACTAAAGACCTTATGAACCAAAAGTATTAATAAAGACTTTATTACTGTTACATATTGTACCAAAGTTAATCTCAACAAGAACCTATGAAAATCCCAAATAGTAATCAAGAAAAAACTATATCCATCTTTCTCTGTTAATTATGTACAATTAAATAAAATAGAGGCAGTCTGAGTTACTAAAAGTTTCACTTGTTTTCCAATCAACTCGTTGCTAAAATATTTTGAACCTTCATACAGTTTCAAAGTCACACACAAAAAAGGAATATTGCTAAAAGTGTTCGCAATTAAGCATTTAAGTACCAATGCTGAGTTACATTTGTGATCACACTCTCTCAAAACTCTTCCCATGTAAACCTGGGAAAAGATCTTGTCCTTAGCCTCACAAGTTTGCGGAGACTGACGTTTTCATGCGGGGAAGGGCACTCCTACCAAATAATCAGGAAACACAACGGCGCCAAAATAACTTCAAGTACAGTTAAAACCCTGCTACTGAAGAGTCGGGAGAGCCCTTCCAGTTCCCTGCAGAGCTGACCACCACACACGCTGACCACCCACCGTTCCCTAAAGTGCCTAGTCCTCTTTCAGAGGCGTCCTTCCCTTCCCAGCCTCAAAATGGGGGAAAAAAGAAAGAAAAGAAGACCGCAGCCTCTGCGCAGAGGCCCGGCCCTGCCTGCCTACGGCGGGGCAGCCCCGACCGGCAACGAGAGGGGCGGCGGAACCGCGCACCGCCCGCTCCCCTCGGGGGCGCCCCTGGCCTTCCCCCAGGCCGCCCCTGAGGGGACACGGCACTTCACCACGCTCGGCCACGCCCCGCGGGGGGAGCGAGACGCCCATCTCCACCCGCTCACCTGCAAATCCCGGGCGCTGGGCGGGCGGCCGCCGCTCCGGGGCTGCCGATCCCTCCGGCCGCCGGCGGCCGCCGCGGACACTTCCCCTTCCTGCTGCGCGGCAGCTGCCCCGCTGTCCGCCATCTTCCGACGGCGGTGGCGGCGGCGGCCGAGGGGCGGGGCCGGGCGGGGAGGGGCGGGGCCAGCGCCGCGAGGCACTTCTGCCGGCGGCGGCGGCTGCCGTGGCAACGAGCGGGGCCGGCCCGGCGTAGCCCCGCCCACCGGGCCGTTTCCAAGGGGACGGCGGGGGCCTGCCACCACCGGGGGAGCTGGCCTCATGGGGGACGCGCGCGTGTGTGTCAGTGAGTCTGTCTGTCTGTCTGTCTGTCTGTCTGTCTGTCTGTCTGTCTTTCTGTGTGCCCTCAGCCTCCCTTGCCCATGAGGGATATTGTGTGTGCGTGTCACCTTGGGTAGCGGGGGCCCAGCCACGTCCCTCCCAGCGGGCACAAGTGGGAGGGTGGGTTTGCCCCCGGCCTTCTCTCAGCACCTGGTGATGGAGGAAGGTTTTTGTCCACTGAGAGGCCTGGGCCGGCCTGGGCCTTGGTGGAGACAGGCAGTCCTCGCTCCGTGGTGTCAGCCCAATGGCCAGAGTGTGCCTGTGCCACCAGGGAATTTCTCAGTCTGCTTTTACGTGTAAGGCTATCTGCAGAACTATAAAGTACCATTGATGATGGCTAAAACCAAACTGGGTTGCTCACTTAAATGCTTAAGCAAACTCAGAGGAGAAAGCGGTATCAGCCTGGCAAATGCCGACTCTGAGTACTCGAAGCGGTGGCTTGTGGGTGCCAAAATACCAGGCTGGTTTAAAAAGTGTGAAATTTTGTCTTCTTTCTGACTCTTACATATTAAGCATTAAAAACTTTTTCTAAATGTGGAAGCTGAGTTTGTTACTTTAATCTTATGGGTTGAAATACTCTGAAACTTTGAGAAAAACACTTGCTATCTTGTCGTAATTTTGTAGTCAGGTACCAAACTTGACAATGTTGCGTGTCAGAAACTAAAACTGGAAACTTAGAAGTAAAAACTTACTTAAAGATCTCTGCTACCTGTAATGTGGTGAGTTAACCCTGGCCAGCAACTAAGTGCCCACCCAGTTGCTCTCTCACTCCCTGCCAGTGGGATGGGGGAGAGAATGAGAAGAGCAAAAGCCGAAAACTCATGGGTCAAGAAGAAGACAGTTTAATAGGTGAAGCAAAGCTGTGTGTGCAAACGAAGCACAATAAGGAATTCTTTCACTACTTCTCATCAGCAGGCAGTTGTTCAGCCACATCCTGGAAAGCAAGGCTTCATCACACAGAACAGTTTTTGGGGAAACAAACACCATAACCACGAGCATCCCACCTTTTTCCTCCTTTCCCTGAACCTTTATGGCTGAGTGTCATGCTGTATAGTATGGGATATTCCTTGGTCGGTTGGGGCCAGCTGTCGCAGCTGTGTCGCCTCCCAGCTTCTTGCTCACCCCCCAGCCTACTCGCTGCAGGGGCAGAGCGGGAAAATGAAAACCTGGATGTTACACAAGCATTGCTCAGCAATAGCCAAAGCACTGGTGTGTCAACACTGGTTTAGTCACAAATCCAAAACACAGCATTTATGGACTGCTATGAAGAAAATTAACTCCATTTTAGCCAGACCCGGTACAATGAACTATTGAAATTTTGGTTGAAACATTTTATGTGCTAATCTGCAGTGAAATAAAAAAATGAGTGCTATAGGTAAGACTTGGAATGACCCTAAATATAGCTAATGAAGAGCAAGTAATGTTTAAAAGTGAATGTTTCAGTTTCCCAAGAATCATAGAATCATAGAATCATTAAGGTTGGAAAAGACCTCTAAGATCATCGAGTCCAACCGTCAACCCAACACCACCATGCCCACTAAACCATGTCCCTAAGTGCCGCATCTACACGTCTTTTAAATACCTCCAGGGATGGGGACTCCACCACTTCCCTCAGCAGCCTCTTCCAATGTTTAACCACTCTTTCAGTAAAGAAATGTTTCCTAACATCCAACCTAAACCTCCCCTGGCACAACTTGAGGCCATTTCCTCTTGTCCTATCGCTAGTTACTTGGGAGAAGAGACTAACACCCACCTCGCTACAACCTCCTTTCAGGGAGTTGTAGAGAGCGATGAGGTCTCCCCTCAGCCTCCTTTTCTCCAGGCTAAACAGTCCCAGTTCCCTCAGCCGCTCCTCATAAGACTTGTGCTCCAGACCCCTCACCAGCCTCGTTGCCCTTCTCTGGACACGCTCCAGCACCTCGATGTCCTTCTTGTAGTGAGGGGCCCAAAACTGAACACAGTATTCGAGGTGCGGCCTCACCAGTGCCGAGTACAGGGGCACGATCGCTTCCCTACTCCTGCTGGCCACACTATTTCTGATACAGGCCAGGATGCCATTGGCCTTCTTGGCCACCTGGGCACACTGCCGGCTCATGTTCAGCCGGCTGTCAACCAGCACCCCCAGGTCCTATTCTGCTGGACAGCTTTCCAGCCACTCTTCCCCAAGCCTGTAGCGCTGCATGGGGTTGTTGTGGCCAAAGTGCAGGACCCGGCACTTGGCCTTGTTGAACCTCATACAATTGGTCTGGGCCCGTCGACCCAGCCTGTCCAGGTCCTTCTGCAGAGCCTTCCTACCCTCCAGCAGATCAACACTCCCGCCCAACTTGGTGTCGTCTGCAAACTTACTGAGGGTGCACTCAATCCCCTCATCCAGATCATCGATAAAGATATTGAACAAGACCGGCCCCAGTACTGAGCCCTGGGGAACACCGCTCGTGACCGGCCGCCAGCTGGATTGAACTCCATTCACCACAACTCTCTGGGCCCGGCCGTCCAGCCAGTTTTTGACCCAGCGCAGAGTCCACCTGTCTAAGCCGTGAGCCGCCAGCTTCTCTAGGAGAATGCTGTGGGAGACAGTGTCAAAGGCCTTACTGAAGTCCAGGCAGACCACATCCACAGCCTTTCCCTCACCCACTAGGTGGGTCACCCGGTCATAGAAGGAGATCAGGTTGGTCAAGCAGGACCTGCCTTTCATGAACCCGTGCTGGCTGGGCCTGATGCCCTGGTTGTCCCGCTCATGCCTTGTGAGCGCCCTCAAGATGAACCGCTCCATAATCTTCCCCGGCACCGAGGTCAGGCTGACAGGCCTGTAGTTCCCCGGATCCTCCTTCCGGCCCTTCTTGTGGATGGGCGTCACATTGGCAAGCCTCCAGTCGTCCGGGACCTCCCCCGTTAACCAGGACTGCTCATAAATGATGGAGAGTGGCTTGGCGAGCTCCCCCACCAGCTCCCTCAGCACTCTCGGGTGGATCCCATCCAGCCCCACAGACTTGTGAGCATCCAGGTGGCGTAGCAGGTCGTTGACTGCTTCCTCGTGGATTATGGGGGGTTCATCCTGCTCGCTGTCCCTGTCTTCCAGCTCAGGGGGCTGAGTACCCTGAGGATAACTGGTCTGCCTGTTAAAGACTGAGGCAAAGAAAGCATTAAGTACCTCAGCCTTTTCCTCATCCTCGGTGACAATGTTCCCCCCCGCATCCCATAAGGGATGGAGATTCTCCTTGGCTCTCTTCTTGTCATTAATATATTTGTAAAAACATTTTTTGTTGTCTTTAACGACAGCGGCCAGATTGCGTTCTAGCTGGGCTTTTGCCTCTCTCATTTCCTCTCTGCACGACCTAATGAGATCCCTGAACTCTTCTTGAGTTGCCTGCCTCTTCTTCCACAAGCGGTAAACTCTCCTTTTTTTCTTGAGTCCCAGCAAGACCTTGCCGTTCAGCCAGGCCGGTTGTCTTCCCTGCCCGTTCTTCTTACGGCGTATGTGGACAGCCTGCTCCTGCGCCTTTAAGACTTCCTTCTTGAAGATCGTCCAGCCTTCCTGGACCCCTTTACCCTTCAGGACTGTCTCCCAAGGGACTCTCTCAACCAGCGTCCTGAACAGGCCAAAGTCCGCCCTCCAGAAGTCCATGGTTGCGGTTTTGCTGGCCCCCCTCCTTACTTCACCAAGAATGGAGAATTCTACCATCTCATGGTCGCTAAGCGCAAGACAGCCTCCGACCACCACATCTCCCACCAGTCCTTCTCTGTTTGTAAACAGCAGGTCGAGCGAGGCACCTCCCCTGGTAGGCTCACTTACCAGCTGTGTCAGGAAGTTGTCTTCCACGCACTCCAGGAACCTCCTAGACTGCTTCCTCTCTGCCGTGTTGTATTTCCAGCAGACGTCCGGGAAGTTGAAGTCCCCCACGAGAACAAGGGCTAGCGATTGAGAGACTTCTGCCAGCTGCTTGTAGAACACTTCATCTGCCCCTTCATCCTGGTTGGGTGTTCTATAACAGACTCCCAGCAGGATATCTGCCTCGTTGGCCTTCCCCCTCATCCTTACCCGTAAACACTCGACCGTATCATCATCACAATCGTTGAGCTCTAGACAATCGAAACACTCCCTAACATACAGGGCCATCCCACCGCCTCTCCTTCCTCGCCTGTCCCTTCTGAAGAGTCTATAGCCATCCATTGCAGCACTCCAATCGTGAGAGTCACCCCACCATGTTTCTGTGATGGCGACTAAGTCGTATCTCTCCCGCTGCACAATGGCTTCCAGCTCCTCCTGTTTGCCGCCCATGCTGCGTGCATTGGTGTAGATGCACTTGAGCTGGGCTATCGATTTCGCCCCCGGCATTGGCATGCCACCCCTAGGCTCATCTCTAGTGAGCCTGGTTTTATCCCCTTCCCCCTTCGAACCTAGTTCAAAGTCCTCTCAATGAGCCCCGCCAATTCATGAGCCATGATCCTTTTCCCTCTGTGAGACAGCTGAACTCCATCTGTTGCCAGCAGGCCCGGTGCCGTGTAAACCTCCCCAAATAAACATAAGACAAAGAAAGAAAGAGAAGGCAGCGAAAGAAATCCATAAAATAAATTCTCAGCAGACATTAGTATTTGCCATTTGGATTGCAGGGCAAGACATTGTGACAACCAGGCTGACTGCAAACATTATGTTCTTTGATATAAAACAAGGGCTTTTATGTATAATGGGAAAGAAGTAATGGTAATAGTACAAATAGGAATCAATAGATCAGTTTCCAATTCAATATTTCATCAAGATGTGGATCCATAGTATCTGCACACAGACAAATTGCTATCCTAAGTGAGGCCCATTGAGCTGACTGGCAGCGGAAAAGTTTTGCAATCCAAACTGGTGAATAGCAAGTGATTACAGTTTGCAGTCAGGATTTCATCTGGAATTGTGGACTGACAGCTAAAATCACTAATTGTCTGGCATTCACACATAATGCTCGATTACCCCCAACTGAGCCACGCAGTGGGACTCTGGTGACTGTGACCTGAACGCTGAACTGAAATACCTGTGAAGCTGCAGCTGGAATAGCCAGCTAACCGTCCTCAGTTGTTTCCAGTGCTGTTCAGCTCAGACACCCACCGCTCTCTCTAATCAATCTGTCTAGACCCTGTTGATGCTAGCTTACATTTCAGAAACGCTGGGAACGGTGGCTAATGGAGCTGGGGTCACACAGGACCTTTCAAGCCAGACTATTAAACTGTGCACTTACGTTTGTGCCTTCATAGTCAGCCAAACCCTTGGTGAGCGCACGGACAGAACGATCTGTTTCAGCCCATGAACAACAGGGAAAAAGCTGTGGTCCGGTACCCAGATCCATCTCAAAAGCCAATGCTACCTGCTCTACACCGATGGCAATATTGTTCTTATGGAGAATGGAGATACGAATGATTGTTTTTTTCTGCAGAATTTTTTTGGGTGTTTGGCAAAGAAGACCGGCACCACTGAGGATATGTTTTTATGTGTGTGTATATATATAAAATATATTGCATATATAACACATTTCACGTAGCTCCCATATTATGAACTATATAAGCTGATCGTGTATGCTTATAAAGAACTCTTACACTCTGCTTTATTTAGGGAAAAAACCCAACTGAATAGAAATAAGATTTCCCTTCCATTGGCTCCTGTACTCGAAGCCTTCATACAGTGAATATGTCAAGAATAAAAATGTAGTCACATGTTGCTTCATTGAGCCTTCCTTGGATTGATATGTGGTGCGCAACTGTTGTCCAAGTGAAAATGTCCTGTGGTGATACAGACTGAATTAGCAGAGGATGTCTAAACTGTAATTGCTTTAAAAGCCAAATAACTTTATTATTAAATCAGTTTTTTATAATTAGGTGTCCCATATTTTGACAGGCGTATCTTCCTTAAACATTGGCATTATTCCTGTCTGTCTTTCTCTGTGATTGCCTCTTCTTTGATTAAGGCTGCCAACAACGTTTCAAGAGATCTCCTGAATATAGATTAGCACATAATTTTTTTCTCAGTGAAATTTGTATAGTTACAGACATCTGGAAATTTAAATCTGTCTATCCCAAGCAGCCATTTTAATTTGCATAACATTATTATTGTGACCAATATCTTCTCACACAGCTATAGATTTAAAACAGTTAATTACTATCTGGCAGCTGTAGTTCCTTAATTAAAATTGGTCCTGTATTTTTCTTTATGTCTGAAATACTCTTCAATTATCCTAGATATTTTTCTCCTAGAGACTAAAACTAGCAGCATTTACAGTATTCTCCTTGGGAGTAACTCAGGTAACGGACAACAAGTCTTTTATTTTCAAAATTTCACTGCAGTGGGTGCTGTCCAGAAACAAATATATAATTAAAGTGTAAGTAAAAAGAACAAAAACCAGTTATTAAAACTCAACCCACCCACCCCCCCAAATTTTGGATGTAACTTAAGAGAGAAGAAGGAAAGAAGAATAAAGTTAGAACAAAGGTAAAATTAATAGTAACTTTCTTAGAAAGATATTTAAAATAAAAGCATTGTAGAGGCTTTAAAAAGAGTGATCAGGATAGGGATAGACAATAAAATTTGTATTTTTAGGTTTATAAATGTTAAGGAACAACCAGTATAAAGGGCTTGCAGGCTGAGATAGAGACCTGATGAAATGCTCATTGAACTGAGATTGAACTAAGACCGGCAATACAATCCCAGGTCTTTGAACTTCAGGTACTGGTGATGCCACATTAAATTTACTGTGTAAACAAAAACAACACAAAAAAATTAAGATACAAATCAGTTACATTTTGGCAAAATGGGATTACCCCAAACCTCAGGAACATAGGGGACACCTTTTTATCTACTAGGGAGCACATACATTTGGAAGGTAATTTTCAGTAACCTACAAAACAGGAATGCAAGTATCTTAAAAAAAAAATATATATATATTTAAAGTGACAAAGGTCTTGGGATTTTTTTATATATATATCTCTAGAGAGACAGAAAGACCAGAGGGTTTAATTAGTTTATTTAGTTTCGGTACATTCCTTAGCTAAACATGGTTTAACTGGCAGCATGTAATCTGCATGCAGTCTGTGGGATCTTCTGTACAATTTGCTACCTTTTTCTTGGGGGAAATAGAGAATAACTGTTTGGATTGGGCTTACTTGTCAAACACCTATCTCTGCTCTTCCAGGAACAGCCTCCTGTCTTCAGTACTCCAAATACAGAGTATTCAGAAAGGTCTGTCAACAATGTTCCTAGGTAAAAAGGGTTCAAAGGAAGATGTCTTCTGGCAGAACCAGGACAGCTGTTGATACTTTGATGTGGTTTTTATGGGAGTTCCCAAAACTTGAGCTTGGCTGCTGTATTTTGCTGAGTTTTCACTACGATAAGGCTAAGCCTTACCTAGAAAATATCATTTTCTTTCCATTTAGCTTTAGTTCAGCTATGACCTGCCAAAACAGTGAGACATACTGTCTCTCCTGAGGCTGGCCAGGATTCGATTTCCAGCAGCTCTGGGCTAGGAGGGCTAGCAGTGGGAGGGAAAGCTAGAGGTAGATATTGCCATGATGTGCACTTTGTCATTACTCTGAGAAGGCACAATATCGTTGCTGAAACTCTGAGAAGTATCTGATGTAGAGATCTGGTAACTGGGGCAGCTAGAAGAGATGTTTCAGAGTTCAAGAGAGCTTTAGGAGTGAGGTTTTTGCTGAAATCTCAGGACATCAGTAGCTCTTGAGAACATTCCACCTTTTGATCCCAAATTCTTGCTAGAGCTGCTTTGACAATTCACTGTGTCTCTCCAGCCTTTAGACTTTGAATGCCTAATTTATAATTGACTTGGTTTCACACAGCATTTCTGTGGTAAATTTCCAGGCTGAAAATGTAGTGGGTTTTTTTTTTTTCCTACCTAACAAAAGAAAACCCGCACTAGAGTTTGGAGAATGAAGATATGTAAGATAAAAACTCTTAAAGGCACTTCTGAAGTCACAGTGAAGTGTGTATATATATATATATATCTCATATATATATATATATCATCTTCTTGATTAGAAAACTTGTCTCTTTCTTACTCAAACACCAAATGAATGAGTGCTGACATAACATTTTTATTTAAATCCATTTGCTTGTTTTCTGCCAAAAATGCGTAGTCCTGTAAGACTGGTTTTGTGAGTAGTGGTCAGCAGGTAATTCCCTGGTTTTATTGCTTCTCCAGGAGCTGCAGTGCCATGGAGCTTGGGCTGGAAAGGGAGGAGTGCAACAGGGAGGAGGACCTCTGTGCTTTGTGGTTGTGGAGTGAACTGTGTTGGAAGGAAATTCCCCATCGAAAATAATGAAGGAACAAGAAAAGGTTTGGGGTGGACACAACGGGTTGTCATGGCCCACGGTCACAATGTGCCAGCTGTTTTGCAACTGATAACATTGTATGATAAATCAAAGGAAATTTCTTAGGGGCTGAGAGATTCACATTTGTATTTAAAAAAAAAAAATCACCACCAAAGCAAACAGAATACAGTCCATTAAAAATATATCAGTATTCCTAATTTCTAAAGCTCTACACTTCTCAAACTCAGTATGTTAAAATACTTTAATAGGCTTTTTGTTGTTTTTGAGATCTAATGTTCTGCCGTTTCATCATCACTTCAACCTAGAATTTCTTCAGCTTAACTGCAATTTGCATTGGATTTTGTTACAGACATTATATTACAATAATTGCAAACCAGCAACAGTGTCTTCATTTTCCCACTGCTGTTTGGTTGCCTCCAAATGTTTCATCACTGACAATGGGGGTTTTTGCTGGATATTCACCTAGGATATTGAAAGATTTAATAATGTATCATTCAGTTATGGGATCTAAAAGTGACAGGTATTTGGCTTTTATTTGACAAGTTACACATGTGCAAAGTTTTCTAACAGAGCAGAAACAGTAGAATAAAATGAAAGATGAAGAGAGAAGAGAAATGAGAAAAAAAGAAAACCCCCAAAACTATGGCTCCAGTTGTGGCATACCAGAGCAGAACTGAACTGCTTCCAGTTACAGTGGACAAAATGAGGCGGGCCACTTCAATACCTCTGAAAGGAAGATACAAGTCATGTGGATCCCTGACAACCTTAACTTTGCAGCTGACACTATGTGACCAAAGGGTTCAAGAACACACAGGAAAGAACAGAGGGATTTAAGGATATCAGACAAATCTTCCACATACAATACATGTGAAATAAAAAGCAAAATAGATATTTTCTTATACTTTTAAAGGTATTTTAAAGTAAAGTCTTTCTGTTCTTCCTGCAGATGCTCTGAAAATCAGGATATTTAAATTAATCCTGTCAGTGCTAATGTATGTTTACTTCATTCTGGTGCTCTAATAGCCATGCCCTTGCCTCCCTCAGGGCAACTAGTGGGTACAGAGGCAAAGTACAGAAAAAGACAAAGGTTTCAGAGGTTTGACAGTTGGTCTGTAGAGCAGCAGATGCTACAAAACAGATTTAAGAGATTGCAGTAGGAAAGCATCTTGATGAGGAAAAGCAGTGAAGGCATATTTACATTGATGTGAGAGCAAGCCTACAGGTGGTGAGTCTGCAACAGACCTCCCACCGCCTCTGCCAGGGGGGAAGCTGCAATAATAAAAATATTAGACAAACCGTTCCACAGAACTAAAGAAGCCAATTCCCACAAATCTATATCCTGCATTCCCTATTTCCATTTCTCCCTTTATACCGCCTCCCATTATATCTCTCTCCAGTTCCAAGCCAAAATATCAGGTTCTTCCCTTCTTCCATCCTCCCTAAGGTCCTTTCAGTACATCCAGCCCCTTCTGTAAGTACCATTAGCATTTTTGTGTCCCCAGCACCCTTGTGCTACAATGTCCCATCTCCCCTGCCATGTCTGTTAGCTACCTGTTCTGACTCATCACTTGCACCATCAACTGCTGTGGCTTGTCCAGAGCCACGTGTATCCTGCATGGCTGGCTGGCTGCCTCCCAGAAGAATGAACAGACTTCATTATCCCTACATTTCCCTCTTCCGATGCATGAATAAGTTCTCTCTGCTTCACCTGGGCATCTATTTGCTAGATTTGGACACCTAGCAAAAAGAAAGTAGAATTCAACTTCAATTTAGTAAAAAAGTTGATATATTGTGTCAGCTAATAATAGAAGTGGAGTGGATCTGATGACTTTTGAAATGTCTCCTGATCTTGAGTTTCTGTATTCCTGATGTTTTTAACAGTAGTACAACCTCATGCCACTCCACTGGCAGTGCCTTCAGGAAAATAACATGCAACTAGCAGTAATTTCATGTGTCTAAAATATGCAGGCCTTCTATAGATACAGCTGCTAGTCAGTCCCACATGAACTTCGGTTTGCATTTGCATTTAATGCTACCTGTCAGCTTGGTAGAGCACCTATTGCAATCCATGGAGAGACCTCAGAAGGGTCGTTGATGCCTCTTTCAGCATGGGATGGATACCTACTGATTTCACTCTGGGGTTGCTGAGGCACCTCAATCTCAGCATGACACGGATTGTACCGTTGCAAGAATAGCAAAGGGGAGTTTCTGGGACAAGCTGTGGCAGTCATATCTGGTCAGAACCACTCAGCTCATCGGGGACATACTCCTGGACGTGACTGTGTTAGGTGAGATGAATCCTCCCTTTGAAATGCTGGGACTATTCACAGTCACAACAGGTGAAATGAAGTGTGTGTATACACCTTTTCAGAATCATTCAATGTGCTGATGAATCCAATTTTGTTTCAGTTGCAAAAATATGATGAACTAGATTACATGTGAAAAAATTATGCAAACCAGAAGTTAACTCTCCAGATCCTCTCTACTGCTTTCACAGCAAGGTTTGCCTAACTCAGGATTTAAAAGATTTGGGTAAGCCTCTTACTCTATTCTCCGTACAACAAATAACATCAGCACAAATTGTTCTGTGTGGTCTCAAAAGAGTTTAGGAAACAACAAACTTTCTTTCTAACGCCCCCCAAGTATTTTTAGAGCTCAAATGAAATGTAAAGGGAAAACTTCCTGACAGCATTACAAAGAAAAAGGGTGTGAGGTACCAGTAGGTGGTGCTGATACAACAGTGAGCAGGATCTGCAGGCTCGACTTTAAAGCCAACACTTCAAAACTTTTCCTCCCAGCTGATACCATTACTACATCACTTTCTAATTTTAAACATTATCGTCTTACTGTTGTGGGGGCTAAGAGCTGGAGCAATGTACCAAGGCGACACAGTACTAAGTTCTATATATATAGAGAACAAAAAGAAAATTTATAGCATTTTGTTCCTCCACTGGTTCATGCAAACAGGTTAACAACGTGTTACATAGTCATGGGAATTCTCAGAAGCTTTGGCAAAATGCTACCAATGATCAAGTTGAGGTGGTTTCTTTTACACAGAGGCATGCTTGAAACTTACAGTTGCATTGTACAGCAAGCACTTGAAAAAGAATTTGTAGAGAAGTAGTCTCTGCATAGAATAGCATCCCTGCCACTTTGAATTGTTATCTGAAATTGAATCATTTACCCTGTAAATTATTCAAAGAAAAATATATCTGCCACAAAGTGCTCTTAACATACGTGTTTCATGGTTACCCAGTTGTGGAAAGCATCAGTTGTCCTTGAGTCTTTTTTCCTCCTGTCTGTCTACCATGGGTTAAGGTGAGATGTTCGTTAGGGAACATCAGTTGAAGTACAGGCAACATTTAATAAGGAATTTAATCCCAGGAAATACTAATTTGCTCTTTAATTTGCTAGTGGTAATTGCAATGAATGAATTTGTTAAATTTCTGTCTCTTATAAGTAGAACTATACACAGTTCTCATGCTTACTTTCACATTATTTGCACTGAGTGTTATAAAATTTTATTAAGTCCCCAGTTCTTTTGGAAACAACTAAAATTTTGTCTTTTTTTAAATAAAGATTCTAGTTGCAGAATAATGCTCAGAAAGACACATCTAGAAAAAGATAACACGTTTCAGCTGTGTTCTGGACCCCAAGGGATGCTTATTACTTTTGGTCTCTGTTTCTTTTATCATTTTATTACTTCTTCCTTCTTGGAACACAGTTTGACCTGATCTTTTTTTTTCTTTTGGAGAGTGAAATTAGAGTGTACCAGGGAACATGGGCAATACTTCATCCCCATCCGCTTAAGCTTCTGACCTTTAACTCAGCGCAAGCTCTAGAAAGTCATCTACAGGCATCCTGTCCATGCAACCTTTCCTTTCATTTATGCATTTTGCATTTCTCATCTTTGGCAGCTCTTTAATCTTCCCTCATTACTGAAACAGTAAATGGAAGCAATGAGGAGGGAAAGAAGAATTAAAGGAGGTGAGTAACAAGAGGCAGCTGTTGACTGCTACTCAGCAGCCACAACAGTATCTTCTAGGCACTTACAGACACATGATAGAAATCTGGATCTACAAATCTCCCTCCCATTAATCTGCATTAGCAGGGACAGCCCATGGTGGAGTCCTAGAACCTGCCACACCGTGCAAGCTGAGAGATGACGAACACCACCTGTGCTGTTACAGTATACATGAACTTTGGGAAAAGACATCACCTGAAAAATATCTATAAAGAAAGAATCCTGGAAAAAGAGGCGTCTCCAGTGAGTCTTTGAAGTGCTCTGTACAGAGCAAAAGCACAGGAATGCCAAGAAAGGTCACTTGGTATGGCATAAGTTGGTAGATTGATGCTTGCAGGTTTCTGCGAACTAGAGCAGCTGGGAGTCAACTGCAACTTATTTTTGGAAGTAAAATGTTTTTCTTCCATTCATTTCCCTTTTTAATATCAGGTTTGGCCCTTGCTCAAATCAGGGTGAAAAATTAAAATCTTGAAAAATATTCATGAGCAAAATTAAGTAGGTCATTTATTTTTAATGATTTCTTGATTGGTTAGTTTATATAGCTTGAAGTAGCTTGAATTTCAAAATAGGTAACTTAGAGGAGGAGAGTTGGAATCTCCCAATTAATAAAGATGCTAATAGATATTTTGACACATTCAAAATGTGGTGTTTTTCCCCCAAAATATTTTCAGGAACAAATATTTGTTGAAACAAAAGCCCTTTCCTCACTAACATGTCAGTTCTAATAATCTGGCATTTTGCAGTTGAAAAATCACTTGAGTGAGAAATTTCTGCCCAACTGTGTTTATAACAGGGGAGGGTCAGGCAGTTCTGCAGTCCTGCCTCGTTGTTCCTCCTCCCTGCAGATGACTCTGAAGACACTCTTGAGGTTCTCCAAATTCACCTAATAATCTAGTAATTCACCTCTGAGTGAAGGCACTATCTTGTTACCTGCCTTGCTGTGGCACTACATTTCAGATTGTCCGATGTGAAAATATATTCTTGTCAAATATGGCTGTTAACAATTTGCAGCCTAGCTAGTGAAAGAGTGTGGTAAAAACAGTCCCAGGACGGACAGTGAGAGGGGTTTGTGTGTACGCTGGCGATGCGTGAAGCTGGACGTCCTCTCATTCACCACTTGTGGGTGAAGAGCTGCTGGCTGCTACAGCACTGACCAGCAACATTAGCAGGACTTACGTTACTAAAAGAATTGCTGAAGAGTCAACTCATGCTTTTGCACTGATTTGCCATTTAGGAGCTACAAGCTGTTCATGGGTCAGCCTGCCTTCAAAAAACAGGTTGTTGGGAGTTTCCTCTAGTGTGTTTACGTAAACTTCGATTCCTCTCTCTGACTTGTTTTGCATTTAAGCAAAAAGCACTTTAAAAAAGGAGTCTTGAACACTCATCATTTTCCAGTATACCGTGTAATGCTACGTAATGAGACACTAGTACAGGCAAAACCTTCCCAAAATGGATATTCAGAGGCAGTGCAGTTATGATGGAGCCAAACTCTCTGGAAAGTCTTTTCCCCATGAAATGCTTTGCACAGTCCAAATCTCATGTGTGGCTGCACATGTAGTCAGTGGCTATAGGGCATTTTTGACCTTGTTTGAAATTACTTGGTGTTACATGGTATCAGCTTCATATTCTATTGGATTTTTATTCAATTTGCTGTCAAAACTTTGCAAGCTTGGGCACTATTAGAATCTGTTGATTTGCTAAGGGACGCTTTTATGTATCTCTATGCTTATGACTGTGGAATTACGTTCAGTATTGCTAGCTTCACCAAGTAGCTGGCATTGGCCCAGTAACGAAAGGTATTAGCAAGCCACAGCGCCTTCAGATACACTGACATTGGTCTAGCAGAGCCAGAGTAAATGCTGTGGGTGAGCTCTATCAACATATCACTTCCAGGAGGGAAACAATAGCAAGATAGAGATCTTTGATCAACAGAGATATATTTTTGTAGTGACACCACTGGCACAGCATGTCTGTGAAACAATTAGATGCTACATTTGTATTAGGAAATGAACCGATTTTTATAGTGAAATAAAAGGGAAAAACATGTTGCGTTACCCAACAGAATATCGCTGCATTAAAGAATTCAAAATAAGCACATTTTTGGCCATTGAGGGTCCTTTCTGGATTTCTCTTATCAGTAATGACATTAAGCTCAATTTGCTTGTCTAAATATCCCCTGAATTTTCGAAACTCCTCCACTTCTGTCTGAATGTGAGTGGAATATTGGATTGCACAGTTGAACTTCTGGATCATTTCACTCATCAGAAGCTGCTTTCGATGCTAACCAAGGAGGCCACTATGTGGAATTCGTATTGGAGTGTAGAGGCTTGATTGCGTGAAAAGCGTATGCTGGTTTAAGGTGAAGTATGGGTTACAGGGTTCAGGATTGTCATCTGTGACTTGATGAGTTGCTACTCATCAACTGCATGGTGACAACTGTTCATGTGTGTTCTTAGTGTGTGATAAAAATAAAGTATCGTGACTTAGATTACCCATCTTTAAGTGAATATTGTAACCTTACAAAAAGTTTAAGTAAGAAAGTTGGGATTTTGATTTAGGGTACGATACCTTAGAATGGGTTAAAAATTAAAGTGTTGAAAGAGGCATAATGTAACAGGAGCGGTTCAGTCATCAGAATATTTATGCTGGTAGCACAGTCCAAAACTTTTTCACATGTAGACGAACTTTGAGAGCCTTCAGGCTGTAATGTGATCTGAACAGGTTAGCTATTCCGCCATAGTTAATTATTGTACCTTTTGTTACGACTGAAGGGGAAGTTTGCTAGAAATCAACAATCAGACTGTACAAAGCAAAATTCAAAATCTGAGCTCTGTGAATGTTGGAAAGTTGAGATTTACAAGCAAACTTTCTTTGTATTTTAATTTACCAAAGTTATCAGTTACGCCAGTATTTAATGTACTTACCACCACATGTCTGAGCAAAGTCAGCATGTCTATCCTCCCTGCAATAGAAATGAACTTTATGACAGAGAGGCTGATTTTTTTCAAAGTTACTTAAGTGGCTACAGACACAGAAAAATTTCTAATGGGATTTAGTGTCTAAATACTTTGGAAAATCTGGTCATAAGTGATTTGCTTAGGATTACCGTGCAAACCTGTGATGGAGACTTGAACTGAGGTTTTAGGTAAGGTCTCTCTGGAAAAGTTCGGTTCCAGAAGCATACACTAATAATTGCCAATTTTTGCAATGAATTTATTTCCATCAACTTCTGACATAGTATAGATTCTCTTTTGTTTTGCTTTTAAATTTGCTAAAATTGAAGATGAAACACTTCCTTCCTGTTACAACAAACTACCTCATTGCATCCTGGAAACTTACTTCTAATACAGTATTTCTAACTTTGTTCATTTTCTGAATATACATTTAACTAATTTGTTCTTTGACTTTGAGAAACCATGGCACAAGGTCAATACCAAGAAGTGGTCAGAATTTTAAATATAGACTAGAGACAGGGTCCCTGTTGACATTTGAAAAATCTGAGCTCTTCCATTAACTGTATGCAGTACAGGTCAGTTAAAAATTAAGGCAGGATGGAATTAAATTACTTCCTTCTTCATGGTTTAAGAAAAGGAAAATGAATCTGAAATTGAAGGGTTTTTTAACAAACCAGTCTAATAGGGCTGAATAAATTAAACTGTCAGACTTTAGTCATTACACATCTTCCTGTGTGAAGCATGGAAATTGGAAGCACAGCCTGTGCATATTATGTTAATACTATTTACTTTACTTGGTATCCATGACGTATCCTGGTGAGTCTAAGCTGCAACAGAATTATGCCTTACAGAAAAGAAAGAGAAATAAGGTTAATGAAACGGCATCTTGGCACTATAGCTAAGTAAAACACATCTCTGACTAGAGTGCTGAACAGTATTTGGGGTATTCATGAGCTATTCTGCAGATGCTATGGTTCACATTAGCATGTATAACACCGAATCATCCTGTCAAAGGACCCTTTTTCTGTTCAACGGCGTAACAAGGCATTGATTGTGATTGTTGGATTATAGAGTCTGTCTACTGAGATTCATGCAAGATGTTAAAATGACACAAAGGGCCATATTCTTCACTAGAATCCAGAAGTGCAACTTTCATAAAATGTTGTCCCTAAAATATAAGGAAAGACTGTACATTTAGATCTGACTTTCTGTTTCATTATGCTTTAGTATTCTGGAGGGTCTTACATGGTGTTTCAATTTCACAGTAAACAAACTTTTCAGTTCCACCAAAAAGATATTTATCATAAAATAATTTACAGAAAATCTATTGATTTTCCCCAGGGTAGAGTATAATTTTGTCATATTGAGTGACATCCTGAAACCTATGTGATCATTTGAGAGTAAGCAACTTCTTTTCAGGTAAAGATGAGACAAAGTTAATGAGTATTTTTGTCTCCTGTACGTCACATTGACTTCAACAGAACAAACACCAAAGCACTATTGGATATTGGATCATTCTTTTATGCTATATAATATAGATCTGATATAGTACAAAGCTGATACTGCAGGAGTTAATGACTATCTCCTGGGCTATGGCTAGCCTCCCATCCCCCATTATGCATTATCAACTAGTTTTACTTTGGAAAAGCTTGACATCTATTATAGTCACTAGAAGACTGATTTAGCATTAGGTCACTAATACAACACATATGCAAGCTGTGGTATGGATATAGAGGTGATGCTCATGCTCGGGTCTTAGCGCTGTAGTGTCATGTGCAGTTATGTGGTGATTCTGCGGCTGAAACAAGAATGACCTTACTAAATTTGCTTCAGGGTCAACTCCAAGGGTCACAACATTGCAAAGACAGGTGAGGCCATGGCACTGGGAGCCACCGGTTCTGCAATGTGGCCGTCAAGTCCAGTTGCAGCTTTATGGGAGAATGACATGCTGAAAGGGCTTTTACGCCTATTAGCGCTAACTGATATGCCATGCATGCACCTCGCTGTGTAGTGAGTGAGTAGACCACCATTGCTCAGCCCTGCCGCCAGAACAGGGCATACGTCCGAACAGATGAGAGAGGTTGCTCCCTCCAGCCAGCCACTGGCACTTGCTCCCATCTTCTCAGACCAGTGCCCAGGGCTTCCAGACCAAGGCTGTGACAGAGATGCTCTGCAGCACGACTGGAAAGGGGCAACAATGCCTTTTCCTGGCCACAGGAAGAATTTTCTGACTCTGGAAATATCAACACATAAAAAGAAAGTTTTTTTTCTGACTGAACAAAGTATAGGAGTGTTCTGGCAAAAGTGAAATGGTGAAAAAACGTCATTTCAGAAACATTGATCTGTTTTCATTGTATTCTTTTGTTCTCCAAAATAAGGCACAATAACCATTTTCCCCTACTTGGGTCCCCAGAAGCATGGGCAGACAAGGCTGTTACCTATTAAATAGGAGAGTCCTTAGCTGGTGTTGCTGACTGTGAGAGTTCCAGATAGGTCAATGGACTGGCCCAGACATGTACAAAAATACAGAGAAGGGTAAAAAAAAATATATTTAGTAACAGTAAGTGTGGTGAACAGGAGATGGGGAGAGGTGGAGATATTCTTGTGACTTTAAACGGGCCAGTATGTCCCTAAGAGAGGCTCAAAATTCATGAATTTGATCTGAGAACAACCGAAGTCATGCTCATTTCTGCAAATAGCATATTTGATGCCAAAGAAATTTCTGAAAGAAGTTAGGAAGCTGAGTACCTTACCAATTTTCTTGCTCTTGGTGTGCATCTTGAAGGTTGTATTATGGTACAATTTGGAGGCGGATATTTCTGTTGAAAGAAAGGAGAATTTTCTAAACCATTGGTCACAGACACAAAATGACCTAAAATGAAAGTGGAATGATGGCTCTGTTGCAATGTCATATATAAGAAATCAATTTAAAAGGGATATAGAACACTGTTTTGAGAAAATTCTAAAATATATTTGTTTTAATTAGACAAAAACTGGCTAATGAAATTATTTGCATTTAGCACTGTGGAATGCAGTGAATTAATTTATACATAACACATTAATATTTCTGTTTAAACCAGCATAACCTACTCTTAATTTGCTTTGCTGATCAAAATATACAGCTGTAATAGATTGGGGGATGAGAGGAAATTACCAAGTTCCAGAAGGCTGTTTCACAGCATGTTTTACTGAGTGAAAATTTGGGCAAAGCATCTAGAGAATCTAAAATATGAATTCTCTTTATTAACAATATGTTACTTCATTGACTTTAGGTTCAGCAACAAGTAAGACAAAGTTATGGCTGGATAAATGTAACATATGGAAAGAAGAAAAAAACCAACTCTAATTAAAAATAATATAGACCCCGGGATACTACATTTGTTAAAAGACATGGAACAACAAAGGAATTTAGGTGACTACCTCATAGGAAACCAGGGAGAGAGAGAGACCTTTAGGGACACCTCAGTTACTTTTGCAGCTCTATGACTTAGTGATGAATATGCTTAATATACACTTCGTTGATTTTGCCATTTCATTTTACAATTTCATTTGAACGGGTGGCGGGGAGTCCCAAAATTCACTTGATAAGAAACATATTACTGCAGAAGAGAAATATCTGAGAAGGAAATAAGATTATGCAATATATGTGTCACTTAGGAGGTTGTACTCTAATTAAAAGACTTAATCCTAGGCAAGTTTACATAAGAAAGGAAGAAATCATGGAAGCTCAGTGTGGTTTTGTGCAATGCTAATTTTATTGGACTTTATGCTTTTGTCCAGACAACATACGTGGGCTGTAGAATACAAAACAATGCTGGAAAAGTGCTGTGCATCTGTGTCACTTTGTTCTGAGGAACTGACAAATATGGTTCCCACCAGACTTCAAAAGACCAGTCTAAGTGGTTTAAAGACATAAAACCCTGAAACTCTATAAATACACATGAAGTGTTAAAATAAAATTTTTAAAACCAAATAACAGAACCTTTCTATAATCTACAAGTATTCCGCTACATAAACAGACCCCCTCCATGGGGTGGAGAATGTAAAGGGAACAAGTTGCCCTTGAAGGAATGCTTTTACAGAAAGCTGGCATTTGTGTTAAAATTGCTCTTTAATTCAGACTGCACCAATCTGACAAGCCTTGCACCGCTGTGCAAGACACAGCAACTGCTTATTGAGCAGGGAAAATGTCAAAAAGCAACATGATTTATTTGCCAGGAATATGGGAAAGGCACTCAACACTACAATGGACTTGACCTAAGGCCCTTTAAATTTAACAAGAGAATTTTATAAGTCCTGAGCAACTACACGTTCAGGAAAATCATGGGGAAGAACAAACCACTTCATCAACCTGTCCTGACTACGCTGGTGCATTGATGTTGTTCTGCTTATTGTTTTCTCTCTAACCTCCATCTGGTGCTGGTAGTAGCCAAACGCTGATATTCTCATTTACTTTTCTGATTGAACAAAATGAGCGGTTTTACAGCCCCATATCCTCCTCTTACAACAGCACTGGCAACAGCGTTAAGGGTTCTCTGTAAGTGCTAGGCAAAACCCTGCATCCACACGCCACTGCAGTCAAAACAGGCCATCTGAAGCTGTTGCACCCGGCTGTGCTCCAGAGATGAAACTTTGGGCAAAAGGGCCTTGGGAAGGGAAAGAATTGTGGGTTTTCCTCCACATGGAGGAGTTTTTTTAAAAAGGGAAGAATTCAGAATATTGCATAGGGATGTGGGGCTCTTCCTTTGAGAAGGTACCCATGCACTGAAAAGGAATACAGAGCATTTTTTTTCTCGTAAGTTAAATAGAAGGTGCTGGACTGTGTCCCTGAGGCAGTGGGAGCTCGTGGAGCTGGAGCAAATAGGCAGGTGCCAGCGGGAAATCCAAATAAATGCCAAACCTGGGGGTCTGGCCATGTTGTTGTCTGGGCTACACTCAACAAAAAAGTATATCTGGATGAGGTACAGTGACTGGCATTTTCTAAGCATCAAGGGATTTTGGATCTAATATCTTGCAAACCCCCAGCAGCAGGCCTGATTCCCCTAGCTGCCCTTGAAAATCCCAGCCACTGGGAGATATATGTTATTTCTGGAGAAGGATGGAAATACCCTACCTGCACTGTAAATATTATAGCTTTGAAAACAATACAGTGAAACCTTTCAGGTGGTCCAGTCTTGTCTGCTACAGTGGTTGGATTGAGGTGGGGGGCCTACAGTTTGAGGCCTCCTGCAATGTTTTGTGTTGACATAACAGTAAGTGTTGGGCCATGCAAATGCATACGGAGAAGAAATGCCTGCGGTCTCACTTTTTCCTAGGTATATACAGTGCATAAATATTTCAGCTCTAAGTGCTTCATCTAGCAGTCTTCCCTGTGTTTCCTTTGTGAAATGTGGTAGGGCAGAGGGATTTGTCCCATGAAGCACCAAATGAACCCTGCTGCTGTAAGGGTATGTATTACTTGGATTTATTTTTCAAGTATTATGATTATTTATTCTATGAGCCAAATTTATTTTGCGTTATGTCTGAGGCTAGAGTCAAGGTAGGACTGAACCTTGACATTTTAGCAATATTTCACTTTATAAACTTAAGGCTAAGTTTGGTGATTTTTATTATGTTAAAAAAATACGATGAAGAGAATGGATAACTTTTTTGCCTCTTCTTCCCATAGATATTTATACTGAGATTCACCAAATGCAGCAAAGCCTTAAAAGCCCATACAACAGCTTATTCTACTCTGTTCCAAGGATATGTCATGTGGTTACATACTGAACAGGGCTATGTGCAATAGAGCAGACTTAGCTGAGATGTTGTTATCCTGAGAAAATGTTATCCTTAGCTCTGTAGGCTAACAACATTAGGAGACAGAAAACACTCGTGGAAGCCAATATGATTAAATCACTACTTGCTAGTCATGATCACGTTGCATGTCATGTCCAAAAATATCAATGCAGTTACTGAAGGTAGGACTAACAAAGAATGCAAGTGCCACATCTTAGAGGGAGGAGAAAGTATCAGACTTATCCCCTCCTTTTTTTTCCAGGCTAAGAAAGAAAAAGTTTTGATTAAAGGAAATGATATCATAGGACTTTTCTCAGCGACATTCAACATAGAGACTAGAAAGTTCAGCAGTAGAAATGGATCAAAACATCAAGTAGATATTGTTAGGAAGTCTAGCTTTTCCAAAAAGTTCCTCATGATTTCCATACTAATTAACCGATAGAAGATGATCCTCATTCTCTGGCAAATTAAAACACTTTAACAACAATCACTGTGGGCTACAAGGTACCATGCAGTGACTTGTAATGTGTCACCTTAGGTCCAGATTCAGTCTCACTGTGCAGTTGGCTCTGCCACCCAACACAGCTGGGCTGCATCTGGCCACCAGCTAGTAAAACCCATGTAACACCGGGCAGCAGTGCCTGCAGTGACCCACGCAGGCACTTGGGTTCCCGTGAGTCCAACTATCTATGCAAGAACCTCCATTTTGTGATGATGAGTTGTATGTAAACTGATATATTAAAGAGGCCAAGTGTCACTGACTTGTCAGTGACAGTCACTGACTATGCTTGTGCTTAGCATTTGGCTCCTCTAGAGCAGATTTTTCCCGGAGACCCCATTGAAACAGTCCAAAACAGAGCAGGCTAACAATTAAGTAATGTGGGCACCCAGGGCTCTGGTGTCTAAATTCACTTCTATGCCCTCTTTTGTTTAGCATTATAGTCCTGACCGTACAGTACAAAGCAATTCAGTTATGTTATTCCAGTCCTTATAATCTGCTACCTTTATTCCATTGTAATGTCCTATTTGGCATGTTACACACTGATGTGTATGTTATTGTTGCTTGAAAACAAGAAATAAAGGGACACATTCCTCACTGCGTGTATTATTTAAAATATTTGTATGTGTTCTCAGGTACTGAATAGTATGTAAACAGATGTGTCAAAGATATCAACCTGTGAACATTATCAGCTGTCAGAAAAAAATATATACATGCTATATAATGAAATTCAGAGCAACTCAATCAGTTACCAGGCAATGCTTTTAAATGTATCCATTGCTAGTGATGAGACTTTAAATTCTTTCTACCGCCATGCAATGAAATGAACTAAACTGGAGCAAATATAATAGACACCAGAGGTATAATAGCTATTGTAGCCTGTTGCAAAAGGAGATGGTTTCCTTAGCAATAAGAACGATGCCAGAAGAGTACCCTTTATCTTCTCTTGCTTTCTTTTCAGTAAATTCTCATGTTTACTGGCTTGCATGAAGAATCAAATATCTACTATCTAGCTTCAACTGACGTGAACAGATGCAAAATGAATAGATTTCATACTGATTAGCCACTAGCAAATTTTACGAGTTCAGGCTCTGTTTAAACTTAGAAATATTAATGATTTTAATGTTAGTGTGCATTTCCTGATTGATGCTATGGGAAAACACTTGCATTATGTAACTGGCACGACATTTGAAACGGTGAGCATCAGCATGCCGTCTACATTGATTTCAGTTCCCATACTATTAGGTCACATGAATGCATTTAATACTTAAGCCAAATTCTCAGTTTTCATACTTGGGGGAAGTGGGTAAGAAAGGATTCATAGCGTCTCCCTATCCTAATAGCGATTAGGAAATCAATACCTTTCAGGTACAAATTAATTTCTGTATTCTTATGTGGAAGCTTTTTATGAAAAACCATGCAGGATTTCTAAATGCTTGATTCGCATAGGACCTGATTCTCATTTACACTGATACCCAAACACTGTTCTGGCAACATGAACGAACTTTAAACCATATACATTTTATTCTCAAAGTATAAGAAAAACTTACTTGTTATTCCTGAACACAAATGAAGTATGTTCTTCGTAGAGATAACGTATAAATCTATAATACAGATTTTTTAAAAAATAAGTGAGATTCTGTGTTAAAAAAACCACATACAAATGTAAACATTCTGTATTACTCTCCTTGACAGAAGTAAACAAAACCAATCCTCTCCCTGCATGTCCCTTAGCTATAACTTGTTTGATTTAGTTATGAGCCTTAGAGCACTGTGTTGCAGGATGTGCGGTGCTGTTTTTTTTAATAATGATCATAAAACATTCTGAGCAAAGATGAGGTGCGCACAGCATACATCCCTACTGTATTGAAAATGTATTCAAAATTGTATAGATAACACATTCTGAAAGAATCTGTACCTTGTGGGGTGAATAGGGCAAGGGACTAAAGAAAATATAGGTAACAGTGGACACTGCACAAAGCAGACGGAAAGTCACACTGAATTACAATGCCACAAGTGGTCTGCAGTGTTGATGGTCAGGAAGAGTATTTTGCTTCCACACTGAACAAATGCAATGGCAGTCTGATGCATTAAAAGCACAGTGCGTGACTTAAATATGGCTTAAGAGTATATGCAATGCTGCCCAGTGTTTTAGCAAGTCCAGTAAACGTGCACTTCAGTATGAACCAGAAGTCCCCATAACTCAATAAACATGAGAAACCCTGATTCCAGTTTCTCTGAAATGCTTACTATGGCTGAAAATATACTAACTATTTAAGAGCTCTACATTATTATGTTCTCATTCCTGCCATAACATGTCTGTGTGTGGCTGAAAGACAGTGTTATAATGCCTTGTTGGGCAATGGATCAGATGGCAAACATGGATTGGCCCCTGAGCCTTTGAGACACCTAGGAAACAGTCCTGCTTTTGTGGTATGAAGCAGAGATGAGTTTAATTTGAAAAGAAAGCTTTCCTATGAAAATCTGAGCTACAAAAATCCTAAGGGAAACGATCAGATGGATATTATCTCCATCAGTGTCCTCTTTTCCCGTGTGCTCCATCTTCCAAACCAGCTTGAAGCAGACTCCAAAATTTGATAAATTCACATGAAGTCATCAGTCTCAGAGCCTCTCAGAAGAGCTTGATACAGGACTCCAGGCTGTTGATATTACTCTGTTGCGTTTGAAAGGATGAAGCTGACAACAGCTCAGGCACGTTTCAGGGGTTGAGAACATCTCTCACACTCCATAGAGGTCATTGAAGTAAAGTATTCCCAATACAATCTTTTTGTCAGGAGTCTCTAGCTGATAGTTTATTTTTCCTGAAGATGGACTTCAGCTTAGACTTTTCTGGCACGACATTTAAAAATCATAGCCCTTGACCCTTCCAGAGTTAGTTCACCTTCTTTTTGCAGGCTCTTACTCCATGCGTTGAAGGCAGCAATCATTGCTTTTGAGTCACTTCATCAGTCAGAGAGATTTCCCAGTTTGTGTCCACATGTGGATATATATCCTCCATTATAGGGGGAAAAAATGGTTTCATTTTAATGGTTTCATTAGATAGAAGACTAAAGCATTCTCCAGCTCTTTGCTCTCCATAGGACTTCATTTTCTCTTTAGCCATCTAAAATTACATTGTAACTCTTCATTTGATCTCTGTTGGGGAGTGTCTTGATGCAAGAGATAGCACAAGCTGTATGTATGCTCTTAGGGATGCTTTTCCTGTCTTTATTTACAGTGTCTTTTTATTTCCTAGTACTCCCACACTGTCAATTGTATTGTTGATGTTTGTTGATACTGTGATACACGCTTTTCTGAGTCCATTAAATATTAATCAAAGAATTTTTTTTTTTCTGAAGAACACAGACAATTCTATAGCTAGTGATTTTTGATGTTTTAAGTCATATAACACCAGCTTTCAGTGCTTTTTCTTTTTTCCCTGCTTCTTTATTTTACTTTTTCTTTCCCCCTGCATTGGGGTTGGCCAAGGATTTGCTATATCTATCAAAAATTATGTGAGAAATGAATCACAAGAATCATTTCAGACCCTAAAAGGGAAGTCCCATTTTTATATCACCTTTTCTTCTCCCAGATATCCCACCATGAATTGTGGGATATACTGTGTGACTAGAGGGTGTCCTAAAAGTGCCTTGGAAGGACCTGTCATACTGAGTGAAGAAAGGGGTAGGTTCACTCAGTGAGGCATTTTTTGCCAGACAGTGTTACAGGAACGAGGGGGCTATGCCCAGTTGTCACCCCACAGCAGACCCAGACCCAGATGGCCAGTCCCAACCCAGCTCATCCCACAGGAAAGCTCCACACACAGCTCCACTGACCTTCACACCTCCTCCTCCTCCAGACTGTCAGTCGCCTGCTCTGCTTGCTCCATAGGCATTCCTGAGAGGTAACTATATCTTTTTATCATCTCTCTAGCTTTATTGCAGGCCTCACTGACTTTAGAGTTATTCTCCTACCTTCAGCTCCAAAGCTGAGTGCCCTGTCCCAGATGGTGAGAAAAGAGGCCACCAGCCCCACCGTGGAGGATAGTGGCTTGGTGGAAGTGCTGTGGCCTCACTGATCAGGGGAAGATGCAGCAGCCCATGGGGTGACTACACACAAAACATGGGGCCCAGGCATGCCTTCAAAAGCCTAGCAGCTTTCAAAGATTATGGGTAGACTAGTCCCCTTCCACAAAGGTCCTTGTCGAGGTCTTTGGAGAGGAAGGAAGTTGTGGACAGAGGACAATGTGTCGAGACACTGTTGAGGCTGCTCTGGTTGCTGAGAAAGCATAGCATTGGTGAAATGTCACAACCCGTCTGTGTTGATGCATAAAATTCCCTTTCCGCCTTCTCAGACAGTTCACAGCATCATGGGAGAGCGCTCAAAGGGAGTGTTAGGCATTACTTGAAGAGGTGATAGTGCTTAGATTGGGTAGTGGCATTTCCAGGTTTTCAGATGAAACTTTAAATATCACAGCTGGTAGCATTTCTAGCATCAGTTGCTAAAACTACTGTGGTAAACCGAGTTTTCCCTTCTTTCTGCATTGGATAAATTGTATTCCCTTCAGCTTGCTACATGCTGAATATTCAAGACCAGACTTCAAAAGCTGTGTTTCTGTCTGAGCAGCACAGACATTAAAAATCTCCTGACTAATATATGTAGTAGCTTCACCTTTCTGTCCTTGGCCACGATTTCCCTGCCTCCAAATGCTGCAGCTGTGTGATACCGCATGAGCTACCTGTCCTCTTTTACCCTTGAAGTAGCTAGAGGTTGTATATCATTAAAATACACTTTGGCATTCTTTGGTGTGTGAGGGACCTATGGATATGCATTATTCAAAAAAGAAAAAGCTCTTCCAAGACCTAGCTAGGTTTAGCTAGCTGCTTGCCTAGCCCTTCTGGAAAGCAGAGGGAACTCGCACCATAACCACGACTCAAAGCAAGCACTCTCAGTGATGTTGTCCGATGCATTGCATTTAGCAGGCAAAACTAATACAAAACCCTGACTAGCACAAAGTCACAGAG
Organism: Aptenodytes patagonicus; assembly: GCF_965638725.1. Lineage (NCBI taxonomy): Eukaryota > Metazoa > Chordata > Aves > Sphenisciformes > Spheniscidae > Aptenodytes > Aptenodytes patagonicus. Next base: position 42,606,440 of record NC_134950.1, read on the forward strand.
CATTCCTGTCACACAGCTTCTGCAGTTTCTCTGTTGCCAATGTCTGCGATATTTTTTCCATTGTGTAAATATTTGTTTTTTATATAAACTCTACTTTCATCACTTTGGCTGTGTTTAAATCCACTGAAAGTGGATACTGCCGCAGTGTAGGTAATTGGAACGCCTTTTGATATCATGTGAGGAAGTTCAGTTTTAGGCCACACCAGTCCTTTGCTGAGTGTGATCTGTAATATTGCCTGTGGAGTTATTCCTGCCTGGCAGAAGGACTCCATTAGGAGGTGATGCTATTACAAGTGCCTTTTTACCTTCACTGTGATCTCGGAGGGACAGTCTTTTATATTCTCTCAGACTTCCTTAGGAACTACTCTATCTTTGCAGAGCTTGTCCTGCTCATTGGAAGGCAGAGGCTCTTATAATTAAAAATCTGGCTAGGAGCTGTTCTGGGGAAAGGTATATCCCTCCAGAATGAGATTTTTTAAAAAAGTCTAAAGAATATGTTTTGTCTCCCTCTCTTTTTAAAAGCACTTATCCTGGTGATTAATTAGTATGATCTGGGAGCACATGGCAACTTTTATCTGAAGTCTCATATTCCAGGCTGAGGTAAGTGTTCTAATGAAGGAAGCAGGAACAAAACACCAGGAAGCTTAATTTGGGACAGATAAAGCTGTGCGGGTCAGAGAAGATGCCACGCGGGGTAAAAGCAGTTTGGGGGAAGGAAGCAGCCACTGGAAACAATGAAGCTCCCTTCTGAATGACTTTCACAAGGGAGAAAAAATTGCAAGCAAAGTGGTGAGTGGGATTAGAGCAGTCCTCAGGTCCAGGACCTAAAAGTTCAGAGCTATATGTCACTGTAGGTACAAAGCATTTATCTATCAGTACAGCACAGCTAGCTATCTGTACATGAGCTGGGTACTTCATGTACAGCTAGGCATCCTGGAAGTGCCTGCGATTATTTATTTCCACATGCAGGAACATCATTTTGACAATGGAACCTAGAAATTGAACCGTAAAATGTATTTTTTGAAATGCAGAAATGAGCTTTTCCCAAATTATATAAATTGCAAATGGGCATGAAGGGGAGCTGATTTTCTACATGAGTGAACATCCAGTTTCAGGAAACTAAAGAGGATGAGGCTTTTGCTGGGTAACAGGATCCTGACAGAAACCGCTAGTTCACGAACACTGCAGTGAACCTTATGGTTCACATGACCTTGTTGTCTATGAATCAGGATGTTACAATCTGCTAGGCTTTTTTTTTTTTCTTTTTTAAACTCATGGCAACAATGATGCATCAAGTTAGCTTTTATATCTAATACAGTTTCCTAATTGAAAGAGTGAAAAACTTCTCTCCTCTACCAGGGGTTTGCATACAGGTGAAACATGCCAACAAAGCAGATAAGCAGATGCTTTCATTGAAGTCCCAAGGTTGCAGAGGGATTATCTCTCTACCTGCGTCAAACACACTGCAGTGAAATAGGGGTTCTTTGTATAAATAATGAAGTGTAAACTAAAGGCTGCACACCCCCAAAGCAGCCTAAGTGCAAAGCTAAATTAGCTCCATTCACTGTGGACTTAAGAGTTCTGTGGTTCCTTAAGAGTTTATAAAACTATTAAATTAAAGTTGCCTGGACCCATTCCATGGCAATGGTGACAACTGGAACCAAATATCCCATGTTATACTCTCTTACCTGGTAAAACAGGTGAGCTGCCTGTTGGGAGTGGTCCTTGGCTTATAGTATCTCCCAAACTGCGCCTGGGAACTGTGAGAGAAAGTGCAAATTGGACAATGCCAAAAACATGCCAGAGACCCTTCTAATGTTTAAGAGTATATATTATTTCAGTTCCTGTGCCTGGGAACACTCCTTGGTGTTGTTTCAGTTATTAGAAGAGAGGTCTATGTATGAGTTTATTTTTTATGACCTATAAATGTTTGTTTTTAAGAGAGGCTGGGGTTACACACAACATCTACAGTGGAATTTGGAAGAGCTTTTTCATTCCTGGGTGACTAAATTGTTTACTACTGTCTCCCATGCCTAGCTCTTAGGCTAAAGTTTTCTGGAAGTGCAAACAGATGTAGGGGCTTGTGTTAGTAAAGAAACTATCACATTTTACTAATGCCATGCAGTTTTTGAAGGGAAGTTTATAGTGCTCATTATTAGATGGATGGACATACATACTGGGATAGCTTTTTCTTTTTCCTAACAAAGCTAGTCCGTGGAGCAGTTTCAGATGATTGTGTGCGTTTTTTCCACACTGTGTTGGCTTCCATTACTCGTAAAATAGCTTGGATGAAGATCTGCTTTAGAAAAGAAGCAAGATTAAATACAATTAAGAACTAATCTAACTTTTCCTAGTAATAGGTTCATCTAGAAACAGGTGAGCCTCGAGAAAAGCTAAAGGTGAGCTGTTGTGAATCCTCAAACAAAATAGACACTTTATCCATTAGATTCACAGCCTTCCTACAGGAATGTACATATGTTAAAGTAGTCTCAGGAGGGCTGTGATATTATTCCTTGCTAGCAGCAACATCATGCTGTGAATTACAAGTAAAAACATAATTAAAATGGAATATGAAACTGCATGGTTCCCATAGGGCTGTTGTACATATAATATCAAGCTTTCTCTGGACACACCTAGAAAATGCCACGAAAGATAGAACTAAAAAAAGGCATACATTTATATCTAGGAGTTATTTTAAATGGATCACCTACTTGTGTATATAAATATATTTTAATTGTGTTTTTCTGTACAGAAATTTAAGACAGTTAAGCATACGTGCATGTCCTTAGCTGTGTAAAGTTATGGTTTACTCATTATCCATCAGCTTCAACTCCGCAGACAAAAAAAGCACTGTTTGTCTTTAAGTCACTACTGGGGGCATTAAACTATGCCAGTACATTGCAAAGACAGATTGAAGTTATCTTTGCTATTATTCAGGACGTGACATGGAAATGAAAAAAGTTTCTATACGCAGCATGTGTTGGTGTTTATATCCTGACCTCACTCAAACCCATGGCAAAATTCCCATTAATTTCACTAAGGCCAATACACCAACCAGGGGATCATTTGGAAACAGTTACAAGAACACAACTGAAATCATTAAATCTGGTTTGATTCACCTCAGCTGTTACTCACCACCTTATCTTATGGTAGAACTTGATAGAGAAGATCAGAACTGTTCATTTTAACTGAAATAAAGAGATCCACGTAGCTAGAGGAACTGTATCATTCATCATTCTGAATAGCTACCACTTCTGCTAGACTAGGTTTATAACTGCAGCGATCAGAAGCCCAAATAACTTTAGGTGATCATCCCTTTAAAAAACTTGGTTTGGGGAGTCTGTATCGAAATCACACCAATACGGATGAATTCAGATAGGTCCAAATGCTCCAAGTCCAACAAACACAGACAGGTTCCAGTCTGGTAACCAAATAATCACTTTAGCATGGTGCATACATGTACCCTGCCCATTTTACTCTGAGATCAGACAAAAGAGTGGTCCACAGACCCCTGAGGCCTGTGGCAAACCTCTAAAGCATGCATGCAAGGGCTACAAGGAGAGAAAGTCTTCTCTTAGATGACTTAAATTCATCAACTGACAGTCTACTAGTTGAAAAACCTCTGAGCGAGCATTTCTGACCAGTCAGTGGGAACTCCCTGTTCCCTCCACATTCCCCTGGGTCCAGCAAGGGGTGACTATTGCAGTAGTAGAGTGTTTGGTAGCCATGCATATAGGTACATGTAATACAATGATAGCTTTGGCCACAGAGAGTTAACAGGCGAGGTCCAAATGTTTAAGAATAGGTCTCATTGGTAAATTGTGAGCATGTGTGTAATTGTGGGCAGGATTGAAGCCACAGTTAGGAAAAAGGCATGATTTCAGTCATCTCACTGTGGCTGCATATAGTGTAATGACAAAAGCAATTTAGACCATGGAAGTTAAGGGGTTTTATTGACTAGATAGATCATGTTGTACTGTTCCCATGTGGTCCTGTAAGCACACCATCAGCCAGCTAACCCGGCTAGCAGCAAGTGTAACTCAGACGGATTTAATGAGATATATTTAAAGTACATTCACAACCAGGTTCAACACACAGGATTTTTTGTTTTCCCCAGGCTTCTGACAAAGCCTGTGACCAGCTGTGAAAGTTAATTGTATGTTATGCTGTAACTGGCTGGGGCTGGCAGAGAACTTTTAGCCTATGGTATATTTTTGTCCCTTGGCAGCAACACAAAAGGAGGGAAGATTGAATTTCATTTCCCCCTGATTTGATATATCACTAGTATGGCAATGTGTTGGGACATGTTTTTATGTTGCAGTGAGTTGTAGATGTGCTCTTCAAGATTTTGTCTTTTTGCTTCCATAAAGCAGAATACAGATTTTCAAGGGTTCATTTTCATACACATTTAGCCCAAGTAAATCCTGCTATAGTGTTTGCCTAGTTTGCCACTGCGGTAAACACTGAATAAAATTTTCTATATTCTTTTATATCCTTAAAAAGGACTTGTTTTTCTCATCCAAGACAACACTTGCCTTTTTTTCTGTTTCGGTGATTTCACTTTCAATTCCAGGTAATGTGCCTTTGCGCATCTTATCATCCCTTTATTAATACCACTGTGATACTCATCTACTCCAGTTAAGTGGCTGGTGGTATTTGCATTCTAAACCATCCTATCTGGGTTTTATTGGTTGAGCTATTTAAAATCATAGTGGACGTTTTGAGTGGTCTGCTCCAACAGCAATTATTACAATCAAATTATTTATTACAATCAAATGATTTAAAGTCTCCTTTTCTCTGGCCTTGTGTGTAGTCCCTGCTGCAGCTTCCCGGAGACTACTCAATCACATCAAAACCAGAAGAGCAGTTAACTTTTTTTTGTGGAGTTTATATTAAGAATGTGCTTGAGCATTCCTTATTTCATGTTGGGTTATGGGTTTGTTTCTTCGTTCCTGCAAGCCCATAGCTTGGTGGGTCTTGCTAGAATGGGTGGGAATGAATGGATCAGGTGGCATGGGCACACTGAGGGTATTAATTTTCTTGTGTTTCAGAGGTATCTGTTTTTTCTTTCATCAAATTGACATTTTACCATCAAACAGCAGAAAGACATAGTCTTCTTTTCCCGCTTCCCAACACACCTAATAGATCAAATTTTTGTGAATGTAGGTTAAATATTTACAAAATAGTAATTACAATAGTGTGATTTGAAAGTTACAAGCTCATTGAATTGAGTGCCCTTAGGTGAAGAATTTTAAGATATTTCACTGCAAGGGTCTCCATCGTAGATCAATTTTAACCTGTCCCCTCTAGATTGTTAAGATGCCAGCTGAGGGACTTTACAAAGAGTATGTTCAAAGTTATTAGAGGCAGAATAAAACCAGCCCCCCAAAAAAACCACAGTCACCTAATTTAAGTTAAAAAAAAACAACAGGCTTTCTGGTTGCATTTTGAACCTAAGCTGTATAGTCATCAGTTTGATCTAAAGTGGATCCTATTAGACCGACTTGGGGTTTGTCTCTCTGACTTTGGCTCTGTCTGCTTGACCTCTGCAAACCAATTTAAGCAGCACTCTCACAGGGCTGGGCAGAGTCACTCTGGGCAGCGCTGGGGCTGAGCTCAGGGGTTCCACACAGAGGATGTCACTCCTTGGTCTAATCTGGTTTCTAAAACACATAATTTAATTAAGCTGGTGCAGCTTTAGGAATAAAAAAAGAAGGCGGCTGGGAGCCACAGGAGCTCTGCCTGGAGGTGACAGAAGATTATAGGGTGTGGGGACTTCAGGTCAAATTGGCCCCTTCAGCACAGAAATAGGTGCCTTAGGCTGAGATCACCAGCACTGTGGGCACCGTGGTACCCCACTGTGGTCCAAGTCCTGCAGGTAGCTCTACCCAAATACCAGGTATAAACCCCCTGTGGCTGGTCAGTGGCCAGAGGATGGTGTCTTTCAGGGATTTCAGGGGAAGTATAGGGGCATGAAAAGTAAGGGCAACAAAGCCGGGGGGGAAGGCTGCCGGGCTCACAGAAGCTGTGTTTTCAGCATACAAGCACAGCACTGCTGGATGGGAACCACCTTCTGTTTGCATGCAGGTGTGGAGCAGAGGTTTGCACTCCAGCAACAGGGGGAAATTTTACAGGGGCACTTACAAATTTGTCTTGGGTGGGACAAATCTAAAGCTCCTCAAGCACAGCCTGCATTTGAGCAGATAAGTATACAAACTTGCCAGACTGGCTGGAAGTCCCTTTTGCACACTCTGACATCTCCTAAGAGCGCCTGCAGCCTTTCAGCAGGTGGCACTGGCACTGCATCTGTCCCAGGCTGAAGTACTCCCAAGAAGTATGGATCCCTCTTGCCATGAGAGCTGCTTGTTAAGCGAATGGCCTACTGCTGATAAGGGGATGCTCCGTGGCTGCCGGCCTCTAGATTGGGAAAGTAATTCATCTTCAGCCGCAGATGAGGTTAATAAAAATCAAGGCTCGTAAGGGTGATAAACTGCTCATTAAAAAGTTACACTGATAGTCTGGTCCTAATAAAACTTTAGCAATTCTCATCCACTGTGATGCTGCTATAGGAGGCTGATAAAATGATAATACTGTTTCTGGGGGAATTATCTTCTCACACTAATTCAAATGCAACACTTCACCACAGATACCTTTTAGTGTTTTCGTATGAGAAACATTATTGGATTGTGTATTTCCTGTGACTGATTTCACTTTTGCCCATTTGCAGACCCTTGTTCTTCTCCAAGCACATCCCCAGCTACATCCTGACTTGTAGTCTACTTAAGATAGTTTCCCCTTGGCTGATTTTTTTTCCTATTCTAGAGATTTGCAGTTGATAATTTCCCAAATTCCCTCCCTCTTTGTGCCTGAGCCCTCTTCACCATCAGCTCCTGCTGTTCCTTCCTGGCAACGACCGGTTCAGCCCATGTTCTGCCTCCTTCACACCTGCTCCGTGGAAGTGCAAACTCTTCTTTAGCATCGGTAAAGATACATTCAAAATGGCATCATCTCCACTGGGTAGGGATCAAACACTCTACAGAGCTGCCTATCCTTGATGTCCACCTAGAAGCTTTGACCAATATAGGACATGCTTGAATTCTCATAGATAAAGTGAGCTTTTGCAAAATCACGTCTGCACTGGCTGTAGACATAACCTCAATCTGGGTTTAACCTGCACATTTAATTGCCTCAGTAGAAATCCAACACTTATCAGGTGAATTGGGGTAAATTTGTTGAAAATTGTCAGCTAGCATAAAACGTTAAGTAATTTATACGGTTATGGAGAATTTAATCTCTAAGGTAGCTTTAGGAACAACTCTGATCTAAGTGGAAAACTGAAAATAAAGAAGCATGTTGAGTGTTTCTGCTGCTTAAAACCTGTGAAATATACGAGCAAGTACCACCAAGAAATTACAGAATTGTTTAATATTATAGCACTATGACTATTGTTAGCACCCACAGGATAAAGCAGAAAGTGGTGTTAAAAACTGAATCATCAAGGAGAAAAAAAAAATAATCCAGTTTACTTCCTAATGAGGTCTTCCAAACAGAACCCTATGTAACCTTTACTCAGTAGGTACCTAACCTGCAAAAAGTATTTCTACATTCAGTATCCACAATACTGTATAAATATTATATATGAGCAAATGATATAGTATATGCCCCATAAAAAGGCATTTCCTTCCATATATTTCCTATTACTACATCTTTCCACAAAATTTCAAGTTTCAGAATGAAAAGTCAAATAATATAAAATAAATATGTTGTTAAATATTCCCAAATATCTCTGTCTTGAGTTACAGCTTCAGAGTGGGTTTCTTATAAATTTCATAAACGGAATGATTTTTATTTTAGTGCTCTACTTCCTGTATTAAATGAGGGAAGAAGAGGAGTCACCATAACAACTGTTCTACTACCAAGAAAAGCAGCATTTTCTTAAAGCGATACATCTACCAGGCATGAAAAATACATATTTGGGGTTTATTGTCAAAGATCGATGGCAATTACATCAGTGTTGCCACAATAAAAAAAAATTAAGAAGCAGGTCAACATCTTGTGTCTCAGTGCCCCCAGGCCTACAATTCTTCCTTTTATTTTCCTCACCTTATATGCACTTAGCCAGGTATATTCAGCAATATTTCTACATAGCACCACACAGTTCTAATGCTTCTATTTTCTCCTAGTGCAATACCTAAAAAAAATATTACATGGCACTGACAAAGTTTGGCGGAGAGCAAGAGCAGTTTCTTTTGTTTCAGGTAGATCTGGACTTCTTGGGCTATTTGCCTATATGGAAAAGCTGTCTTACCGACCCAGGCATTTTAGGCAGGTGAGTAGTCTCAGAGGATGTCAAGGCCTGGAGTTTTGAAGCTCACTACTGAGCTTCCTGGGTTAAGGTCTACACAGACATCTCATTATCAACACCAGTTCCTTCTTCCCATTATAAGGAAAACAACATTTGTTATAAATAAGAAAGCAATCATATCACAGTTGGAGTATTCCCTAGTTTATTCCTAAGTTTAAGTGTAGCTGGATAGAATAATTACAACACAACAGTGTTGGTAAACAAAATTAATTTACATATAATGTCTCACTCCATACATCCAGAGAGCTGTCTTAATCCCTTGTGGTATTTTCAGTCACAAGATTATGCATGTAATAACAATAGACCTTTTTATACCTCAAGTCTTCCATTTAGCCTCCCGAGGCAGATAATATCTTGTAGCTTGTCGGCGTGACAAGGAAAATGCTCTAATCAAACACTCCTGTGGGCCATTATAGCACATAATAACAGGGGCTTTTGATGGCTTTATCAGATATGCATCAGAAGGTTCCCTTTCAAAAAAGGAACAAATTATTTCCATTTAATGCAAAGCTTTGGGATATACGTTAGGAAGGCTAGAAACCAGGAGACAAAATGGAGGGACAAAACTATTATGTCTCCAGTGACACATAATAATGTGGTTTATAATATGTGCTGTTTAAATTGAAATGCTCTCATCACTGATTACCAGGGTTTTCAGCATGATTTCCAGGGCCTGAGCTGGGAGCTGGTGGTGTACAAACATCTGCAAATTCTATTCTATCACTCAAAGTTTAAAACCTGCCCAGAGCTGCACCACTTCAGGGGGTGATTTTGTTGGGACTTGCAAGAAAACAACAAAGATGGGGTGGAGGGAGCCAGTGTGCCAGCTCCCTTGCATAAAGCCTGAGAGACCACACAGAGTAGTGTGGGCTGCTTTCGAGCCATCCTGTAGAAGTAACTGTGTAGGGTCATCCGACCCGGATCATCCGACCGAGCTGTCTCCAGCTGGACAGGTGGTCTGGTGCGTTCCCGCAGTCACTGAAAATCTGTCATGTACATGACTATGAGCAAACGTATGCTCATCATTCACACGTGTACATTTTTACATGCTATAATTTTGCTTACAGATGAAAGAAACAGAAGGCAGAGTATGCTGTGCACGCTGCAGGTATGTGGAAGAGCACCAATAATTTCACAAAGCAATGAAATTATGTCAGGTCGAAGTATGAGCTAATGAAGACCGGGCTGTTGTGCCTTTGAAAGAGGCTGTCCTTGCTATTGTAAGGATTTCTTAAAATGTGGGTATCTTTTCAGTCTCTACTCTCTATATTTTCCTATACAAGGAAACAATGCAATAGTTCGTTAACCCTGTGATATAGTATATTTTAGGAAGATCAATACACTCTTGGATTTTTAGCACCTGTTTGTTTTCTCACAGAGTAGTTGAGGTTGGACAGGCTCTCTGGAGATTGTCTAGTCCAAACCCTTTGCTTGAAGCACGATTGCCCAAGGCTGTGTCGAGTTGGGTTTTGGATATTTCCAAGGATGGAGACTTCACAGACTCTCCCTGGAAGAGACTGGCTGTACAAATGCAATTCATTATGGCTTGTCTTCCTGCACAGAAGAGTAGCTTTTCCTACGCGTAACACTCCCAAGTGCTGGTTTATTTGTTTTTAAATCCACACATAAAAATATTACAAGCAACCATTGTTTCCAGTTCAACAGTACATGGTTTGTTTATGAAGAATCGGAGACAAGCACTTGTCAGAGACACTGGGTAGTGGTGTTCTCGTTACAGTCCAGACCACTAGAAAGTTTGCTAGCCGAATTCCCAGAGCACAACTATTAAGCAAGCATGTCTGTGAAGAAGCTAAGGAGCAATACTGGGAAACTCTGGCATGTATTACAATGTCTTACACCAGCCTGAGAGTTCAGCTTCAAAATACATCACAGGAGGCCAGGCTGATGCTGCGGAAGGGGTGCACCTGCTTTGAAATCTTACAGGCAAGGTGCAAACGACACTTCATTTATATGTTGCAAGCTTAACATGCAGATGGTTTTAATAAATCCCTTGAAGGCAGCATGGATAACTTTTCTGAAATTCATTTAATGGAAGTTCTTATAAGTAATTTCCACACATTATACAGTATCTACACATCTGAGTGGATACCGAAACCCTGGGACTGAGCCAACCAGCTGGTGCAGCTGTGGAGGAGATGACAAGGCTGGTGTTGCAGCAAAGATGCCAGCCACTACATTTAGTTAGCACTCCCTGCAGGTGGATTAATTCACAATTAGGCAACCATCTTTTAATAATTTACTCACCTTTTCCTCTGAGTTGAGGTGCAGCCATGATAACCCAGGAAAGAAGAGTGATGGCTTCAACAAGTACAAATGCAATCTTGAACAGCTTAATTAAATAGGGAAGGTGTTATTCATTCCAGTCACATGAGGCAATATTCACACTGTAATGAAAACAGTAATAATAAGCCATTGTATTCAACAGGATAAGCTAGTCAAGAAAATACTCTCTATATCACGTTTTGACACTTTTGAAAACATAAATTGGTTATGATTAACTCTGGAAGCATTGCCTTGTCTTTTGTAAAACAGATGAGTGGATTTAGGAATTCATCCAGCAGCAAGGCAGCCAAGGGCTTTGCCACTGCCAACAAATACTCCATGAGTTCCTCCGCATCGCTCTTACACTTGACCTCACCTCTGACCTGCAACAAGGCCTCATGCTTCCTCTCCCTCTTTGTTGTTTTCTTTTTAATTACCAGATACTCTCTAGGTTTGTTAGAATTTGTTTGCTTCTTTCTGAAATATTAACGAGCGTTGTCCAGGGATGACATTAAACCCAGCAGACTGATTTCAGTTGCGGTGCGAAGCAGAGTTGTGCCTCCTGGCGCGGCGGGCAGGAGCGGGCTTGCAGAGGCAGACTGTGGCAAGACCTGCTCTATGCACTGCCTCAGCCTGCAGCTCAGCACTGTGGTCAGGATAAAAGCCACTAGCGGGGACTCCTGAAACCAAATAATGCCTCAAAGAAGCCAAAAGCACAGGGAACTAACTAGCTTTTTATTTCGTATTTTTTATGATTAAGTGTGAGCAGCTAATAATACAACCGAACCAGAGAAACACAATACTCTGACTTCTTTAATCATGATTCTGGCAGAACAGGAAGAAAAAAACCCTCAGTTTGGCTCACTGTCACATATTTCTCTCTTAAAATCAAGCAGCATTTCTAAATCCTGTACCAGCTTTGAGCACACCCAGTGCTGCTTTGGAAGGATCCTTTCTCCAAGAAGATAGCATCTTCAGCAGTTGTTGCTTAGGTCTTTTGCCACCCCTGATGCCCATCTTCAAATTTTTCCTGTTCCTTTATTTACCACTAGCACAACTAAATATGCTTCAACATGTTTTTGTTCCCTGCCCATGAATTATTCTAACATAAAATACCAATTCCAAATCCTAGTGTTTCCTATTCTACATACTGCAGAAGAAGTGTAAGTTATTCACATTCAACTCTGATAATGTCACCTGTGCTAGGGGAATAAAAGCGCAAAGATTTGTGATTGCTACTCCTTCATTTTTTCCCCAACTGTGATTGCACTGCTTCAATTCTGTCAATAACATTTTCTTCTCCAAGGTAGCACCTTTGATACACAATCTGATTTTTTCATGGCAACTTGTGATTCGTCATCTTTCTGCTCATGCCAACGTGGTCTCCAGGGCATTTTCACTATGAGTTTCTAACATCTTCCCAAGATGGGGGCTAATTTTAAAACAACAAAATGTTTCTTTTAAAAATTGCTCAGATGTAGAAAAACGTAAAATAATAGATTTGATAGAGAAGAACTTGTATAAGGCTGAAAAGGAAAATGATGTTAACAGTGTTTGCTTTTGCAGGTTTTGTCAGCATTCATGTCTCCTAGGGAAACACTATGGTTTAAGTGCAGGAATTCATAATTTTCTGAAATCTCTGTGATAAATATGACAACTGACGCTTAAGGAATATCTATTACCCAACCCAAAGGAGCTATTTTTGTCCTGAAATAGACCAAGCTTTATGGCTTCTAGTCATGAATTTATTTTTCACCTTCTCCTTGAGGGACAACAAATATAGCCTTATTACCAAAAGGAGCAGCATTTCCTTGGTGTGACAGATAAAGAATTTAATCATTTGCCTTGAGGCTTTCTCAAACATTCCTTATTGCTGTGTTGACAATGAAATGTCTAAAAGGTCCTCAGAGCACTAATATTATTTACTTACTTGTTTGGATTGGTATGGAATGACAATAGAAATAGCTAGTTTTTAAACTTAAACATCAACCTAAGCAAATAAATTACCCTTATATCACTGGGAGAGGAACTATTTCCAGAGAGTCTGCATGTCAACGCAGGTGAGAAGGGGGACAGTCTGAAGGCAAGAGGGCCCGCTAACTAACTTTCTCATAGAAAAGGTCCCATTCAAGTGTCTTTACCCCATAATTTGTTCACTACAGAGAAATACTCTCACTCCTCAAAGGTGAAACAGGCACCCGGCTCCTTTCATCAGTGCTTCATGCACAGCAGCACGTACGCTACATACACAGGGACTACGGTCTGTGAGGCTGGGTCTTGCCTCAGCTCTGTCTCCCAATATTTGCTATCCATTACTCACCCCATTTGTATTCTGCTTCATCAATAAGCATACATAAAAAGTTTGTAAAACATTTCTGGAGTAATGACATGTAAGTGATGCATTCTGGTTCCTAGGAGATGTGCATGAACTGCCCCACTGACTTGCTGAGGTTTGCACTCAATCAGCGGTAGCTTCCCAGACCCCCATGGCCAGGCGTGCTCCTCCCAGCCTTCCCCTCTCCTCCTCCAGTGCTTGGAGGCAAGGTGGAGTTTGCCAGCTTTTTGGGTGTATGAATATTTTACACCTGTGTGTTTCAAACTTTTGCAAAAAACAGCTGAAGTTCACAAATATTGAGCCCCATGTTCAGTCTGAGTCGAGTTTCCTGTTAGAAGGAACTGTTTCACAAGGCTGTTTCTGAGGTCATTTGGGATGAAAGACTTCACTGGGAGGGAGAGCTGCTTCAAAAGGCACCAAGTTACTCCTTTGGGAGCAGTGCTATCTGAGATAGTCTCAAAAGAGAACAACAGATCCTATTCAAGCAGGCTCTGGGCTTAGGTTCAGACACAAACCATAGCTTTAGACCAAACCAGAGCACTGAGTCGGAACATAGCCAGGTTCAGGAAAAAAATTGGCTACAGATCTAGACCTGAGCATCATAGCTCAGAGCCTGTTTGAACACATGCTTCAGTCCTTATGATTCGTTGCATTATGAGCAAGCGGGATACAGGCAAGCGGCTGCAGGCTGCTGCTGAGCGCACTGGGTCACGTGCTGGCAGAGGGACGGTGGGAGCAGTGGATGCTGCCACCTACCAAGAGCCCGTTGTGCACAGGGCCCTGTTAATTCGCACACACGTGCAAATACAAGGATACCACTTTGGGGTCAAGAAGCCCTTGAGCCAGAGATTGCTGGAAGCAATGCTGAGGCAGTGCAGCAGGAGGTATTGCTGCCTTCGCCTTGTTCCTATACCCTCCCAAGCCAGCTGCTACTGGTCACTTCTGGAAATTGGACATTGGGCTGGGTGGAGCTTTCGTCTCCCACCGTATGACCAGTGTTAAGTGCTGAAATGCAAAGACATTATTTAACGTATAAATGTTTTTCAAAAAAGCATTACTGGTATAGTGAAGGAGGTATACGAGGGCCAACTGCACAGGCTCTGCAATACTCTTTTGCACTACTTTTATGGGGATTTGGGGGATTCTGAGCCTCAGAAGTTGTCCTTCTGCCAGCCCTTCTTGGTGGCCTCCTTCCCACGAGAAGGGAGAGTGAGCTGCACTCTGGTTATCCCTAACTGCACCAGGGCCTGGTGGGAGCCCTGGCCAACCAGTAGAAGTCAGAAAAGGCTTGGCAGGCTCAGCTCGGTACTGGCTCCTGCCCCCAGAATGATCTCACGGGGACAGCTGAGGAATACTGCTCCCAAAAAAAAAGGCGAGATGCATTTTCACACAATCTGATTTTCCCAAGGAACTACAAGCACAGTCTACTTGGCAGGGTGAATTATTGCTGTAAGAGGGCTTGTGCAGGTGGACAAACACTTCTGTCATTTAAAGTGCACTTGAAATTCTGCACAAGACAGTAATTGCTCTTTCTTTTTCATTTTAGAAGGAGAAGATACTATTTAGCAGCTGGTAGATCTTGGAACAGCAAACTGAACAGTATATTCTTTACCACCTCACTTCAGCCCCTTTGTAAGGGAAGAGAGAGCTCTTCTGTTGTCTGGGTGACTCCCCCACCCATACCCCAGTGCTACATATGCCGTAAACAAAAGAAGGTCTTGACCTACAGGAGTCACCAAAATCATAGATGTGACGACTGTGTCCATCCAATCATTTGTAAGTAATCTCTTAAGGCAGAAAGATATTTTACAGAAAAAATAGGCATTGCTGAACAGTCATTACATGGCCACTATCTGCACTGAAACTGCAATATAAACTATAAGCCAAATGCTGAACATTGTTATTTTCCTAAACAATTTAAAAACTCCATTTTTTTATAATATGCACTTAGAGTTTAAGGTAAATTTCTGCATAGCGGCAGAGATCTTTATTTTCAGTGAAGTTGGAAATAGAAATGGAAAAAACAGATTAGCAGTCTTGAAGTTATCCTCTTTGTTTTTCCTACTTTGTCAGTCTGATCCAAATCAATGTTAGTTTTTCTGCTACCTTCAGTGAGACTGTGTCAGGTTCTCGCTGACAGCATCAGTGTCTTTTAGCTAAGCTAGTACTTATTTACCCCGGTGAAATATTTTAACTAAGGTGGAAGCCTCAGTGTTAACCTCAACATCCAGATCTAATCTGTTAAAAAGTGATAGTGATGCCTCCTTCCAAAAGTAGTTTGAGATCTACAGACGAACAGTGTTATGAAAGAGGATGGTGCCACACAGTCACTATACTAATTACTACATACTGACGGCTATCACTACCATCACTTGGAGGTCCAGGGAACTGCCTCTGGGAATGAAGAATGAGACATCGCTTGTAGCACAGCAAAACTGAAAAACAAAGTTCCAGGAGAGTCATCCCTAGCAAATTCTTTTCTGAGATTACAGCTGAAATAACAGCAACAATTGGTAAATAGGCATTAATCAAGCTAGCAGATTTCTCTTAGCGAGAGTAATTAGCTACTCTGCCAGCTTCCAGCCTGCTCTGGAGTGGTGATTGGCTGGTAGAAAATTTTCATGGCAGACATATGAATGTACACACCCGTACACAGATCCTGACCAGATTATAAATTAGCTTTGCTGTGGAAGCTTCGATGCATAAAGGCTGCTTTTAGAAAGAGGAGTGCTCTGTACAAAGCCACTTAGTGTGATGTCTTAGTTCCGTGGATGGCAATGGGAAGTTTTCCACTTATTTTTATGAAGCTAGGATTTTACCTTCAGTTTTACTCACATGTATTCTCTCTCCAGAAGCCTGATCTTCAGGGGGTTTTGAACATCTGTCAGATTCAAGTGGCAGAAGGAGATGAGCTGGTTTTTGTGCAAAGAACATATTTTTAGTGGATTCTGCTAAAGCCTGAATTAACCTGACAACAGATACACTTGGGTATCCGCAACTGAAACGAGGGCTGGGTCTAATCTTTGGGTCCATCTGCAGCTCACCCATAATGTGGGGGAAAACTCATGGGATTACACTTCCTCCATACATGAAGTTACTCGTAGGTACCTTTACTGAACTAATCCCTCAGTTTATTCCATCCTAAAGGATACTCTTGTGCTAAACCACAACAGCAGAATCCATTTGATGCAGTGGATTGGCAGCCTGGGACAAAACAACTATAGAAGCATAAAACAGAAGGGACAAGAGAGTAAAAAGACAAATGTGCTTCTGTGGAGCACATTCACAAAGACTAATACTTCTCAAAAGCAAGTAGTAATTCTGAGCGCCCGGTTTAAAGATGACAAAAGAGATCAGATTTCCAGAGGTCCGATGCTGAGTGCTGTCAGACTCCTTGGGAATTCTGCAGCTGGGATCTGAAAAGTGAGGAATTCAAAATCACTAGTCGCCCAACAGAAATGTTGGCCAATATTAATGAATTTGGTCTCATTCCTAGACCAAACTCCAGCTGGGTTTATTTTTAAAACTGTTTAATTTCAGTTCAAGTATTCCTCTCCTAATTTCTTGATCTCCTGCTCTCTTGGCTTTTTTTCATTAAAGGAAAAGATAGATAAATAACAAAGATGAGGGACCTCCTTCTGCATGCAAAAAAACAGGCTGTTGACAGCATCTTCAGTGACTTCTACATGTTTCTCTCTTGCTTTTGCTACTGCTCTTAGGTGCTGGTGTGAGCGATCCATGTAGCTGGAGGAGGAGGTGCCTAAAATGCAATCCACATGTCTAATAATTGTGTAAGATTACAAAGATGGCACATAACTGTATGGAGGTACATCCTATTGTAGAGTGCCAATAATATGCAAAATGCTATTTCCCAACTGTACTTCTGATGTATCAAAGAGTTTTAAATTACTCAAATCCAAGGATGTACAGGTCTTCTACCTCTCTCATAGTCAGCAGCTTATATGTGTACGCGAATCAGACAGTAGAGCTAAAGTCGAAGGTCTGAGTCTTAAAAAAACCCAAAGCTATTCAAGGACATTAAATCTTTGAAAGACTGAAGCCTGACTGGAAAACCCAATGGATAATGGAGTCTGTGTTAACCAGTAATTTCTGCTGGAAGGATTTGCAACTCATCAAAGTAGAGGAAATCATCTGTGTTAGTGTTTTATACGAACTACTTTCTGTGTCTGAGATTTCAATTAAGTAGACTAGAGGAAGAGTCAAGTGCCAATTTCATTAGATTTGTTCAGTTTTTGTTTACTTTAAGGGTATATATGATTTGCATTTTTTATTTACAATGGAAAATAAAATAATAAAACAACTTTTAGCTACTTCCTTGTGAAAAGCAAATACTGTGTAGCAAGCCCTGCTTTCTTCAATATCTGTAAAGCTTGGTAAGGCAGGGATTCACGTGTATGTGTCTAACACTGCAGATAAAATAAACCGTGCTTTTTCTGAAACAACATGTATATATCCTATGAAAACATGAACAAAAGAGAGGCTTTCTGGGGTAGGTCAGAATCACTAGGAGGACCAATTGCTCCAGAATTTGAGACAAGTGTTTGTGGCACAGTGTTGTGCTGTGAGAGATGCCCAATCTAGCCCCGCGTGAGCTGTTGAGGTACCAGCCATGTCTCGCTGTTTTTTAACACATTGTACCAAATGTAAAGAAGCAGCACCAGTTTCTGCTGGGCTCATCTGGCTGTTCTGCTTCTCCAGGCTGAACTTAACGGGACATTTGTTCATTTTTGAACTCTCCCTTTCTAGCTACATTAATATCGTTCACTTTCTGTATAGCGGCACAACTTAAACACAGGGACGGCAAGTGTCTTGCTTTTCCTCTATCTGACCTCTCCTACAGCATCGAGATCGGGACATTTACTGGGAATTGGTCAGTGTGTGCATGAACTGTCTCAGCCCGGGAAGAACCCCAAATTCTGGTTTCCTACTTCCATTAGCCGTTAGGCTATTACCTAAAAGTACAAATCGCTGTTACTGTCCCATCTGACATACTTGCAAAAGAGTGACTTTGTTTGCCATAGAACAATTGTCAGCACCACATTTGGAGATGGGTGGCAATTTCAGATGTGTGGTTTAGTATTATTAGAGGCAGGATTCATTTGGAGAGTCAATATCTTTTGTTAGATCAGCTGACGGAGTTGGAAGAAAACCTGATGTAGTTGAAAATAAAAAGGTTAGGAGCCTTTCTGCTCATCCTAGGCAGGATTTGTGTCACTCTGGGACCCCAGTTTACAAATAGTCTGTATGCTAACTGTAGGCTTTGGGTTCCTTTCTGACTGCATAAGATAAAAGCCTAACTTGTTTGTGCATAAACTTGTCCACATGGAACAGACAATCTTAAAATCAGAGAGGAAAAATCATGGGAACAGTGAATACGCTATCCTTTAAATTTCTCATGCGAAAACAGATAACACTTTATTTTATATTACTTTATTAGGAAGTAATAAAGGAGGGCTAAAACTCTAGGGCTTTGCTAGTCATACTGCTAACTATAGCACTGCTGATAACAAGCTGCATCTGCTGATTATGCCGTTTTGAGTGCTCCCTCCCTTCACCTCTTGCTCCCCTCCACACTCCCATATTGGCATTTGTAATTAGCTGTGGCCTTCAGCAATAACCACCGTCTCCCAAGCCTACCTTCTTCCCAGGGCTTTCAGCAGCAGTATTGACTTAAGGGCCTCATATCAAGTAATGAAGGAAATTTGTCCTGTCCATATAATAAGTAACAGATAATTACTAGGCACAGAGAAGGGAAGAGGGAGATCAGAGAAAATTAAAAGGCAAATACTCAACAATGAAAAAATAGCCTGGGTCCATCATCTCCCTGAGATGGGCTGGGAGCACAGAATGAGGTGGTTGTGTCGACGATATCCACGTAGCACCGACATGCTTCCCATCCAATAAGCCACAGTTTGTGCTTAATGCCTCATCTATCACTGTGTAAGCTGTGCTGTTAATTTCCAAGGAGTGAGTAATAAGAACAACTCCTACATGTGCACACACCCCCACACAGGCACACTTGAAAGGCAGGAGCGTCCCTTCCCCATAACTGCCCTGGAGGTTCTTCTTTTTAAAGAAGTGGGACATGTGGCAGTCCTAGCTGCTGCTGCGCATGCCCCGTGGCTTTATAGGATACAGCTCTTAAAGGGTACAGCTCATGGCCACACATAGGCCTGTTATTAATCCATAGAGAGAAAAGGAAATGAAAGGAAGGGATAAAGCACAAAAAGCAACCTAAATGCATACATGGAGCTATGGGCTCTTGCTGCACTAGGATACCTCCATGAAAATCCTGCCTGACCCAAGCTTTGGGAAGTCCAAAAGAGACTGAGGGAGCTGCTCTACTTCCACAAATCCCCTGCCAAATGCGTGGGGAAGGACCTTTGGCAGTGAACACTTTACCAACAGCAGTTGCCGCTTGTGCCTGCAGCTGAGCCCCGTCTGCCAGCGTGGCTGGCACAGCTCGCCTGGGGATGGGAGGCAGCACAGCAGGGGTGAATGGAGGCAGAGCCGCTCTGGGAACCTCTCAGCCTTTGGCAGAGCCACCTGGCACGACCTGCTGGGACATGGGAGATCTGTGGCATCGGGGGACTTTCCCACCCTGCAGGGAAGCTAAACTCACCTGGCTTTTGGGAGCGCACCAGTATTCAGAGCTGCCAGCACTAAAAATGCATGGGGTTTAGTGCAATAAGCTTGGCTGCTGCCGAACACTGATGGGAAAAATCACACGAACTTCTGGTATTTGATGATGAAGAGTCTTCAGATTCCCATTTGGACCAGGCAATGGTCACTTGGTAAATGTGGCAGATAGGCAGAGACCTCAATAGGAGCACTGGGCTCTGTTACAGCAGCAGATGACTGCGAGTGCAATCGGAAACACACTCTGCCCCACTTGTGCAGCAAAATCAGTCAGGTTGGGATGTAATCCTAAGACTGACTTCACTGTTTTGATCCAACATCCCCAAATCAGTGCCATGCAAAGGAAAGTGATGACAGTTACAGGAAAGTGGGACCATATTTCCTTTGAGGACTCACTCCTTCCCCTACAAGGTATGTCAATTTGATGTTACTATTAAGTCCTGTGACTGGTACATGTCAAAATGTTAGTGCGCACTGTTATGATCTTTGTATTTCTCAGCAGAAGCCTTCTTATAGAAGTGACAGTGATTCCAACTTCTTGTATGTGAGACAAACATTGCTGTCTTACTAGGGAGGTTTGCATTTTTCAATCAGAAAAAAAAATAATTAAAGGAGACTGTGTATTAGAAGGGCATTAACAGAGCTTTCCCACTCAAGACTGACAGAAAAGCCCTGAGAATACAAAGGACAACACAAGGCAAACATCTGTTCAAATAAAGGGAGTTAGTGAACCGCCTTTTGTTTCACTGAAGTAATATTCCACCTATAAAAGTTAACCACTGTGTTTCTCCCCACACTTTATACCCTTTTCAGTTCTCCTTAGGATTATGTTTACCGGAAAGTTTTGCTTGTGT
Organism: Aptenodytes patagonicus; assembly: GCF_965638725.1. Classification (NCBI taxonomy): domain Eukaryota; kingdom Metazoa; phylum Chordata; class Aves; order Sphenisciformes; family Spheniscidae; genus Aptenodytes; species Aptenodytes patagonicus. The sequence goes on from NC_134950.1 coordinate 42,626,937, forward strand.
CATTTCTTTTCGTAGCAAGTTAATTTGTGGTTCCATGTAGCCTAATCACATTTTCTTCAGCCTTCTATTGACAATACTAGCCTGGGACAAATAAAGAGCCATCATTCAAAGGAATAACATACCTTCTTAACACAAGCTGACATAGGAAAGCAGGCTAGGGCTCAGACAATCCCAAACCTGCTCCGTTAAGAGATGACATTTTTAACAATCAATCTGTCGGACCCCACTGGAAATAATGGGCCCTCATCATGGCGGGAATTAGCGCGTGCGACAGGTGATTATGTTCTGGAAATGTTCCAGTGCCAGCTGTGTTGCTGCACGTTATTTGTAACCTCTGTAATTGCAGTTTTTGAAAACCATTTTTATTTGGAAAGCCAGTATAGAAGGACAAAAAGCCCTACCACCATTTGTTCAGGGGAAAAAAAAAAAATCAGCATATCAAAGCCTGAACAGTAGTGCCCTGTTTTCTGAATTGCTGGCTTAGACTCCCTTATTCTAACAAAATCTCAAACCCTAATGTAATCATTATTACATGTTTCCCCCTTTCCTCATAGTCCAGTTACAGTTCCTGCTTACAAATGAATGGACCATCAAGCATCTGCTTAATGCCTGCAAAGGTAATTCCTTCTGAAATGTCAAAACGGTTGAAAAGCTGCGTCTGTTCACAAGGGTCGCTTGAGCAGTAAGCAGGCAGTCTTCTGTGTGTCTGGGGGTTGAACCAAGCAGGAGACAGAGAAACGAGCCATCTAAAGTTGCTCCCAAATGAGCTTCATGTGTATTTTCAATTGCACACGCTTTTAAATACACTGGCACCATCGGGCTGTGCTTAGAATGAGCCTGAGTAACTGCGTGAGCCCACTGCCACCACCTCTGGTCCCTGCTGCGCCTCTGGTTAGGTCACCACTTTTGTCACACCTAGCCACCGTTCGATCAAAACCACCCATGGAGAGAGGACATTAATTTCCTTTGCTCTGTATAGAGCAGAGCAAACTTTTGGTTGCTACATGAATAATAATTCTTTCACACTGTTCATCTTGTTTGCCTCGGCACTTTAGGAAAATTCTAGTCCTTGAATTTCTTTCCTTAGATCACATCTGAATATAGATTTAGAAATTGGTGGGAGAGGGTTACTCTGCCCCCCAAAATTACAAAAATTGCCTGCCCGTTATGCAAGTGAAGGATTACTAAGGCAGTAATGTGGGTAGTTATATTCCTGGTGGAATAGTTAATCTAGGCGTGAATCACCTTTTCTCCATAGCTGTATATTCAGAGCAAGTACTTTTATATCTGACATCCATGATTTCTGAAACCACCAGAGAAAAAAAAGTATATAAAAAGAAGTCACATGAGAAAGGAAGGAAGTTTTAAGAGCTTTCCTAGGATTTTTAGTTGCCAGGGTAACCATTTTACTTGGTAATCAATATGTTTGGCATGTTTCTATTGCTTTGTGACTACTCCCATGGACAACATTGAAAGGTGTTTGGGGAAAACACTGGAAGTGAAGGCAACTACAAACTTTGAAAAAAAAACTGCTTCAGATATGAGAAAAGGAAATAACTTATGCCCCAAATAGTCTAAGGCTGTATCAGATTTTCTTCAGAAGTAGTAGAGTAATTTTCTTTAATAGGTTTGCAGGATTTGAGAGGATCCTTTGGTGTATATGAGTTTCAGTACAATGCCTGCCAAGCTGAACAAAAACTACAATTTAGTTGTTTCCCATGTTAAATGTATTGCATTGGGCCAATTATTTTGTGGCAATCAGTGAAGCACTACCTTTAAGTGATCAGCTCCTAGGTTTAAAAAACAACATAGCAAGCCCACCACGAAGCTACTTTAGCAAAGTATCTGAGCGATGTTACCTATTTAAATTTATTTTTAATAAGACACTGCACATATTAGGCACTGATCCAATGTGCATTATTAAGAAATTTAGGAATATCCCTACATAATACTCAGTGTTTTCTATCCAAGCCTTTCAGAGTGTTTTTGTAAATCCAGGTAAGTATTACTCATAACCTAAAGGGAGACATACACTGCCAAAAAGTGGTAAAACTATTTCCTCAAAGTTTCACAGCAAAGCAGGACCTGACTTGTTGCTGCAATTATGACTTATTCCTTTGTTGACATTTCCATTGTTCATATGTCTGCAGTTACATGGAGCAGAAGCTTATGACCCGATACCTCTTACTCATCTCCTCCTGCCCCGTTTCTTTTCTTTCTCGGGCTGCTGAATCACAAGGACCGCATCAGATGTCTGTGATGAAGCTGACCTAGGTTAAGGAGGTTGCATGACCTAAAGCCTTGTGTTTCTGAAGGAAAACAGCAAGGGAGCTTTAATACGCTAGTCATTTTTCAGAGCCTCGTCCTACCTCCGTGTTCTGAACAGCTCTTACACCCATGAGACATCAAAATGTTAGAAGAACTATTTATTCAGTTCAGCCTATTTTTTTCTTGCAGCCTTTTTCAAACAGAGAATCTTCAAAAACTTCACAGCTCAAGATAAAATTAGAAACTGCTTTAAAGAACTCGCTGCAGAGATGGTGAGATTGCAAGAGAGAAGACATAAGGAGATATGTCAGAACAGAAAAGGAAGAAGTTTTTATTAAAATTAACGTCTGTACGGATGGGCATTTCCCATAGCTACAAGGCAAAAATAAAGGGGAAAAATGCAAAAATGCTAGCTGTTAATAAATGGAGTGGGCTATTAATTTTATCCACTGGCATTTACTTAGTTCATAAGGCATCCTTCCATTTGTTTCTGGATGGTATTGCGCAGATTTTGTAGTGCCGGGAGATACCCCATGTGAAAATTTCTCTGTACAATCAGTTCTTACTGCACCGATCCAAATTTTCTTTCTCTGAAAAATACTCAGTGGCCTTGGTGGTGAATTTAGTGCTCCTGAAAGGTGACAGAGGCCTCTGTCATTGATCATGCCCCTGGTAATCAGTGGTGTGGTAAAGGCTGCTCCCCTCCTGGGGGAACAGGAGTTATCTCAGCTAACTCTGAGATACCCACGTCAGGTGTTTGCCTCATCTGTGGCACTTGCTTTCCTCCATCTTACATTATCTGTAAGTAATAACTACTATTGTTTTTGTTTTCTATTATAATTAATGACTCCTTTTGTGGCCATACTGGTGGGACCAAGAGCTCAGGTACCTCTGCCTGAGGAAGAATAAGCCTGTGGAGCGCAAGGCTGTCATGTCAGTATCTGTTGTTTCTGATAAAGAAAAGGGAATCATTATGTTTGCAAACCGAACTGTAAAGGCTTCCCATTTCTGCTGAGGAAAAAGGATGGACACCACGTTCGCTGTGAAGCCACAGATGATGGACTCAGCCAGCTCCCTCCAGGCAGGTCCACACCGCAGCTCCTGGAGCCGCCCTGCACCCAGTGTGCATCCAGCTACATGAAGTGATGGGTAATAGTGGGGCTTTTACATGGTCTACTGCAAAATATCCCACTCAGGACTGCATTCAAACATTTGGCAATTCATCTGTGCTGACCCCTTTGCTGCGACAGCCAGAGGACCAGCAGTACAGAGCTAGCTGTTTCAGAGCTGGGTTGGATACATTCACAGTGTTTACAGACACCAGCAGTGTTAGCCTTCAAGCCTTTACCAATGTATTTCTTTTTTGCTCCTTAGAGCTGCAACTCCTAATGGCGTAAGAATTGTGAGAAGCTCATTTGCACAAAGAAAGGAAGGGAAACTCGCTATCTTATCCTCACACTTGCAAACACAAAGAAACACAGCCACTTCCCCCATTTTTTTAGGTTTTTTTTTCAATTGCATGATCAAACTCCTGATGTGGAAGCCTCATCTCGTATTTTTTTACTTCTTCAGGTTGACAATGCTTTGTTAAAGTCTGTTCTACCAGCAGGAAGGAGATGGCAACTTGGTGGTACCAATTTTTTCAGGTCTAACCCCTCTTGGCCACTCTTACAGGGAGGACGGGAATGTGGACAGGGTACGTCTTTCCCTCAGAGACCCTCCTGATGTCTAATTTCTCTCCCGCACTACATGCTTCTCTATACTACATGTTAATTATTTAAAAATACATATTAAACTAGAGTTAGGGTTGTGAATATATACCAGTATGTTAAGGTAATAAAACCTTACGGGGATATTATAATTATCCCATAAAGAAACATGACAATCCCAGTGACTTGAGATGAAGCATAAAAGAAAGGAAATTAGGTTAGAGATAGGGAAAATGTCTCCATATAACCTTTATGAGGCTCTCTAGTGAGATTGTGAGAATTAAAAAAAGAAAAAAAAGATCAGTTTAAAATATCATCTTCATAAACAAGCAATCGTTGCTTCATGTTCCTATATCGCTGAAGTACAGTATACCTTAACCAGGCTAGCTGGCAGTGGGCTACACTTAATTAGTATTGCTGATTGGAAAGGCTGGGTCAGCTCTGTCTTGGTTTACAGTGCTCTTCAGAGCCAGGTTGCAACACACTGGAAGCTCCAGTGAAGACATAAACACGGCTTTTGTTTGGACGAAGCTTTCCCAGACTTGTTGAGAGTGCACTCTGCTCGCTCTCTCCTCTTAGAAGAAATTTCATTGTTCACACTTGACAGCGTTCTGTTGTCTGCAGATGTTTCTTAATTGGTTTCAGTTTCAACGACACCCATATGAGTCCTCCAAAATGAAAAATAAAGTGAAATTTGATTAAATGTTATGGAAAAAGAGCTAAGCATGAAACTTAAAGATTTCATGAGTAAAGCAAGGAAAAAATAAATAAGTCACAGTGGGATGTAAGATGGCTAGATTATTATGGTGCACTTTCATTTCCATATTGCACTTAAATTCAGCAGTATTGTGATACAGTGACTGTACAACCAAGATGATAACAATATCAAACTCAATCAGACTTCATGGGTTCCAACCTTTCCAAAGGCAGCTTGCAACTGTGAGATGATCTAGTTATCCACGCAACTGCAAAGCAACCTGGATGTACGCTAAAGGTGCATAAATGTCACCAAACACCTGTGGTGATTGCCATGAAGTTGGAATTACAGCCTGGCTGGGATGCTAGCATCGTGCAGAAGAACCACATGCAGGAAAATGAAAAAAAGTAGGTGACTAAATCAAAATAACTTGCTTCTGCATGTGTGTTTACGTACACACGCATGTGTGCCTGAAGTAATGAACAGTGTGTTTGTCTGGAGGAGGAGGAACGGGCCGATCCCAACCCGATTTTGACATTGTGTTCAGGTACCAGGTAGCTATCAACTCAGGTTTAGCTAAACTCAGAAGCCAGCTCAGTTGTAGCCACAGTTCAGTATCCTGACTGATTTTGTGTTAAACCCCCTCTTGTGTATTGATTGGCATCTATTCTCACTACTGTTTTCATGTTTATATCCATCCTTTGTTATTCCACATTGCATTACTCTCATTTACTAGTAATTTCAAGATTAGTGTCTTCACAAGACAAGCGCTGCGCTTCCATTACCACTCTCTGGCAGTGCTGTTCGTCTGGTTCTGCCCCATTGCCATGCACACATTTGTTGGAGTATAATTTTACTCATTCTTCAATTACTTTTGTTCTCAGAACGAGGCATCCAGTGAACTCCCTGGTTTATGTGATATATTATATTACATATATTGTTCTTTATTGTATTATACCATATGATGTAGTGCCTTGCAGCAGAAGGGGACTCATCTTGATTACCCTTCTGATATTGAGTTTCTGTGTTGGTTTAATGTCCTAGATCAATTGAAATGTGGCAAGGGGGTGATGGGTTTTACTCGTGTGTTCACCCTTTATGCTGTAGGTACTATATATTTTGCTACGAGATGAGTCTGGCTGCTGCAATTGAGGCAGGCAGAGCCCTGGCAGGGAGGGAGAGAAGGCAGTAGGGGAGGATGTTTGTGGAGCTCGAGCTTGGCTGCTCAGGGACAGACGCTGCAGCAGGAAGCCTGCCGTGGCAGCAGGGCTGGAGGCTCCTGAGCAGGGCGGGGAGGGCACAGATGCAGCCAGAACTCAAAGGTGATGGAAAGAAAGAGGTTCTCCCAGGGAGAGACACTGTGTAAAGTTTCTTGCAATTAGGAAGCCAGTAAAAGTTGCTGGCCTGTGAGCAAGACTGAAGGAAAGGACCTACCATGAAGAATAGGGGGTTGGGGATGCGGGGAGGAAAAGATTTGTTTACAAGACTTTTTGTTTTAATCTGTTTCAGATGCAGCTGATTTGGGTTTCCTTGGCTGCAACAGTGACTTTACTCTAGTGTGTCTTTTAATGAAATGGAGCTGCAGAGATTGAAACAGTTTTCACATGCTCACCAGAAGGAAAAGTTGTAAGCAGATCTACCCCAGAGCTCTGCCTCACGTCAGGTTGTGCGACATCAGTTTGAGTAGAAGTCCTTTTTCCCCTTTTCATATCTAATTCAAAGCCCCTCTATTATGCTCTGCTTGAACAAAGCAGATGAAATCCCCCAGGCTTTCAGCACAAAAGCAGCCCACTGCTCCAGAAACCAACATCAGTCCTGGCACTGTTTCTCTCCTTTCTTGGTGGTTCGTGCATGCATCTAAGTACTTAAATCACCCTCAGCTCCCTGCTGAGGACCCTCAAATAGAGAGAAAGGCACTGCAAGAAATCAGTCTCCCTTTGGTTATGTTATTTATTCTGATGTAGGTACAGATGAGGATTCTCTACATATCCAGACTTTCTAGTGCAATTAAGTGCTATATAGTGCTAGGGATGCCATCCACACAGTTTACGTTACTTCAGTCTTAGTCCAAGCTATTCGCTGATCGGTAAGCTTCATTTTCCTTAGCCCAGAGGTAGCTGCCAGCTCATACGCTACAGCTAACTGCTGCTTTTTCTTCTTTCTCTTCACATCAAAGCTCTGAACTTGTTTCTTTTCTATAACTCATATAGTTTAAATTTTTCTTTCTCCCTTCTTGCCCCTGCCTGAGATCAGCTTCAGTCTGGTTAGCAAAATCCATACTGATCCTTCATGATTTTCAGTCGCAAGTGCTAGTACTATAGAGGCAGTCTGTTCTCTTGGACATTTTAATAATCATTATCTATAGTAGTAGTTGCATTTTTTTATAGCACCTCCCCCACCTTCTCGTCACATGTAAATGTCAGTGCTGCTTCAGGAATGTGGCTGTCTTCTTTTTCCTGCTCTTCCCTTGATTTGATTTTTTGATCCATTTAAGCCTAGTCCAGACTCTGTTTGCGCTTACAGCCATTGCCTTTAGACAGCTGTGGGCTGGTCCTCAGAGCTCTGATGAAAGCCACATTTTAGGTCACGTCTGTACTTTGTATGCCTTCAAATGTGTGGTTATTAGAACCATCGGTCAAAATACATGGTAAATAAAAAGTATGACTCTCCCTGGTGCTAGTTATAGTATTATTGTTTGCCACCGGCTACTTTGCCCTCAGCCAATTTCATGTACCTTTTAATCTCTGTCCTGCAAGCTTCATTCTGTTCAGGTGGCACGTCACATCAACATGCTAATGAGCTTGAGGCTCAAACAATGCCACATATGTCGCTAATATAAATGCCAAGCACACGTGTTTGCATGCAAAGTATGTTTTGAAAAAATGGGCTGATTATTGTGAAGAGAATCAGGAATGTGCAGATGGCCACTCCGTCCCCGTCCCGCTCTTGGCGAGGTGACCCCTGCTCTGTTGTGCCACGAGAGACCATTATCCTGGCTAACAATGTTGATACAGCCGAAGTCCTTTCATGCATATGCAGCATCACAGATTTTTTTTCTCTGAGTGTATCAATATCCTTGGCTTCTTGATTTCAGAGGTCACCGTAGCCCAGATAACAGGATTTTTATTTACAGAATATGAATGCAATTTGGCGAATGCTTACACAGCGTTATAATCTCATTGGGTTTAATGTATTTTCTGTGTGTTGTTTCAGAGACTGCCAAGATACTGGGCTTGGAATGAGGCTCCTGCATGTTCACAGGACACAGCACACTTGAGATCACGCAGACTTTTTCTCATTAATGCCACTATGCATTTCCAAGACATGCCAGCGTATAATTCCTTCTCCAGCATAGCTGAAAAGCAGAAGGGCTTGGAGCACATAACCAAATTCTCAAGTAAGAAATGTGAGGGTTTTTTGATTTCCCACCTTTCCATTCTGTTTTCCTGAAGCTATTTCACCTGCAGCATCCTTGCATTTCTGGCTCACGTGCTGCCGCCCTGCCGCAGGTGGGTAATATCACCGAAGTACAAGCTCTCTCTCTTTCAGCCCTTCTGACTTAAGTATTGTGGCTACCTATCACCAATCAGATGTTTCTTTTTTTCTCAAGCTCTTATATTATTTAAGCTTCCCTTTCCATCACATTCCAGTTTTTCCACATAATTCTCACCTCTTGTGTCTGTGAGGATGCTAAGTCTGCCTTCTCTCACTTGCTACATATCATCTTGCTTGAGACAGTATCTCAACTTCCTCTGTCAAAATCCATTTTTCTTCTCATCTTGACAAATTTACACTCTCAGACTCTGAGCCCCCATTTTCTTTAAAGTCCAACGGCTCCAGTCAGAGCTGGAAACAAGAGCGATGAACCTTCTGACTCTGGTGTTGCCACCTTTCTCCAATCAATAGTAGGACTCCCCAAAATACCTCTGTTGCACATGAGCTTCCCAGAGCTGCCCTGCCCTCCTCTAGCCTTCAGGTATCATCTTCTCATCTTGTAAAATTTATTATTCGTGCTCTTTTGTCCGCTGCATTATAACTATTTCCTCTCCTTCTGTCTTCAGCATGAACAGAAAGTCTTCTGCACTTACTTCACCATTTAGTACGTGAGCGCCTATCCCCATATATTCCCATTGCATATTCCCATTGCAAAGACTAGGCTAGATCTGGCCATAGCTTGGGAGAGGTCTTGGCACCAGCACAGCTTCTCTCGTCATGTGGAGCGGGGCAGATGCTGCTCAAGAAGACATTAATACTTCATACTGTTGGTGAACCTGTGGTGGTGAAGACCCATCTCTCTGCTCACACACATGCCAGATATACTTTTCTCTGCACTGCCTGTGCTGGTGGGCACGGGGAAAGAACCAGGAGAGCATGTCCGAATTAATTTAAATGTGCATATTCCCTATAATAATGAGATTGCAGGTACAGGCTCTCTAACCATTCTGTTATATGAAAATTATATTTCCATATTTTCCCAGATGAAATACCATTCAGATTCCATCTCTTTTTTTCCCCTGAAAGGTCTGGAGGAGAATCATTTTTATAATCTACTTTCAATTACTACAATTGCACAACCATAAAAACCCCACTAAGAAAAAAAAACTCTGGAAACTATTATAGAGCCTCAGAAATGAACTCTTAAATTGCTGCGTTACATTCATTACCTAGCTCAGTAGGCTCTCAATGGTTTATTATCATTTTAAAGTCAATAAAGACTGCATCCCTCAAAGCACAGAAAAATCTTCATACCATTAGTTTATTGTTTATCTAGTTAATGTAAAATCATTTTATAATGAATACATTTCCAGTTTTCAGAATTTGTCTATTTTTAAAGCAATTTTCTGGGAAAATAAATGATGGGGAAACTGAAAATCTCTACTCTTCGACAGTTTAGTTTTATACTATTATTGTTTGGTGGTTTTCTTCCCTATTGAGATACTGACCTGTAGAAATACTACAGTCACAAGCACATTTAATTTAGGTGTTCCTATCAGCATTTCTGTATACTCTGTTTTTAAGTGATTATTGGAAAGATGATGTTTGGTTTGCTGAATATTTTATTCACTAAAAAAACAGTTTAAATTGTCCCTCCACAATTAAATATTTTTATTTTAAATAGAATACTTCATTGGATCTGTAATGAAAATTTATTTCACTGAGGAATAAAGAAAGAGCTCATTTTGGGTTTACTTAAATTGATTTTTCCCAACCCAGTTTCAGTTCAGTTCTGTACCAGTGAATCAATCCTTTACAGTTTTACTTACAAGTGACACTCCAGTATTGTTAGAGAAAACTTGTGGAGGTACAGTGGTCACATTCTCATTTCAATAATACAGATGCAATTCAGGGATCCTAATGTACACAGTACATTTTCATGTATTTGGCACATATAAAAACAAAATACCAAACAAAATACAAATACCAAAACACCTCCGTGACAATCCCACTGATTACAGTACAGAACAGTTTAGAGTCTGGTAACTGCACTGCAAAATTCCCTACCAAGTTTCTGAATCAAATTAATTTGATACCAACAGAGATCACTGTTTTGGGAGAAGTATTAGTCTGTGGAAAATGGGTTGGTCTGGTTGTTAGTGGAGGACACACATGCATAGATGGGGAGGTTTCACATTTTTGGGCAGGTTCAGCAGAGGAGTCCTGGACTGACTGTATGGATGGAGCCATCTCCTCTTCCACCGGTAGGACCTGCAGCTTTCCACCAGGACCCACCCTGACTTGGGAGGAAGGGCATGGTGGACAGAGAACGTTTCCACCAAAAGAATCGATTCATTGTAGAACAAAATTCAGTCAATAGTATTCTATGGATGCATCAAAAATTTGTGTGGGTTGATAACTGAAAATCTCCTTTGAAAAAAGCACTAGCAAGGACAAACATCCAAATAACATACTTGCTCTGTTTTTGTCCACAACCAGTGCTGTGAGACTGGCAATCCCTCTCTTCAGGGAAACCTCTAGTGTTCAGTCAGAAGCTTTTAATCCTTAGACATTCACCACGATGCAGACTGTAGTCTGGTCTTTGCTAGGAAAGCTAGTGAAAACCATTACCCCAAAGCCTAAGATGTTCTGCAAGCCTGCGTGCTTAAGTGTGTGTGATTGTGTGGATACCCACATCATGCTGACAGTAGGGAAGTAGGGATGAGTGAGTTCACAGAAGCCTTGCTCCTGCATGCAGGATTGATTGCTGATGGGCACAGAATTGACACCTGCAAAATAATAATGGTCGTTTCACTCTTATCCTGTGCCGTGTGCTGTGTTTTACCCACTTGTTGTATCTCTTAAGTCTGCAGCCAGTCTTGGTACTATAGGTCAAGAGTGACTGCCAATGTGGGTCTAGAGCCTCACCGCAACCCTGTGGTGCTGCTGTAGCAGTAACAAATGGCATTGAGCCTCTAAGAGGTGTACACTATGCATTTGGAGGTGTACAGTACAGAGGCTCAGAAGGAGAGTGCAGAACCCTCCTGGAGATTGTTCTCCAAAGGCAAATGCACAATAATAGAGAAGAAACTTTTTTCAGTCAATCAGCACAAATGTGGATTGGCAAAAACTCACAGTACTTGCTACCTGTGAGTAGCTTTGAAAGTCTATAGGACCATCAGATGCCTTGCTTACACATTGAGAGGTTTGCCATTAAAAAACGAACAAACAACAAACCTCGTCTGTACTGGAAGTTTGCTTTTCTTGTCTGTAAAAAGGGAGACTGAGAGTATCTACGGGACAGGGGGAGAAGTTGAATGTGCTTTTAAAGCAAAAATTAAGAAATAGCTAGGAAAATTGCAGAGAAGAGTAAGAGCTGCACTCTTCCCTCTGCAGGATAGGAAAGTGTCAGAGGAAAAAATACATAGTAAAGGATGATTACTCCAGATGATTTTGCAAAGTGAATTGCTAAGGTCTCACTACCCCGTCATGCTAATGCTCTGAGAACCTTAGCCATTACGATTTCATAGTTAACATATTTAATGATGGAAGAACCTCACCCTGCTGTCTTTTTATTCCCACGTAGGATAAATCACTGGGTTAATATTACATCCCAGACATCCTCTTTTGGCCCAGGAAGAGGGCACTAAAGTGGTATCTCGAATCATAGCTTCACTGCATTGTTCACCTTATGCTAAGAAGTTTTCCCCATGGATTCCTGTAGGGCAACACAGGAAGGGCTCAGGAGGTTGGTCTGGCTACCTGCGAGCCTCACCAAGCTGGGTTCTCCTGGTGCAGACTCTAAAGCTTTGTCCAATCTAGCTTGAAAACATGAAAAGTAGTTTAGCATAAAGAAATCAGATGAAGTGCATTCTATGATGGGATGTCATCTTATGGCAGAAATGTTAGCCTCATGGGAGTTTCTTAGCTGGGTCTTGCAGCATGCTGTGCCCACCCTGACGGTGCTGCTGGAGGTAAGCCACCCCCGTGCAGCAATGAGGCAGGCAGCAGAGGAAGCAAAATCTCCCCACCCCGTGCCAGGAAGTGGCTCCCCTAGTTGTGGGAAGCGAGTTTAAAATATTAAAGAAGGTTTCCTGCTTTGGAAATAATTTCAGATCTCGGGCCTCGAAACTGGAGGTGATGTGCTTGGTGTTCCCCTCAGGCTAGGGGGACACTGGAAGTGAGAGGCAGGGGATCTTCTTGGGTGCACCTGTGTTTCCTGCATGGGGAGGGTTTTTTATTTATCTCTACAAAGAAACGAGAAAGGATTTAAACAGAAGAGAATGTGATAGTAATTGCAGGTGCATTTTGTTTTTACTTTTGGTATGTTAGCTGCACCAAAAAAAGACAATAAAATAAACCTTTTCCTTAAAGGAAGATTTATTTATAAGGTGGGATGCCTGCACTCTTCCTGTCTTGCTGCATACGTCTTGGTCTTCATAGAATCATAGAATCATAGAATCATTGAGGTTGGAAAAGACCTCTAAGATCATCGAGTCCAACCGTCAACCCAACACCACCATGCCCACTAAACCATGTCCCTAAGCGCCTCATCTACACGTCTTTTAAAAACCTCCAGGGATGGGGACTCCACCACTTCCCTGGGCAGCCTGGTCCAATGTTTCACCACTCTTTCAGTAAAGGAATTTTTCCTTACATCCAATCTAAACCTCCCCTGCCGCAACTTGAGGCCATTTCCTCTCGTCCTATTGCTAGTTTCTGCTTTACTCTACCCCTTATTATTCCACCAGACTATTCTTTACCATTTACAGCTTCATGCTCAACAGCTGAGAAGTGTTGTATTTTGCAGACCACGGATTCAATATCACCAAACAGTAGGGAAGCTGAATGATTTTAGGATGTCTACATGTCATATAAGGCTGTCGTGGTTTAACCTCAGTCGGCAGCTGAGCACCACACAGCCGCTTGCTCACTCCCCCCTCGCCGCCCCACGGTGGGATGGGGGAGACAATTGGAAGAGCGCAAGTGATAAAAACTCGTGGGTTGAGATAAAAACAGTTTAATAATTGAAATAAAATAATAATAATGTAATAATAATAATACACAAAACCAAGTGATGCACAGTGCAATTGCTCACCACCTGCCAACCGATGCCCAGCCAGTCCCCGAGCAGCGGCCCCCCCGGCCAGCTTTTCCTTAGTTTATGTACTGAGCATGACGTCACATGGTATGGAATGTCCCTTTGGCCAGTTTGGCTGTGCCCCCTCCCAGCTTCTTGTGCACCTCCAGCCTTCTCAGTCAGTAGAGCATGGGAAGCTGAAAAGACCTTGACTAGTGTAAGCATTACCTAGCAACAACTGAAACATCGGTGTGTTATCAACTTTGTTCTCACCCTAAATCCAAAACACAGCACTGTACCAGCTACTGGGAAGGAAATTAACTCTATCCCTGCTGAAACCAGGACAAAGGCAAATACCATTGTTTTCTTTCAAACCAAAAATGTCAAATGCAAGAGGTCAGCTCAACCCTAGCAAAACCAATATTATTATGGCCTGCATATGCATATAGGATGCACTGCATATATTCCTCAGATCTTAGCAGCTAAACTGAGAAGTGAAAAGTGAAGAAAGACAGAGCAGCGGCCCCTGGGGTGCTGTGATACCATTCCAGTGGCCTCTTGGAAGAAGGCTTGATGCTTCAACTCACCCCGGGGACAGCTGTAACTGGTTATACTTCTTTAGACTGGGTATATCTTGTTTTCCTGCACAGGTGCAATTTCTTTCTTCAATGCTAAAAGTTTTCAAGGGGGAGGTCACGACTGCTGCTGCAGCAATCATAGACTTTAAAATGTCAGAGAGCTCAAATGCTCTGTGGAATGCAATCAAGTTTCCACGGACCAGGTGCATAACTGGATAAAAAAGATATTGTAATAATTAGAAGAATCTTGTGATTATAATCACAAGATTCTAGCAGATAAGAGATGAGTGTGTGCTGGGATGTGATGTCAAATGAAGAACATCTGCTCGCTGGCTGTGGAAAGTCTTATACTCCTGGATGGAGCCTCTGCCTGTTCACAGATTAAAGTTAAAAAAGAAAGGAGGGCAGAAGTGAGATGAGTGGGTGCTTTGATGCAAGATGGAAAAGAGAGGAACTGTGTATAGAAAGAGAGACGGCCATTTTTATATAAATTTGCCTCTGGAAGGAAGAAATGTGTAGCAGATGGCTAGTGTTATGTTTTAATATGTTTACCCTGGTGAAAAGTTCAGTGGGTCTTCCAAATGTTAGAGCTGGTAAGACAATAAATCACTGTGATATGCAAAGAGTTTCGCAGCATTGTCAAAGGAGGAGCAGCATGCCTGGCTGATATTTATAGGCAAGTGTCTTAGAAGAGACTTGTAGAATGGAGAATGCATGCAAGCGTGTACATGTACGTGTGTGTGTGTGTGTAAGAAGACTGGGACAGGCTGTTATCCTGAGTCTTGACTCTAGCCACTGGCAATGCCACAGGCTGAGAGCTGTCTCTGCATAGATGGTGAGAGTAGCATGGTCTCCCCTACTCGCATGGGATTTGGCACCTTGTTATCCCCTCCATAGAGGATAATGGAAGCACAATCTCCCAGAAATAGCAGGCTTTACAGGGTGACTTGCAAGGGGAGAGGGCATTCAGCTACCCTGTGGTACTTCTGCCCTCGGACGCTAAGCATTACAGTTTAAGAAGAGCTGCTCTTTTGCCTTTGTGCAGGATCTGTGTATTTATGCAGGCTGTGTGTTCAGAATCAAGATGCAATACGGAGTGCAACAAACAGTTTTCCAAGGCTCAGTGATAATGCTGAAAGCTGATCTTCTCCCCCTCTGGTGGTATCACCGATTCCACTTCCTTCCTATATTTTTTCACCCGTCACTTTACCTCATCATGGAGGCTGCACCTCAGTGTGTCTGGCAAATTAAACTTAAAGGCTTTTTTCAAGCGTTAATGAGGTGAGCTGCTTTTCCCGCTATGAATGCTTGGTGTGTTCTATATAAGAACCTTGAACAGCTTCAGCACTTTTACTAAGCTGCACAGTGTTATTGATTTCTCCAGCTTCTGCTGTGAGGGGTTTGTGGTAAAAAGCAGTGACTCAGCTGGTGTGCTCAGCGGAGCTGTTTTACATGCTCAGGCTGTGCTGCTGTTGCTGCTGAGTGGTTAAAAAAAAAATCAAAGGCAAGACTTTTAATTTGTTTGAAGTAAAGTGCAGGCAGCAGCAAGGTTTTCTGGCAACTTTGCAGAGATTATTGCAAATACTCTTAACGGCAGGCCTGATTCTGGGGGATAACCCTATGTGCTTCAGCAGCAAGAAAAGGGGAGACAGAGATCAGGGCTCCAACTTCCCTCTTGGTCAGAACACGGTAGACTGAAGGCAAGAACAATCCCACCCTGCGAGATGGGGTGTTTGGAAGGGGAGATGCCTGGAAATGCTGCCCCGTCTGCTGAAACTGTGCAACGAATAGCGGGGCAGGCTTGTGCTGGTGATCTCAGCTCTCTACCTGCGTCTCTTTACTGCCTGCCTGGCTGTGACAGTGACTTACTAAGGCTGACCACCATTCTTAATGCTGTCCCACAGGAAACCTGCAGATGTGAAATGCTTGCCATCACAAGCCAGAACAAAGCTCAGACCTCTCTGAAGTTCTCACAGAGAGGAAATTCAGTAAGCGTGCAAACTGAGGAAGGGGAGGGAAAAAATACGACTGTCCTGGGAGGAGAAGTGAGGATTGTTTATCCTTTTCTGAAAGATAAATATGCTGTTCCTGCCTGTGATCCTGCTTCTCTGTAGAGCAGGACTTCTAGAAGCTTTCAGATCACCACAGACTCATAGAAGCGTAGGTCAGAAGGCACCATCTGGACGTCTCTAGTTTAACCTCCTGCTAAAAGCATGTTTATCACCAACACTGCATGAAGTTATTCGTGGCTTTGTCCAATATTTTTAAATATTGAAAACCTCCAAGGATGGAGATTCTACAACGTCACTGGACAACATGCCTTGGTGTTGCACTATCACCTCAGTAAAGATGTTTTTTCTAATGTCCATCCTGAACCTCCCAAGCCAGAGTTTGTGGCCATTGCCCCTTGTCATATGGTCTGCCACTACCAAGAATTTGACTCTATCATCTTTGCAACTGTCTTCTGAGTAGTTGCAGGCTGCTATTAGGTTCCCCCTAGCCTCCTCTTCATCAGACTAAACAAGTCCAACCTTTCCTTACAAGACGCATCCTCCAGGCCTCTGACTCTCCTCATAACCTTCCACTGGACTACATGCAGTTTCTCCATGAACAAACAACTTGGAAAGCCTGAGAGCCCCACCAGTGGAGCAAGACCAGGACTTCTGAGTGTCTCTGGATATGGAGCTGAAGTACTCAGGCTCCCCACCACAGCGCTAGGAGACTGCACCGTGAGACCACAGCTCTCATCTCCAAATGTCTGTCTGGGGTTCAGGGGTGTGTAGCAGGTAGTCAGATGTACCAACAGGCACTTAGGCAGTTGCACATAGGAGACGACCTGGGTGTATTGAAACAGAACTATTTTTTTCACCAAGCTTTTATGTTTTGACACTGTGATGTTCTTCTATCCCAGTAAAACTTCTGAAATCATATGGGTTACTTCAGGGGAAGGGTGCTGGCTGGAGAAAGGACTACTTTTGAAGCGCTTAACCTATGCATGCACTCTGAATTGCTCAATAGCACTGCCTTGCAAAGCAGAAATGGAAAAAAACAGAGAACAGACTGACCTGAATTCAAAAAGCCTGACAACAAGCCCAGTTGTTGAAAGACTGCAACACAGAAAGCTCGCAGTGGGATCTCTGAAGCAAGCAGACCTAGAATCTTGGGAAAGGACATGGACAGACTGACTCATTGTCCGCTGCAATCTCTCATGTATTGCTAGGTCCATTACATGTTGGTGAGACCTCGAACTGCCAAATGTATGAAAAACATTTTCAGTTGTGTTTAACAGTTTTGTAATGGCAAGAAAACTCTCTCACCCTTCTGAGTCCTAAGAGAGCTGCTGTGGGGGAACAGCAGAGCTGCTCTCTTTCAAGTTCTGTACTCTCTGTGGATTTATGCATTCAATGACCTTGGCAGAGGTACAGAAGAAACCCTTTACCATAGCAATGGATTGTTTTTCATTTCTTTCAAGATTAGGCACAAACATACTTTCTCTCATCAGATACACAGATTTTGAAATTCCACTTTCTTCAATAAAAGGATTTTCAAGTGCAGAGAAAAACCATATACTCCAGCTGTTTGGTTTCTGCTGCCCTCCTACAGCATCCCAAGATAGTAGATAAAAAGCTGCTGTTTTGAATCCTCTTTTCTGAGTCCAGTATTCATATTGCAATTGAAGTTACTATCTACATTGGCAATTTTAGCTCTCTGTTGATTGAAACCAATTCTTCTTAGCTAGACATGTAAAGATGTGGTATGTTTTCCTTCATCTGAGAATATGCAGGAATGGTATTGAGACACAGATGATGGAAAATTGGAGGATTCCCAACTTAAACAGAGGATTTGCTATGCTGGATCAAACCGGTCTCCTATCCATCCCCTCTGTCCTCCATTCAGGACTGCTGCAGTTGGTAATGACTGTGATTCATGTGTCTGAGGGAAATGACAAAACCTACCCGTAACTCATGCTCCATGCCAACAGTACAACACTGTAGGTGGAGAGAAGGCGATTTCCTTCTGACCTTGGAAAAGACCAACTTAAGCAATGAAGTTGCCATTATGCAGGCCAACAGGTGCTGTAGTCAATTTTAAAAATCCATCCCTTCTTGTGGAAAAAAGAAGCTAATACTGCGTGTGAAGTCTATAGTACTGTCAAGAAACATCAGACAGTACTATTATTGATAATCAACCAGATTTTGTTTAATTAAATGTCTGGACATTTACATCCTGTAGAAGCTTGTGTTATAAAATGCAAATCTTCAAAGTTGCTTGACCATCATTCTAGCTCAATGCGTCCACACATTTCGGACTAAAATTATTCCTTCTTGCTGGAAAGCTGCCTGCGGGATGTACCCTTGCGAGCATAACGAGAGCCATCTCTGGATACAACGAGTCCTTTCCCTAGCAACTTCCACCCCGGAGTTACTCTAAAAATCCTTGCAGGATTAGCCTGCAGTTATCCAGAGAGAGAACTGCACACGTTTTCAAAGGAACATTCATGTAGCTTGCTCTTATCACGGTATTAGTGAAAGCAAGCAGATTGCAAAACCTCTCAGTCTTGCACGGGCTATTATGGTGAATGGCCATAGAAATGTATTCTAGATAACTATGTTCATTCACTCCCTTAGCTCCACCACTTTTCTTTTTAGTCAAGCATTACAGTTACAATGTTAGTGATGGAAATACCTGATGAAGCCTTTAGATTGGAAATTAGGTGGCTTTGCCAAGTTGTCTGGTCTGTATTCATTGCCCTGAAAATGACTTAATTCCTTTTAGATAATCCTGAAAGTATAATTACTGCATTGTGTTGTATAAGCAAGTTCATCAATTGTAAAATGAAATATTGACATTATTCATTTTATCAACATCAGTTTTTACTCCTCACCTGCATGCACAGCTCTTTATAGACAGTGGCATCAGCAGCCACTCTAAGAAGGTTTGTTCACAGAAACGTGACTGATGCCAAATATTTGCCCGCTTCCAAAAGATTTCCTTATTTACCTTTTTGTTAAAGAGTGTTAATGTGATTTTCATTAGCGCCTCTTGAAGGGCTAATCAGCACAGTTTACCTGTGCACGCATCACACTGAGGGACTTATCAGTAGATTATTGACATAAAAGAGGTACCATAACTACCATTACAACAACACATATTTAGAGGGAAGATGTGGTATAATACACAAAAATGTCAAAGCCTTTCAAACTATTGTATAGCTCTTCTGGCTCACTTGCTCATTGGTTTTGCTTCAGAAGGGGTTGCTCTTCTTTGCAAGTGGCATAACAACATGAAGGCAGAATGAAAACAGCCATATTTCCCATACAGATAAACATCGATGATCTCCAGCCGTTCAGTGGTGCAGTAGTTCACGTGAGCGTAGCCCACTGTTTTTGTTCCAGGTCTGCCTCCCCCTTTTACTGTGCCCTGGTATTGCCGCGTGGGAGAAGGAAAGCAGGTCATGGTGCCAGCGGTTTCCCCACCAGCCTGTCCCTGGATGGGCTCCTGGGGCTTCACACACACCACCACGCCAGCTGGGCTGGCCGGGGTCCAGTTGTGGCTGCTCCTCTCCCCTTCTTGATGTCTGGCGTCTTCCCACAAGAGTTTCTGGCAGGCAATGAGCACTGAGGGTCAAAATTCATCACAGAGATGGTTTGCAGAGAGCAGTCTGGCGATCTGTATCTTCCCGTGCAACCCAACTGCTGACAAGAAACACAGGCATTTGAGGCAGACCTGGCTTCAGCCGTTCTCCCTCTTTCCTGTCTGGTACTGCATTTTCTTTCCTAAAATGCTGTCCCCCCTCCCACGTGGTGGGGGAGTGAGCCATAGCTGTCAGTGCCACACAAGGATGTGGGCAGAGGTGGCACATCTGGGGAGAGACATCCCTGCTCATCCGGGCATGCCACTCCCTGAGGCTGTCAGCAGAGCAGAGAGCTGCGAGTGCTGGGTCTTGGAGCCGTGCATAGAAAGAGAGAAGACTGTCAATCATACAAAGATCGCTAGCTTTAATGAGAGGAGCGGGACTCTCAGCTTCCACTGACTTTCCCTGGGAAAGTAGTTCACAGACACTTGTGTATTTATTGTTTCCTTTCTTGATTGGGCCATGAAATAGAATAAATACCAGATAGAGAGACAGACAGAGAAACAGGTAGATATTTTGTCTGGCAGGCTTTCACTTTACAAGCCATATATTGGGCTAAGGCAGCCACTATTAAATTTCAACTCAAAATTCAATTGTAGCCCTATGATAAGGATCGACCTGTTTAAATCTTGTCTTCTGCAGAGGCATTTTTTCTGGGGAAAAGTATTCTGTAATGCCTTTAAGCCATCCAGAGACAGACAACAGAAAAGCAAGGGGAAGACTTTCCTCCTGAGCTGACTGAAAGATTTACTTAAACCTTGCAGTGTGAGACCTGTTCTTCTGAGCTTGCAGAGACACACCACGATCCACCTCCATTTAAAAACCCAACGCAACATCCACCCAAATAAATTCTCTTAGACATTATATAGATACAGATAGGACTCTGCTAAATCTTCTAAGCACTGATCCAGTCCTGTCATCCTCTGAACACCTCAGCAAATTAATACTACCCTAGCCTCTTATAAGTGAAAACATGGTTCTCCGTGTTTCACATGTAAAGCACAGAGACAATAAACGTCTTTACACACATAAAATAATGTCTGTCACACACCTAGACTTTGAACCCAAATAGATGGTGTCCCAGGTGAAAGTCTCTCCACGGGCCAACACACTGGCTAAGTGAAAGAGTGCCCAAAAGCCACATCCTGCACCCGCCGCTGGGCACCGTGCCACTAAGCACAGGACATCAGCGAGGGCTCCTCACAGGGATGGCAAGGATTGATGCAGGAAGTGAAAATAATCATCTCCTGGCTCTCAGAACAACTGGAGTAATACCTATTATTAGCTACACTATAGTTGTTCAAGAGTAAAGGACCCAGAGGGCAAAGCTGTTAAAAACTTGGGAAAAAACCAACAAAGACCAGGGAAGCGCCATTTGCATTCATACTAAATATCATCAGGGAGTCTTAAATTCTTGGGGTTTATACATGCTGAAGAAGCTTTGCAGATCTTGCTCCCCCACACACCCTTAGCAGAAGCACAAATTGAAAATATAATTGAGAGATTAAAAAGACCTCACTTTGCATTTTTTCGTATATCTGTGACTAACTTAAGCTCTCCCTTAACAAGTATCCTGCTTCCTCCAGCTGATCAGAGGCTTTCTGTGAGCACATTTGACTGGCAGAGCAATGCTATTTCTTAAGAACTGAAACTTTTCACAGCAGGGTGCTGGGTTCTGTGCGAACTCTTTCAAGCAGGTTCACAGCTCTGCCACGGCACTTCTGCTTTGAGACGTTTATGCTAGATAGTCCGGCCTCATTCTACAGCAACCCGGTAGGCTTCGTAGCCATGCTCAAGGCTGACCTCTCCGGGTTTAAGCTGTGACCCATGCCTGCTTCAGCTGGCATTGATGGGCGGCCATAGCCACTTCGATATTGTTTGCCCGGGAATAAGGCACTATATCTTCTGTGTCTTCGTCTCTCAAATAACCTTTCAGGAAAGAAGGACTCATCTGCCCTGAGCTGATGCTGCTGCGTTTCAGCTGCCGCATCGTGTGAGTTGCAGTGACCTGAATGTACCCAATTCCTGGGGTCAGGCAGCAGGTTTTCTCAGTGTGTTTCTTTTTCTGCTAGCTCTTTTCCTTCCCAAGACAGCTCAGGAGCTTTCTTAGGGCCAGGTTAGGAGTGAGAAGCGGGTGGGGGAGTTGGAAGAGGACAGAGCAGCGTTGGCACAGCCTTGTGACAGAGCTTGGCAGGGGGAGCAGGGCAGAGCACTACAGTCTCTCAGTCCGCCTTCTACCCTACTGTCTTCACAGCAGATTTGAGAAACTTTCCTGGAGGAGGTCAGAAAGTTTCTGCAGGAGAAAGAAATGAAAATATTTAGAAAGTTTGCTTCAGTCAGATGTACTTTCTTTCTCTTTCTCTCCCTCTCTTTTCTTAACGGAATCTGTTGCCTAAACATTTCTGTGCTTTTGTCTCCTGTTCTGTTCTGCTCTTACTTGAAGGCAGCAGTTTTGCTCAAGAGATTTATAGCAATAGAAAATAGAAGACAAAACTCTCATTGATGATTTCAGACAACAAAGGAAAAACTGAACAAGAAGGTAATTAAAGTAAAATCCTGAAAGCTCTTCATTCTACAAGGTAAAATGTGTCTCTAAATCCCATTTTAATTTTTCTTGTCATGTCAACTATCCAGCTTCAATGAATAGACAAAATTTTCTAGTGTATCTCCCTTTGTGTACGTATTTTTAATTCTTTTTCCTGTACTTACATTACAAAAGATTGAGAAGCTGGAAGCGGTTTTGTGCACAAAGGAAGGGTATTTGCTCTGTAGTCTGATGCCTATTAGATTTTAGACCTGTTTGAAATAATGAATTGCAATCTACCGTAATTAAATATAAAACATTAATTAACTGAGTATTATTAACAAAGCAAACCAAGAACAGTTTGTAAAGTTTATATTTCCATTTACAGAAACTTCCCTACATATGAGAACACTGTCTTCTAACCCTTAGTTAAAGACTCCAAGTCAATCACAAAAGGCATTTTTCAGTTTCAGATGTGAATTGCATTCCTTTATGCAATGTAATATTATATTATTTGAAGTGTAGAATTATTGTATAAAGAGCTTATGCAAGGATTCTACCAGTAAAAACCATGTTTCTCTCATTGCAGATATTTTTCTACACATCAGCTCCAGCAGAAAGATGCATATGAGCAGTATCATCGAATTACTGGAATACGCAGAATATACATCACTTGACAATCTGGGTCTCAAAAGCCACACCAGAGACTATTATGTCAGGCACCATGGCACCAAGAAGATTCTTTCTTACAGCAAAATTTCCAGCCAGGAGAGAGTAGATGAATTCATTAAATGTTTCTCAGATTTTACTTCTTAAGGGTTAATTGATTCTGTCCCGCACAACACTTTGAAAGGCAGTTGATGAAATTTACTTTGGGGCAGAAGGTACTTGTCGCTGGGAGACCTTAATGGATGTAAAGGCTTCTTCAGTTTGGAGAAGCACAATGTTGCCCAGGATAGTTAAATGGTAGCAGATGATTACCAAGGCAAAGCAATGTCCTCGGCTGCATGCCGTTGTGCACCACCTATTCCCTTCTTTACTATCCCCCTGTTGCGTGGAACCTGCTTGCTATAACATATCACTGAGCTACAGGATGTGCCTGCCAGGATACAGCACCCAAGGGTACAAACCCAGGTACAATTGCTCTTTCCTCTTGCACTCACACTAAAGGCAGCCAGTTTCCCAATGCCCCAAAGCAAATACAATAATCCCTTAAAACTCAGTAACTGCTGGGCTTTTGAAAGGAAAAATTTGTGAAGGAAAAGCGTTTGCTTCTAGGCTCCGAGGGGAGTGAGAACGAACAATGGCTCCGCTGCACAATGAGGGTTTGCCTTGCAGCAGCATCCACATGCCAGTATTTCACCAGCAACGCAAATATTTTCCGCACCTTGTGTCAAGCCAGAGATTAATTGTTAAAGTAGATGTTTGTATGAGGACACATGAGAGCACACCCTGCTCTCATGTCTGCTCTATGTAGACACCATAGCCTCCACCTTGCTCAGAGGACAGCATCAGCGGTATTCTACTAAGCTGTACCCAGAATTATGTCATTTACTCCCTCCTAAGGAGGGTTTTTACAGGTTTTCCTCCCTGTGTTAGTGCTATTTCTGCAACATGGATCAGGTTAAAGCTGAAGCTCAGCAATCTCTTTAGCCCATTGCCTCCAAACTTCTCAAGAGCCACTGTCAGGAAAAGATAGATAGGTTCAGGTTTATGTCTTTAGCCCCCTCTCCTCCTAAGTGGAGGAGAGTGTTTGCATGGGTTTTGTGTAGCTTTCCTTAACCAAACCCCAATGTTCAACCTGGTTAATCCTCATGACTTCTCTGTGCACACATAATCCAAACAGCCGTCTTTCCCAATATTTTACTGTCTTTTCCATTTGCATAACCCCTGTGAGGCTTGCAGGCTGCATCTCGTTCCCTCGGGGAGGTGGCAAAATCACAGCAAATCAAGCTCTTTGCTCTATAATTTCCCAAAGATCAAAGTTTAGTTATCATTAGAATGTAAATATCACAATATTATGAAACTGGTGCATCAGGACAGAACATATCTTCCTCTTTGAAAGTGTTTCGATGTGATGTGACATTTTGGTAACATTTGAGGGAGGACTTTTTTTTTCTCCTTAATGATCTTTCTCAGCATTTTTGGCCAGTATATGTGTGCTGCTACCACCTGCTGAAATAACATTTAAAATAAAGTATTTCACAAAATCTTCTTCTTTTTCAAACTGGGTCCAACATCCACCTTGTTATTTTAATTAAGCTGTTTCTCAAGGCAAGAAAAAAGGGGTTGAGTTCATGAATATTAAGAAAGAATGGCTCCTAATCTGTTTATAAATATTCTCAAATTATCAATATACCACAGCAACAGTTGGGTTGCTGGAGTATATGGGAACAGGGGATCCACGTGAAAAAAACAAGAAGATAAAAATCCAATAAAATAGTTATTGCTTTGAACAATAAAATGATTTATCTTAAACTTGCCCCTGTGAATCCATTACAACTGCAGAAATGATAGTCCATAAAGTATCTCAGCTTGTCCAAGGACACAAACAGCTGGTGATCCTGAAACAGTACAATTTCTTGGGCTTTGCTTCTGAACTCAGCCCTAGATTACATCAGAAGTTACTGTTTTCTAAAGCTCCTCTATAGGCGAATTGCATGTTGTACATATTGATACAAAATATAATGTCAGAGAGAACAGCAGCTATCAATCTGAACTATCATCAAGGGAATTTTATCAAAGCTACAATCCCCAGCAAGCATTCTCAATGTCAGGATTTTTCTCATTTTTTCAAGCCCACCAGGACAATGTAGTTCAGCTGAGATATTTCAGGAGACAACAGAAGGCAGATTTCCCTAATTTAAGTACCAGGGTGGTTTAGTGGGAATTCTTTTCCAGAAATACCAGAAATGGCCAGAGCAGAAATGGAAATGTTTCAAAGTGGTCTTCACTAGTCTGCTTCCCTTGTGTTCGTATAATTCACTGAGTGTTTTGAACCCTCTAATAACCAAAATCCCGTCTGAAGCACAGAGTGAGGCACGTGTGCGAACATCAGTTGTCTTTGTTAAAGAGATAGGCAGTAAGGGGGGGGGGAATGATTCCAAATCTTTAGGTTTATTCTCTCTCCGTTTGAAAGAAAAGAAAGAATATTGCTTTTGTGAGATGCTTGAATCCTGACCTGCATACACCACCGCTGGTGTGAGATGTAGCACATGTTATCCGCTCGTGTTTGTCCTTTTCTTCATAGAATCATAGAGTCATAGAATAGTTTGGGTTGGAAGGGACCTCTAAAGGTCATCTAGTCCAACCCCCCTGCCATGGGCAGGGACATCTTCAACTAGATCAGCTTGCTCAGAGCCCTGTCCAACCTGACCTGGAATGTTTCCAGGCATGGGCACCTCTCTGGGCAACCTGTGCCAGTGTTTCACCACCCTCAGCGTAAAACATTTCTTCCTTCTATCTAGTCTAAATCTACCCCCCTTTAGTTTAAAGCCATTCCCCCTTGTCCTGTCGCAACAGGCCCTGCTAAAAAGTTTGCCGCCATCTTTTTTATAAGCCCCCTTGAAGTACTGATAGGCTGCAATAAGGT
This sequence comes from Aptenodytes patagonicus, assembly GCF_965638725.1. Classification (NCBI taxonomy): domain Eukaryota; kingdom Metazoa; phylum Chordata; class Aves; order Sphenisciformes; family Spheniscidae; genus Aptenodytes; species Aptenodytes patagonicus. The sequence goes on from NC_134950.1 coordinate 42,652,455, forward strand.
CTCCCCGAAGCCTTCTCTTCTCTAGGCTGAACAACCCCAACTCTTTCAGCCTTTCTTCATAGGAGAGGTGTTCCATCCCCCTGATCATTTTCGTGGCCCTCTTCTTCTCCAATAAGTCAATTAAACCAACAGGACCGAAGTTTCCAAAGATGTATTACATAAAGAACTGACTGCAGGAACCATGTAGTGATTATATCAGGTAACTCCAGTACATTGGACTATTACTTAAACCCAGCAGCCTAGAAATGTTCATCCCCACACCAGCCCAGTTTAATAAATGATTAATGGAGCTAGTCAGTTTGGCCTGAGGTAAGCATTTATTCGGGGCCCCAGAGAGGTTGGTCAGCCAGTGCTGGGCAGAGGCTGGGCTGCAGACCGGTGTTCTGCCTGCCAGCCCCTTCGTGGGGTCACGGGTGAGCCTCCAAAGCACAGCTAGCTGTGTCTCATTTAGTATGGCCTTTGCATGTCCAGGGAGAGGTAGGAGCAGCTCCTACTGCTTCCTGGCATCCCCAGACAGACGTGACCCTGTGATCTTTTAAAAGGTATAGATATATGTTTAAGTGTGTGTAGTACTGGCAATTATACTTAACTGGAGCACCTCAGCCCAAGAGGACTGTAAAGGAACATGTTAATACCTCTGAAATTAAGTATTTTAAAACTATAAATGATCCCTGTAATCAAGTGATGCTCTTTGTTATCAGCCAGTAAAAAGGTGACATACAAAGCGTGCATCTTATGACAACTGGGGGAAAAAAAACACACAAGCAAAAAGTGCCCACATCTCTTTTCCAAGAAAGCAGGATCATGCTTGCGATTGAAAACTATTCCAAACACCTTTGAAATTCATTAAATTCATGTTGATTATTTTCCAGCCATAATAAATATGAAGGCAAAGATGGAGAAGGTCAGTGCAGGAAAATAACCTTAGGTGTCAGGAATTTCTGGCTGATGGCCTTTTTCTATAAGCATTTTCTATAAGCATTAAAACACAGCTGTATCTTAAATTACACCTTTTTGAAAATAAAAATTTGCAAGACTGCTGAATCTTGGCCTGGAGGTTTTGGTGAGGATATCCCTGCAGGGTCCTGATTCAGGACAAAACTTCTGAAGAGCAACAACATTTTTTTTTTTAACATTACCACTTAGAGACTCCTGCAATATTCTGTAGCTGTGAAAACAAAGCATCTGGAAGCTGATGAAAATAAGCAGAGGTGTTTACAGGTCATCCTCTTCATACACGGTGTCTGGAATTGCATGCACAGTAATCAGAGTATTGCTATAGCCATGTTAGTCTCTCATATAGGGCATATATGAGAGACCAGGTTTGTAGAGATTGGTAATAACTTTTCTTAGATCAACATCAACATTTTAGCATCTCCTCAGACATCATGAGGGGAAAGTTTTCTTTTCTCCAGTCATGCCACCTGATCTAGCACCTACATGCTAGGGAGAAGGTAAATAACGTAAAAATAATGAAACAAGTGTTATAATGTTATAGAATAACATAAGAGTTTTCCCTGTACTTCTGTTGACTGTATTACTCCCAATAGACATTTTCTAGGCATGAAGATGTGAGTGTGGTCCACAAAGGGCTGAGTCTAAGGACAGTTGAGAGGGAGAACCTAGGGCAGGGACACAAGTTACACAGCCTGGTATAAAAATCAACAAGATTAGCAACAAAAATGCACTGGCTGTAAAACCATTGAAAACTTAAAATTGACAGAGAAATCCCAGCTCCACTGAAATCGGTAGCATAACTTCAGTGACTTCAGAGGAACCAATATGTTCCCTGGGATGAGTAGAAGGCACCTCACTGAACTCCGGCTGGTCAAACCGTGTTTGAAAGACCCTGCATTACATTATATTTACTGCCACTTAGAAACAGGCACCATATTGCTCTATAGTGCAAGCTCCCTATAGCAAGGGCAACAGACTGTGATTTAGGGGGTCACTGAGGTAAATTTCAAGGCATCGCATGTTGATAAATTCTACCCTGTTTTAATACCAAAATCTTTAATTGGAGTGTTAGTGCCCATTAAAGAGAAATTTATTAAAGAGCAGTTCTTGTAAGAAAGAAAACAAGTCCAGGCTGTATTTTTTTTACATGTTTTGGCTTGGACATCTTAAGGAATACTTGCAATCTTAACCTAGCTAAGGGGTTTTTTTTTGTTCGTTATAGTGCAGCCAGAATTATACCCTGTAACAACTCTGATAAGATTTGGAAAGGAAACAAAGATTCAAATGCAGTTTTAACTTGGTTTGCTTTTTTTTTTTTTTGCTTTTTTTGCCTTTTTTTTAAACCATTTTTCAGATTCTGCTCACATTTCTGATTTTTTTTCCTATGTAGATAAACACTATCAACTTACACCATCACATCATTGTTACTGCGCGGCAGGCAACTTAAGTAAAGTCTGGTTTTCAGCCTCTGTTATTATAAACCAAATTCTGTTTTAATACGACTAAATTGGTATGGAAAGGTGGGAATATTGCCTATTATTGCAATGCTGTAATACATTGCATATGGAAAACCAAAGTGATAAAGAGCTTAATTAACTGTGAGTTATATTGATCTACATGATCATAAAATCACCAGAGTTTGGAACAACCTAATTTGTTTTTAATAAGTGTTGCTTGAAAGACTTGTAATTACAGTCATAAACCAGTTACTGAATTAAAGCATAGTAAATTTAAAAACAAAAGCAGTCACAAGATATTTCATTAGGAATCCCACTAAGTCAAAACAAAGGCTAATTTATGTTTAAACGACAATGAAACTGCAGTAGCACCTGTGACAGGTGAATTTTCAAGTCTTTTCCCACTCTGAACTCACAGTTTGAGGTTTCCAGAAACATTTACGTTTTGGCTTAACAGTTGCAAGCAGGGCCCCAAAGCTGTCTTGTTGATTTCAGTGGACAATGTTAATATTATTTCCGTGCTGTGTTGGGGTGAGAAATCTTGAGCAGACCCAGAAGTTGGTAGGTTGTGGTGAGTCCACGGTTGAAGAACTCCGGAGAACAAGTTTGTGGGTTAACAGAGCAAGAGTTGCTTGTGGCAAAGTTGACAGTTGTTGACCGATATACAAGCTAGGCAGGTAAAAGGCAAAAAAATTACCTGTCAGCAGGTAATTACACTAAGTCAGGTGTAAATATTCAGTAAAAAGTGGTTCCTACTAAGGACTGTTCGATGGAAACATGTGCTCAACGCACAGCCTTGGACAAAGCAAAGAGAAGTTTTGGCTGAGCTTGAACACCATGCCTTGACTACAGGTGACCCAGCGTAGCTGCTCACATCACTGCCCTCCAACCCTCTTCTGTCACCATGATCTAGGTTAGCCTTAACACTCCAAATGATGTGTTGCTGTTTTTCCGTTGTTTTGTGGGTTGTTGGTTTTTTAACGTGAATCACTGTGACTGAAGTGGGTTAAGGAGAGATGGCATGTGGTGGTGTGCTGACAGATCTGGTGACACTCTGCCTCGCGAATGGCAGGAAGGGGCAAGAAGCAGTGGTAAGGCTGCCAGGGATGACTTGCTTCAGACATGGCCTGTAAAGCTTGACCATTGCTCCAGCACGTGCAAAGACTGCACAAAGACAAGAAAATATCATTAGCGCTACATCAATGGTGTATGCATGGATAACAGACCTTCTCATTTTGACTATGCTAGTCAGTTCTGCTAGGACTCCCTGGAGCAGCTAGGATGAAAAACTCTTCATCTGAGGGCTGTTTAGTTTGCCCAAGAAAAAGTTAAGGGCAGACGCAATCACGGTCTCTGCACCTACACAGTGAACGAAACTGTGGTAGTGGGCTCTTCAGCCTAGCAAACAAATGTACAGCAGTACCTCGGGGCTGCTGTTTGAAGCTGGACAAATTCAGACTGGAAAGGAGATTACAATTTATCTAAGCAGGGGGTTATTAACCACTGAAATGATTTAGTAAATGCTGTTGTGGGTTCTCCATCACTGCCTTTGTTCAAATCAAAATAGGATTTCTCAACTGAAATACAGTCTGTAATTCGAAGGAGAATTAATTCATGCCTGGTTATAATTGATGTTATGGAGAAAGTCAGACAAAACAATTACAGTGATCTCATCTGGCCTAAAAATCGATGAGTCTAAAAGGAAAAAAAAAAAAGCCCAACATAAGAAAACTCACTCAGGAGGAATTAATTTCTGGAGATTGCATTTCACAATGGCATATCACTTCCCACTAATGCAAATTCATACCTGGGGTGATAGTGCTGCATTTCTCAAAAACACTGTTTAAGGAGGCAAACTACTCTTTAAAGTAGGCAGTTCTTGTAATTCTTGGGTGAAATCAGAGCCCTGGTGGCAGAAATGACAGCAGTTTCACTTCTACTTGGGGTCAGAACTTTATCTGCCTTTCCCTCTTTTCACAGCCATAAGCATGTCTCGTTCTGCAGGATTTTACACAAGGATACAGGGGATTTTCTGCTCTGCAAATTGTGGCATTTCTTTTGGAAATGAAAAAAAACCAGCATACATTGGCTGAGTGGTTGCCTTCGATCTGATGATTTCTCAAAGTCAAGGATTAGATGAACAGAGAATTGTCCCTGATATTTTTCAGCTACAGAGGGTTGCAGTTACATCAGTGTGGCATCCTCAGCAATAATGATTTGGTGTTTTTTATAGCCTATCACTGAGAAGGACTCAAAATCAAAGTGAAAATGCGGAGTACATGCAAAGAATCACTGCTACCAGCCCAGAAATTTAACTACTGATGGAAAGGAATATGATGAGTTTTTAATACAATGAAAGAAAAGAGATTAAGTGAAAGAGACAATGGATAAAGTTTCCAAAGGAAAGACAGCAATCCTCTTTACAGCAAAGTTACACTATGCTTACTGTGCAGAAGTGGTCACGAAAATATTGGGACCTCAGCAACAGAAAGCCTGCTGCGTTTTGATACACTGATACGTTCTCTCAGTGCACATACTGAATTGTCAAAGACATTTCACTCAGTATCCAAGTATCCCAAAGAAGTCTTCTGTTCCAGTCCAGACCAGGGCTGACTGCCAAGCTGAAATGCAGCATTTCGACGCTCACATTTCAAGGTAGCACTTTGGGAAGGCTGTCAATCCAATCCCACCCTTCAGCGGTTACCAATATGCAATGAGGTGTTCTGCAATCCAAAACCTAATCTGTAAAAAGAAAAATCAGTAGCCTCCCTTTATTTAGAGTTTTCAGTGGTTTACATGTGACAAATGTACATATTTTACAGTATTTGGTATGAGCATGGACCTATTGTTTGTAGTGTGAGCACTCCTGGAGAGCCAAAGAAAAGGAGAGGGCAAATAGTTACCTTTCCTCATGATTTTCCAAAGTCTCTATTCCTACATTTTACTACAGAGAACACATCTCTCGTTTTTGCAGATTTTTCTTGGAAAGAACTGAAAAAAGGAGGGGTTGTAACTGCTGTAAATGCCTGCTTGAGCTTACAGATTAGCCTGAAACAACAGCTGGCAGCTGTGCCGACAAAAGCAACCCTGCCTCAGGAAAGAGTCCTCTCCAGAAAAGATTGAGATCTCAGAATTCAGTTTCCAATGAATTTTGAAAGCTCCCACAGAGTAGAAAACACCAGAATTTGTTGTGCTGAAGAGCAGGGCCTTGGAGCACAAGATTTTCCACCGAGGCAACCTAACCATGGGACACGTTGATTTTGATGACCATGAATTCTCCAGGCTCCAAAGATCTGCCCATTTTAGGTACAAGCCACTTCCTTCATGGCAGATGTGAACTGGTACATCGGGGCTACCAGCTGCTTCACTGTCCATCACCGACTGTCCATCACCATATTGTGATACATCACCTTCATGCTTTGCAAAGTGTATGCTCTTACAGGCCACGTAAGCAAGTCGTCGTGGTGCAAGGCTTGCCAAGACAGAGTGAAACACGTATTCCTAAAGATGACAGGACATAACCACACACTGCGGGGCCAGTGTGCCAGGAGAGGCAACCATGCAACGGCTGCAGTTGCTCATGTTTTCTGAAGAAGCATCATCTTTGGTAAGCAGGGCAAAGAGAACTTGGTAAAGCAGCAGCCATCTTAAAGCAGCAACTTGGACAAAAGCCCTACTTATTTTAAAGATGGAGCTAACTCCGCTTGTGAGCAGCAACCCCTGAGTGGTGGGCTGGGACAGCAGGGGGGTGGGCTGCAGGCGGCGGCAGGGCCCTTCTACCCTGGGTTCCTTAGAAACCACAAATCCCTGGAAGCAGAGATTTACTGCTCTTTCACAACTCACTTGTCAATCAAATTCTTTGCTAGAAATAATGCAGAAGTGTTTGATTTGGGGTTCCTCTAACTTGAAGGTGGCTTTTTTTATTTCCCCTGTTCCACAGAAAATTTTCTCAACGTCAGTTCTACTATGCACTTTTGAAAAATAAACAGGGCTCAAAATGAGTTATTTCTTATAGGAAACCAGTCTGTTGGGAACACATTACACATTCCATTTACTAATCAGAATCTTCTGATAATTTTTACTGTGCATTGCAAATGCAGGCAGCCCGCGTTACATCTGCAGTGCTCAGATAGACTGGAACCGCTCCAAACTGCTTCTCAAAAATTTATTTCTAAAATTTCCCATACGTTTACTGTTCCTTCATCCTGGTCACTAATGCATATGTATTCAATGGACTAACTACATGCATATCAATAGCTTAGTAGAGTTACATGTACCAAATGTACAATGTGTTAACAAATAATAGACTGTCTTTCAAAGTACATAGAAACTGTTGCCTAAAGAAATAAATGCTTCAACCTGAGGAAATTCAAAGTCTAAAAATATCAAAGAAGAAGGATAAATGGCTTCAGCTTACAGTAAAAAAAGCAATGAGAAAACTAAAATTTTATTGATACGCTTCATGAAACAGTTTCGAATGGCTGGTCATAAATAAAGTGGAGACCCAGGCTGTTATCAGAAAAATTTCAAGGATAAGCCAAACTGGCAAGCAGCTGCAGCTCTGATTTCTGGTTTCACCATTCAACATCAGAAAGATGAAGTCCAGGAGAAAGGATCTTTGGCTCCTGAGTAGGTGACGTGAAAATATGGGTCTGGGAAAGAAACAGCAGTGGTGAAGCATAGGGGAAATACAGAGGCGAGAAGCGTTGCTCTGCAAAAGTGTACCTTCCTGCAGCATGGTGGGAAGGGAGACGTGAGGACACAGCTCAGCCAAGGAGCTCCTGAATGTGTCATTTCCCCCCACACCTAATAAATCGCTGTAGTAATGCTGCTTATTTGCAGCAGCAACAACGTTTGAGGTGCCACGCAGGGCAGGACTGAAAAAAGTAGCAATTTGTTTTCAGCAGAAGCTCTGAGGGAGCCTGGGATTGGCATCTTGTTCAAAGAGGCCAGTAATTCCTTCCCAAAACATTTAAAGGAGGCAGCTCCTGCTGCACACCAGAGCCTCCCTCAAAGGGGGTAGTTTCTGAAGGAACAGGATGAGGATAATTTCCTGGACTCGTGGACCTTTCGTATCGCTCTCATCTCTGCTGTGTTTCGCTGCTGAGAGTACAAAGACCTCCAGTATTCTTATCTTGGCATTCCCCACTTAGGGTAATGAGAGAAGCATTACAAATGAGTCTGTAGGGATGTGTCGTGAGAGTGGCAATAAAAACTAAAAAGCCAGCACTGGAGGCCACGGCCAGTCAGATCTGGGAGCACTGAGGGGTAATAATGTTCAACATCCCTGCTCTGAAAACCTCGTTCATTTAGACATGGTGACTAGCTCTGCTTCCGCAGACTGTTCCTAAGGAAGACCTCATGGTCGGACCGTCACGGCTAATGTTATTTTCAGATCACATTTCTGTTCTCCCTTCTGTTCTCCTGCAGACCATGTGCTAAAGCAGCAATGTCTCCTCTCGCTGTCCCCCCGCACCAGCCAGGACATGAGCAGGATACGCTAACATCAAGGTCGCTCTAAAAATTCATGCTCAATCTCCTGCTTCCTTGTTTAATGGTTTTATAGACAGCAAGTCTAACACTTATTTTTGGAATCTAACAACTTACTTGTAGCTGCAATAGTCAGCATCAGTCAGAAAAAGCTTCTGTATGTTTTGGTTTTAATCAGGTTTTTTTGAAGAGGTTCAACTTATTCATAACCCAGCTAACAACCACATATTTTTATCTACATGACCTGCTATCATCTGGCACAGGGGAAAAAAGTGCCGGGTGTCACTAGCTGCCAGGTGTTCATATTGAACTATTTCTCTGGCTTAAAAGAATATTAAACAAGTAAAACAAACTGCCACCACTCACAAACATGTTAAGCCAATGGATTAGATTTCCTGTGTGTAAATATGAGGCTATAAATGATTCTTAAAAAATGCTGAATTAAAAATATAATTAATTGCCTAGGCTTGGCTGGTGGCATGGGTTTATAGAGTTAGTCCCTCCTTCCAGTGCACTCAGCCTTCCCCATGTCCGGCATGTCGGGCTGTATCCCAGAAGGGGTTGATGCAGCTGTAGGACTTTATTGCTCCTTAAGTCACACAGGCTCTCTCCTTCAGTCAGCCAGTCGGACCGCTGACTTTTGCCCAGTATCTACTGAATCTGAGTGCTCTGCCTTGGTTTCAACCATGTGAATGCCATTTTTTATTCAGTGAAACATGTGGTCAGGAAACCCCTTTCCATACGCTTTCAACACATTCCACAATTTCACGGCATTACACATCTGTTCACCCAGCAGCCCCCTGAAAACCCGGCGTGTCCTTGGGCGTCAGCTCTGTGGGGTACTTGCGTGGGAATAAGCCCATTAGAAAAATCTCTAATTCCACACCACAACCGCATTTGTGTATTAAATCATACACATCCCCAAGACCCGACAGCGCAGGAGTGCCCTGTCCATGGTGAGGGATTTGCCAGGACAGGGCCCCGAAGCGGTTCCCTCGCTCCCTTTTCCATAGCGAAGCTGGAAGCAGGACAACCACGGGAGAAGCGTACGCCTTTCAACAGTGACCTCCAAGGAGCAGGGTCTGCCCTGAACATTTCAGAAATGATGCCTTGAATAAATAACCTCCCATAAAGACTTTTGATATCACAGCTGACTACTTTGCAGTTCATTACTTAAACGTGGTTTGTGGTAGAGTGAGTTTGTTTTAAAATAGCACCAGTCGTACATTGCTCCTGAAACACCTCATTGATGTTTAGAGATGAGTGAAAGGGGCACCCCTGAGGCTTGATACGAATATTCATGATGGCTCATTAGTTCCCAGTTTTTCCATAAGCTGGTCGTTAGCAGTCCAGTAAAAATTCAGAGAACATATTCTAACATGTGCTACCTATGTGTAAAGAGACACACCCTGTGCTGGGCAGGTAGGTCCTGACCTTCTCCTGATACCAGTACTAGTATTTTGTGCTTCACCAAACCTCTTCTTTGCCTCATCTCACAGATCTACATCCTGTAGAAAAAATATTTTCTGTTCAGTGCAGAACATTATACAATTCTTCTGGGGGTAAACACAGCAAAAGTAATTGAAAAATTAGTGATAGCCTAGGTGCAACACATGCAGCTGCATGTGTGGGCAGCATCTTCTAGGAGACTGGCAGCCCAGATGGTCCTCATCGGGGGCCTGAACGGTGCCACTGCAGAGGAATACAGTACGGGGACAAATTTCTTGGCCCAGTGAGCAGAAGGAGCTGTAGAGGGGGAATTTCAACACACCTAGTAGACCCAGGTTGGTTTCTCCTTCCACCCCAAAGGATGTGGAAGTGTTTCTTGTGTTTAGATCAGGGCCGTGTCCTCTGGCACCCATATCAGCTAGGTATCAAGGGTCTGAAACAGCCTCTTTGGGTGACTAATTTTACTAGACACCATTTTGGCTACCATGGGACACACCTGGAAGCCAGGAAGATAAATAAGGTCAGAGAAAACATTGGCTTTTTACCCTCTGAACCAAGCAAGGCTGATGGCCTAGGCAAATATCACTGCAAACAGCGGGTGCTCCAGCCATGCTGCTGTGGGTCTGTCTGAAAGCAAGGAGGGATCTCTGAACACCTGCGGGAGGTTTCACTGCTCCCAGAGCTCCTACCTGCAGTGCCTGGAGGGATTTGCCCCTTGTACTGCTTGGGGAGACAGAAGAATAGGTGAGGAAGCAGTAGAAAGCTAATGCATGAGACTTACAATAGCGGAAAAAACCCACCCCGAAATAGGGCAAAATATTAAGCTCTGACAATGGGTGAAATCCTGCCCACCCCACTTAAAATCAGTGGTAAAATTCCCATTGACTTCAATTGGGCCAGAATTTGGGCATCCATCTTTTCATGGTCTTCCCAGATTAAGCATGTTTGAAAGTTTCCTCATGCCACTGTGGGGAAACCCTGTAAGGTTTTAGATTCTTTGGCTCTGTTTCACTGTATGGCATTTCAGGGGAAAAAAAAACCCCAACCCTGCAATTTCATTAGGAAACAACAGCAAAAAAATCGTTTTACAATATGACTTCTTGCCTGCTGTCTACCTCCTGAATTCAATACCGGAGCGTATACCAATATAAAGCTCCTATTTTCACTCGGTCTGTAGGAGAGGGTTTGAAAGGCCTCGTTTGTCGAACATGCTAGAAACAAAGCCATGGGAAACTGAAAGCATTGTCAACTCTTTGTTCAGAGTCCTTCAACACAAAAGAAAATTCAGCAGATGGACTCAAACCCATAAGCTCGCAGAAAGCGTTTTCAGATGGGATGAGTGAGTTTTGTGCCAGATACGTGTAAACCGATATGCTCCAAGATATTCAAAACATGGATAAAGAAAATCAAGCCTTTGCCAAAACCTAACACTATAATTTTCATGCAGTCAGACACATTAACTGAACCTGTGCTTCCCAGTCTTATTTGCAGGCCAACATTAATAAATAAGACTATGTTAATTTTCTGCTGTCCCCCCCAATCTATTTAAAATAAAGAACCATCCCCAAAAACTCTAGTAAAATAAAGTTCACGTTCAGCTAAGCACCCTTTTATCCTATTCCTTAAGCCACTCCAAATCACTGTCAGTACATTTCTGAATGCTCTGTGCTGAGAGTAGCAAAGCTTTTACAGTTCAGAATGGCAAGACCGACTTCATAAAAGATTAATATACTTGAAAAGCAGGTCATTTATTAAAAGATCTATTAAAAGCTTCATTTCTTAAAAAGCAAAACTATCTACCCACCTCCGCATCTCGTCTGAAAGCATTTGCATACGCAGCTGTTCTCCAAATTTCAGCCCTGGTTTTTTTTTTCCCTTCTTCATTTTTTAAGACACGAATAGCAGGTATTTATTGAAACAGTGGCATGCTTCACCATGTGCCTTCTGCTTTCATACACTGATTTATCCCATCTCCCATATGAACACACAAATACCCTTTTCCTGTACACAGGGTTGAGGTGTCAGACCCTCAGCCCCAGGGCTGCACGAGACGGCAGCCTGGGGATTTTAGCTTGCAAACCTGCTCTTCTGTAACCACAGCTGGAAGTCTCCCGTGATAGCCAGGTGAGGACAGACCTTGTCTCTCCTGGATCTTCCACTGTCCTCTTGTTTTACGATAGTCTTTTTAGGCAGCGCTCTTCAGCCGGCTGCCTGGGAACTGAGCAGGCAGTGCAAGTGGTCTGGATGCCACAGGTGTAAGACATATGGGTACTGTGACACCAAATGGCAGAAGGGAAAATGGTAACTATTGCTTGGATAGCAGGCCTGCATCACTCTTTTCACTAGAAATTGTGCCACCTTTGCACACCATGGTCCTCAAGCCAGCATTTTGTATAGAGCTAAAGAAGTAGCAAGGGTATGCATCGAGCGAGATACAGCAGAGAAGGAAATACAGGCAATTTGGACCACAAGGTGGATATTTCAAGATACGTTTGGCATCCTGTTTTTCATGAGTGTTTTCAATCACTACTTCTTCCTGAAGAACCACCTCGTGCTGTCTCATCTTGCCTGCAAATAGCATGGCACACCGGAAAATTAAAAAATAATCCATTAAATAGACAACTATTTGTTCAGGAGATGGCAGCTCAACTGCAGCCAGAGAGTTACTCTCTTGGAGACAGGTTGCCATGAATATGGGGGTTGTAAAACACAGGACAAGTTGTGGGAAAGTTGCTTTGGGATTCAGGGGCATTAACATAACTGAAGGATGAGGCTGCTTAAGAAGAGGCTAAGCAAGGAGAAGATGACGACCTTGGTCATACATTTCAGAGAAGAGAAGATGAAAACGCCAGACAAGACAAGGAAGGAACATGCAGAAAGGAAGAATGGAAGCTGGGGAAACTCAGAAAAGGCAAGACAACCAAGAAGGTGGAGGAGACTTGCAGAGCCAAAAGCAGGAAACAATAATAGCACAGATACTAGCACTCTCTTACTCTTGTCATAAGACCATCACGAAAATTACTTTAAATTTAGAAGACTGACATTTAAGAGACCACAGTTTTTGTTATATAATTGATTGTTTTTCATGAAAACTAAAAAAAAAATGTCACTACTTATTATTACTGAGTTTTGATGGGCAGCCACAACCAAATTCTTAAGTGATCAAATATAAAATAGGCTTGAAGGCTGTTCATACCTACCAGGGCAAGACAGATGGTGTGGTGTAGGTGTCTCTACTTGATTGCACTGCGCCCCAAATGGACAATATCCGAGTATTGTAGCAACAACATACTGACTGTAACAAACGCTAGGAAAAAACTATTGATCACCACTTGGGCTTCCAGGGAGAAAAATAAAAGGTGTTCATGGGTTAATACTTCTGACTGAAATTTGCTTATTTAGAGCTTCACTTAACAGATGCCATCATCAGGAGATAAAAGTCCTTGCACTGAACAGACAATTTTAATGGCCTTTCCCATTAAGCTATGGGTGATATATTTCAAAGGGCAGATTATTGGAGTCTTTCTGCCGACAGCAAGGAATGTCAGATGAATTCAGAGTATCAGTGAACATCTAAGCCTTGGTAACAAGGATTTTAATATAGAGTTATATTACAATTCAGGACAAAACACCTTGACCAATTTATTCTCTTGTACAGCACAAAGGGACCTTACACTGTATCTGCATTTACATTCATTGCCAAAATAGGCAATGGACCCTTACTGTTCATGGGAACAAAGCTCCAGATGCTCTTACATTCTTAAGCCTAATGTGCTCAGCTACTGGTGTGGCACCATTAATCACATAAAACACGAGTTTTATAGCCTTGGAAAACTGGCACCTCCCAGATTTATTGGTTTGACTACTCTGCTTAATAGAAAGTTTCTTATGAACAAGTGAGCTCTGAATATAACGTACTAAACATTATCATCCCATAATCAATAGGTATTGGGGAGACTGATTTAAAGGTTTAGCTCCTTTCCTGTTCTCCCGCAGACTGAAATTATTCAGCTCCGTACTGCAGAGCTCCATTAAGCACTTTGTTTTTCACTGAATGACTGGAATCAAACGCGTACAGCCTCCATGGATAGATAAACTGCTGTAAAAAGAGATAAGTCAGCAATACTGATTGGCTCTGTTGTCTGAGCGTGTCTTTTGATTTTTGAATTTCTGCCAAAAGCACCATCATTCTGTGTTTACCCTTCAGAAGCCCTCGGTCACTCAGATGGTGCATACGCTCGCAGCACAGCGCTCTCCCTTGCAGAAACAGAATTCATAAAAAAGAAAATTTCAGTACTTGTATTTGTTGAATGTAAATTTGTGGCACAGATCCTATATCTCTCATCTTTCACAACATTGTTTCTATATAATATGAAGTGATTAAAAGAGCAGTTTTACTTTGCTGCCCATCTCACTCAGAAAAATGCTTTATCTCTGCGCAAAGCTGTACATAGATTTCAAAATGTACTTTGTTACATCATTTTCCTCTTCCTTTCCCTCCCCGGCAAGTCAAAATAATAGAACCACCTGTGTGGTGGTTTCTTTTGCGTGCATGTGCGTGAGTGTGAATTTACACTAACTACTGAAAACATACAGCGTTTTTCTTCACTTCTGGGGCCAGGACTGCCAGCGCTGGGCTCAGTACTGGCTTCCACAGGACACCACAGACTTGCATCTCCCTTAAGAGCTGCTGCTGCAACAAGAGCTGTTGTTTAACCATGGACGCTTGCCGTGCGCTTTGCACCTGAGTAAACGCCTGCTGGAGGCAGCAGGAACAAGACCAGAACGGGTCCCTGATGAGGCGTTTGAGCTGGTTACAACTCTCTGCAAATTCAACGTTTGGCACTCGGGAATCTCCTAAGGCAGAGACAAACAACAGACCCTCTCGACATGACTGCAAAGGGAAAATGGTTATTCCCGTTTGAAAACAAAACCAGATCCAACACCAATGATGTGGCCTTTATGCAAACATACAGGTAATAGCAAGACTATAAATAAATCAATCAATCGTATCTGCATAAACTGTAATAAAGTGACAAATGAAGGCAATTGTCATCTGCTTGTTCGAAGCCTTGTGGACATTTTGCAATCTTGTGATTTCTATTACTGCAGGCTCACCAGAGTTGCAAGTTCAGTTGACTGTGAAGGTCTGGGTCCTGTAAAATCTTATTCACGTGCATATTGCAAGAAGCAGGGATAGCGGAGTCAGAGCCTGTGCTGCGTCAAAGGTGCTGCTTAAGATCCTGGGTGAGGAAATGCTCTCTTACAGATAGCTCAGAAGCCTAAACCCCTTGTGGCATTAAAAGGAAATGAATTTGATTTCTCAAGAGCCTATGGCTTCCTAACAAACCCTGGGAAATGAGTTCAGAATACTAGCATATGCTCGAATCCATTTTCTAGTTATAAAGGCTTCTTTATTACTGTTTTTGGCTGACAACAGTTGCGATAGCATGTTTATCATCATTCTTAAAACACTTGAGAGAGAACAATGTGAGTGCATTTTTATTTCGGTTTTAACTTCTTTATTTCATTGCTGTACAGCTGCATTACACTTGGCTTTAATCCCTTAAGCATTATTTTCCTTGGCAAAATAGTCACTGAACTGAGTAGAACTCACTATTGGAAAAAACTTACTATTGGAAAAATATGCTTGAAAAACCAGTGTGATGTCAATGCCAACTGAAACCCATGGAGCTTAAAATGTCACAAATGTGCCTGTAGCTGAAATACATAGCTCCCCATTTTTTTGACCGAACTAGGAATGTTGTAAATCTTAGGTTGTGAAGCCAACTGTAAAAACCATAGAGTAGCCTCCTGAAACGGAATGTGTGCTTTTTTTCCCCCCGTGAACAATCATTTGGAAAAAAATTATATAAAACTTGATGTAGGATAATTCGATAGGCAAGAAATGACTGTGTGGCTTCTAGGCTCGCCTGCATTAACTGTGGCTATCGGTAAGAAGTTAGGCTACAGGCTTCTTAGAGAAAAGATAGAACCCGACTTTGTAAAATATCTTTAATATTCAAATATATAAATAAGCACTACTGAAGAATAATTCAGAAGACTGCGGTGATTCATTATGAACAGATGCTATAAATGGGAACAGCAACATTGCTAGGTAAGGAAGAAGCAAGCTATTTTAGGAGTCTTGAAAATCTCTTCTAGTTCTTCAGACAGATCATGCTGCTATAGTTACGTTATAAAAAATCATATTCTGAAAAGCACTTTAGTAAAAGAAACCTTTTACTGGAACTATTATTTAACCAAGACTTTCTACAGCACTAAAGCACACTGCAATTGAGTTCCCGATATAGTTTTAAGAATAGGAGGGGTAAAAAAAAGAACAAAAAACCTACCATACCTGCACCAGGAGCTATTTATTAGCATAACACTCTTCCTTTTAAAGATTTCGTAACAACTGAAGTATATACAAAGTCTTACAGCATTTACACAATAAAAAAGTTTCCTATTAGCTGATGAAGTATAAGGTAGTGCTGCAATTTACTTCAAAGCATGTATACAATAATAATGAAGCAGACCACTGTAATTTCAACTTCTCCGCTACCACACCACCACTGTCAGTTGAAATGACAGTTCATTAAACCACTGGGAAGACACAGATTGTCAAAAGATTTGTAACAGGTTGACCTGCAGCACTAACCATCATAAGGAGGAAAAAATAAAAAAAAGAAAAGCTACATACTGTCATGTTTCTACACTTTCCTAGAGCTGTAACAAACTTTCACAGCCTTAGATATAACATATGCAAGACAACATAATCACAATTTTTCAGATATAGTTCAGCTACTGAGTGTATTTACTTCTGAATAGGAGGCATTATATTGATATGGCTGTGTATTTCCATTTTTGTTCATTAACTGTTCAAATAGGTCTACAAAAAAAATTAAAAGACAGCATGGAGTTTGTAGTCATGATGTGTTTGACTAATAAAGGCATTCAATATCAGCTATAGGATCTAATTATTCCTGTCAAAAGTTTAAGACCAGGAATCTTTGAGTAAAAACCAAACCCGCAAAATCCCGCACCTACAACGTTTCCATCTGTTGACTCCAACCTTCTTTAAGCTTTTCCAACAGGGTAACACAAAATCATTAAAATGCTTATACCAACCCAAATGCAAGACTCATTTAGTTTATGAGAGGTCAAGCAAATTCACTAGACTACTTCTGCTGTAAAATTGAGGGAGCTTACCTAGAAAAAAGAAGCCTTTACTGAACAGTCCCTTACTACAAGTAGGGATATATAGTTTAACAACGATACATAATTTAAGAACGTAACATTCTTTGCCTTTTAGAAACAGTTTTACATGTGCCAATAATGCACTTTCTGCAAGAGATAAGGCTGCTTTGCCTATCGTCGTATGCCTAAACCTCTTATTTTGGCCAATTTTGCTTTTCTTCCCCCCAAAGGGATTTTGTTTCAACTTAGAAGCTAGCAACATCAGTTGACAATATCTGTATTAAGACAAAAAGTGACATATAAAATCCACAAGGAACCACATAAATACCAAAGAAGTCATATAACCTTTCCATGTAAACACTTTGATTATACTGAAGCCCTAATTAGATTCTCGTCTTAAACTTTTGGCAGTTAATGTGTATGCTCAGCCAGGCTTTGTAGTTAGTTATTGTTCAAGTGGAAGCCAGGTCAGCTCACATGTTGACAGGCATGCAACTTGGAAACATTGCACAACAAGCAACACAAAGAGATTTGAGAAGTGTACAAGACTTCAAGTAGACTTCACAACCCTTCACAACTGAATATTCACAGACAAAGATACAGTCCTTGCTTTTTCTACGGTGGATTTTCTCTCACACATGGGACACTTTCTGTGACTCTCTAGCTTGCTTGATGCTATATAACCACTTGATGATTCTGGCATTCCTTTCAATGGCAGAAATGCCGTATGGCACACGGTCATTGGCACTGTCATCGTTTCTAAGGTCACTGTTGCTGTCCTGAGACTGTTCACAGTCTGAGCTAATCATGCTTGCACTGCGAAAGTTGAGGGATATAATATCAGAGTTAGCCCTTGCAAAGTTTTCCATCCCGAGGTTTTCAAGCTCTTCAGGATCCAGTCCGCAGTAGTTAAAGAATCGCTCAACATCTGCATCGACACGAAAGTATCTGTCGCTTAAGTCTGATTTTGATCGCTGCAGGGAGGGTCTTCTACTAACTCCGCATCCAGACTCGACTGCCTCAATCTCTGGGGATTTCAGGGTGGCAATGGCAGCAATTTTGGGCTTTGGAGGCAGAGGTGGGGCTGAACTACTGCAGGGTATTGCTTTTAAGGGCTTTGCACTAGTTACTTTCCTAATGTCTGAGGAGCTGTGAGAGACATGCAAGAAAGTCTCCGCCGACTGATCTAGGAGCCTTCTGCTGACGTTGGAGCTGCTCTCCTGCGGGCTGCTACGGCCCTGCGTGGGGTAAACCTTCAAAGATTCGGCGAATGAGTGTCGGTTTAGCTCTGTCGAATCGGCTCTGTGGGGCGGCCAGTTTCGGGGACCGTGCTTATACCCTGAACCTGAGCTGGAGCCTTCGGAGCTGTTGATGATGTTCTTCAAAATCTCGAGTTTCAGATTTTCTCTCTGGACGCCGCTCTCGGTCTTCGTGTTGTTGCTGAAGACTTTCAAGGTGGGGCTCCCCAGTGCTCGCTTGGCCGCAGGACAGACCGGCGGCTTCGCCAGCACTGCTGGCTTCACAGGCTCCTGCTTGGCGTTGATGACCTCCTGGCTCTTGACGTATTTCGCCTTGTCGGCTTCTAGCCTCTCCACCGCGCTCAGTCTTTTTGGATTAGGCTCCGCCTGCCTGCGAAAATAGTCAGGTCCTTTGTTCAGGATGCGGAGAGGAACAGCGGACGTGAAAGTGACGGCAGGGCTGACTGGCTTCACCATGCTACCTGTCGGTAGTGTTTCTGTAGGCATGTTTGGTGGTCTTTCCCCCGCAGCCGTTTTGGATTCTTCTCTGGGATCTCCTAAATGCACGGTGCAGAAACATGTACATTAAGCACAATGAATAGCCGATGAATCCTGGGATCTGAGCGTTAGCAGCAGCGCCTCATCTCACAGCTCATTAAATAACACTGCGTTTCTCTTTTAAAGGCAGCCTTTGTAGGGCAAGGCCACCCGACACAAGTCCGTATTAGTCTGCTCCGCCAACTCCTTTCTTCTCGCTGAAAGATGCGGGAGTCTCGCCGTTCCCTTTGTGCTCTGCTACCGGCAGCGATCTGAAACGCAGAATAACCAACCACACGTTAGCGAGAGCGCCTGACATCAGAGCGATAGCAACAGCCGCCTCCCGGCCCTCCTCTCCCACCGCCGGACGGGATGCAGCCGCCGGCGCTGGCGCGGGGGAGGCGGCGCTCGGGGCGCCCGTGCCCCCCTCTCGCTCTGCACCCCTGTGCATCGTGCAAGACACGTATTGCTCGTTGCCTACAGCCTAAGCTTGGATTTAACAAAATTACACTGGAAAAGAAAAAAATTAAACCCCACCACGATACAGCCGTGTATTTCTGGAGGGAAAAAGGGAAGCAAAATGTGTCAATTCAGAGACTTAGACCCATCTATCTCCTGAAGATAGATGGGTCTATCTATCCATCTATAGATGGATATCTCCTGAAGAAAGAGCACTTTTAAACTAATATCTTTGGCTTTGATTAGTTGATTTGTGTACACATTTTATCTCTAAACCCCAAACATTCTTCTCCTTATAGGCAACGTACTCTGTAAATCTAAGAAATTAAGTGTATTTTCCTTTTTTATGGTTCAGAAAACAATCTGGTCTAAAAAGCAGAGAGCGAACAGAGACATGTAGCTTTTTAAGTGCAATTCACACGTTTCATCGTTAATCTAATATAAAATCAACAATTAAAAAGTAGGAGATCTTGCTAAAGCCACCTAGTCCAGTTCAAAGTCTGTTTGAACATTAGTTCCCAAAGCACCGGTGCTCCAGTAGTAAAATAAGGATTTCCAAGTTCTCGTGATCACCTTACAGGCTTATCAGAACAACAAAAAAAGGCTTCGTTTTTTGATGAAAGATTTTGGGAGCACGCAAAGCATTCTGACTGGGTTTGAAAGAAAATACCTTGTCTTCACATTTGGATATAATCGTTCAAGTTTTCTACCAAGCACTAAGTGCAAATGAAGTTTACCTTCATCCAAATTATTTTAAGATCCTATCACTTAGGATTGTTACAACAGTCTAAAATCCATCACCATGGATGATGTTACAAGTGCTGTAACAATTTTTCCCACATGAGGCACTGAAGGGCACTTATCACGGAATCTACTTTTCAAGCAGTGATTTAGCTAATGGGTCTCATTTGTTTTATTACTGCCCCATTAATCTATGCTGCCCTTTTTAATATCCCGTTTCTGTTATCGCTGTGTTCTTCAGGGAGAGAAAGAAAAGCAGCGGCTACTTCTTCACTCATCCTAAGGAACGCAGAGCAGCATCCTTCCCAGGGATGACCTGCTTTCGTGTGTACTGCCATGCTGTGCGTGCTCATCCATCAATAGCCAACTTACTAATATAGGGCATGCCATCAGTATATTGTTTAGACCAAAAAAACCCACAAAAAGATTAAATTCCAGCTAAAGGTACATTAAGAGTAAAAAGAAAACTACTTCAAGTACTGATTCCCAGAAATACATGATATATACATTGAATAGTCTCTCTAAGTCATCCAAGGTCAAAGCAGACAAATAAAATATATAAATGCTATAATCAGATTATACGAAAAAGCTGAGCCTTCTCCTGAAGGCTCACTGTCACAAGCATTCTTCAAATACAAACTAACATATTTAGGTGGGTGATAAACCAGACACGCATTCAGCGCAATTGAAAGGGTAGTGAAATGTTAATTAAGCTTCCCTTTCAATGTTGTTTTATAAATCCTAGCGCTAACTCCTCAGCAGTTTGACTTCCTGAATTTTAACTAAGTCTTTCTGAAAGAGAAAAAGCTCACTTTTCTCATTTGAATCAACATATTTATTGGTACTATTTTGAAATTAAGTATCAAATTTCCAAATGCGCTGAAGGCAATTCCAACACCCATCTGCACATGCCCATTTCTCTTCCATACACACAGATCAAATCTTTCCACATCGCCAGCTCAGAGCCTGATGGCTAAGTGCTTGTAAAAACACCCCATTGGTGCGTGTATTTGATACTTGTGTGCAGAAATCAAATCTATGCGAGAGCAGGGGTCTTGTCAGGAAGAAGAAAATCCCCAAAACAACCAAAACCCCAATTCTCTGTACTAAACAACGCTGTCACCCAACTGAGTTAATACCACTTGAATAAGCAAGACCACAACTCTCCATTTCCTCCTCGGCCACTGTCATTAAAGGCCACCATGGTCCTGCCCCAGAGGACAGCTGCCAACTCCATTCTCCTGGCGAGCAGCTCCGCGCATCACTATGGATCGGAGCTGTGGGAACCGAGGCATCAGACTCGAGGCTGCTTTTAGAAGTCTTTCGCCAGCACTTAACAGCTTCCTCACTCAGGACAGCCCTGATCAATGCCAGCAAGCATTGCTTAGGAGGCTAAGCATCCACATTGGCTTCAACACCACACTTAAAAGGAAAAAAGAAGAAGGAGGGGAAAAAAAAAAAAAATCACAGTGTGCATGCATGTTCATCTGAGAGAACAAGAGTGCTTGTTTGCAAGCATATATGTGGCCAAGTGCCCTGAAGTCAATGGAACTACGCTGTGACTGGCAGTGAGCTTCAGCCATGCCTACAAAGAAAATCAAAGACCTGGTGAAGAGCCAGGGCAGAAATGTCCACCCGGGCCAGCACAGGGAGCGGGGGGAGTAACGACCGGGTGGTTACGTGGCCAGACAGAGAGGCTTTGTACCTGTGGGGCTGCTGGTATAAAATATCATACATGCAGCTACAAAAAAGCATCAACTAAGGCTTTGTGTGTTGTTTAAATTACCCCATTTCACCGGGGTGCTGCATTTAAATATCCCAGGAAAGTTTATTCAGTACTCTTATCTCAGAGAGCTAAAAGTTATTAACCAGACACTGTTAGAAAAGAAAGTGGGATGAAAGAGAGGTGGACGAACGTAAAGTGCTAATGAAACAACTTTTCCTGCCTGTGCTGGTGATGGCTGCAGCCTAATTCTGCTGCTGGCAGGGAAAGTGAGCGCAATTCCTACCAGTCTCTCTGCTGTCCACAGGCACCTGAAACACAGCAGCGACACTAAAGAACCTTGCTATTTATTAATTTCATCGGCAATGAAAAAGGCTGAGCAGCAGCAGAACAGCGTAGTCCCAGGAAGACAAAATTGTGCCACTTAGTTTCCAGTTGTGAAAATCATCATTGCAGCAACAGGGGTATAGAAATGGCTTGCTTCTGGCTTAAACTCCACAGAAACTCACTGCTTAGGCATCTGAATTACCTGTTGTGTACAGCTCTGGTACCAGTTTTGCACTGCAGAACCTCAAAGGCAAATAGGTTTTCTTCACCCACTCCCAGGAAATGTGTGAAATATACTTAGGGACCTAAGAAACGTTCCTTTTACTCTGTTTACGTCCAAATGTCTAGTCTGTAGGTGTAATTCTTCTGTGGACTGAATTGTGTTTTTCAGGATTCACTCCGGATTTCCGTTATTGCTCTCCCTTATAACAACTGCTAGACTTAAGAGATTATTTAAAGAAAAACAAAGCTAAAAACTTACGCACACATTCAAACATAGTTTTAATACTATGCATGCATTAATAAAACCTTTCTTAAAAGTTCTTACTGACTGAGCTCCTCTAACATCCAGCGACTTTTGCAGACCTGCTGAGTAGAATACAAAAAGTACAAAGGGGTAGAGGGGTTTTGGTTTTTTAAAGCTGTATTTTCAGCCAGAAACTTTGATTCAGGATTCGTTTGCAACAGAGGCAGAGATCCAAAGCACTTACTCATTCTAGGCATCGTGCTCTAATCACTCTTAGGTCTGTAATATGTTTGTCAGATATTCACATTTAAATAACAGACGCACTATCTGCATGATTTAGGGGAACACAATACAGCCTAGAGCAGCAATACCTATACACCTAACATTAACTACAAATAAATCCTCAATAAAATATTCTTTCCTTGATTTAAAGCCAAGACAGTAGGAGGAGATAAACTATACAGAAACTTTGGAATTACAGTTCCGTATATTCTAAATATGCAGTTTTTTGAAATTTAAAAGAAATTTATGAACTGGCCCCATTCTGGCAAGTATTTATTTCTAGCACTATTATTAATACAATGTTATTGCACAATACTCAAGTTTATTCTTGCTCTCATACCTAAAGCTGCATTCTAAACACAGACTGAATGACGCTATCTGACCGCAAACAGTGTGCTTCCCTCCCCGGTCCTGTGTTGCCCTGTAAGCTCCTACACCTTGGCCAAATTTCAGCCAGTCTTTGCCTAAAAGTATCCACAGAAGAGCACTACATATTTTAACAGTATTCAAGTTGCAACAAAGCAGCAAAAACCAACAGTGAAAATGTGGCCCAAAAGAAATTCATGGAATTTCTGCTCTTGACTTCGTCGAGGACACAGCTTCACCCGATAAAGCTACAATGAAGCTCGTGCTCTTAATTCATCCCTCTGGGACAGCGGATGAAGGGATTGTACAGGAGGATGAAGCACACTGGATAAATATAATGAAGGCTGAGAGCCTTTACTCTGCTTTCCTTGCAGGAGGAAATAATTTTATAAATATATAAATAATAAATATATAATAATATTTATTATATATTAATATTTATTATAATTAATATTATAATTAATATTTATAATATAAATATATAAATAATAAAAAATAATTTTATTTTCCAGATGATAAAATAAACTACCACTACCTCAAGATGCACCGTAAACATCACATAAATTCCAGCATAAGTAATCAACAAGTGATCTCAGTAGGACTCAAAGAGATCACAAAACAAAATCTGCATAGGAACACAGGACACAGATGGAAAATGTCAGGCTCTGCTAACGACTAGGTGCACTTCAGAGCTGCAGGTCGCATTATGAAGATGCTGCTTTGTTAACAGTCCCTGCAAAGCCTATAAATGAGGGTTTCACTGAGAATGACTTGCTACAGGTCTATGCACTAAGTTATACTAATGTGTACATCTAAAACTGACAGAAATTCTTCTGTGGATAATTGTCATTATAAACCCCACATATTTATATTACTAAGTTTAAAAATACAGGCTAAGCCTAAATAAACCAGGCTTAAATTGACATAAGATAATCTACATCCAGAATGGCAGCAGTATTTCATTTTTGAAACCAATTTTAGATAAATGTATATGGGTGTAGACTTGGTCTCACATAATATTAACTGTCAAGATAAAGCATGAGGAGATGGAATAATCTTTCAGATCTACCTACCATGACTCAAAATACTAATGAAAGTCCTGATTTTCAACTCTGCTCCCCCTTAAAACGTGAAACAGTGAACAGTAAGTGAAGAGCAATATCTGTTCAAGTAGGCGATTAAGCCTTCAAAAGGTCATAAAAAATGTGAACTACAGTGACCTAAAACCAAGAGTGGCAGAATTATGTAGATGTGGGAAATCTCCACCAAGTGGGAAGGTAACAACTTTGGCAAAGGTGACCACTTTTCACTGCTGACGTGTTAGTTCCAACCAAAAAACCCAAACTACAACTAGCATTAACTTTGTAGTAACTTGCATAGATGAACGTACAATGGGCTGATATATTTACGCTAATTCTGCTTTGCTCTTACATCACACTCAAAGACTTTTAAGATAAAACTCTCCATAAGCACTGCCACCACTTAGCACTCTTTCTATTTCACTGTGCAGTTGAAACGATGAGGTTTAAAGCAGGATGCTGCCACAACCAGAAATGCTAACACTGTTATGAGGAAATAGCTTCTGGAAAATCCACGGAGATACAAATGCCTGAAAAGCAGGAAAGCAACTTAGCAGCTATACTTACATACTGCCCCTGTACTGTATGCTTAGCGCTCACTGGGAGCTGGATAGAGATGCCTCTTTGAAAGAAAAATCCTCAGAAAGTGTTTTGCTTCTTTGTAGTTCTGAAATCCAGCACTGTTACATTTCCTACCCAGTAGCAACAATCCACTCTGAGCGATACTTGCTTCTGGATAAATACTGCCCTATGGATGGCTCCCAAACATGAAAATTTTGACTTTTTTCAAAAGGTGCAGACAGCTGCACAAGAACGCTCAGAAATGAAATTTCCCTTTTTTCCAACTAGATAGTAAAAAAAAAAATATAAGCTGTCTTATTATTTAGAGCAATATTACGTGCTGTGTTTGTAAAAGCTGTAATGGAAATCAATTCTGTTTTCTTTGGACCCCTGTGTTGATTACACCATATTGCACTCTTTGGAATAATTTCAGTCTCTCATTTAAACAAAAAAATCAGGAAAGGGCCTAAAAAAGTATAGTAAGGAATGTAATTTTTTATTACATTTGTAGCTCTAGCTTTATGTGAATACTTCTATTTCAGTGTGCATTCTATGAGAATGATTCTCTAAACACTTTGCAAAGCTTTACTTTGCAAACACCTTTACTTCTCGTTCATCAGCCAGTGTCAATGGTCTCAAGTCCAAACCACTTTTATCCTTTTAATTCTGCATCTCTCCATAACCATCACGTTTAAATTTATAGCCTCCTCCCTACAAGAAGATCACAATTCCCAATTTACCCTGTGGTCTCCTGGGCCTACAGAATTTCCTCAGGATCCTCTCTGCACTTTTCGAAATCAACACAGCCCCCTTCTTCAATACAGGATACTGGGTCCTGGTGCTCCGTCACATTCAGAGGTTCATCAGACCCCGAGACAGGTCCCTGCTGCACCGGGTCCCAGCTATTTGGTCCCTCTTCTTTGGGAAAAGGGGGATTCTTATTTCTTTGCTCCTTCGTCACCTCCTCTTCAAACCGTTTCCCCATCGCACCATCTTGTTTTTGCAAGACGCAGTAACTCCTGCTCTGCTTTGGTTGAAGGAGCAGTGCTACCTGGACTACGTCTTTCCTTTCCCCTCCTCTACTGATAGGAAAAGCTGGCACCTCATCTCCTTGCTCCTGGCAGCTGTCCCTCACAGCCATGCTTGGATTCGACATCCTGGAAAACCACTTTTTTTCCTAGCGGTAACATTTTCAATGAGTAAAAAAAAAAAATTAATTAGGTAGCTTTATGTGTCATCGCTGCGCACTGGGAGAAAACAGAGGGAGGCAGAACAACAAAACGGTTTTAGTTATGAAGCTCAGCAAAAATGTTTTAAATGGAACACTATCCATTTTAGTTCACATCTGAAATCCGTGGTAATTCTTAACAAGTCCATTTTAAGAGCGAGCTGTATTTTAAGCTACCCAAATCTTTGCAGTAATAGGTTCAGTAGAAATCATATGCATTAGTGAAGAAAGAAATAAAAATCTTCTATCTGCAAAACTGCAGAGATACACCTGCAAAGCACCCTCCTTCTAGTATTACCACATGGATACGCCGCCTCACTAGCAGGATTTGCAGTCTCCATACATCAGTCACCCGCGTGGCCCCTGGCCACAGCAAAGTCTGATCCTCTGCCCCGCAGAGAACAACAGAAGCACAAGCATAATCAGTAATTAGGCAGCTGGGCAACAGCTCAGTAACTTCTGCAGCATCCCTCACCAAAAAACTGATTATCATTAACTCAGCTACAGAACATACATTTGGATAGCAATATTTTCAAAATGCCAATTCTGGACTATTTAACACACTGAAGTAAATTAAATCCTTTAAGTGTTTGAAAATTTGTACGAATGTTAAAGCAGTCTACTGCAGCATACTTGTCATCACCAGTGCAACTACGGGATCAGACTTGGTCTTAACTTACGCTATGGAGTGAGCCCTAAAACATAAATCACGTTGGCTTAGAGGAACAACTTCTGCACATAAACTTGGAAATGCTAAGAAATCAAGCCAGAGTTAAATTGATAAAGTGAAAAGTATAGGTTTTCAGAATGGAAGTTTATATTAAATGTGCAGTGTGCCTACCAACAGGGCCCTTGTAGTCAGACTTGAGGACCCATGACCAGATGACTTCAGTAGGTTCACCTCCTTCACAGCTACCGCAGCAAGGCAACATGGCTTCCCTTTGAGATTTGGCAGCTCGCTTCATGCAAACCTATAAAAGCAACCTCAAGCTGAGCAGTCAAAACTAATGAACATTGAAACACACACCCACCCCCCTAAAATGGCAGATTCTGTAGGGAAACAAGAGTCTCTGTGTTCACCATTTAAGTGACAGCAGTGTTCATAAAATCTTGGGTAGCTGATATTTAGGTTTATATCTCACCTTGAAGCACATGTTCCTCTGCCAGTGTTTTTTTGCTTAAACTAATAAA
Organism: Aptenodytes patagonicus; assembly: GCF_965638725.1. Classification (NCBI taxonomy): domain Eukaryota; kingdom Metazoa; phylum Chordata; class Aves; order Sphenisciformes; family Spheniscidae; genus Aptenodytes; species Aptenodytes patagonicus. The sequence goes on from NC_134950.1 coordinate 42,679,206, forward strand.
TTGAGAATCACTTCTGAACTCTTTTGCCGGGGTACAACACCCCAGCTACGCCCTGAACACCAAACCAGGTCAAAACCTGGACACCTTCCCCATCTCCCATATTTGACTTCTATGGAAAGGAACTGTGAGAAATCTGGAAGGAACATGAGCATGTAGGACAGGAGGGATGTTCAGAGGAAAAGGCCCATGGGTATGCCCTGAACACCCATGCCACCCAGCATAGGTGCAGCCCTGTTGTTTCTACTAATAGGCATGCACACAACTAAGCCTGATGGCTAATTCCCAAGCTGTAGAGGAACCAGGGATTTCCTTGCCCATCTTGCTCGTTCACACTGCCTTATCCAGCAGGTATCTGCCAGCCCTAAAAATGCAGTCAGGGATGATTAGGATGACAAAGAAAACACCTTTTCCTCTGCTTGACTTGGAGTGCAGACTGGAAGCAGCCCGCCAGGGCAGATGCTCAAAGTACTAGGCTATACCATATGTAGAGACAGACCCCTCTCCAGCACCTTTTCAAAGGTTTCCACGTTTAAAAAAATAAGTATTTGCAAGCTTTCTTTAAATTAAGGAAAGAGTAAAAAAGCCCACATACGGTACTGAGTGAGGAAATCAGGTTACTAACCCTGCTTCAGTGCAATTAAGTGATTTCTAGCAAGTAGGACATTTCAGCTGAAACAGGAAGACCCACTCAATATTCTGCCAACTGGGTTCTTCCTCAGGAGGTGGGAAGCTTGCCCCAGTTTGGGGACTGGAGATTTGATCCACTCTCCCATTTCTCGGAAGACTGCAGCAATCTCTAATCTTTTGGACATAAACGGATACCTGCTGCTGCTGCCAGCTTGTTTTTGTGGGAAAGGAAAAACTTTACCAGACTCTGTCATAAGAGGCCAACAGCCCTGAAATCTCAAGTTGCTATGTTTAGACTCTTATTTATTGAGAAAAATTCTCTAAAACTGTTTAGAATGAGAAATATATTAAAGGAACATAGTATCATAGCTATAAACAGGTTTTATTTGAGACATAACAATAAACCCACAATGAAAATAGCTGCAGTTAGACATTCCCTTGCAGTTACTAACCCTGCAAAACTCCAGAAATGTTCAAATACATGAAGACCCAAAGTAAACAAGTATAACTCAGAAAAGAGAGACAATCCCAACAATTTATGCTGTGAAAAAACAGAAACCATAAAGAGCTATTATAAATGGAAAAAATATATCATACTTAAAATTTCCTTTCTTTTAGTCAGAGATTTAATTAGTAAGAGAAACTTTTTAAAATACTTATTTTCAAAGTTTCAAAACAAAGCTTAATAGCATCTTTCTGAAGTTTCTTACCTGTTGTGAAAATATATTTGAAAGAAATAGTGCATAAGTGTATGGAATATTTCTTATAATACTTACCAAATTTTCATAAGCAAGAAACCAGAAAGTCACAGAAATTATATATATTTAAATCTTTTCTCTCATATTTTAACAGCTTACTCTTATCTTGTTATATGGAAAATTCTTTTTAATAAACTCTATACACGAATGCAACTGTTTCATCTTTAGAAATAAATATTAATTATAGCCAATGAACGCCTTTTACTGATATTAAGAACCTACAAGACCACCTTCAATAGGCAGTACAGTAGGCACAATTAAAAACTGAGTATGCTAAAACCAGTACCATTAGAAAAATGATAATGTTCAGCCAGTGGAGTACAATAGAGTGGCCTAATTCTGACAACTGAGGACTTTGAGCCACTCTTCTGATTAGCTGTGGGGTCTTGTTTGTCAAAACCCTTTGTATTAAACAGCCTTTTCTGTAACATGAGATATTACTGCAGTAAGGTCAGCATGGCTATTTAAAAATAATTTCTACATCATAATTGCCCTGAGTTAACCATTTCTAAGCATTGAAACTTTACATACATAAAATATTGCCCATTTACTTTTTCTTAAATAAACGTACTGTAGAAGTTTTGACTCTGTAAAATCAAATTAGGTCTTTTTAAAATAATAATAAAAAAAACCCCAACAAAAACAAACCACATATGATTTACAGCAATTTTCCAGGGCACTACAACTCCATGAATGGTATCTTTCATTTTTGACTGGTACAGCTATGTTTTTCTCTAGATAAGGGGACATTTTCCCATACCACAGAACAGTTCACTCCCCTTTTCTCCAGCCTCAAGTCTAAAGATACATGGTGTTAGAAGTCAAGAAAGAAAACGAAAGGAGTGCATAACACTATGTCTTGAAGGCATGTCTGTATATTTAAGACTTCTTCAAGCAGATGGTTAAAAATACCAATTTTGGCACTGGAACACAATGCAATTTAAGTCTTCAGTGTTATTACGATGTTGCAATCAATGGTATTGCTGTATAACCCAGCACAAGCACTACACTGTATGTGCATGGCTTGATTACACGTTTGCGTGTGTAACCCCTTAGACTACACCGGATGTATTTACTAGAGTTGTTGAGGTGTTAGCTGTTAAAATACACTGAGTGTATTTTCTTCTTAATTGCTGTATTGGAAATATGTGCCCACAGAGTCCACATGTTAAATGAGCATCCAAACTTTTGTTTAATATCCAAGTTTGATGCTCAAAGTGTGTTTCCGTATTACTGACATTTGATGTTCTTCTTCTAAGAACAATGTTCTTAGAAAGACGCTTTTAAGAAGTCAGACTGTCCAGACTGCGCACTGAATGCTTTTCACATGTCTGAGGGCCCTAAGTTATGATGATGATGGAAATTCTTCCTCACCCCAACTTTTAAGAAACCATAAAAACCTCACCATCTTAAAGTAAACAAAAGCTGTATCGAGTCGCAACCAGTGCATTTAACCAAGTGGAGAGGGAGGCAGTGCAGGGTGGGTTGAGGCATCCCAGCTCCAAGAAAAAAAACAAAACCCAAACCTGGATTTGGGAGTGTGGGGACAGACACAAGAAGAGCGAGAAATGGCAAGACACAGAGAGGTAAAGGAGAAATGCAATTATCAGGAAAAGAGCAGAGAGGAAAAGGTGTTGGGAATAGAGAAGGGGGCACCGAACAGTGGGTTGGGAAGCAGAAATAGAATACAAGGACAGAGAGGGATTAGAGGAAAAAGGAAGGACACTTCAAGTGCTCTTCCCCATCACCTCCCGCAGAGGGAACAGAGCCGGCGTGAGGGTGCAGTGAAGGGTATCGCCCAGTGAAGCTCCTCCTGAAGCAAAGCTCTCTCCAACCCAGGCCACTTTTGGGTTGCAGTCGAGAGATACGTCCTTTCCTCTCTCCTGCAGCCTCCATGCCCGGGACAGACTATCCACCGAGCCTAGCAGGCTGGCGTCGGAGGAGCTGGCACCGGGGTGGTTGGCAGGGGAGATCACAGAAGGATACCAGCCTTGGAGTCCCACACATTTTCAAGAGGAAAACGAACAGTTGAGGAAATCCAGTCAACCAGAAACACCGGCCAGTCAATTGGATGAGTGCTGAGGTTTGCTGTACCCTCCTCAGTAAATCCAGTTCTTGCTTTTGGCATCACTTCAGCTCACCTTGATGTGCTGTTTGCGTGCCGACAGCAGACACGCAGTAGGCTTGCCCCCGGGGAGTCCTGAACTAGGGATGCTCTTGACACTGTCTGCACAAATGCCTTAGACTATTGCTTAGAAAGATTGCTTAAATTATTTCCCTATTCCTGTCCCCCCTTATAGTATCAGACTACCTCACCATTGCTATGTATCTGTTCTCCTCTCAGACCTGTGATACACAGCTGCATTAATAGGTCCTCCCTCTCCTGTAAACAAAGCAAAATCTCCAAAGAGGGAATTAAATACAGGCTTGAGTATGATTGCCCAAAGGAAAAAAGGAAATTTCTTCCAAACTCAGAAACTGGATACAAGTATCCCAAGCTTGTAGCTACTGCTTTACCCCAATAAATTGTTACTTCTTTAGAGATGATTATCAGCAAACTTTTAAAGTAGGCAGATCTAGGGAAACTGAACCTGAACATCACAGGGCCAAGCCGCCTAAGCCAGACAAATCATGAGATGAAGCAAACAAGGTCTCGAGCCTCAAGTGAGGACACGTGGTGTCCGTTTTTTCATCTGCCTGTGCCTGCTGCGTAAAGGTAACCTCTCCCGGCCAGCCGCCCTGCCAGCACACCGTCCCCATCACCACTGGGGAACCGAGTCCCTCCAGCGAAGAAGATGTCCCTCACTCACTAGCACCAGCCCATCACTGATCTGGACTGGTTTCAAGACATTCTCTAAAAGCTAATAACAAGAGAAGGCTGGCTGTGGCACCGCAGCCAGGACCGAATGCTGCTTTCATCATAAATCACGGACCCAATCTTTTCTGTTTGCAAAGCAAGCAATGTATCTCCAGCAAAACTACAGACCTCCTGGAGCATCTGTACGAACACCAAACATTGCATTCCCTTTTTAAGAAGGCAGAAATAAATCCCATAGGGCATGACATCAGAAAGGTAAAAATACGAAATGTGACTGTGAAATTAGTGTAGGTTAACCTGTGACCACAAAAACTAACACAGACCACTTACAAGGCTTTGAATGTTCCTGGTGTCAGTCCTTGGCACAGCCAAGATAGTTCTACTGCCTTTAATTTCATACTACAGTGTATCTGGAATTTCAAGCTCCCAATTTCCTCAGTTGACAGAAATGGCTTCTGAGATGATTTCTACATTCTGGGAACAGATTTTTACCCATAAATTAGCCATGCGTACTCTCAGACTTAACATTTTTGTCTTGAAATAGAACAGCACCAAGAATTGTTAATTTAAGACCCCACACGATGCAAATTTACATTCTGGAGCCAAATATGGTGATTGGAAACAGATGAACATGAAACACCTTCTACTGAGCAGAATTAAAACTAAATATTAGTGAAGCGCGTTGCTGATTTGATACATGATGCATCAGACATTGATTACTGATTTTTTCTTTACTACAGTGAAATACCAGAAGTGCCCTACTAGTCTTCCAAGAATTGTATAGCCATTGGTACGAAGTGCCACATGTACAGCTCCTGTCCCCTCCTGCCCAATCTACTGAATGGAAAGTCTGTAACCAAAGGTTGGGAAAAAAGGATGGGAAAAAGCCTGGAACTACCGGACTATTTCCAGAAAGGATTCTGCCACTTTGACACATACATTGCTGCATGACTGAGGCGAGCAAAAGCAAGCCTCAATCTTTGTTAAACAGTACTGAAGTATATATTTGCAGCTAATGAACCTTCCAACCCTATCGATTAGTAAAGGTCAAGGAAGAGAAATTCATTACCAGAACATACCTCCTAGGACAGCAGAAGAGGACATGGTAAGGTCCTTCTGGAATTGCCCTCCTTTGATCAAACCCCGGGAAAAAATGTGCCTTTTAATTCAAAAAGGTACCTGTAAAAGCGCAATGCCAAACTTCTGTCCACGCTCTGAACGGGGGAATGTAATGCTCCAGGGGATTCTGAAAAAAAGAAGAAAACAAAATATGAAAAAAGGCATTTAAAAAAACCCAACAGAGCAGTAATACAGCAGGCGCATACATGTTAGTGCTGCTGTGATGTTGGAGATCGTGGAAACCAGACGTCAAGGCTGGTCCACGCCTTGAGAAGGGAGGGAAGGAAACGCAAGGCAGCCACAGGAGCAACCAGGACTATTTCACATGAAAGACGAAATAAGTGATGAAATCAACATGGCTGTGCACTGGAAAAGCTACGAGCTGTGTAATAATAACAACTAATTAAAAAGTCATTTGGGAAGCCTCAGAACGCAAGCTCACATATGCTGCAGTATCTGAGGTGCGAGACGAGATGCAGCCATGCTGTGGATCAATGTATAAATGCAAAGAGGGCTAAATTTCAAACTGAGATTTTTAATTCACTGATGAAGGACAACACAAAATTGTTCATTTTAAGTTCTTGTTATAGATAAACAATCCCTTTTGTTTTGGTTTTGGCTATTTCCAGATGAAGAAGAGAGAAAATACTGTAACACCCCCCCCCCCCCATTTCCATGATACAGCTTTAGCAGGGCGTGGAATCAGTGTTAGCTACTTTGCAAGTAACTGAGGAGAAATATCAATACGTAAGTGTTAGTGTTACTTCAGGGCAGCTGCTAGTTGATTTTGACACGAAAATATGGAATCTACAGTGATGACCTGTTTTTAAGTGACCTCCCATATTCAGAGTTAAGGTCAAAGAGCAAAAAATTTGTGTGCTTAAAACGCCCCCGCACCTCCCTGCTGGGAACTAGAGGGAGCTGACAGGATATTTTCCAAACTAACAACAACCACGACAAAAAACTACTACTAAATTTTTATACATCTATTAGGAATTAGTTACTTGCTTTTCAACACCTGTTTGAAGTGATTATTCATGGAAGAACTATAATGTTCAACTGGTGGCACAAAATTACTAAAAAAGCATGAATTTTGCTATTTTATTTATTAGCTTCTTCCCCTTTTCTAAAGCACTTAGTTTAGACAATGCTTTTTTAAACTATGGCAGTAGGGTGTTTACAAAACACTACCCCTGTCTAGCCAATCGATACATGTTTCATTTCATATGCAATATCTTCTCCTTTTTCTCTCCAAAATTATTAGGTACTTTTTGGGGATTTAAATCAGTTATTAAAATCCATGCAGAAAAAAATCCAAACCTTTGTATTTTGTGTCACCTGCTAAAAATATTTGTAAATATCTTCACAATACAATAAGCTGACAGAAAAGCACATAATTTAAAATTTTTGAGATTTTATTCCTGTAATTAAGTATTTGTATACATAATAGTTAAGGAAAAAATAAATCAGTGTATTCATTTGGGAGGAAAATGGCTCTGCCGCAGGACGCAGCCTTCCTCTGCACATTTTTATGTGCAGGAGGGCACTGATGCAGTAAGAGAAGAAGTAATTTTCCTAACCCTGCATGAGGCTGGTGACACCCAGCTGAAGGGTAGAAATGCCAAGCTGAGGAAGACTCTCCAGCACAATGTTTTTTTAAGATAGCTCCAAAACACAGACACCATGTAAGGGCATGTACCAGAAAGTTTCCTTCTTACCATATCAACATGTATACACCTTTATTTTTTTATTGATACAAGTATATATACATAAAACCTCACATATGTAAGGTTTACTCCAATACTAGTAATTCAAACGGACTTGAAAACTATTCATGAGGTAGTAGCTATACACAAAAAAAAAAACCCTTCAAAATTTTGGCAAGACTAGAAAAGTTTCTATCATTAACTCAAAATATATAACGCTTATTTTAGATCGTTATTCAAACAGCAACAGGGATCAACACATTTACGATGTGACTGTCAGTGTGAACTATATAGTGGAATACGTTCTTGTTTAGTGAACAGCAGTGTATACTATTTAAAAAAATGTGTAGCCTATTGCATCTTCTAGGTGCTAGAAAGAGGTCATGGTAATAAAAAGTGCAAGTATTAATACTGGAGTAGCTCTCGTACAATGGGTTGCCATAATCCTCTGGTTCCACAATAAACACACTGCTCCAGGTCTCAAGAGTTTCTTGAGATGGTATGCATTAAACTATGAAATCACTAGGAAGGGACACACCACATAGGCTTCACTGAGCTTGGATGTGGACCCAGGAGAGCAATGACCAAGGAAGATACACAAACAAAACCCAAGCAGATTAATGTTCTGCGGAGCTCTTAAGCACATGACTGGTTTCAACATTCATGCTACGAAACAAAACACCAAGTCCATTTAGCATCCGCAAAAGGAGCATGCAGTGACAAAACTGTTAACGGATAAGGCTGATAGAGTAATATGGAATCAAACCAAGTACTATGTAAGTTCTTCAACATGACAGCACAATATTGTCCAGTCTACGAATCTTATGCATAGATGGGACCAACCATGAAGCACCACTGCAGATAACCACCTGTGAGGGCTTGGATGCCTCCACCAGCAGGAGAGCAAATCCTCAGGCAGGCAGCACTGGATTTTGTAGGTGCAGAATGAACAGCCCAAGGCAGAACCATACATTAATTGCACTGTTTTAAGTGGATGAACTGTTCTGCTAACAGATCTCCACTAGTACTTTATCAGTCCAACATAGTGCCCTTCAGTGACGCATTTCAGACAAACTTCTTAATCAACACAACGCCCTTAACACAGTTGAGAGGGACCAGGTACACTACAGTGAATATTTTTAAACATAAACATGCAACTGCAAGAAAAAGTAGAGAAAATGTAGAATATTGCGTAAATCTCAGTAGAAAACATGAGCAAGGACTTGTTGAGACAGCCAAAGTCACCAAATCCTCCTTTCCCAATTAATTACACTGGTTTAGTGTAAGAGGTGTCATATGAGTATTTCTCAAGTTCTAATTGCTCACACAGGTATAATTCTAATGTCTTTAGAAAACCTCATCCCTTCTGCATGCACTATGCCAGATCTCTGACACAAACTTTCGGTTCACCCACCTATCTACCTGTCCAGCTCAGCCCCAATGCAGAGCAACCCAGAAAGGCCACCACCAAATAACGTGCACTTATCTTCTCCACAAGGCAGAAGGAACGCGATAAAGAAACAAATGTGCTTGTCCCACACCTTCTGGGGAATTTGCAGTACAATATGTGGCCAGCCTTGGCTTGGAAGAGCTCACGTCTTGTGACTAAACCACTACCAAATGCCTGGCCTCCAAGAAGGCAACAGAACATATAGTTGATTCTTTGGCTTTTTAATTCTTCCTTGGGTTTCCTCCTGGACCTGGAGGTCCAGGATTTCATTTCTTTTGCAGATGTACGATTCAGATGAAAATACAGCTAGGCGTATTGCCATACAGTTTTACACTGGACGCACAGTAGAGTTTGAAAACGTTTGCTAGCATGTACGACTATTGAGAGCTCAGCGCTTCTTTCTGGTGATGCACAGCCCGGCTCCCTGCAGGCAGGGTACGGCGGGGCACCCTCAACAACATGGCTGCCACAGTGCGCACTGTCAGCTGTGCACAGTTACCACTCCGTTTATTTCTCATTGCCACCCTTTCTTAGATTTTTTTTTTTCCCTCTAAGTAACTTAACAAGGCCAGTGCTAGCAGATTCGTATCACCTCAACAGGAAAGACTGGTCTCCACAATAGTTTGTTTTAGGAACAATAAGTGGTCCCACAGTACTTCTCTTAAAAATCAATAATAGATATACTGATATAGCACCAAAGGCACGATAGCTGAGATCTGTGCAAAGAACTGATCGGTCACTGGCACTTACTAGACAGGTGCATGGGATGTAGTTGAATTCTGGCCTCAGTGCAAATCATTAAAGCAACGGTTCTTATCTTTCCAATTCTCTTTTAAGAAACAAAATAAAATAAAAAAAAAGAGAGAGAAAAAAAGAAAGAGAAATTAAAAAAAAAACCTTTAAAACATCTCAGATCTAAAACAGCACAAGGAAAGCTGATGTCGGGCTTCTCAAAATCACAGAAATCCATGAAACTGAGCCACGTACACAAGCCAGTTTACCTCCTGAACTTTAGCTGGAAGATTTAACCTCCTTTGTAAGGGCAGAAAATGCCTAACACCTAGACAGGAAGAACACAAACCAACATAAGAAACTCTGGACTAGAGTCAGATTGTAAAAAATATTTATTTCTTCAATATTTTTCAAATCAACCAATTATAAGGGAGTGAAATATCACATTCTCCTCTGAACGGATGTTTCTCTATAGTTTTTTTCTCTATAAAATCCCGCAGCCTCATTCAAATTTCTCTCAAAAAAATCCTTTTGGAATACCTAGAAAGAAACACTCACAATGGCCGGGCAGCTGGCATACCGCAATTGCTTGTTATCCTAATTTCACCAGTCTCTCTCATCTGCTGGTGAAATCAAGGTCAAGCAAAAAACATTAACAACCACTATAAGGAGACCTGGGGATCTCAAAATTAATTTTGTAGCTAAAAAAATTCTGAACATTTCTACCATTTTCAGATTTTTTTTTTAATCATTTAGTAAGCAAAAGGGTATGCAAACTGTTCAGGAAGGAGTGATGTTCCTTTTCAAGACTGACTGACTCGAGGAAATCCACACCCAGGCTGGGTGCTGGCAGGACCGAAGCTCTCCTTCCATCTCTAGTGCCAGGACGTTCTATTAACACACCATGTTTAGAAGAGTCATTAAATAACATATATCTTCATAATGGGGTTGAGACCTTTAGGACTAAGACTCATTGAAATGCAAGAGTAACATAAGAATATAAGGATTTTCTTCTCTTCCTGGCTAGCATCCCTACTTCTTTCTGTGGGTCAGCCTTATCTCTAAAGGTACCTGATCCTTCTGAGGTCATGTACACTTCCAATCAGTGGGGCCAGAAAACTCCACTTTGTCCCACCAGTGGTCCCTTTAGTTGGCTGCTTGTCAGTTCAGCATCCTTACAATAAAAAGCACTATGCTACGAGCAAAAACACTGTGGGGCCCAGATCACTGCGTATTGTGACTGATACTGCATATCGGAAATTTCAAAATCTCAAAGGAAGGAATGGCCAACTTGTCTACCATGCAAGCAAGACCCTGGTGAGGATTTTAAAAGGGAGAAAGAGGCCAGCCTAACACCTGGATCACTTATTTGAGATGCACCTGAAGAATGAAAGAGACATGTGGCCCTGGATACTATCAGCAGAGGGATGTAGCTCATAACCGATTCTCAAAGGCATTGCCAAGGATGTATCTTCTTCAGCAGCTCTTAACTGAAGAGCATGGCGAGCCCCATGCCTGGGGTAAGCATACAGGCACATGGTGAGGATTCAGGGATTGTACCCAATTCTTCCCATTTTTACTTGCTGGAAACCAGGCAGTTTGTTTCCTGAGCCAGAACCTGGCTTTTTCTTAGATATCCACAACCACAGAATGGCCAAAACTTATCTCAGTTTAGACTCAGAGATCTGAATCTTAAAGAATAATAATTAAAGCAAATAAAAGGAGTGTTTCCCCTTGCTAATGAAAACTGAACCGAAAGAAAAACGGAATGAAATGATTATAAAACAAGTTTCAAGTATTTTCTTAGAGAACATCATACCAACTAAAAGCATCTTACTGTTTGCAGTCTGCCTTCTTTATGAAAAGCTAAAATATTTATACCTAAATATACTTTCCATAGCTGTTCTGCTTTTTGCCTTCATCCAGGTTCAGTGAAGTCTTGACCCCGAACAGTAAAACCACAGAAATACTACAACAGGAAAAGTGAAAACCACACACGCAACTTTATTTGAACTACCTGGACGACAACAAATTTTAATCAGGATGCCACACGCTGACACGTGCAGACACACAGAGAGGAATGCTGTGTGTCCAAGCTGGCCAACCTGTAAATGAACGGAGAGGGAGCTCAAAGCCGCAGCCCGTGCTCCGCTGAGGAGCACACAGTGCACGTAATACAGCAGGTGGTTGGAACCACAAGTTGCATGACATATAACAGCTTACTTACAACATGTTTCCCGTGACTGAAAACAAAAATTGGAAATTGTGTTAAACACCTCCCAACCATCTTTGTAAAAATATTCATCTCACTGCTTTTTTTGCAAAAATTACCATAATAGAGGGAAACAAAAAAAAAACCCAACCTAAGACAGTTACAGAGCCACAAAGGCTAAATGGAAATTTTTAAGAGAATGGAATTCAAGTCCTCACTAACCTCTGCCTGCATGAATCATGGGGAAACTTTGCTGGCTTTAGTACTGCCAGCAAAAGGTGACTTAAAAGGTTTGACAGTTTACGTGAAATACTCACATCTGGATGTGCCACTTTCTTATCTCACTCAAAAAGCGTACCTGGTGTTTTCTACGATGGAATCCTCCAGTTCTCCACTTGCATAGTTGTTTTTTTTTAAAAAGAAAAAGGTCTTGCAATAATTATGATTAACAAAAAATTGCAGGTAGCCTCTCATTCTGAGAGTTAATATTGAACAGATGTTTCAGCACATCTAACTGTACTCAATTTTGCTTAATCTACCACAAAAGTAAACCAATTTTTGAAACAAATAACTGTAGTTGGAGCAGTGTAATTGGAGCACACCTAGAAGCATATTACCTTTCCCAACAGTTACTGTATGTAATATAGACATTAAAATATTTTTAGAAAAAGATACATTTTTGCAAAATTTTTACAAAAAGATGAATTCAGGTACTGAAAATGTTAGGCCCATATTTTTCATGGAAATGGTTAATTAAGCCTAAATTCAGAGACTTGGTATATCCTTTCAAGAGGTACTTAGCATCCACAAGTCAAACCGTGATCATGAAGAAGTAGGTGCTTGGTATCTCTGAAAACCAAGTATAGCAATTCAAACTGGAACATACAAAGCTAAAGGCTACCTTTTGAAAAATTGGACCGCGTGCACCTTTGCTGCATGAAGAAGGCACCATGCAAGATGTAAGGAATACAGTCCATTCCTCCTAATATCCCTAGTCCATCACCCTTGGCAGCAGATCATACATATCTGTTACTAACACCTCTTGGTGAAGAGGAGATGAAAATAGGACTCAGCTACATATGTGCCCTAGCACATAGAGCAGGGGGTATTCTTGCTTCCTCTCTACAAAAAAACCCCTTTGATTTTTATGCAGTTACCTAATTAAATTTCACTGTGCATATTAAGTTTTCTGATGTCTAGCTGTTTTATGTTCAGTCCAAAATCAAAAGAGCACACGCTCATAAATGCCCCTTTCATTAAAAGAAACCAAACCAAAAATTAAGACAAGGTTTGTCATATGTAAAGATATCCCTCACTCTACTTTTTGTTTCCTCAGTGTCGTGGTTTAACCCCAGCTGGCAACTAAGCACCACACAGCTGCTCACTCACTCCCCCCCCGCTGGGATGGGGGAGAGAATCGGAAGAGTAAAAGTGAGAAAACTCGTGGGTTGAGATAAAGACAGTTTAATAGCTAAAGCAAAAGCTGCACACGCAAGCAAAGCAAAACAAGGAATTCATTCACTGCTTCCCATCGGCAGGCAGGTGTTCAGCCATCTCCAGGAGAGCAGGGCTCCATCATGTTTAACAGTTACTTCGGAAGACAAACGTCATCACTCCTAAATGTCCCCCCCTTCCTTCTTCTTCCCCCAGCTTTTATCGCTGAGCATGATGTCCTATGGTATAGAATATCCCTTTGGTCGGTTGGGGTCAGCTGTCCCGGCTGTGTCCCCTCCCAACTTCTTGTGCACCCCCAGCCTCCTCGCTGGTGGGGTGGGGTGAGAAGCAGAAAAGGCCTTGACTCTGTCTAAGCGCTGCTCAGCAATAACGAGAACATCCCTGTATTATCAACACTGTTTTCAGCACAAATCCAAAACATAGCCCCATACTAACTACTATGAAGAAAATTAACTCTATCCCAGCCGAAACCAGGACACTCAGTTCAACCAAGGAGAAGAGATCATGCACATAACTCCTAACTAGGTCACAAACTCTACCTTTCTAATGTTTTATTCATGTACCTTGTAAAGGGATGCGCATTATGTCAAGTTCCAAAAGGAGCATCATGCTATGAGCAACAGCTCTTCAAGAATGGATCAATAGTGTGTTGGTATTACTCTATTTTAGGGAGGGAGAGTCAGATCCAGTTTCTTCAGTCAGTGAGAAATAACAATGTAAAATCAAATTGTCAATCTCTTGACAGACTATTTGTTTTAACCTACAGTCAATAGTTCCTTGATGAGTCTGAGGATTATTCCAGAGGAATTGTCAAAAATACCTGTAAGAAGAAAACATATTATCCAAAGTCTAAATTAGCCATATAGAATTCATACATACATTAGATGTCATTTAATGGTCAGCACATCAAAAAAAGTTGAAACCTACTGCTTTATATTACATACTCTGAAAACCGTAATACTTTTAGAATATATACACAGAATAACTGCATATGAATTTTCAGATGGGAGATAATGGATATCTTAAAAAATTACATGAGAATTCATCAGGTGCTGTAGCTCTCAGCTCATGAACCTTGATGTTTACAATAGGCCTGATCCTGTTTCCTAGGATCTTTACAAACTGACGCCTTCTTTCAGGCCAGTACTTGTAACATGTGATTCACTGAAATTCAGAAATTCTATCTTGAAATTTTCTTTTTTTCTCTCCTGGCTAGAAAATGTTGGCAATCTACACCACATTCAGCACTGCTGAGAAAGAAAAGGGCCTTTGCAGAGGTTAAAAGCAGACTCTGGGCACTGAGCCAGTCTCCAACTGTGCTCTGCCCTGCTAAACTGTGTTTGGATTCGCTATGAGTGTATACAGTATCTGTATAAAGGCTCTTGAGATACCAGGGGCAACCTAATCTAAAAAAAAAAAATAGGGAAGCAGCAGAAGACACCGTTTAAGCACCATTTTTCCACTTCAGTCACTAACAGAATACGATTTACACCCGGATCCTGGATCTGGAGTAGCATCCAACTTTTTGGGTTGGATCTTTGCATTTGACTGCAGAATATTTAATTTTATATTAGACAACATGTTTTAAGTTCTTCAAGAAAAAAAAGTCAGGATCAAGACTTGCTGGATGGGGATAGTTGTAAGAATGGACATTAAGAGAGAGAAAAATAACTGAGCTAAGGAATAACAATTGCTTTTTTCTGTTCTATTACCATACATAGAATTTGGTGTGACATCATACTATATGCAACTATCTGAAAATGTTGTTTTTTTGGAGATGTTGCACAAAAAGTTAGAAAAAAGGGAGAGCTTAAGACCAGTTGATATGAAAAAAGGAACCAGTCTCTAGAGTACATCTAGGATGCAGCACAGGAAAAAGGGAGTTCGTCCCGTAGACACGCTGCCTGGAGCAGCGCTGGCTGCCCAGTGCCAGACCCATGTCGACCCACCAGAGCGAGTTGCGGGCCTGGAGCATAGAAGGAGGGGGTGAGAGCACTACGTTTGCTCAGCCCTGAAAAGAGAGGGCTACTACCCACTGTCTGCAACTGCCTGACGGGAGGGGACACAGACTCTCCTCAAAGGTGCGCAGAGAGGGAGGGGAGGGAGGGGAGGCATCAGCCAGAGCTGCCACATGGGAAATTCCAGCTCTATACAGGGAAAAAAGTCTTTTTATTGTCAGGGAGGTGAAACACTGCAACAGAATCCCAGAGGGCCTGCTGGACCTCCATCCCTGGAGATACTCAAAATGTCGAGTATCTGATGACAAATCACGTCCTGTGCATGGCCCTGAGCAACCCCATCCAACAGGACCCGATTTGGGCAGCAGGATGGACCAGGTGACCTCCGGAGGCTCCCTCCCATCTACATGATTCTCTGATCTCATCTTGCTACCTTTGTTTCAGTGGTACCAAAAATCGGTGTCTCTTTGCCTCACCCCATCCTCAGCAGCAAGTGATCCAAATGTGGGAGACACAGTAATAAATATTACAACGTACATGTTAAAATTCATCACCATATATATCCATTTCTTTCTGTCACTCCTTTTTTCTATTCTTGAAAGACTAAGATATTTGCTTCTCAGTATGCACTGGGCATTTCCTCTGCTCTTCTCCTTTTTGCATCTCTCAGTGATTTAGTTGTCAACAGCACACAAAACAGGATGACTTGAGGAAATCAAGAAAACACGAGGAGGCAGACAAAAGACTACTTAGAAAAAAAAAAAAGCATGATCTCTCCTTTTTAGCAGCGAGCACCTGTAACATATTCAGCAAGGCAGTTAGTTAACAGGCAGTGCTGTGCAGGACTTCTTTGTGTACAGCATTTAGGAATCAGTTCAGGAAAGGGCTGAGGACAAGAAGCTGCTGATGCCAGTGTTTAACTGTCAGTAGAGGCTAAACAGGGGGCTGATGGGCTGTGCCATTCTGTGCAAGCCTGGCTGGCATGCTGCAATATTCATTACGCTACAGGAGCCCCAAATATACTGTACTGGTGATACAGATATGCAGGGACATGCAGGATACATTGAGACAAAACTACGTGGTGGGTATAACAAATATGGCTATTTAGAAACTGTCTAATCAGAGGACATTTTCTGGTGCCACAAAACACGTACTAGGTGGGGAAATAACCGAGGGTCCCACGCAAAGTTCTGTGGTACGTATCACATCGGCTGAACTAGTCAGTTTGATAATAATGACGTGATGTGCTCCTTGCAGCTCATAGAAGATCACGTTTAGGCAGAACTGTGCAATGATTTTGTCAAAAGAAAATAGAAGATATGCAAGCAATCTTGATTTAAGCTAACTGTTTGGCTCTCCCCAATGTTTCTGCCCACAGTACAGGCAGGAACATCCAAATATTTGTAGTGATACAACTCTGAGGCAGTATTCCTAGCAGACATCGAGCAACAGAGATCACCAAACTCATTTTTTCTGTTTAGTGGAAATAAGTAATAGCATTATTAGAAACTGACAGAGAACAAAAACTAAAGCAACTCAGCAAACCCACACAGAAACTGGCTAATTAAATAAATTCCCATTTTTCACAGCAAGGATGCTTGGAATCTCAAGATTGTAAAACATGAAACTCTCTTCCCCCATATCATTTTCCTTAAGTCAGCTCTTTTTCTTCAGTATCCCAATCAAATACAAACTACATTTTAAAAAACATCCATCTTAGAGATGAGCACAACTTAATAATGAAGCTACTGAAATCAAAGCGCAGCCCTCTTGTACTTTGTCACGTGGCTCCTGGGAGACACTGCTGGGAGAAGGGAGTCATTAAAGAAAAAGTCCTGCTCAGTGTTCAGTGCAAGATCTCAGGGTCTGGATTCACGGCTATCTTATCTGCTAATTACTAATGCACATGAAGCAAACCTTGCAATGGTAATATCAATGTGCTCACCAATGAACCTCCAAATGGCTTTATGCTGCAGATGTTGTCCACCCTGCATGTAAGCCATGGTATTACGAATGTGGTTTAAGGTTGGTGAGGTTTCCAACCAGTGTCTCTGCACTGCCAACAACCTCTTCTTCAGTTCATCTTCTCATCATGTTGTCTATGCTGTCATTATTCAATGCGATTATTACAACAGTATACCAGGAACCCACTGAAAAGGAGTACTTATGAGGGTGGAACTGTTTTACCTTTAATATTTCCTATGAAAGAATAAATGTATACGACTCCTGCCACTGCATCTTTGTTTTCAGGTTCCAAGCATTATTACCAACCCTTTTGATAAGGGAGTTATTATTATGTTTACACAACAAGAGGTGATGCTAAGGATTAATAACATATTATGTAATGTTTATTAATTTCGTACTGACAACTTATTTGCATTTATAAGCTATACCTCAGTTACAAAGATGGCACAGCTGCCCTCCACTAGTCACCACAGCCACGTTGCTTTTATCCTACAATCCCTCCACCAAAGCTCACGGTAAAGAAAAGCATGACTAATGTAAAATGCTTCACTTTGAATCGCTGTTTTATAAGTTATGGGAACGCTATAGCATCCACGATGTATTAATTGCAAAGCAGTGAACCTAACTAGTGAGTTCTCTTTCAGCAAACTGCATACCTGGTGGGGCCAAGCACCACAGCAGCAATAGGTAAGGGGTGGTCAGAAGTGGTGTGTGCCCTCCTAGACGTTTCGGCTTTCCTGGATGGGGCGGCAGGTGTGCGATGCTGGTGGATGGCTCACCTGTTAGATGAAAGCAGCTTCGGGTAGGATCGCCCCAGGAGGGGGCTGTGTTAGGGCAGCTCTCAGCACAGCTGAACGCTGGAGCGCTTGCTTTGCAAAGGCGCTGGCTGCTGCGACGAACCCTGGTGCAGTTCCCGGAAAGCGGGAACGGAGAGAGGCAGGACAGCCCAACCCAGCCCAGCTGAAGCAGAAGGTGCTGCTTGCGCTGCAGGTCAGCTCCTGTTCCCCTGCCTGACAATGGCAAATCTCTTAGTCACTTCACAGTTCTGGGAACAGAATATCGTCTTGTGAAATTACACTGCCATTTTAATGCTAGCATTATTAGCATTGTCTTCAGACAATAAAATGTTCTGTCACAGTCACCGTGGGATGACGGTAGTGAATACACACTGAGTCACCCCACATTAAATAGCACAACTGTGTGAACACGTTCTTTAGTTAAATCCACACACACACTCAAAAGTAAAAATAAGCAGATCTCCAAGGAAGAACTCACTTTCTACACAATGCAAAAGCAACCCTCGCTGCTGTGCTTCTACAAACTCAACAAACATGTGGCAAAAGGCTTAGTAAGACTACTCCTATTTTCTGATCTGGTAGTAGGCAAGTACACAAAGCCACCCCCAAAGGGTTATGTCATTAAAAATGTATGTGCCTAAACCTGGCTTTATTTGGTGACCTCCACAATGCAAGCAGAGACGGTACCCACAAGCAGGCACTCAGCAGCACGATGTTGTCACAGAGAAGTTTTGGGTTCCCCTCCTCCTCATTCAAATCTGAACAGCACCTCTCAAGAAGAAAAATCACTCAGATGTTTTCTCGCTATACGTAATAACATACCCCCCAGTTTGTTCAATCCCATTCAGAGCAGGAGATATGCAGAAGATTTCAAGTTGGAGCACGGGGAGGGTCTACTGCTCAGATGTTCACTCTTATCACAGGACTTGCTGTGCTGCCAATTCACCACGCACTGCTGATACCAATGCACATTAAAAACAAAGCAAACAACTGCTCTGTGTTCAAACTTGTCTGTGTTTCTGCCCCTTAACTAAACCGTCACTAGGAATAGAAACAGCATAAAGTACAGCTTCTGTACTTGGAAATGAAACTACAGAAGGCACAGAAGGTTAAAACGAGCACGCATTTTTTCATATTACACCTGTGAAACCATCCTCCACAGTCTTCCTCACACCAAAGCTGCACAACTACCTGAAGGCACATTATTACACTTCCTAAAACAAAACCTCCTACGTCTAACGCTTCTAACACGCAACCAGATATACTCCAACCAGGTATCGTCATTACGAAAGGATTTTGCTATCATGCACGCTCCCAATATTGGGCACTTGAACAACTGTCCTGCCTGATAAAGCATGACTTCAGTACCACATGGATTCAAAGCATGTAAATTGAGGCCAATAGAGTATACATACCACCAAACTTAAGATACCTTAATTCCCTTTCTCTAGAAGAGCCCACCTGGAGCTCCTGTCCCTGCCCTGCTTCTTGGGGGGAACTTCTCTTCCTCTCCAGTAATTCCTCATTGTCAAGAGCTAGGGAAACAAGTCCCTGGCTGCCCGGCAGTTTTAAGCTCAAGTTAGACAACATGAGTAAACAATACAGCATGCAAAAGTGTTCAAGTGTAGATCTCGCTATAGTAAAAATAATACTAATAAAAAGCCTTGTTTTTTTTCCAGGGAGGATATCTGAAGGGAACTAAGTTTCAGAGGCAAATCCCTCCCTCCCCAAAACAAGTGTCTAATGGAAAAAAAGGGATTTTCTTGCCTAACTGTGAAAAAGGCTGTAGACCACAGCTTCTTAAATATCCAGAATGTAGGAAATACCTAAAAATCTGAAGAATCATCCCCCCTCCCCCATTTGAATCCTTACACAAGTTTCTGCGATTGCCTACACAGAACAACGTTAGACAAACAGTTAGTGCACCTTAAACCATGCTTAGGGCCGTGTAGGAGCTGGACAGGAGGAGCTGGCAGCAGTTGGCCACCTCACCAGGGACCAAGGTGACAGCACGCGCTATCCTTACGAGTTGCTTTTATCCTACACCACTTTCCCCTTCTTCTCCTGGCAAGTCTCTTGTGCACCTGTGCAACGTAAGCCCCGTTATCTCTGCTGGCCCAAATAAGCATAGCACAGCGCACTGTGCTGTCCCTCCCAGCGGCTGAGTTACATACAAACTCAAAATAACGGTGTGCCATTGTCCAAAACGTACGTTGTGTGCCACAGTTTTCCTGACTGCTGGGGCTCCCTCGGGTCCGCACGGTGTGATTTATGTGGTGGGCAGAGACAACGGCTTCCCCAGTTCTGTCTTCTTCGCCCAACAGCAACCACATGCCAGGCAATGTGCCCTGTGCATGGAAATGGCCAGGAACAGCAAAGTCAGAGATGCTCAGGAAACCCCGACCTGGTAAAGAAGGATAGTGTGCTACTGTCACCAACCCCTATCCCTCTGAAAGCTTATTATACCTCGCTAAGGAAATTAACGTGACTTCAAGCCCACAGAAACTCCAGGGCAAGGAGTATGGTGCAGAGAAATTTCTAGGTCTTTGCTCCAGGGTTCCTCCTGCCCTTATATTCATTGCTCTTAACCTTATTTCCTTCCCCCAGAGGAGGCCATTGAAAGCCCTGCTGGCAGGTCATGGGTGGGCTGGCTGTCACCCTTGCATGTGGCATCCCGCTCTTTTCAGACTAGAAAACCGAGCCGGAAACGACTACTCTAGCAGTGAACAAAACTAGTGTAAATTACAAAGGGAAGCAGCATGGGGATCGAGGGTAATTTTAATACAGTATTCCTGAGCCAAACTCTTAACTGGTCTCGCATCACCACTGTGAAGGGAACAAAGTTTCTGAGAAGGGTGTTACAGCAGCCCTGCACCAAAATCACTTAAACGGCGAAGTGCAGCACGCTGACTAATGCCTAACTTGTAGTGTTACCCACTCCTGCTTATATGTAATCAAGACGCATATCGTTAATCACACTTCCTAACTGTTGGCATTTTCATTTTATGTTGCCAAGCAGGTGAATCCTTCAAACAATACTATGCAAAAACTATGTAAAAACTCAAAATTTCAGGTCAGACCACTTCCTCTCCCGCTTAACCCCAGACTTTTCAAACAAGGAGAGACGGGCAGTGCAGAGGGGCAGTCTTCCAGAAAAGCTAACTTTCAGGGACTTACAGCTTATCCTTTGTAGCTCATGGGGAAGTTTGTGCTCTAACCATGTGAAAAAATTATTAGTTATTATTACAATATGTTTCACGCTAAATATTTATGCCCTTTTCTCCTGTGCCAAAAGCTCACGTTGATACTTTAAATTTTACTGTGCAGATGTGAGCCTTGTATTTCTGCGTTGTCTTTTTTTTCTTTCTTTGTTTTTTCCCCCCTCTTCCCACAGACATGAAGGTAAGCTTTAATATTTATTCCAAAATCCAAGAACAATGAAATTTTGGTGAAAAAACATCTAAGATGACGAAATGCCCTGAGCATTAAAATATATTAAAAACACCAAATTTTTTATTTCGCACATTCAGTCCTAGAGTGATTTTTAGTAGCCTACAGAAGATTAAAGCCTTGTAAAGTCAGTTTTACAACAGAACTTGAAACAACCCCATCTATAGCCTATGAAGTGCTGTTATAATACAAACTTTAAAAGTGTCAAACTTCAGTGAATTATGAAACTCAGCACCTCCCCTCTTTTTTAGCTGTAATCTTATATGGAAAGTGGTTATCACAAAAACTGCCTGCCCTTGTGCTGTAAAGATTTTATTATTTTATTTAGTTATCTTACAGCTGTTACGAAATTGAAAGTGACAAACCATGCACTAAATCACTGATTTTGTGAACTTTTTTTAAAAGCCTGAATATCATTATGAGTTCTGGATTAAAATATGCAGATAAAAGCAAAAGGGACAAATAAGTAGGTACATCAAAAAATCAGGTTTATAAGTTTCATATTTTAAAACGTATGGGAGGCAAAAGACAGAACAAATGAAACTTAAATTGAACAACTGTTTACTGGTTTTTATTCCTCCTTCTGTTTTCTCTTAGATTTCTGTATTTGCTACAGGACTTCAGCAAAAACACATAGTATTCCGGTTTTTTGGACATGGTCTTTGGGTAAACCTGTTCATTTTCTTCTCAGTGGATCAAAATAAAATTTAACAAGTATCAATTTATACCTATTTTCCACGGTGCACAAAGGTGAACAACTACTGGTATTTCTGAAGAAATTCATGTCAGTAAATGTGCAAGACCTAAATACGTATGTGCATTTCTCTTTAAGTATACAGAAGCACAATAACTTGGGCAGGAAAACCCACCAAACTGCTAAATAAATCTATATGTACTACATTTTCACAGTGAAGGGCCAAATTACATCAATGTAGCACACTCCACCTTTTTCATGTGACACCATGCATGCACCGGAGGATAAATATATACTAGTGAAAATTTCTCTAAAAATTTTTAATCTTTTTTTACAGTATCTTACTAATCCTTATAAAATAGCTTTTTTTTTTGCACTTGAATTTATTTATCTTCTTTCATTCATTATCAGTAGCTATAGTAGAAAATGAATAATTGAGATGCCAAATGTTGCCATTAATTTCAGTATTGCGTGAGAAAAAACTTAAAACTTGAAAAGAGATCATTGGAAATACAAACATTTTTTACATCACACATACATATACACACACACAATGTGTTTATAGTATTTATTTATATATTTTACCCTGAACTCCAGAAAAATCACTGCTTTCCTCCCCAGCATACTTTTCAATTCCTGCAAAGAAGGATGAAGATCCTAAGTAAAATGTCATTGTTTGTGATGTAAAACATTTTATAAAGAGTAAACAGAATTTACCTCATGGCAGGGGAAAATAAGAATAAGTGAGAAATGTCAGAAATACTGCCAGAGATAGAAAGTGAACTCATTCATTAAAGAAGTTATTTAGCTCCTAGATTAAGATACCAAAGAATAAAATTAACAGAGGATTAGCATCCCCACAGATTACTAGGATCTGGAGCGAGCAGAACAAAATACTTCTAGACCGACTAAAACTATAGGATATCCAACGCAGCCATCAAATTTTGTGAAACTTTTCAACTTTTCCTCTGTGATGCAAATCGAATCTCCTTCCCCTCCCCAAACCTTCTCTTTCAAGGCCTTTTCTGGATCTGCTCCAGGGGAAGGGAGAAGTGCAGATGAGCTAAAACAAGTAACCCAACTTACTAAACCCACTGCAAGACTGGATGCATATGGAAATGAAATCTCCATTCCCAAGCAGATAGACTAGATATGTCAGTATGTTTTTGCCATCTCTGATATAAAAATAGGTGTCAGCAAAACCCAGTATAAATTCTTGCAAGCCCCTGCAGGAATGCTGCTGTTTTTCTCTGGACTGTTCAACCAGCACAACCACCCAGAAACTTCTCATAATCAAGGAAAAGAACCGGGGGTGGGGGGAGGAACCCCACCCCAAACCCTCACTTCTGTTGTGTTCAAAACCCCTACCAAAACAAACAAAACAAATTTTCTTATTGGTTAGACGGACCTTGCAAAAAATATTCCTGGGTCATCACCGTTGACCCAGGGTTTGTCCCCTCTCCAAGAGGGAATGACAGGATCCCTTCCCTGCGGTACTGGTGCCATCACTGGGGGTCAGGAAAGAAGTCAGGAGCATGTTGTGGCCTGGAAGTAAACCAAAACCTATCTGCTTTTAACAGCAAAAGCAAAACGAGATGTGCTTCTACAAGCTGCATCTTACTATTCCTCAAGAAAACCTCCCCGGCTTTTTCTGTTCTGTATTTTTCTGTGATCAGGCATCACGATCGGCATGTGTGGGGGCTGTTGCCAAGTGCTCCTAAAACTTGCACTCCTACACCTCGTATGTGTGTGCCCGTGCTCACGCACGCATAAAAAACAGCGGCAAACTGTGGCAGACGTGACCTGGAGGAAGCACCGAGCACAGCCGGCCACCCGTTGAATCAATTTATGCAGACTGCAAAGACGCTCTCCATCATCAGTGTGGGCAACAGCAAAACACACAATAAAAGAGGAGCTCTTTCAAAAAAAGAAAAAAAAAAAAGAAGAAATGTTTTGCCTTCAGGCAGCTCTTGATTTCTCCTCCCACCCAAAAAAGCTAATGTGTTGCTTTTGTAACTCATTATTATTGTCCATATACACAAATATAGTGATTTCATGCCTGTTCTAGAAAGTGAAACTGCTGAAATTGAACTGCTGAAACACACCCCAGCGTATGACCAAAATGCAAGCTCTTGTGCTTTGGTCAAGCTTCTCAAGTACAACTTCTCTTTTTTTGCATTTCTTTCTCTTGCTTTCTCTAGTTCCCTCCCTTTTGTTCCAGATTTCCGATGTCCAAATTTCAGTAGATTAAACTGGCAGAGATCTTGCTCCTCAATAAAAGCCCTTCTCAGTCTGCAACTGCAGCAGACAGGCTGCAGCCTGAGGATGCTGTATCAGCCACGGAGTACGGAGCATTTCAAATTTAGGTCGCCCGTGCCACTCCGATCCCAGGGACCGGCGATGGCGTGTTTTTTCCACACTTGGCTGTTTTCCTGCTGACCTGCATCTCGAACGAGACAACAGTCCCAATGCAATTTAAAGAACGAAACACAGAAGATATTTAACGCTGAAGATGTCAAGAAAGGGCTGAGGTGATCGGGAAGAAGAATTAACTTTCCCAAAGTTTGCCGCTGGAGGCTGAAGACACAAACACTAACACTGCATGAACATGCATCCTTCAGCCGGGTTCACTGCCTGCGTGACCGGGACACAACAGGGGGACCGACGGCAGGCAGAAATTGTCATCATGTGAGGAAAAGCGGAGCTGAGCCAGCAGCACACACGATAAGAGTTATCTCTGCTGGAGGCTGCTCGCTGCCGCGCCGGCACCTCGGCTCAGCGCTGACAAACGCCGGGGGGGGGTGCCGGCGCAGAAGCCGGAACTCGCTAATGATAAATACAGCGCTTCGGGCGCTGAGGCTGTCAAACCGGCAGCCTACCCACATTTCTGCAAATGAGCCAACCCAGCCGTATTCGAAAGAGTAAAACCCCTTGAGGAAGTAACTGCTTGCTGCAGGAAGGTGAGAAACGTAGCCAGGTCCCATCCTCGTGGAAGGTGAAAGGGGGAAAACCCCGACCCTCTTCCTTTGGGGGCTCTGCTATTCCCCAGAGGGCTGGGGGGCAGCAATCTCCAGCACCCAGCCTCCTGCAGCGGCTGAAGCCGTCCCAGAGCAGCGTGGCAGGGCAAGCTCCGACGGCTCCTCTGCACCCACGCCTACTCAAACTGCTTTCTAGTTGTTGGATTCAACATTTGGTGTTTTTCCCCCTGTAGTTCTTTAAAATGAAAAATAAAAAAAATAAGCATTATATGCTCAGCACAACACAGCAACTAGCATGTTTTTACAGAAGAATGGTTCCTACACGACTGCAGTATTCAACTACACAGGAATCCAGAAGGGAAAAGCTTAATGGATAGCGATACGAGGTATTTTAGCTCGCCCTGCAATTCTTATCCTACTGGTTCAAAGCTGCGTTGCTCCCCCGTGGGCGTCCCCGAGCACAGGCGGCACAGGCAATCCAAGGGAAGATGACTTGCAAGGATTTTTGCCCACTGGCTGTAGGCGTAGCCAAAGATTAACGGAGGGATCACCGGAGAAGCTAGACCTACTGAATATTCACTAGCAACTAAAGCAGCCGAGCTTGTCATCGGGCATTGCAAATGATTCACAAAGGAGAAAAGCAATTTGGATAGGTCACAGTATGAGAAGAAACTTCATTTTAAGGAGTTTTGGATAAATCCACAGATTAGTAGATGTTTTACTCGGAGGGTGATTTTCAGTTTTAGAAAAGATAGTAAGGAGATGTACCAGAAAAGATCCAACTTGGGGGGAAAAAAACACTTTATGTAAATGGAGACAGGTTACATGAAAGAGCTGAGAATGAAATTATAGATGGATGAAAACCCAGTACCATCTCTATATCATGACAACAGAAACCAGACCTGTCATAATAAGTAGAGTTCATATCGTCTAATTTAGTTAATAGGTTTTTAGAGAAACAGCAAAGTTCATTCATGAGATATAATTTTTTTCTCTGATGAGAGATTTGCAGGAGAATCAGTGCAACAGGCAGTCATCTTATAACTTTCACACATATAAAAGGCTAATAGGCAATTAGGAATTACAGACGTTAGGAAAAAGAGCTGATCCCTTCTCCAGCCCATTACCCTGCCAACTGAAGATTGTTCTCTACCATCTCTTAGCTAACGAATTGCTAGATCTAGTACTAGAGACCGTAAGTCCTACAGCCTCTTTCCAATTTCTGTAGGAGATCATTCCCTAGGTTTATACATCTCCAAAATTAATATTAAAGAAATTTTGGTTATATTTTTCTCTGTTAAACCCTGATTCTTGTTACAATCACCTATGTTGAAAATTTCTTTTGTACTTCAACTTTATTTCTTGTATTTGTGCTTTTCTTTCCCAATATCCTTCCAATAGCATTGATTTCCTCCAAGGGATAAAGCATCTGCAACTGACTGCCCATTCGAGGTGTCCACACAAGAGGAACAGAGCTTGTTGCAATGCCAACCAACATCAATAGGGATCCTCCACCAACTTCCATGGGGTCAGGATCAGGCCTTTAGAGCTACTCCCCCCTGCAATACGCTCAGCTGGGCAACTTTATACAGCCAATAGCTGTAAAGTAATATCCCCCCCATTATATTTCAGACTCTCGCTGGCATTATTCCCAAGTTTTTTCCGCCATTACCCTTTTAAAGAAGTCTCTCCATTACTTGCAATAGTTTTATTTGGGATTATCTTCTGTAAAGTTAATTACAGTTTTGCATTTTATGTTCCTGACCTCTGTAGATTCTTTTGAACTTTAAATATTTGTGCAGACTTGTATTTTCAGCTCTTCCTAATTTGAATGTGGTTTGTACAGCATCTGAATTCCCTCCATATCATCAGTTTAGTTTCGAAAGGACAAAACTAAAGTTTTATGGAGAGGCAAAGCAGGACAAGGATGCTTTCTTTTGAAGAAAGATGCAACAGTTAAATCCTGTTTTACCACACTACCCATTAGATTACTTTTGCTGAAGCAGTTTTGACTTAAAGTCCTAGAATACCGGCACAAATGAAATATAACCTATTTTGAAGAAAAAAGCCCCAACAGCCAGAATTAAAGTTATATAAGCTTAGACTGACTTCTTTAATAAAGCAATGGGAAGCAGCAACCTGAGGAGAAACAACAAGAGAAAACATCAGTAACAGACCTGTGGATCAGAGATTAGATTGCCATATTTGAGAAAAATAGAAACTTCAAGAGATGCCAACCTACTGGGAATACTAAACAACATTGCTGCTTAAAATGTAAGAAGTAGTAGAAAATAATTCTTTATAGAGTTACAGTTAAGTTATCTTTAGCACCTCAGAAATTATTTTTTTATTTGCTAGTCTAAGAACAACAGGGCCTCTGCATGCAATATGCAGGAACCTGGGGAAGAAAGAGAAATCATTTGCACTGAAGACTTGAGTTTGGATATAAGAGACACTTTCCAATAATTTTTCCATGGTAAACAATGATACAAGTCAAAGGTGATGTAGACACCCTATGGTATATTAATTCCAGTCCTGACAACAGCTCTGTTCTCTGTCTATTCCTTCGTTAGACTGCGAGAAAATACGCAACTTGTGTCACTGACACCAACAGCAAAACCCAGCCTCATCAGGCATGGCAAACGCTAATGCATAGGTAAATAAAAGCTTGGGACACAGGGAACAAAAATTGTGAATGATCAGGCCTGCAAGCCGTCTCTCTCCTGATGAGGAGCATCGCTGGGTGGATAAAGTACCACAGTAACTTCTTAGTTGTTCAGGGAAGCTAGGATAAACCAGACACAAAAACACCCTGGAGCAATGAGGATGCATGCTGCCTTTGCAGAAAAATAATAAAAAAAAAAAATTATCCAAATAACGTGCTTGCAAAAGGAGCCGGGGTCATTCTTCTATAAATCCAACCAGTCTGTACTGCACTAGTGTATAAAACCAAACCTTAAGTGCCAAACAGGACACTGGCACAGGGGCTGTGGGTAAGAGCACCCCACCTTTGTGGGAAGGGACAGCCCCAACATCCCGATGGTGATGCACCCAAATATTCCTTCCAGGTGAAGGGATGGGGAGAGGACAGGGCCGAGCTGCCCATATTGGCAGTTCACAAACTGGCCCACAAATAGCCTGCGGTGGGAGGTCTGCAGGAGGCTGTGAGCAGGCATTCGGATTTGGGGTGTGGAAAGAAACAAAACAGCCTCTGCTTTCATATTCTGCACTGCAGCACGGCAGCGGGTGGTTGCTCCTGTCAAGAGGCAGGCCTCGGCTTTTTGTTTATGCATTAGTCTCCTCAACTGCCAAGTGGGCAAATACTACACTTAAAGAAAGAAAAAAAACAACACAAAAACAAAAGAAAAAAAAAATCCCCCAAACCCCTCTGAAATCAATTAGGCTAGGGTACCTGCTCCCAGCATCGCCCTAATACTATTTCAAGCTCAGAAAACCTTGAGATACTGGTCCTCTAGCAACCACAGATGAGAAAAGCCTCTCAGGCCTCTGAAAAGTAAGAAGCAAAGGAAAGTGGAACTGGGAAAACTAAACAGGGTGCTCAGGTAGGACACAAGTTCTTCAACTAAAACGTATTCTGACAACAGTGATTTAAGTAGGTAAAAACAGATAGGCAGTAATTACTATTTTTTTTTAATCTCCAGATAATGCCAAAATGCCATTGCTGCTGTTACTGAGTTAGAAGGAGCAGAGCATGCAGAGATATGAAATCGTTCTTGCTAGGTAATGTAAACATTTATTGACTTTTGCAGGGTGAAGGGAGCGGTGGGCAGCTGAAACACAGCTGGGATGGCTCAGCAGCACATGTCGCCATGCGCTCCCCCGCGCCGCAGCGTCCGGCTGGGATGGCACGCTGCAGGGGAAGGGGGAGCACAGCCAAGCTGGAAAACACCACAGCTGCGGTCCCAGCGGCTGAGGCTCGCTCTCGCCACCGAGCACGGAAACTCAGCCAAACGTGCTTGTGTTTCACCCATACCGTTCCTCTCCCCTGCCTTCCCACTGTAAAGGGGAGACGAGGCTGGGCTCCTACCCGCTCCGTCCCCACCAGTCCTCCCTTCTGCACCACCCCCAGCATCAAAGCGCCTCTGGTAGGGGCCCATGGGTGCGCACCCCAACCTAACTCCAAGACCTGGTCTGGAGCCGATCCCAGCCTGAGACCGCTTCCTTCGGTATCATCCCAGCACTGATTGTTACCCCTCTGACCTAAAATTAGGCCATTTCGGCCCAGCAGCACATCACCATGACAGCGGACATCAAGCGGCTGGGCAGGGTCAGGCTGCTGAGAGGCGAGGCACAGCGAGGAGGACGGGTTGCTGCAGGCACCCTCTGCACTTGAATAAGGCTGCAGGAAGCCATACTCCAGGGGGAACGCGGCCTTGCCTGCCTCCTGCATGGCAGCGAGACCTTTCTCTCTCCTCCGAAACATCTCTTCGGTTACAGGGGTGCAGCAAAATCAGGATAGAGAATTGATCCAGGATAAAAATAGTATCTTCCCATCAAAAGGGGGGAGTGAGGACAAGAAAAAGCAGCATAATTTATAACCTGGCTCAATTCTGGGTGCATTTAATTGTGAAAAACGTGGATGGTTTCCTGCAGGTTTGTTCAGTTCTTTAAAAATCTTGATGTTAAGTGTTTTATTTAATATAAGTATCTGCATCCGACATGCCCTACTCACAGTGCTGGCTACTCCTTATAAAAGCATACCTGCACAGCATTAACAGTTATGGAAAAGCTTGAAATCCTGGCACGAACACAGCATCGTATTGTTTTGGTTTGGGTTTTTTTTCCCCTCGACCTGCAGAGGAGCACTGCACACAGGCACACTCGCCGTGTGTTCAGACGAGAAGATACAGCAGCCTTCAGACACAGGCTGTAGTTGTTCTGCTTCAGAGTCAACACTCTCTAAGGCTGGTATGGTAGATGAAACGTATCCAGGCTCGGGGTAGTACAGAGACACGTGAGGACATGACTGCTTCAGCTGCATTCTGCTCACAGGTTTAACGGTAATCCTCACGACCAGAAGAGCTGGAAATGTTTTTTTTCTTTTTTCAATAAAAGCTCAGAATCTAGAACAGCCTAGATTTTGGCCAAGCTGGTGTTGCAATCTAATCCTAGCTATTGATTTCCAGAGCTGTTGATTTAGTACCACTTAAAAAAATAAGATTAAAACCTACCTCCGCCCCCAAAAAAGGATTTAAGAAATTATCATGAAACAAGAAGCATACCAAGTCACTACAAAGCAGATTTGGTTAAATATATTTCTGCAAAGGAGGTTACTGCTCAGTCAACTCTGTTTTAACTGTATTTCTTGATATTCCAATCTTCTTGTCACTTCTTTTCTGGCAAAAATCTTCTTTAGTTCGACTACAGAATCAATTCAATTGAGATCTAATAAACACTGCTTACTTACCATGCTAAGATTGGCTTTGCTTAACGTAATTGAGTTAGGTAAAGAAGTGACAAATCCAGTTGTGTGCTCATATATTGATATGCAACAGAAAAAGCATGTGAGTGAAGAAACGTTGCCAAAAATCCCCCGTGGTGAGATCTGGTGAAAAAGGCCATAACTTACCAGCACCCCAGGCATACACACACCTTGCTAGTCACACAACCACAGTTCTCGCCAACCTCAGCAAGAAATAAGGGCTCACAGCAGCCTCAGAGGGTGTTATGAGAACAGGTTCAATGAGTTGAGCCTAAAAATTATTCCACTGTATAGGAAGTTACCCATGACAGGAGTGTAACAGGTGACTTTATTTTTTTACAATAAGATAATGGAAATTATAGCTGTAGTAAGAAACAGTGACATTGACACATCTCATGGAAACAGGCATTTGCATTCCCAGCGAATATTAGCATTTCATCCTCCCTAGTGCTGACATTTTTATTTTTTTTCTTTATTAATTGAGAATAAGTATAATGCTAGTTACTATCCCGGTTTCGGCTGGGATAGAGTTAATTTCCTTCCTAGTAGCTGGTACAGTGCTGTGTTTTGGATTTAGGATAAGAATAATGTTGATAGCAACAACTAAAACATCGGTGTGTTAAGTAGTGCTTACACTAGTCAAGGACTTTTCAGCTTCTTATGCTCTACCGACTGAGAAGGCTGGGGGCACAGAAGAAGCTGGGAGGGGGCACAGCCAGGACAGCTGACCCAAACTGGCCAAAGGGACATTCCATACCATGTGACGTCATGCTCAGTGCATAAACTGGGGGGAGTTGGCCAGGGGAGGGGTGACCGCTGCTGGGGGACTGGCTGGGCATCGGTTGGTGGGTGGTGAGCAATTGCATTGTGCATCACTTGTTTTGTATATTCTTTTATCATTATTATTATTTTTTTCCTTTCCTTTTCTGTCTTATTAAACTGTCTTTATCTCAACCCACGAATTTTACTTCCCCCCCCCCCAGTTCTCTCCCCCATCCCACTGTGGTGGGGAGTGAGTGAACAGCTATGTGGTGTTTAGCTGCCTGCCAGGTTAAACCACAACAGTTACGTAGCATTTCAATAGAACATTTGAATCACTAGCTGCTTCCCCCCCCTCCCCAAATATGCAGGAGAAAAAAAATTGGTAGTAAAACTCCCCGATATAAGTGCAGCTGATATAAATCAATACTGTTGGAAAAAACTGATCACACGCAAATAAGATGATACAGAACCTGTTAATACCCAGGACTTGGAGTGTGATATACAGTCCACATATCGGGAGCAGGAAGCACGTATCCCTAATAACAGCACCCTGTAGCTGGGGGGCTAAGCAGTTGCACCTACCATGGCTTTCACAATGGGACCCCAAAGGTCCAATTCCAAGAAGGAAATAAAACAAATTAATAAGAAAAAACAGTGCAACCATTAAGATAAATTAATATTATTTTTTTTTCTGGTCACAGATCTTTTTTATAATATAAACGATGTGAATCCTAATAGAAATTGGGGGGAAGACACGTCCACATGTATCTACAGGGCTCATCCTAAACATTTAGCAGTTACTTTGGCAATAAGTCTTTTCATGTTTTGGTATACTAGTGCAATGTTAGTGTCTCAAAACTAGCCTGAAGGGTTTCTAAATTAGTAAGTCAATGTTCCCATAGTAACATAATGTACTACCAAAACGGACCACTTTTTATACATCCACTATAATCAAGTTAGTGATCAAGCAAGTTATAAAAATTCTTGCTTTTTCAGTTTTGGGGGCTTGGGTTTTTCATTGGGGTTTTTCTTGTTTGTGTTTGGGGTTTTTTTTTAACTATTCCTACTTTTTTTTTTTTTAAATTAAGACACAAACAGAATTTGTTTTGTTTTTCATGCAGGAGTAGATCCTGTGTAAGCAGAAAAAGAATCACCACCACCAGCAACAAAAAAAGCAGTTCTTATGACTTGCTAAGGGTCTTTGTGGTTTCAGTTCTCAGACATGCGGTTTTAACACCCCATCTCTGGTTTTACTTTTGCAGACTGCTCTCAAGCAGAAGACACTCTTTCCTTGTCACCATACTATTTAAAACACAGTGACACATCACTCAGCTTCTTACACACCAGGATGCTGCCCACCATGCTGTCTCAGATACCCTGGGGGACGTTAAATGGCACTACATGCCCTAAAAGTCAACCTGCCATCCTTGATCAGACAATCTTCAAACTGAGAATATTAAAGTTAAAAACATTATCATATAAAGTTCAATGTTCAAAAGACATCATCTTCATGGTCATCACATCCACACAGACTGGATTATCTGTCCTACATTCACAGAAATTTGATAAAAATATTAGTTTCTTTATATCTCAAAAAAAAAAAATTACCCTGAGAACAAATGCTCTCAGTACAGCCAACCCTCACCAACCAGCCACACCGTGCAGCGCCTTCGTACAAGGGCTACCACAGGATCTCATGAGGACAAGGAGCCCCATCCATCCCAGCAAGTTTTCACGCAATGGTCTTTATTCAAATGGCATCAAGTATTTGAATTCAAATCCTGAAGACTTGTATTTGGATATTTTCTATTAAAAGATAGCATCTCATTGTATATAAATATTTTTTGTCATAAGCCTGCCATAACAACCTCCTTGGGGTATTCCCATGGTCTTATCATTCATAAAAATCTTTGGAAAAACATTGAGATTATATGAACTTTCTCTGACTCTTGCTGTGTTGAAATAAAAGAGAAAAATGTCATTGGTTTACGGTTGTGTCAGTAAGAGCTAGATGTATTGGTTTATAATAGCGCTTGCCAATAGCACTAACGTTCTAAGTTGATCACCGAGTTCAATGATTTGTGAAATTAGAGATTTTATTACGAAAATTAATAGGAATTTTTACTCGCTTTTATTAGTGGGAGAATATATCAAATATTCAACTTCTCTACTTTTGACCTGGCTGACTAGTTTTTACTCTTTTAGATGATGCCATCATTTATAGTTGAGAGGTAATGCCAAAGCATTTTTGATTAATTTACTGAAACAACTGGCTATAATTTAAATTCCTTTCAGAAAACTGGAGGGAAAGGAGGAAACAGTGTCCAAAGACACTATGCAAATCCCTCCAAAAAGACTTATATGAGCACACGATTGCTCCTTGCCTTCTTTTGCCACACAAATCAGCAGTAAGTGAGCCAGGAACCCAGGATCCCTGTCCCCTTCCACCCCCAGCTTTCCAAAAATCACATCCAGAAGATATAAAGAAGCTGCTCTCCTGTTCAAAGGATATTCCACCCGGGAAAATACATCAGTCAAAATATACTCTATATAGATATATGTAGTGGCATATATATGTACACATACACACACGCTTTCTCTCTGTATGTATGTATATACGGCACTACAGTTTAACTTGTGTGATTTCCAATGTGGATGCACTTGTTTAGGCATGAGTGACTTTCTGCCGTATGGGTGGCGTTTGGGGGAAGAGTACATGATATTCTTTTCAAAAAACACATATGCATGAATGGGCCACCAAAGTGAAATTACACATAAAGCTCAAATCTAGCATTGACCATCTTCAGCCTGCTTGACTTTAAACGGCTGGTTTAGCATAGTTGTACAGTCTGCAACACACTGCAACGATTTATGCGTGGGGCTTACTGTCCTGCTGATTATCATTCATAGGCTATAACTAAAAAAAAAAAAAAGTGGCTCAGGGATTTTTTTACATACAGCACTGAACAAGTACCTAAGCAAAAAAAGTTAAATACCCCACAAACTTATCTGTTCAATAAAAAGTAAAAAAGCCCTGTATCTGCCAGTGCTCCAAATGTCACAAGAAAACTGTGAGTTCAAAGGCATTAGCAAATGTACATCCCCCTATTATAAAAGATGCAGTGTGAAAAATCCTTTAGGACAATCTTCTCCGAATCATTAATTCTCTTCCATTTACATGAGAAAAGAAACACCAGATCTTTTCACGTAGATTGTCACAAAAATCACAGCCCGGGGTACTTCTCACTAAACTTTGAGGTCTCACAACCTGGTCTTTTCCCGGCTGTTTTGAAGGACAGATCCTTACTTTAGGATTATCCTATTTACCTCATTAGGTAAAATAATCCCCCCCACACTCCAAAAGTCCTAACAGCTGCATCTTAATTGGAAAGAAAAACTGGTAAGGATGAGAACCAACAGTTGTTACTGCAAACTAGTGGCTCTGGATCCCAAGCAGCTGCCTTTCTGCCAAACAACAATACACGAGTTGTAAAATTGAGGTGCTTGAAAATAAATCAAGCACCAAAACTAAAAATACGATGTCCTTGGCAGTAATTAATGATAAAAATGCACAAAGCACCAGCCAATTTTAAGCTGCACTAATTTGGTCATAACCCTTACATGTAAGTCATAATTTATGGGAAACAATAATTTGAAATACCAACAACAGAATTTATAACTTCATAGCTAGTGTGACAACCACTAAAAT
Organism: Aptenodytes patagonicus; assembly: GCF_965638725.1. Lineage (NCBI taxonomy): Eukaryota > Metazoa > Chordata > Aves > Sphenisciformes > Spheniscidae > Aptenodytes > Aptenodytes patagonicus. Next base: position 42,713,839 of record NC_134950.1, read on the forward strand.
AGTTCACACACCTGGCTGTTTTTATACTATGTGAACTGCAGGGGTGGTGCAAAAATTAAAGTTATTTTCATTGACGTCCACACCGAGAGCACACCCGTTCTCTGAGGGTGAAGGGCACCGGTGGGTCAGCAGGAGCAGAGCTCTCATTTTACGTCCCTTTGCTGCACGTCTGATTGCCTGCCTTAAAATACCAAAGTTTTACTGGAGAATTTTGCTCCTTGTCAGAGGAACATTTAAAATACAGCGTCTTCTCTTGTCAAGGGTAATATTTATGCACATGAAAAAAATGAAATTGCTGTGACAGTGTAAAAGAGTTGCAAATTTGCAAGGGGAGCACAGTATGACTCTGGGGGCTTCTCCATCACCTTGGCAGTGACTGGTGGAAGGAAGGACAGAGGCTGCTGGGCAGCCACCCCGCCACCCCACTGTGCTCCTCACTCCCCCTCTCCTCTCCCTGCTGCAAGGACAGTCCCAGGGTAAAGAAGAAAAATACTGTTGTGAAGTGTTTTGTAGTTGCTTAGCAACTGCTACAAAAACCCAAGAGATTTCAGTCAATGAACTGGCACATACACATCTAAACATGTTGATGGCGACATGAGGAGCGCCACCACGCTGTTAGACATCTCAGCCCCGGGATGCCCCCAGCCCCAACACACCAGCATGTTCCTCCTCACCTTTCAAACCTGCTTACAGCCTCCGCTTCTCATCCATCCCAAAACTCCCAGAACCACAGAGAGACACAGCAAAGCGCCCGTGTGCTGATAACGAGATTATTTTTAATTGTGAAGAGGCCGGCTACACCCTTCCCTTGGTTACCACACACCTACAAACCATGACTGCTTTAAAAAGCAATCAAGATTGAAAAGCTGCTCCTGAACTAGCCCTCCTCTGGTAGAGACAGGGTTTCCTCCCAAGCCGTGCAATGTATAGCGGTGACCATTACCGACAATTCCCATGCCTGTTACCAGTTTCAGTGGGAAGTGATAGCCAAATTGCATAAACCTTTTGGCCTCCATGATCACACACCATCGTCATGCCTGGTGTTTTTTTCAAACCTGATATATATGTGTATATGTAATATGCATAGCTTTTGATGGGGAACAAAGATTCTTCCACTGCTTTTCTGTAAACTGCCACTAAGTCCACATAATTTATATAAACTTGAAGAGATGATACAAAGAAGGTACGCTTGAAAATATCTTTTCTGTTTTACAGATGCTTCACTCCACAGAAGAGTACATATGGGGAGGGGGGACACCACACCACAGTGCAGTACAACAAGTTTTAAGTTATCAGTATAGAATATTATGCTAAGGAAAAATTTATGCTGGAAATTAAACCGTTTCTAACCACTGCAGCAGTTAGGTTCAGAAACAGCTTCCAAGAGCAGCAACATGGCCAAGAAACTGCAGCCACGTCTGAGCCCATCTATCCTGTCCCCTCCACAGCCGGCAGAGGAGAAGGACCACTTCTACCACCCAAGCCTGTTGGAGAAGCCGTACCCACACCTGCCCACTTCTCTCCACCGATGGTAAAAGGCACCAGGGCAACAGGATCTGCTTAGCCCAGCCAAGGGGATCCCACCCTGGGGGCGAGCTGCCGCGGTGCGGGGAGCTGCAGGGGCGGTTGAGGGATCCCTCTCCGTCCCAGCTTCCCGCTTGCACCGATGGAAAACGGCCAGAGCTGGGAATCTGCCTGGCCCTGGTGGTTTTGTGCATTTTCTGTGACCTTTCCAGTACTCATGCGCTTCTCTCACACGTTACCTTTACAATAAAATAACTTTAAAAAAAATGCTGCCCCCACTGTAAGCCTAGAAGAAATATGCCACCATATTTCTAAGAAACAGAAACACTTACCAGTTGCATTTGAATTTCAAGGTGCATCTTATTTCCTGTGCTTACTTCAATCCTTAAAACAGGAAATTCCTTAATTTTAGTCTTTTCCCTCCCTCCTTTAAATTAGTACCCAGTACTTTTTCAAAACTTATCTGCTCCAAGTTATCACCAGTGAGTTTTATTTATGACAGTGCTGTGGTACCAAGTAGACCTCTGTGACAGCGTTTCACAAACATCTCACTTGGCACCTCTAAGGGACCCATTACATTCTTTATCCTCATAATTCTTTGTATACTGAAAAGAAATACAAATTCTTAAGAAAGCTACTTCAGAAAGCTACTGTTTGCAGATGTCTTCTAAATATCTAACAGCAGTTAATGTTCAGAAGTTTTCTGATTTCTTTTAACACTGTCCCAATGATTTTAATAGCCATGCACTCCCAAGTGTTTTTATGTGAACACTGGAAATACAGATAAAGCCCTCAATAAATAAGTTTCATGTTGTTTGGGGTTTTGGTGGTTTTTTTTGCTTTTTAATGAAGTGACCACACAGGAACATTGCCAACTGCCTTCACTGGGAGCTAGTGAATGTAGCACAATTTTGAATAATCTGGCAAACAAAACTGGACTTCAGAATTTCAGGCATCTATTAAAAAAAACCCCACCATCAAACCTGAAAGGACAACAACAAAAACCCCTTGGCTTTCCAGAATGGTATTAAACAGTTACTTACTTAATGCTTGGAACCACAACGCGGGTTGGACCCCTGTCATTCCTGTTTCGTACATGAAGAACAGCGCTTGGTCAGTGGAAAAGGTGCAATTATTATTGCAATTCCTGGCTCCTGAAGGAAGACCGCTTCCCCTCTGCGAGGCCACAATACAATGCTTCAAGTCTTCCAAAATGACACAGCTGCCTTTGCTCCCACAGCCACCACACAAATTATTTTGTGAAGCACCAGAAAATACATACCGAATTTGTTTAGGACCTTCAATACCAAATAGCACCATAAGAAGTTCTACTTCATTACAGCATTCTTTAAGCTGTCCTTTATCTTGTATTAACATTATTCTTTATCTTCCTTCACAGGACAATTTGCTTTTCTAACCGATGGTAATTGTCATTGCGTACAAATCCACTCATCTAGAAGTGCCACTGGACTAGACTTGTTCTCTGTAATCAGTGAAGACACCTCAGCAAGTTTCTGTTGCGTTACAAGCTTTTGCCTACCATGTGCACAGCCAAGTCTTCCCAGCAGATACGATTCTCCAGATGCACTGTTACAAGTACAAATGCAGGTCCTTCTGAAAAGACCTTTTTCTAGGTCTTAATTGAAAAGTTACTAATATTCATTTTGTAAGACTGCTTGGTGATACAAGGTAAATTAAAAGAAGACCATAACACAGTGGAGCACGTGAATTGATTTAACAGTATTACCTCTTCCCAGGTGGAAAGGACGTAAAACAAGGCAAAAAGATAACTGTTTGAAAGCGTAATGACGAGGTGACTTAGGATGGCATTATGGAGACAGGAAACCAACACTGTGAAAATAAATGAGAGATGATAGATAATGTTAGGCTATCTTATCAAGAGTTTCAGTACTGGGTACAACAGGGAAGAAGGAACCAACAAAAAGATGTAAAGAGGGATGATATGATCAAAGACGCAGGCTTGCGAAATGCTCTTTCAAGCAATATTCAGAATTGATATAAGTGGGACATGGCTGCTTTCATCTAGAAGAGCGATGGTGCAGTACTTCAGTAGTAGGACGAGAGACACGGATGGAAGATTTCACAGCATGGGCAGACAGGGAAGGCTGCATCTTAGGCATGCTACACTGGGAAAATCTTCAAGATACGGGCTTCCCCTGCTTGTGAGGACCTTGGGAAAAATAAAGCAGTGGTAGGAAGGACTGGTCAGTTTTTATTCCACTGATACTGTATTTGATGACTGCTTTTTTTTATGCATCCATTTTTCATTATTATTTTAAAAGATTAACAGGTTTAAGGCAGGAAGAGAAAGATATTTTCTGATTCAAGTGGATTGCAGAATTTTTACCTTGGGGAGAAATTATGAAACTGGTATAAGTGCTGCTTTGTCTGGAAAGATCATCATAAAGGCTCCTTAAGACATAAGGATCTCAGTAGGCTAATTTAATAGCAATTGCACTAGCTAGACAAGAAAGTGACCTTTATTGATAAGAAATATTGGGACACTTCAGGGGTTTAAAAGACCCTGAAAGCAAATTCAAGATTCCAGCTGAGCAGGGGACAACTTAGAGGAGAGACTGTTAACCCTGTTTTTATGTACTTAAAAATTATACAGACAAAAAAAATCACATCTATACAGAAATAAACTTTGTAATCTAACCGTATCAGAGGCAACTCAAGCATTCAAAACTTATGCAGACTATTTAAGGACTTACTTTCAAGGGAGAGTACATTTAAAGAAGTACAAATCACCTCGGGTGACAGCTCATGTGAAATAGGGATGTTAAGGAAGTCCCCCTGGACTCCAAAACTATGCTAAGATCATGCTAGATACAACAGGGACTGAAACAGAATTACGCCTAGTATGGTTTTACTCTTTGAGAGGGAAAAAAATCAATTATTTTTTTGAGGCTGTATCAGTTCTGCATTTGTAACTGGGCCATCTGACTTATCCCACAAGTGCAAAAAATTGAAATGAACCAGTAGTAAAAGTTAACTTCATCAGCCTGTTTCTCGGTATTAACAACTTATTTTCTAAACACGGTAACTCCATTTTTGAAGAAAAAAATGCAAACAGGGTCCCCATAAGCATCACTGTAGCTAGGTTTCTGTCCTCTTTATAAAAACGCACAGAGCTTCCAAATTTTTCCGCAGCAGAGCAAGAGCGCTGATGCAGTGGGACAAGGTACAGGGTCGTGCTTTGGTTGGTACTTCCGCCTGAAAGAAACCAAACGTTGTAATAATCTCAAGCTATTATGACAATCTCAAGAAGTCACACCTCTGTCCCGCTGTTCTTCTCAAAAGCACCTGGTGTGGATCTGCCTTTGTGCAACTTGCAATTGCTGTTCCAACACTACGGGGCTTGGTGTTACAGGATCCTTCAAATGGCAGGTTTCAGGAAGAAAGCATCCTACAAAAAGGAGCTCATCCAATACCTTCAATGCTTAATGAAAACTCCTTTCCAGCTGTGAGGAAAAGCAGGAAACTCGCACCCTGGTACACGTTACTTCCAGAAGCAGCAAATTGCTAAAACCATTTTGAAGATCTGACATCAAGTCCCTACAAGTAGTAAATTCTTCCTTGGGGAACACCATAGAAATATTCCAAGTAGTTGAACAGGAACTCCCTCTGCCACTTCCATCACCTCGTCCCTGTGGAGTTTGGAAGGACAGGACCACACAACAAAGCAACTGTCACACCGGTAACAACCTACCACTTGCTGCTGGCAGCGCCGAGCCCGTCTCAGACTTGCGGGGCAGCTTGATTTATGGGCAGGTCCCATTTTTATTGAAGAATTTCACATCAAACATTTGCAACGTTTCCAGATATATCACAAAAAGGAAATGAAAAGCAAGTTTTACACTTTAAAATATGGAACAGGACTTTTTCTTCTTGCTTCAGATGGCCAAACAGTCCTTGAAATCGAAATTCACAGCACATGTGAGCATAATAGACTTGGAAAGAAAAGGGGCTGGAGGACAGACAGAGGAAGGGATGGTTTAAAAACACACATGCAGGAAGGAAAAGAAGAGCAGGGAAGGGAGACACAAGCTATCAGGACAAACCCATTCCTTTTTCATGCATGTTTGTGATACCTGACAAGACAACTTCTCCACTACTACAGGTTACATCTAAAGGATTTTCAAAAGATAACTGCATGGACCAAAGAAAGTAATCTATTCAAGTGTAAAAAGCCTAACTGCTAAACTAAAATGAAACAAACAGGGAAAAGATGGTACAGTTCACAAGGATTAAAGGATTTATCTGATTAATTTTTGAAAATTCAACAAACAACAACAACAGTTCAAAACTTCCTAGCGGCTGTGACTGAAGTTGATGTTAAGCATGGAACTAAGCAAGCTCTCATAAATAGAGATTGGTTTCTTTCATCTTCAAAACAGATTTTTATTATTATTTTTGCAAGTGTTTCACTGTCTTAGAAATGTTTAAGTAGCATTTCTAAGATGACCTGTCAAGACCTGTGAACAAGCAGGAAAAAGCAAATCCCACACCATATTTGAACACAGAGCATCAGAAGAGAAAACATGGCACTGCCTTGTATTTAAACAGCAAAAATCCAAATGCTAATGGGAACAAAGATAATGGTTTCTGCAACTTCAAATACAAAACGTCAGGTCTGCATGCTCTGTCACTTATCTTGGCCAAGATGTAAACAAAGACAACCTCTTCAGCCCCCAAAAATATAATACTAATGATGGTGATCATTTAAACAAGGGTAAAATTTACTTTAATGGGGGCTGAAAAGGAGAAAGAAACTGTGTTAATGCTATAAGGCAAGATTCATGGCTTTGAAGGGACATGATGAAGAACTTTGCAAGTATCCCTTTTTCCCCACAAAGTTATCCAATTCATGCTACAAAGGATGCTCAGAGACAGCTTCCTCCATCACCGCCCCTGAGGGTCACCTCGTGCTTCATTTGTATATTCCAAAGAGACTAAATGTAATTTTAGTAGTCAGCCTTGTCCAGCTGCTTAGTTTTCAGCAACGCTGTCAGACCTACACAGCTACCACAGGCTGCAGGAACAGGGCTGAATACCAGCACAGCAGTAAATATGTGTATGTAGGACTCCAAAATGTATATGCATAAATACAGAGTGCTTGTAGAGAGTTCTCAATTCAGGGCAGTTTTTCCCCATGTTTACTACTTAATTTGGAGCTATGTTTTTGAGGAAGGGAGTCTAGCTGAGGGTGCACCTCCCTATTCTGACCCGGAGCCTTTTGGTCTCCTCTCATGCAGATCTCCTCAACGCTTTGTGCCCACTTAAACTTAACACGGTCCCTAACAGAGATGTAATTATGTATAAGTAGTGCCCAGAAGAAACCATTTAAGAAGAATAAAGCTTTCTTTAAATCAATTTTATCTAGCATTTTTGACTATACAGACTTAGCATATTATTGTGGAAGGGAAAAATATTTAAGTGAGATTTACAAAGGCTGCATAAAGCATCGAAACCCAGTGTGGCCTGTATGAAATGGCATGTGTATACTTAAGAAAAATAAAAAAACAATCTCCTTCTCCCTTTTCCATCTCTGATATGCTCCAGTTTGTCCTAGCCTCCAGGTATGTTTATACAGCAGCCAGAAATAGGTAGGTGCATACGTATACATGTGCACATTCGTAACTAAGGTTAGGTATCAAATGTGAAGTAATTTTGGATAGCAGAACTAATACACAAAAAATAGCTTGCTTAGAGTTGCGAGGTCTGCTTGGTCTGCTGTTTGGAGACCTCTAGTTACAGAATCACAGAACAGCTGAGGCTAGAAGGCACCTCTGGAGATTGTGTAGTCCAACCCCCTGGTGAAAGCAGGGCCACCTAGAGCAGGTTGCCCACGACTATGTCCCAGATGGGTTTTGAATATCTCCAAGGACGAAGACTCCGCAACCTCTCTGGGCAACCTGTGCCAGTGTTTGGCCATCCTGAGAGTAAAAAAAAGTGTTTTCTTATGTTTAAATGGAATTTCCTGTATTTTAGTTTGTGCCCGTCGCCTCTTGTCCTGTCATAGGATACCACTGAGAAGAGCCTGGCTCCATCTTCTTTACTCCTCCTCGTCAGGTGTTTATATACACTGATAATTCCATACTTAATTTTAGTGAGAAGCAGAAAAAAGGCTCTGCATAGGATCCTAATGCTTCCAGTACTGTGTTCTGCAAAAATCAGAAGAGTCGCTATAAATGGCAGATGTACATATTTCTTGGAGATGAGGGAAGCATCAATCCAGTTTCAGCAAGCTTGCAACAAAATCAATGGTAATTCAACTCCAGATGGATTTAGTATTTGTAGATGTCTTCTAAGAATGGATTTGTTGTAAGAGTTAGTTGCAGACATGCTTTTGATGCAAATTTAGGCTTCAGAGTCATGCTGAAGTAAAATAAGAATGTATAAGTTGCTTTGTAGCATTAGGAAAGAGAAAATACTTGCAGAAACTCTGGCTCTTTAGAGAGCTAAAAATCACAGTCGACAGCAAGAAGCATCCCAGTTTTTCTACACATACCATAGGAAAAGGTCCTCATTGAGCCACACTACAGATGAAGAATCCATATCCCATTTTCTTTAGCATGGGATGGTGGCACGATCTGCTTGGCTGTTGCTCTGTGAGGATTTAATGAAGGCACTCCGCAAAACCCTCTTCCAGTGCAGAGCCTCTAGCAGGATCCTTTAGGCACCCAGTACAGCAAATGTGCCAAGTATCCGGCACAAAAAAGAGCAAAATAAATGTGACTTTAAGGCAGTAAGCACCCACATGGCTCAGAGCCCTGCAGGCAGCAGTAAAGCTGTCAAGATTCAGATCAGTAATGTGCCACCGCTGCCTGAGACACCTACAAAGAGCAGGAGGGGCAGAAACAGCTCCTTGGGTCAAGCTCTTACAGAAGCATGGCTGGTGTGGGGTACCTCCACGGAGGCATGATGAAAAGGAGCCCCATTTGCAGAAACGATCAGCAAAGTTCATTAATCATTTTGGAAAGGCCTGATCTAGAGATGACAGGAGGATGACAGGAAGATGAACCGAGATGCTTGCTTTCAGTAAAGAGGTAACAGGCTGAGAGGAAAAAAAGCAGATATGTCAGATGTGGAAAGGTCAGGGGTAAGATTTGTATTAGTCAGAATGAGCTTTCCAAGCAGGAGGTAAGGACATCTTGCTCCAACAAATAAATAAATAATATTTTAAAAAATCAAGCACCTTTGGTAAGAGAACTTAAATTCTTCACCTGCGTGCCGTCCTTGGACACCTCGGCTTACAAGGTATTTTTGGATATCCCCCCCCAAGAAGGGAGCAGTGGTTGCAAAGATGTCAGAGAGCACACATGGTTGAATGGCAGATAGAAGCTGAAAGGCAGAGAGAGATAGATTGGAGAAAGTGAAAAAAAAGGCAAGATAGATTTGAATGGGAAAATGGGGCAGACAAATTTAGAAAGGAGGTGGCAGCAAGGCAAGAAGAAAACTGTGGGGAAGAGAGAGACAAGAGGCACTAAAACACTGAAGGACAATGACACCGTCTATTTTGAGGTCCTGTTCTGTTGCACCCACCATGGTACCTGCCTTCCACATAAAATTAACAGCAATCGTACTGCCTCTGCTGGGCTTCACCCAGTCCTTGGGGAGGTAGGGGCCAAACCAGCAATCTCTGCACCCCACAAAATGCTAGAGGAAAATGGGGGGGGACAGACGGGACAGGACCGTGGATTGCAGCAGGGCTGATACAACAGTAATGGAAGAGGAAGGGATGTAATTTATCAAATCCCTCATACATCTTCTGACTAGACTGCTGTTGTAACGTCACAGTAGAAATACAAAGCTGCACACTCATTTCCAGAGGACTGCAATGCCCAAAATACCGAATGTCAATTATGACACTAAGACAGAAGGAAATCATCCTTACCCTGGGAAGTTCATACTGTAAGTGCTTATACAGACAGGAATAATTATACCGATCTTATAATATTTTTCACTCTTTTTAAAGACATTTGCAGAGATGGTTTATGATCCTAAAGCACAGACTGTTCAGCCTACCTTGCAAGCCCACAGTCTGTGGTCACTTAAAAGATACTTCACCTTTATTGTCTCTGTTTCTCCCTTCCTCTCTCGACTTTTTTTGCCTAGATTATACAGGCAGGAAACGCTTTGGAACAGGGACTGTATCATATTATGCATTTGCATTATTGGCCAACACACCACATCGTTTTAACATCTCTCCTTCAGTATCATTACCTACAAAACCAGTACACAGACTTTAAAAAAATCAATTATAACCATGAACCCTAAACAGATGCAAGAGCCAAATATTCCCAAACTTGTGAAAATGTGCATACCACTGCAAACTTGGATATTCACATTTCTCTCCAGTTAAGTGGCACAAATAACCCATACAAGTTGTATTACACATGGCATAACTTCGCTACAGAATGTGTTTCTACAGACTTCCTAATCCAGGAGCAGAACAGCCTAATCTTTGGGCTAGTCTACCAACTTCCAAAATGCTAAGCTCCCTTAAAAGAGAGGCAAGAATTTAATATCCTTCTTTGCCATTAATTGGGATTTTGTAGTACATGCATTCATATTAGGAAGGTATGAATGGATGCAATAAAATCATTCTACAAGACCCAACCGATACGCAGCCAGAAAAAAATAGATGGCCATATAATCATCAGCAGTATAAATAATATACTGTTTCAATTAATAAACCAATATGCCACAGAAGTATGAAACAACTGCATGACAGGGCATAAAACCAAATAATGTCTGTTACGGAAAGGAATGGACAATTCGTGTTTAAAAATGACATATTTACAAAGTAAGAATCTGGGTTGGAAACTTCAGCTGCTTCATGGAAAGGCTGTACAAGTAGTTGTGCCTACAGGTGGCTGAAGCACATCCATGAAAGAACAATGTGAAATTGAGACAGGAATCTCGTTACCAGGATTACACAGACAATAGCATCCAGGATTACCATTTGCCGGTTGTATTCTACATTAAATCTATCAAGCCATACTTAATGCCGCAGGTAATACATTTAAGAACAATTAAAATTAATCATAACAGGAGATTAAATGTAAAAAAAAAATTAATAATATCCATTTTGTTTTCAATTCACCATACCACTGCAGCTGTGAGAACTGCAAGAAAAAGACATTGCTGCTTCCATTCATTCCCTGCTCTATAAAATATGACCTTCCTCTAAACATTGCAAGTGTTTGACACGCAGATGCCTAGAGCTAGGCATATTTCATCTGCTGTTTAAGTTTCTGACTCCACATAGTTAGTCCCCAGAATAACTTGTGCCGGGCAGGTGAGAGCCCTGTGGGAGGGGAGGGGCAGGGCAGGGCAGACCTTCCCCACCGTGGGCCCTTGCCTCTGCCCAGTCCCTGGGCATGGGAGCACCCATGCCCCCTAGCTGGGGCAGCAGCCGTCTGCATACAGAGAACGTGGTGACGTTTCCGACCACATTAATTACTGCTGCTGCATCGGTGTGGGAAGAGTGTCATGACAATAAGGCCTTCCCAACGTAACGTACACCTTGCCGAGCCTGCAGAGGGAATCTCCAGCAAGAGGGCTCAGCCTGCGCCTCCCCACCACCCAGCCCAAAAGTTTTAAGGTTTAAAGAATAAAAAGACCTTCACTCAACAAAACACAGAGAAAAGGCTATTGATTTCCCATGAACTCTCAAAGTGTTATAATAAACATTTATAGATAGGCTATTGAATGTCTCGACCATTTAAACAGACAGACATTTCATCAGCAAAGTAATAACTGGAGTTGGTTCCAAAAACAGAGGAAAAGGAAAAAGGAGCTTTAGGGCACAATGTCACTTTCCTCATTTTAATGTAAACCTTTAGACATATATCACTTACTGCTACTCGATTTAAAAACTGTAAGGCACATAAGTGCAAATCCTGCAAAATAAACACTGTGGTAATAGTTTAAATCCCTACGACTGTTCTTCAGGAGTATCTCATTCATTGCTAACAGACTACAAAAAAAAAAAAGCATTAACCTTAAGCATCATCTTTCGCCTTTAGACTTGGTACGGTTTTAAGCAATGCAAAATTCACTTACACATGTAGCAGTAAAAAGACATAATATCTTAACAAACCAGAGCTAGTGTAGCACTGTTTATTACAGGCACTCAGTTTACTGCATACATCCATCTCCAGCTGGCAGCCAGAGCTAGTGTTTCTGAAAATGCTGTTCTTCAAGGAGTATTTGTGTTTCTATTGGATTATAACGAGAGTACTGGTATGACATTGAAAGTGTTAACAACATATTAATTTCTACACAAACATATATTAGTGTTAGATGGTGTAAGTGATTCTTCCCCAGCTATATATGTATATATATGAAACACTTGAGACCTTAATTTTTGTAACATACTTTTGTGCCCTTACCATACATACGCACACACATGCACACACACACACAGAGCATACATTCCTGGCTGGAAAGAAAAGTTTCCCTTTCACATAACAAAGGACTTGGAGATTTATCTACAGGGCAACACACCAGAAATAAGAACAGTTCACAGAGGCACACAGCAAACATGCTATGCACGCATCTCCTAACAAAGAGTAATTAAAAACTTTTACATCAAGAAACTCACTGGCAAAACTTGAATATAAAAATCTCATTGAGAATAATCTGAGGTGTGCTACATTTCCTGTAGCAATACGCTGGTTATAGTTAAAATGTTTATAGCAACAAAGATGACAACTTTTTTAGAGAGTAGTCCACACAAACTGTTGCTTCAATTTGTTTTCTTTGTTTACCCAGAAGAAAAACAAGGTTATAACAAAAAGAGAAGCAATAACAAAGTAGCTTATTCCTTGCTGTTAAGGCATCGCAAGTTTAAATTACGCTGTCACCAGTTCTAGTTTCATGACTGTCATTTTTTCTGGTGATGCTTGCATAGATCATCACAGCTCTTTTTGGAGGTAGAGATGTCCACACCTAAATAGCCGCTGGTGCAGCATTTCAGTTCCAGTGGGTGGTGGTATTACCTGTATCCACCACCAAAAATATGCCAACTCTTACAGCATTTTTCTAGCTGTGCTTTATGTTACTTACAAATAAAGATAGCTCAATACATGAAACAGAAAATATCAGCCTCTCATCTCTTGAAAATAAACTGTCTGGATATGGTAAATATATAATTCAGCTGAGGATATTACTTTCTACGTTTCTTCATTACTAACATCGCCGTTATTTACTCCTTTATGGGATGTTGTTGCAAAGGTCATAAAGATGTAGATAAATTACTTCAGGTAAGCCTCTATTAAAAAGGGCAAGAGACACAGATGAACTTAAAACCTCTTTAAGACACTTTTGGTTGGCAATTTGGAGCAACAAGGGAACATGAAACAGCCTGAGAACAACACGCCTTCACATCCCGAGTCCTCCCTGTCCAGGCTTAACTGTTGCTATGCAAAAATGCCATTTTCCAAGTCAGCATTGAAGAAAACAACTTTGGAAATAAAACCCAGGTGAATATAGACACCAAGGTAACTATTTTAGTCAACAGCAAAAATTCAGAGAAACTGGTATGTACCAGCTGTGATCAAACCTCCCAAATACTTTTCCTTTTAAATATGCTATCACAAATAATAAAGCATGTATAACTGTTGTATCCACAGCCATATAAAGTTAGCAACCAAATAAATGTCCACTTTTAAGGGTATCTACTCAGGAGGTAACAGTTTCATACCACATAGTTTAAGAGCGAACAACTTAAATTTTGCTTTGGTTTATACAGTAGGAAAAACATCTTCATGGATAGGTGCGGAGGGAAGAGTGAAGACTAATACCAAAATAGCTCCTGTTCCTAACACCTTTCTGATCCTGGCTGAGACAATCTACTCGTACCTCAGACGCATGGTGGCAGCCAGCCAGCCAGATGACTGGTGACTGAATATACAAGTTCATGTGGGCTCTGGAGTCTGACACAGACAAGGGCATTAACTCTGAAGTCTCAACAGTCAGCCTCAATATTCAAAAGTCATCAAATGAGGCATGACTATATTAAGAGACCTTTTTTTTTTTTATACTTCATGCTTGCTTCCTTCTGTTCTGAACAGCTTTCACTATAAAATGTGCTCATTAAATATGCATGCTTTTTATAGGAAAAGTTGTGATCAATTGATGCATAGGTCAAGTATGAAAAGAACTTAAATGAGTATGACGCTATGATAAATACTGTAATAGCCTCAGAATCACAGATTAAAAGATTGGCATATGTATCTTGTTTCATTCTACTGCTGAAAGCAGTTCTGACAATAAACAAGGCTTTGGGCCAAAATTCAGCCTTTGAGAGCAATACAGATATAGATGTATTTAAAAAAAAAAAAACGTGTGTGCAAGCAAAGGATATACTGCAATCTAGCAGGCAGGGTGGCTTTAGTTTCATTTTGAAAGCCACTTAAAACAAAACCCTGTGCATGAAACAAAGAATCCACCCAAACATGAAGGCTCCAGCATCTTTGTTGAAAGAACAATAGCATATTACTCCTCATCCCTCTATCTGGTTGCAAGAGAACCATCAAGATAGTTATTGCTGTGATCAAATTAAAGAACACTTTACAGAATTATGCTTTAAACTAATCACTATTTATAGAGATTTATCTTCATGTGCCAATAGTTATAAATGCTCTAATTCAATTGCTCTGCAGAAAACATCCCAATAAAAGAAATATTTCCATTAGCATAACAAAGGGCAACCAGTAAAATTACTCACATGCACAGGCTCAAAATTCCAAATGAAAGCAATATTCCTGTATAAATACACTCTATTTTTATACTAAATCCACTCTAATGATATGCTTTGTAATCTGATGGCTCTCCTGCCGGAGTACACATGATATTAATGAAAGCAAGATCAAATTAAACAGATGACATGATTAACAGTATTCATTTCATGCATGACTGTTTTACCGGAGAGATAAAGACCTGAAAGTAATTACCACCAAGTAAAACTCCTTCACTGACCTCTCCCCTTGCGGCTAGCGGTCCTTAAGTACTGCTGTTTTGCAACAAAGACCAGTGCCTTTCATCTGTGGGCTTTCTTTTACGCTACAAGCTGAGCACCTCTCCCGTTGCATGCACACAGTACCTCTGTATCTATGTCTGTAATGCAGCATAAAGATTACTGGGGAAACCTATCAAACCGGCAGGCAGCAACCTCGCCCGCCAATAAGCGCGAGGCACATGCAGAATCCAGCACATGCTCGCTGAGGCTCGCAGACTGTCACCGCTGCTTAGCGGGCTGCTAATCTAATTATAGCCGTTTGCCATAGCACAGGGCTGCTGAGGCACCGCGCGCGAGGAAACGAGAGCCGAACAGATTACACCTTTTAGCCGAAAGCATCAACATTTGGGATTGTTATTTGTCTGGGCGCATAAAGATAAAATTCCTGCTTGGGTTTTTTTGTTGTTGTTGTTTTTCCGAATGACTCGCCTACGAGGAGGTCTGTCTCTGTCTCTGAAAAAAGGATATATTTAGGAGTGCTCCTTCAGAAGCAGACCACTTGTAGTTTGCTAGGTCTATTAAGAGACAGTAAAGTGCAGCAGTTTATTCCGCCAGTAGGAATTCTTGTTTTGAATGTACACATTACCAGCGTCATATACACAGTAGATCTCAGACTGGTTTATGTACAGTATTTCACAATCTACAAAGTAGACCTCAGATCGGCGAGGCACCACACGCATGCTTTCAGCACACAGTAGCCCTACAGAAGTCAACAGGACCCCCTCTGTCCTTTACGTTTACACGTGGGCAGATACTCAGATGACCTGAGGGTTTCTGTATGCATTGGCACATAAAGTCCTAACTAAGCTTTCATGAGGCTATGGTGGAAATGCCAAGGAAATTTTTGCCATTATGCAAAACAACTCAATTCATTTGGAAAATACTTACCGTGAGCAAATACTCCTTACAAGTATGGGGAACTAATTCAAGTAAGCCTTACACGCATCTTATAAATATGTAAGTCCACAAAACTAAGGAATGTTACGATCTAAGAGACCGTTGTGTATTTGAAAGATGCTGAGAGCTTCTACAATATCAGATAAATAATCATTAAAAAAAGATACAGGCACCTGTAGTTTAGTCTTCCTTGATAGCATGTTTCAATTAATCTTCGCTCTGACTAGCACAAATCGGAGAACAATCTTCTGAAGTTTCCTGCTCCCACATGGTTCATATAATCACCTAAGCTCTACACTGACCAAAAGGTTTTCA
Organism: Aptenodytes patagonicus; assembly: GCF_965638725.1. Taxonomy (NCBI): domain Eukaryota; kingdom Metazoa; phylum Chordata; class Aves; order Sphenisciformes; family Spheniscidae; genus Aptenodytes; species Aptenodytes patagonicus. Next base: position 42,729,629 of record NC_134950.1, read on the forward strand.
AACGTCAGTGGCAAGGTGGAATTACACAGCCTGTTTCTCAGAAGTGCCAATGACAGCTGTCTCTTGTGAGATACAGTACATTTTTCATGATCAATATTGCCAAAATATCATAATGCTACAGCATTATGCATATACAAACTTTACAACACATTTTTAAGATGTTCCACTAAGTTACACATAAAACATATCCAAAACCATTATACTTAACAAGACCCCGAGCCGCACTGCAATACGAGTTCCTATGTGCCCACACCAGCATTTTTCCTAATTCTTTACTCTTATCACCAGCACCATACAGTATCAGGCACAGTCCAAGTGCATGATATTAAAGGTTGTTTATGAACATTTTTATCTATCATACTTACTTCAGTACAAAAATTATATTTGCTACTACATAAAATGTTACTAATGGAACAAGACTTCCATGTGGTAACAGTGCAAGACCATATTTATTGACAATATGTAAATAGCTGTGTCACAGCTTTCTTAATCTGCCAGTGAAAATTGCTCATAATGAGTCGCCCTGTGCTAGAAGCAGAGTTCATCTCTGTAAGAAAAATATTCTCAAAGCTATATATGGCTAGAAATAAAAATGAAATGCAGGAAGAGTGACATTTTACCCCTTGATTCAACTTGTAGTCAACATTAAGTTTTGTGTTGCAATAAACGGAGGCGGCTATTTTATTAAGTCTTCCTTTTCAGATTACATCATCTAAGAAGCTCATCAATTTTTATAAACTGTGCTTCTTTAAAATACTGTAAGAACATTACAAGTTTCTCAGCAGTACTGCCTGAAGCCAGAAAACTATGTATTTCATGAATAAAGGCAGTAAGGGCAGTTATACAAAGGTTAAAAACTTAATTTAAGCAGGGTTCAAGAGACATGGGAAGAAGAGGTGCCCAGTTATTTGATGATCAGATCCACAATGATTTTTCTAACAACATTTTGCCAAAGGTAGCAACAGGGGAACACGACCAGTAGTCTTGACCCTAAGTCCTTTGATCCAGATATTGGAAATGCTCAGTTTGCTAAGCAAAGTAAAAGATACACACACACACAAAAAATAAAGAAAATCAAGGAGACGTACATCATTCCCTTTTATCTAATTCACCCTCACAGACCACCAAGGCACCTACGACAGGTGACAAAATGACCAAGAAACCTGAAACAGGAATTAAACAGTCTTTAGCTGCCACGGGACTCTCAATTTTGGCTCCCTCCCATGCAAGCTGCTAAGCCTGTGCATCGCCCGTCTCTGCCCAGAAGCTCCCCAAGCCCTCAACTGCTCCCTTCTGTGTGGGTCCGGCACCACTCCCCAGTGGTTCGGGTCCTCCATTAGGATATTTCCCCATCGACAGCTGCAAAGTTGCATTTCAAGAGACGCCTACTTGTCTCTGCAACACAATCATCCACTAAACCTCTGTGCTTAGCTTAGACCAGTCAGAAGAGTCCAAATGTCAGTCTTGATTTTAACAGTCACTTCTAAACATCGTGACGATGTGCTGGGCAAGGAAGGCGTGGGGAACAGCACCGCCGGTCTGATGTTTGGAGCCAGCGGTGGTTTGCGAGGGTCCACATTCAGCAAAGGCAAGTGGCTAAAACTCCAACTGAGAACAACGCAGAGCTCCACCAGCCTGCCCCACCACCCGTGGTGACCGCACACAAGTGCCTGGACCATGCACCAGACCTGAGACAGGATACGGCCACGTATAGGTGTGCCAGCAAGAGAGGTGTCATGAGGACACAGTCACAAGAGACTCCTCAGCTTCACCAAGTCTCTGTTGGAAGTGAACAAATTGTGAAACGTATGCGAGTTGGCCAATATTCGGCAGACTTTCATCGAAAGCAAAAGTCTGTCCCTGGCACAAGTTATCTGCCTGTGCTAAGCTTCAAGTTCCTGCTCCTCTGCATGAAAACAGAATGTCTCTACAATGTTTTTAGAAATTGAAAGCAAGTTAGGTTTTCTCTAGCCCTGTTCCTTGACAGAACAGTTTCAATCAAAATTTTCCAAAACCATATGGACTGAGGCAGATGCCCATCACAGAGGGGAGGAGAGAGGAAAACCTATGGGGGTATGATGAATTCATCATATGACACTGAAACCGGCATCTTACTGAAAACTGCCTAGCTAGCACATTAATGAATTTTACACTTCATTTAGGCATATCTAAGTGAATTAACAGACAGATGACTATTTTGGGAACAAATAAGTTTTTACTATGTTATGATCACTTTTATAAGTACTTATATATCCAATGATTTCAATACAGAAATATTTAAAATGAAAAAATTTCTGACGTGTCTTGCAACTGAACAGGTTTCACTCTGGATACCACTTAACCTTTGTCTTAAAAATATACCAAATATTGCTTGGAAACGGCTACCTCAGTTACTTAATTAGATTTTGCAAAGTATAGTAAGCATACGGAATGAAAATGAGTTGAGCAAAAAGGTTGGTGAATCAACATGCTGCATTTCTAAAGGCAATAGCGTGTGTATTTCCAAGCTGTAGCCTTGAGAGGTTGAACTGAACCAATTACTCTAATGAATATTTTACTTGGCTTGATGCATTCATTAGACTTTTAGAAGTAAGCTAAACCATCCCATGGTTATGCATATATAACAACAACAAAATCTTAAGATTTCTGTATGGTACCTTTTATATTTACACAGATTAAAAGATAAGGGGACAATTTTCTCTTCCACAGATTTTTCTACACTTCAATTTTCCTTCCCAAAGAAATTTATCTAGCATTATTCTCTTTTTCTTGTGAAAACTACCTTTGCCTTCACAATAGTTATTTGTTGGGCTCTTTCCTTTCCCAGCAAGTGCTTGGTAGAGTTTGGGAAGTCTGCAGATTGGTGGTAAACTCATCACAAGACCCACCATCATTCGTGGAGGAAAACAAAACATGGGCCTACTGTTTGCCATATAAACTTTTCTCAGGAAGTCACAAATGCCAGGCTTCAAGGTTGGCACTCAGCATGGAAAAACCTATGTTCATTTTATGAAGCACAGGCACATTTCTTGGATTGATCCCGATTTCAATCTGGCAAGACAGCAGTTACCCGTACATGTGTGCATATACATGTGTGTACATGTCAACACTATCGATGATGTTTTGAAGCTGGTCAGCTAACGTGCAACTTTAGGACTTTTTTTTCCAAATATGTTAATTATATCTCTAAACGCCCCAGACAGCACTTCCTCTGGATGCTTAATAACAGGCAGAGACGTCTCAATATTAAAGCCAGAAATTCCCTGCAGGACGGCACTAAGACTGATTCTTACAGCGTATTTTTTTATAGCATTCATATTCAGTTTTTTTTCTCAGAGAAAACCTCACACCCCCACATTCCAAAGGACATTACCATCCCTCGCCTCCACAGACCTACACGTTGGCAGTATCTTTATCGAAGACCCAGCTGACCAAAATGAAGATACCAGTCCATCACTGCCACCTCGGAGAAGCAGAGGAGGAGCAGTTAAGCAGTCAATGAGGTGTGTTTCATCCTACCACTGATGGATGCAGTAAAGAAGGATCTGAAGTCAAGCCTGCAGGAGGTTTACTACGCTGAGCACTTGCACTTCGCCCACACAAACAGACGTGGAAGAACACAGTGTTATTCTGTTTGCATCCTTAAGAACACAGAAATCCCAAATTCAAACGATAAGTCATTTTAAAGACTTCACGTCACCCTGAAACATGCTTCCCGCCACATATCACTCCAACACATCTCCATCCCAATGTCAACCTTCCGTTTCTCCTCAAGTTCCTTCCATTTTTCCTTCAGTGCTATGTTTTCTTCCACCTCTATACCGTATTTCAGGAATCACCTCAAACTATACAAATATCCTTCGTGCCCTCTTGTCTTTCCACCCTACTTATTTTTCCCCTCCACTACCTTTCCTCACAGCTGGCAGCAGAGATGCAGTATGAACCGTCCATTTCAGAAGGCAACACACCTGTCAGCACAACTGAGACCTTAGCAAGACCAAAACATGTGTGCCTTCCTAGCCATCACTTCATGACCTCTGGCCACGAAGTTGGTGAACCACAGAAAGAGACCACACTGCTTATCAGTAACACAGTAAGCACAAGAAATAGCCTTAAATAGCACATCCAGGCCGTGGACCCGATATAGTGCATGCCTGACTCACATAAAATCAAAGATCATGACCCTAGTAAGCCAAAGATTGTAAAATACAGTATAGAAAAAGAAGCCTCTGCTTTTAAACGGCCAAGTGAGAAAGACACATTAGCAGACCGTAACAAACAGGTTTAAAAAGAGAGAGCAATGAAAAAAAAAACCACAACACGATTGATGTAAGACGCTGAAGTCCTATCACAAGGTGTAATAGTAGCAAAACTCAACTGCTCACAAGGACATGGGAGGTTAAATCTACATTGGAACAAGCCACGAGAGGGCTTCGTAAGTGGAGATACATTTTTTGTACTTGATGTGGTGGAAAATAGGGATCCCGAGAGCGTCACGTAAGCCAGAAAGCTGACAGACAAGTACAGATTTTCCTCACTGGAAGAGCAGAAAAAAGAGCTTGCAATATAATAAGTAGACTTCCAGTACCTCCACAGTATTAATCTTCATCACCACTGCTGGCGCCTTCTTATCCTTCTCTATTTAGTATCATTTTCACTATGACCACCTTACTGCAATTGGTGAAACAATCTAATGCTGAGTATATCTAACTGAGATATCTATAGACTGGCCCAGGAAAACTTTAAATGCAAGTCTTCCATTAGAGGACAGGTATAATTTTTCAAAAATGCTATCCTGCAAAGAGCGCAAAAGCTGAAGGAAGAAGTGCAGCATTCCTCCCTTTGAAGGAGAAACTCCGTCAGACTTGCTTACTTCTGTAATTAAGAATGTTATTTCCAATTCTGAGTAGAAAGCGCAGCTCTGAGGGTTTCTTTGATCCTGTGTGATGACAATGAAGACTCATCAAGCTTTCTAAAGCCCATTGTTTTTTTATTCTTCAAAGACTGTTTTCTGCTCTCTTACATCTCTCTATGCAAGGAAGTGTTTACGTTGAGCTGCAAGATGGAACTAGAAAGCAAGTCAAGGTGCGACTGTTGGAACATGAAGTGGTTCCTCGCAGACGCTAACGCGTACAGGCATTCGCTCAAAAATCGCCCCGCTGCCAGCCAGCTTACTGGGAGCTCAGAGACTGCAAACCTTCGAGACTTCAAGTCTCCAGTCCACACCCATAATTCAGAGTTTCAGATCAACTCTCAGATCTTATTACTTTACACAAGAGTTGAAGATATTCAGCACAATGAATCTCAGAAGAAAACTACCTTTGAATGCAATGGCTTTGGTTATCATTTCAAGGCTAACAAGTTTGAAGACAGCCTACTAAACTTCAAGCCTTTTTAGCCAAATGTAAAATAAATTTAATTTTAATCTTAGAAAGATTGTTAATTTAATGACTAGAAATTGTCTCCATATAAAACCAGCAACTGTGACTCGCTATACCAGAACCCAGTCTCACGGTCTTCTTACAAGAAACCAGAGGCGTTTTGCTGGCACAGATGAAAAGCCTCTCCAGGAAGAGAGGCTTCGTTATTTAATAGAGCAAGCCAAAAGCCCTTTTATGAAAGAGTCTTCAGGACTCCCATTCCATATAATGTTCCTGAAGAAGAGCGTACTTACATTTCAGGCAGCTTGCAGACCTAGTAGTTAAAGTTTGTGGGGCAGATAAAATCCCAGGCCCTGCTTCCAGAACTGCTTGTGGCTTTTAGCCAATCCTTTAATGCAAAATGAGCACACAAGTCACATAACTAGGGCTATGAAAAATTAGTATAAATGGGGACAGATGAGTGCCCACCCCTCAAGCCTAGAGCCTCCCACTCCTTGTTTTCCACCCTTTTCTGACCATTTGAGCAGACACTCCCCTCCCTGCATAGTGTTCCAACTAAGGCGAGGGAGAGAGTGATGATCCTACCAAAACTAGCACGGGAGCTAGAGAGCGCTCTGAAGATGGGAAACATGCACCAGGGGAACTCTGTCACATCCTGGGCACAAATTACTTACTGGTCTGCCTTCTCAAACCTTTCCTGGGAAGAACAGTAGGCATTTTCTTCACCTCCCCTTCCTAGGCCTGGGGGCAAAAAATGTTGCCCAATTTCTCCGCAGCACATGTCTGCATGGCATATTAGCCTCACACAAGTCACCACTTGTAATACTACTGCTGTCGAAAACCAGAATTTCTTCAGATGGCCATCCTCATGAAGTGCTGGCTGCTCAGAGGATCAATCCCAAATCAGATGGAGCCTTTTATCCCTTTGTCCCAGCTGCAAATCCCCAGCGCTTCCAGAATAGGTTTCTAAAAGCACAGGCATCAGGATCTTTAGTTTTACATTAAACAAAATGCAAGTACGTAACAACCTTTGTCTCACTGGCACTGTAACTTAACACTACTGATACACACATCATTCTAGTAGGCATTTATTATTTTGGCAAGAATTTATATCAACGTAATATTAGCAATAAAGCAGGCTAGTGGTTATAGGTCTGAACCTAGTCTTAACTGCGAACTGAAATACATTTTGTGAGCCCAAATATGCAGCAAGTATGCCTCATCTTTTCTCATACCGTACTGTCCCGTGAAGGACAGCACATTTTTGAGATCATTGGTTTCCCACTACCTCAAGCGGGTGATGTCTCAGTGGTGAGTCTAAAAGTCCCAAACATGTCAGAGGTGGAAAGGGAAACCAGTAATCCCGTAACTACATAACCTTAATAGCATAACAATAATCTTTTTTTGTCCCTGTAGAAGTTGGGTACAAACATGGGAAAATAAGGTCAAAAGGTAAGCACTCAAAATTAAGTGAAGTCAGAACTGGAGCTTTCAGTCTGTCTCAAACATGCACCTCCTGCACGCTCTATGATAATGTAGTCTTTAGAGATCTGAACAAGAAAGTCTCTCCTTCCTCGCCAAACTTCCGCCTTAATCAGGGTCTAAAGAAGCTGCTCCAAAGCTAATCGGCAAATAAAACAGACATTGGTATTCTCAAAGCAAGTTCCAGCAGTCTGTAGTCAAAACATAAGCAGCACAACCACAGTAAAAAGGCTGCTAGAGAAAGGAAACATGAGCAAGTTTCAAAGTTGCGTAAGTCTTTAACACTGACTTCACTGTACATATTATTCATATTTTATAACAGAAACAGCGTAACTATGAAAAACACTGCATAACTTAAACCATCATAATTTCTACACTCAGTTGGACTGCCTCATGCAATCCCACCATATCCCACCCACTAGCATAAATATTCGTATTTGGAAGGATGAGGGGAAGCAAGGTAAATAACCCTGCGCATAGTACTGAGTTTTCACAATGATCAGTTCAGCACATAAAGCTACAGCATGTGTCTGGCTAACCTACAAAATCTAACCATTTAGCTCACTTAAAGTATTCAAGCTATTCCGGGTACTCACAACTGCCCCATTTACATAATTCTATCTGTTTCATTAAAAACAAATTGAAATAGCTTTGAAATATTGATGTTGAGAAGAATTTAGAAGGCTCATTTTCTCTTTGGGTACTTGGAATATAATTGTCCTGGTTTCGGCAGGAATAGAGTTAATTTCCTTCCTAGTAGCTGGTACAGTGCTGTGTTTTGGATTTAGGGTGAGAACAATGTTGATAACACGCAGATGTTTTAGTTGTTGCTAGGTAGTGTTTACACTAGTCAAGGACTTTTCAGCTTCCCATGCTCTACTGACTGAGAAGGCCGGAGGTGCACAAGAAGCTGGGAGGGGGCACAGCCAGGACAGCTGACCCAAACTGGCCAAAGGGATATCCCATACCATATGACGTCATGCTCAGCATATAAATCTGGGGGAAGGAGGAGGAAGGGGGGGACGTTTGGAGTGATGGCGTTTGTCTTCCCAAGTAACCATTACGTGTGACGGAGCCCTGCTTTCCTGGAGATGGCTGAACACCTGCCTGCCCATGGGAAGGAGTGAATGAATTCCTTGTTTTGCTTTGCTTGCGTGCGCGGCTTTTGCTTTACCTATTAAACTGTCTTTATCTCAACCCACGAGTTTTCTCACTTTTACTCTTCCAATTCTCTCCCCCATCACGCCGGGGGGGAGTGAGCGAGCAGCTGCGTGGTGCTCAGTTGCCGACTGAGGTTAAACCACGACAATAATCATCTCTTGTGGTAAATTACTACACTACATCAGGAAACAGTAGCTTCTACTATTGCTTTGCATCTCACCAATACAATGAGACAAAAAACAACCTGATCCATGAATACTTTTTTTAAATTCTAATTTATAAGTTAGGGTAAAGATTTAACTATGTTTAGAAGCATCTACTCATTCAGAACATGGGATTTAAACTGACATTTACAGATCTGAGATTGCGTAAAGGAAAATTCTGAAAACTACCTTTCACCTTTTGCAGCAGTCACAATTTTTTTTAGGCCTGTCTACACACGTTTCTTCAACTCCCCATAAAAGGAGAGATTTGGAGTAAAACCAGAGACTCCTTCAAGTCTTCCCAATGATACTGTATACTAGAATATCTCATGTCTCCCATCCCATGACATCCCTCCAGCCTTCCTGCAGCTGAAGTCTGAGTTAATGTTTGGCAGAACTTACAGGTAACTTCCTCAAGTAAATAAAAATACAAGAGGAAAAAGTACGAAGCCAAACTAACTGGGGATATGAGAGGTGGACTGGAGGTTAAGAAAAAAAAAGCCTAAAGTTTGTAGAAGCTGATGGCGGTGAAAGAGATGCAGGCCTACACTTGAGAAGTTAGCTATGTCAAAAAAAGCCCAAAAGAACAAAATCAAAAGGAAAATGAAAAAATCATGTGCCCAAAAGAAAGGGGCAACAAAATCCACACCTAACAGATATTAATAGGCAGAGAAGTCCAGAAAACAAAGTATGACTTCTAGGTGGCAGTACATCTTCACTCACCTCATCAGCTTTCAAAGCCTCCTTGAGGCAGATCTACAAAACCTGTGAGGAAAAAAGTAAAATTGTCATTGTTATATACATTATTTGCATCTAACTACCACAAATCTCAGGGGAACTTACCCGTAACTACTTTAAAATCAAAATTATCCAGGCAAGATCCTTCCCACCAGCAACACAAGCAGCAGCTCATACTTACTAACTGTACTTCTTGCAGTATGGACATAACTTTTTTACAGATAAATATATTTAATTTACATAGTCTTCAAGGCAGCCATATGGAAAAACAGTATTGATTTCATGTCTGACCCCCTGCAATTCAGCACTTCGATCCAGTGAACTAAAAAGGCAGACACCCCGACCTGTGGTTAAATACTGCAGTCTGCGGCACACAACATTTTCTCAATGAAGGAGGAAGGTAGTTAAGGCTGGGGTCATGGCTTGGCAAAGACCAACCACCAACATGAAGGCACTGCTGGAGCTGGTCATTATCAGGGACACCACCAGCAGGGCAGACCCCACAGCAAGTAGCAAAGAGAAGACACTTCTTCTTAAAAAAGATATCACCTCCAACTGAAAAGTGTAGCCTGTTGGCAGGTGGGGTTAAGTATTTTGTGTTTGAAGGTACTGTGAAAGAAGACAGAGGACTTACCCTCCACAAGCCCTGACCATCAGAAGAAAGCGCCTGTGAAGAGCCTGCAGAGGCTGTACTAGTGAGAACACTTGGGAACACTTCCCACGTTGTTTTGGGTTTTTGTTTTTCTAAACATTAATGAAACTCACTGTAGCTTACAACTGAGAAAATGAAGATAGAAACAAGGATAAGAAGATAGAACAAAGCTAAATATAGGTATGGTTACCTGATGCTTTAGATAACTGGTGAGTCATTTGAGTACTTGCACTAGACTAGAATTAAAGCTTTCGAACGTTAAAAGGCTGCTGGTGCACGATCTATAAAAGAATGGAAGACTACATTACATGCATATCGAGGCTACGTCTCATAGATCCTTTTTCCCCCCCTCCTCCTCAAGATTACCTGTGTTTTGTGTTACAGTATGAATCCATTTTGTTCTTTATACAAAGTTCTTTAACGCAAGGAGAACCATTAATTTGAAGAGACTCAAAATATTAAGCTAACGAGATATAAAGCTATCATCATTCAGGACTCTATATAAACACCTTCTTCTGCTTCCCTTAACACTGAAATTTAAAATGTTGATTGTGACTAAAATAGGTGAGTGCAGTAACTTAGCATAATCATAAGCAATCATTCAAGAAAAATGTGATCTAATACTTGTAATTTAAAATTATCTTGCAATCTGACTTACAAAATAAAGAAAACAAAGATATCATTCAGGTGAGTCAACATTTTCATTACAGGCTGCCTATCACAGTGAAAACTCAAGTGAATGAGCATTGCAAAAGAACATGTTCTTGTTGAAATAAGTTATCAAGATGTAACTCAAAACAGTCACAATGTAAGCGTGGTGTATATAGGTTTATTCATTTCTTCAAACCTGTTCTTATTAGTAGAACACAGAGAAGAACGACAACAAATAGAAAGATCTACAGAAGACAAAACCCTGCTGGAATAATCCACAGGTAACAGAATACTTCATTTAAAAGTGATGCAAACATATCAAGCTTGGATATCAGAATGGTTACTTTTTAATGCCAGACAGTTCTGGATAGGGATAACTTAAATCACACTGAAATGACTGACTAGTTTTTGGCTGAGGTCATGTATCTTAGTCTTGCTTTGCTCAAGCAGTCCACCACAGCTTGCTTCTGATCAAATACTGTTTATATGACACGTGAGATAATACTTCTCTCCTCTGAAAGTTTACAGCACCTACCCTAATATAAATTACAAATTTTGGCTGCAACAGGCAGCAGCAATAAAAGAGAAAGTTTTTTGTTTTGGTTTGGTTTTTTTTAAACAATATTAAACAGACCTATGCATAAACATGTCTCTTTCTGGAAAATACCTTATAGATCAGAAAACTATTTTTAAGATATTAGCACGTACAAATCAGGGAAGGCTGATTTAGGTTCCAGATTGTGCACTTATCTAGCGTAAGTATTTACGCTTATTAAGTCTATTAAGAACCCTATTATTAAGAAGCTCGTTAATTGTTGGGGGTAACAAGCTCTTCTCATGCCACGGTGCCATAGTAGGAAGACTCAGGGACAATGGTGAAAAAATAAAATCAGCTATGAATGAGTTCACTGAAAAATTATTTTTTATTCTTTGTAGTCTTCAGACTTCAATAAATCAGAGATCCTAGTACTAGTTCCTCAGGAAAAATTAAACAGGGACTCTTCTCATTCAACACACACTCTAAGAAACTCTGACAAACAGGCCTGAGTGGAAACATTTAATTTTATCGCATAGCAGGTAATTCTGGATGACCTACTATGATAACCACCATGACATCAGCTACCCCATGGAAAGATAAAGGTTATCTTGAAAAGCTACATTTGGTGGAATGATGCAACTTCTGGTAAGCTGGGAGACAGCCCCAGAACTCGCAACCACAGTGGTAAAATTTCAAGAGGAAATTCCTCCACTGGAAGTCCACCTAAGGCTCACCATGTTGCATGTAAAGAGACCTGCTTCCCTCCATGAAGAGCTCTCTTCAGTGCAGAAAACACGCAGCCTCTGCCTTCTGAACAGCTCAATGCTCTGTATCGCTACTGGTCAGTACTAACCAGGGTTAAGTGAAAAATCCACAGTAGGCATTTAATGCTCGAGATTAGCAGTCAATTGATTAATGTGACCTACTGGCCCCATTTTGTATACCAAGTCCCTTATGCAACCATATCTAGTAGATGAAACAAGGGGGTTATGCCACCTAATGACTTAATTCTGTAAACTTTCCCCACTCGGACAGGGCCCCAAAAAAACTTTGTGTTGAACAAAAATCAGATTCACCACAGGAGTTAAATTCCTTTACAACAGAGAGAAGATTCAATGTGATCAGAACAGAGAAAACAACCTCTGTCCTATATTACATGTTTTTGGAATATCCTTCTTCATAAATTTAAGTTAGTCTTCCTTTTAAAAATTTTACAAAATCCGGAATTTGGTTGTTGGTGGGGTTTATGGCTCTTTCAGGGAAGTAATAAAAATCACATACCTAGTATTTTGACAGTGTACTTCTGCTAATTAATGTAGCTGAAAATTTCATCATCTCTGAAAATGTATCCACTAAAGAAACAGCAGGAACACCTAGTTTGTTTAGTTATTAGGGGGTGGGGGTGGAAGATCTGTGCATTTCCTAGGAGAATAAACTTTACAGTTGTCACAGCTGAAAGAAAAGCTTCCAAAACAACAAAGCTCGTAACTCATCCTGAGTTATTTCTGCATATCAAGATTGACTAGTAGCTGGGAGCTTATCAAACTGTTGGTTGTTATTTTGGGGTTGGGTTTTTTGCTGTTTTTTGTTTTGGTTTGGTTTGGTTTTTGTTTTTGTTTTTTTAAAGAGCTTAACTATAAAAACCAATCAGGAGAAAAAGTAGAGGCAATCCACACACCTCTGCCCCTCAAGTCATCTCCTCTAGAGGAACTGACTGCAGAAATTCAGGTCGACATGAGACAATGCAAAAGCCACAAAACTCCTTTACATATCTGCACGGCTTCCAGCAGCGAGTGCCCAGAGCCAGCTGGGAGACAAGGGACAGCTCCAGAGAGGGACCCACAAGGGTCACAACAATGAGTACTTCACTGGACACTGTACTCCAGTGTGAATGCAGCTCTCTTCTCCAGCTGGCAGCCATACAAAACATTGACTTTGATCCCTGGACACTCACATATGTGCTCAAAGATTTTTCCCTCCCATCACCATTTTCTTCACCACCTCGGTTTGGAGAGGACTAGTGAAGGGTGGGACCTGACTGCTTTTTTATCCCAATGAACACTCATCTCCTTCCTTTTACTAGGTCAGAACTTCAACATGACATGATGGAAAAGGCTAAGACCACAAGGTGATCCTCCTAGCACTGTGGGCACCTTAAGGTTTGAAAGCCACAAACAAAGCAGGCAAAACAGTGCTGGAAAAGATAATTTATTTCTCTTGCTGCAGTTGATGACCTTCATGTGACAACTACTCTGAGAAAATACAAAGCACTGAATACAGGAACTCCAGCAAGGACCTAACTACAGCCCAGAAATATCTGGAGAAGCAGCAAGAAATGGTGAATTGATGTTTACAAGTTTCTGTAAACTGAATAGAAGTCTGAGACTTAAGATGGGCAGAGTTCCCTGGGTATGACTTCATGGCAAAGAGACTTTCTTGTAGTTTTAAGAGCGCAATTGTATATAGCTATACATAGAGATATGATTATCTCCGTATTATTCACTGACCTCTCTTAGTATCACAGCAAGCTTTGCAGTCCTGTTGTTCCCCATCATCAACTTCAGATATTGTTGATCAATATCACAATAATATGGCTGGGTCTGAAATCCTCTGAGAAGTGTAAAACAAGCAGACACGAAACAAAATAAAAACAGGAGATTGCTCTAGCAGTGAAAGAAGGAATCATCTTACAAGATCTTGTCCATTCCCCTCTCTGCTTCTTGCAACGTTCCATTTCTTCGTGTGCTGGCCCACCCATTGTCAGGAAGGACCGCCGATTTTAGCTCATTCTTTACCGGCCAGAAATGCCCTGCCGGACTCTCTTGTCTCACCACTTCTCTCACAAGCCCTCCACAGACCTGTATCCCTCTTCTCTTCTGGCCTTTCTGCAACATTAACCACACTGCAGAGCCACAGCTCAGAGAACCTCATCTCCCTCAACCACTTTACTTCCACACGCCATCTGAGCCTGGCCCTCTCTCTCTATTTTGCCTCTCCACCAGTGTCTCTGCAATGCTCTCTCCTGAACAAGCTTTAGTGTCCCTCCTTCCTTACCGTGACACCTTTACAGGGATCCGCTCCCTCCCCTCCTGCCCCATGCTTGTTCCTCCTTCCCCCATGTCCTGAGGCACTGACTGACCCACTTGCCCCAACCCTCTCACCAACTCAAATTCCTTCCCTAAGCAGCTTCCAAACACGGATCAGCAGTGCTGCTGAGCAGCACAGCAGCTTCAGTCTCGCCACCAGCCACTTTCTACCATCCCTTTCCCTCTTCCAGGGCAACATCTTTCCTTTGCTGGCCTCCTGTCCACACCTCCTTCACCACCATGCACAACTGCTTTGCTCCTGCTTGAGGGCCACTGAATAGGGCTGTTGGATAATTTTGTGTTGTGTATATTAATGCATGCCTAAGGAACAGTAAGCCCTTTATTCTCACTTCAGGTATAAGGTTTTAGAACAATTTTGAAGACAAGAATAATGAAGGACACATCAAAAACTGGAAAGTAGGATGCACTGCAACGTATGTTTGCCAAAAGTATATTGGGCTAGACTAGTCCAGCGCCTTTCCTTAGCACTGACTTTTCTAGATAATAGTAGCACGTACATTTAATCTCTAGACTCTGTTAAGAGTAAGAATTAGAGTAGCAGAAATGGAAGGAATAGCAGCAGCATAAAGTGTAAGTTCAGTAATCAAAAACTGCTAAAAATGGCAATCATCAGCTGGAAACAGAAAAAAGAACAAAGACCACATGCATGTCAGTCTTGACTATGGGCTGCTGTTACAAAGCCATCTGTGATGGGGATCCTGGGCAAAGGCTATCCCAGGAAGAGAAAATCATAATATGAATGATGAAATTTCAGTAAGTTGGAGATGCGCAACCTTTTCCTCGAGAAACAGAGTTAAAAGAACAGCAGGACATTTAAACCAGTTGAAGAAAGAAAACCACTAAAAATTTTAAGCCACATTTTCAACTACTCCAATACCTTCAGCAGAGATACTTCAGCAGACAGTCAAGAGGAGAGCTTGCACCTTTCAGAGGTGCACACTCAGCGAAAACCATATTATCAAGAAAATGCAGTTTATTCACCAACATTTCTCCTTTGAATCAGCAGTGACACAACTGTTCAAAATACGGATTGGAGGAAACAACCGCTCGTTTTGAGGAACAAGATTTCTACAGCTCATAGAAAACAGACATCAAGCCTATCATATTTAACACTTAACGTAGCACGTGTTACATGCAGCATAATCAGCAAGATGAGTATACACCAATGAATTCATGCATCAGTATTCTTTTGCATAGGAGTACGGTCATATTTTTATATCATGTAGCAGAGCTGCAGCACACTGTAAGAAAAGTTGGTGCCAGCAGAGGGAGGCAGTTGCTCTCCAGGACATGCATCTCCACATTCCCCAATGCACAGTAGGAAGCCAACGAGTTTGTTTTTGTGGAAGTGAACTCACCCCTCAGCCATTGTGTAAATGTGGCTTTAAATCAAGCTGTAATTAGATTTTGCTGTATTTAACAAAACCCCTCTTGTTGCTCCTCTTTTCCAGCTCTAGACAGGAAAGAAATGTATTCGTGAAAGAAAAAAGGAAAAAAGTTTATGCCTTTTCCCCGAGCATGTCCTGGCACGCATGCAAAAGTAAGTACAAAACAGAAAACAATAAGCTTACGGGACACTCAATCTTCACTTTACATAGGAACACAAAGATCTCTCAGCTGGTCCACTGTTAAATGTCACCTCATTTTTATTAATATTCTGCTTTACCACATTAACCTTGTTTAAAGATACTAACAGTCCAACACTTGGAGTCTAGCTTTTCTTCATAAATTTAATTTACTTGGCAGAAAACACAAGTGGAAATCTTCCGCTAAAGACTCAGGCAAACTAAGACTGCCACGTATTCATTTTAGGACAGATCTTTTCTTTCCCTCTTATTTTAACTATTATGGTCATAGAATTCCCATTTTTAACCAAATAGCTTTTTTCCCCCTTTGCAGTCTTTATGCAGACTGGTACCCCTAAAATAAAACTGTGTGTGTTTTCTTCAAATCCACTTTACTGTAATACACGTTGCACAGGGTGGTTTTATTTTGTTGAAGTTCTTTATGGACTAACCTGCATATTTCCACTGCACTTTACATTGCCATATGAGGAACTGCACAGCAAATGAAGTTGAGTCCACTCATAATAATAAACAGTTTCAATTGTATTTTGCCGCCAAAGCTTACAAAGAACTTTATGGTGGTGGCGACAACAGTGGATATAATGGTAAACTGGTGCAAGGAAGTCAAGAGGACATGCCCAAGGCCACACAGCAAGTTAGCTGCTGATCTAAGAACAAAAAGTTTCTGCTCTTAATCTAGACCTTCTTCCCAGTGAGTCAACATCTTCTGATAACTATCTGGTCTTATAGACGTTTCAGATTCATTAGAAGAAAGGAAAATACACCAACCGCTAATTACTTACTCACATGCATGCAACCATTGCTTAGGATTCATTAAGTTAATTACAGAAGTTACTCATTTCTAGTCTTCTCTTTTCAGAGAGTCTGAAAAGCGTGCCTTTTAAAAAAAAACAAACACCAACATATTTCAAGAACACATGCTCTAATACCCTAATTCCCTACAAATCATCTATTATGCTGCAAGTTTTAAGAAACCTAAGGCTGGTTTAGACAACTCAAAAGATAACCTCATTCTGAAGTCGGTTTGCAGTTTAATCTCTAAATGGAAAAGATTAAGGTAAAAACAAATATTGGGAGTAGATTATCATCCTATAGCTGTAGGAGAATTCTTACATTTGTTTTTTTGAAATAGCCAATACTAGCTCTTCCTGAAGGCAGGATAATGAAGTTTGGTTCAGTACCAATCCAAAATAACAATTCAAAAATTCTTATTATGTGCAGTTTCTGCTTCTGAAACTGATCACCTGAGCAAAAGCTCACAAGTATTCAGCATCCCAATTCTTACTGTATCTCTACTGATACAAAAAAAGTCTAAAATTAAACATCCTGCATAAAAAAAACACCTAAATTTGCCATAACCAGAGAGACTATAGGTACACTTATTTTCACTCACCTTCTTTGACGCACAGAAAACAAGAGGGTTGTTTTTTTTTTCCTGGAAGTTTGGCAATTGGCACAGTATCGTGCCACGATCCACAACTATGTGAAACATTATGAATATTAATGTCTAACCAAGCCAACAACTCAGAAAAAAACTGGGGGAGAAATCCCCTAAGGCATGTAGCCAATGGTATGGTGCCATAACTAGGAAAGGGAAGTTTCTACACTAACTCCTAAAGTGGAAGCATACAATAGGATTAGCCTTATCTTATTTAAGTTTCTTAACAGCAAGACTGCATCCTCCTGACAGCATTCCGTTTCCAGCAGGACTCAAACTCCAAGTAAGAGTCATTCTTAAAATAAAGTAGCAATAGCTATGTTTGGCAGAGCTGGAACCATGAGGACAACACAAACAGCCAAAACAGTTTATTCAGGTTTGACTCAAGAGGAAAAACTAAATTTCAGGCTAGATAAAAATATGACACAACATACTTAAAGAAGCTTAAAGACTACCATTTTTAGGTCATGCCCTGTACTACTTCTCGCTTTTCAATTCATACATAGGAAGGTCAGATCATAAACTGGCTTCCACTGTGGCATTTCAGTTCAGATTACTCTCTACATAATAATTAGTGCCTTTCTTCTCATCACTTACATACTGTTTCGCTAGTCTGAGAATGTTATTTGTATTTATTTATTTCTGAGAAGCTTTTTTAATCACTTCAAAGTACCAGCATCCTAAGCGTAGCTATCTCATGCTCCATGAACTTTAGTGCAAATGCTATAAGCGTTTCTTTTCTTAACAACTTCATTACAGTGTTTATACAGGAATACAGTGCTAGTACTGTAACCGT
Organism: Aptenodytes patagonicus; assembly: GCF_965638725.1. Classification (NCBI taxonomy): domain Eukaryota; kingdom Metazoa; phylum Chordata; class Aves; order Sphenisciformes; family Spheniscidae; genus Aptenodytes; species Aptenodytes patagonicus. The sequence continues at coordinate 42,747,362 of NC_134950.1, forward strand.
GCAAAGCAAATATGCTGTAGTAAATGTAAGCTTTATTCAAAGCGTAGCTTTAAAAGTGTTTACGGCATACTCCAGCCTGGACTGCCAGTGCTAGTGTAGGGAAAAAGGCAAAAGGAAAACTAAATGACAGACCTTTCATGCCAACAAGAATTTTGGAACAGTCAAACTAAAAACCTATGGGCTAAACGGATTGCCAAAATGCATCAACCTGTTTGTTGAAGTCAGCTGCATTTCAGTTCCAGATAGATAGTCTGAGTAGAAATGGTTGAATACTGGAAAAAATGGGGGGGAAAGGGGGGGAATATGCCTCTTTCTTCTAAAGATTTGTATGTTGGCTCCTTATAACACCCTTCCTTGAAAGGGTATTGGGGGGCAGTACCTCTGGTAATTTGATATTCTGCAACACAAGACAAAATTTGCAAAAGAGCAGCCAGGGAAAAATTTATGACTGTATAAACACTAAAGATCCAGATTTGTCACTGTGACTACATGATGCTAATGCTGAGGTATTTTGTCCGTCTTCAGGAAGCATTTTAGAAAATAAATTTAAGCTGTCCAAAATTTCTTGGCAATATCTAACATCTGAAATCTCTATTACGTCTAAGGTATCAGCTACTGGATATAAGCTGTCCTTATGTTTATAGGAAACATAATAATCACACTGTCACTGTATGCTCTCCTACACTACTATCAAAAAATATACAGCATATACATTCAATACATCTTAGAAATTCAGTATTTATCCTATGAATAAAACTATTCAGTAGTTTGAAAATTTACAAGATTGTTTTAAAGAACGTTTGAAACTGTACTAAAATTCAGGCCTGTAAATCTGATGTTTTCACTGTTTTCCTCCAGATAAGCAAAATTGTTAATATTTGTAATTTGGATTCACGTACTTCTCTATCAAGTCTCACATGGTAGCCTTTTCAAAGAAAATAACGCAGCTATCAGCAACACTGCTCTCCATCTTAATTGTATTCATTATCACCTTTCTCCATTCTCTCAAGAAAAAGTCCAAAACCCCTCCAACCCCAGACTCTCGTACAACTCAAATCCCCATCTTCCTCTTTGCTAACCCACTGCATCCCGAGCTACCCCTGCAAAAAGGACCTCAATTCCTCTACAACATCTTCTCAAGCTATTTATTTACCATGAGATTGTTAAGTATATGGGAGAGAAAAATGGTTAGAGAATAAAGAAACCTGGATCAAAGTTACTTGAGAAATGGAAGTAGAAATTCTCTTTTTAAAAAAAGATTAAAGGTACTTCTGGCAAGCTAATGGGCAAGTATCAAGTCATGATTTTCCTTCTCGTAGAATTTAGCACGACCAGCACACAGACCACCAGTGAGGAACTCCTCAAGGAAATACAGCACTTTGGAAGAAAAGCAACGTCAGGGACCCAATCCTGAGGGCTATTTTAGAAAAGAATTTCTGCCAGAAGTAAAGCGCTTAAGCAAGACTGAAATCCCATTAAGGAAGAAAATAAGGAAAGAAACACCAACAGCCTCTTATAGTAGAGAGTTTAAATAAAGTCAAAGCTATTAGCAAGGGCATAGGGGAGTAGGAAAGGAAACAAAGGCATAAAAGTTGGTGTACTATGAAAATCTGCACTGATGGTTTCACTTCTTCAGAAAAAAAAAAATAGTTCTATTTTAAGAGCCTTTTTTTTGACTGAGCCAAAACAAGACTGTTGCATTTTACCTCCTCTAGCAGGAGAGAATGGAAGAACATTTATTGTTCAGAGCTTCTGTACAATGCAGAAAATTATTATGCTAGCCCTTAACACTCCTGTTGAATGAAGCCCTGTTTTTTGGTTTTGCCTTTTTTGTTGTTGTTGTTTTTGAGGGGGGGGGGGGGGGGGGGGGAAGACTCCACTGAAAGGCACACATGGCATGTACATAGAGCTGCTTTTGCTGATATCGCTACCACAGAGCTAAGTACTTTAATTCAGGAAACGCAGAAAATAACTGAACAATCTGAGAAAAAAAATCATAAGCAGACTGAACTTGCTATTTTGAAATTCCAATCTAGTATTAATGGCAATAAAGCAGAGAAAAGCCATGAATAAAATCCAACACCATAATATCTCAGAGATACAGTGATGCCTCAACAAATCAAAATCATCAGTTTTGGTTTGCGGTACAGAAGTTTACATTTGAACGCAGCTGGATCGCAGTCAACTAGCCAGCTCCCATAGCAGCACCTTCAAGCTGTATTGATTTCTACGGAAGAAAGGCACTGTAAATCTGCTTGAGCAGCATTGCGTCATTCTTTTGGTTGGCTTGAAGAAGTAAATTAAATGTTTTCCATTAGTATGGTAAAGAAGCTATACAATTTTGTTTTTATTTCGAATTCAGTCTCAAGTTACGGAACACTTTAGCTAACTCTGCGGCAAGGACTACATGTTTCATGTTTGTAAAGCCAGCAATTCAAGCTTATGTGAAACCAGATGTGTACGCTGCACAGTTCCCAGGGCTGTGGAGTTTTTTTTAAATGTGTTGCTGTCGATTAAAAAAAGACCCTGCTTTTCAGTTAAATCATAGAATACACTGAAGCAAAATCAACACGCTCTTGAGGGGAAGAGAGGAAAGGGGGAGAGCAAAGGGAGTGGGAGCAGAAGAAAACTTTAAGGGAATAAAACCCACACACACAGAGCAGCATATGAGCAACGCTGTAGTACAAAGAGCAGCACAGTTCTGAGAAGCAATAAGCATAACATTACTTGAGGTAATAAGAACTCCTTGATCAATTATTCATATAATTTACAACAACAGTTACAGCTGCATCAATGAAAAAAAGAATCTAGGGCAAATATAAAATCTTCTCAGCTATGAAGTGCCCTTGATTTTCACCAGAACATTTGGCTGTCTGGTATCACGTGTTTCTGGTTAGCAACATATCCCTCCTCCAACAAAGGGAAACAAGAGACAGAAAGGCACAGAACAAACTGCCTTGCTGGAAGTAGTGACAGCGTTCAAGGCTGCATTTCAATCTCAGACACTGTGCATCACCAAAAGCTGACAGCACCTTACACTTCTGTACATGAATCCTAACCGCCACCACCCCACTTAAGTACCTGCATGCACCCCATGGGATTATGCAAATACCTTCTATGAAGTCTTTACTCTCTCGATGTGTAAAATTGCACTTTAAATAACATTCAGAAGAAATAGTCTATTTTTTTAGTGCATGGTTATCTCAACTTTTATTGTTTCATGTACTCCTAAGGTAAATGTAACAAAGGAAAACAGTAAGGAGAGAAATATTTCTGGATTTTTTTTTTTCCTCCAGTTTGAAATCACTGTATAATCATCATCAGGTTTTCTGCTCTGCCAAGGTTTCAGTACAGTATCCTCAGTTGTTCAAGACAACCTTGCCTGTGGACTGGAGAAACACAGCTGAAACTGAATTCAAAGAAGCGAGAAGCAGAGAGAAAGGGATGAGTGGGCCTAACCATGGTTGGTGGTCTTACTCCCAGGCACATACAACAAATCGTAAGGGAAGGTTATGGGGTGAAACGCTGACCATGCTAATGGGAGAACGCATGCCAATTTTGATTTTACTCTACTGGTGTGAGGACAATGAACTTTGGTCTAGTTCGGAGCCCTAATTCCAGTTTAAATTAGAAAGATCAATAAAGGATTAACAAGAAAAATCTGCAATTTTTCTCTGACAAATCAAGGAATATTTTTCTAAGGAACTTTCCAACAATGAAGTTAACACCTTGCAACAGCTATTTTAAAAAATGCAGAAGTTGGCAGACCTTTAGAAAGACCTACATTTAATCTTGAAGAAATCTGTGGAAAACGTTTCCATTACTACTCACTTTTTTCAGCCAACTTTCTACACAAAGTTCAATTAATCTTGTCAGTAGGAAGAAAAGATTCTGCATATATCATCACTACATTCAAAATCCTGGCTATCTAACAAAACCATAGTATAGTCAAATCTCCCAAAGTGCCTGGGTCTCTAGCGCTGATAGGTTCAACAAAGTTCTTGGGGTCACATTTCTTTTTCATCCATCAGCATTTGTCCTTTACAAGCAAGAATGAGTTCTGGCTGACCGTATTAAGAAATAATTATAGTGCTGGTAAACAGAAATTCATCATATGCAAACCTCATTCTCCTTCCATCGCTGAAGACATCCGAGAGTGTTTCCATATTTTTGTGGCCACTCGAAGCGAGCTCTGAATGCAGCAGTTAAAGTGGGATATGTTTCTAAAAACAGAGCATGCTGTAGAGCTCTGAAACAGCCTGTTCCCTTGTCAACAAAGAACTGCGGATATATCTTTCTACTAATATAATAAAGAATTACTTCTGGCTCTAACCTACAATGCACTATATGTTGGTTTTGCCACCCTCCCCCAGCATTTGCTATGACAACATTTGTACCAGGTAACAAGCAGCAATACACACAAAAGAAGGAGAAAGCTCAGAGATGCATTTGTGTGTTTATTTAGTAAGAAAAGAAATCTTTATTTTGAAAATTATATCAGCCACTTCAATTTGCTGGAAAAATGAATCTTTTTACCTTGATGTAAGATTTCTGAGCTCCTGCTAAGGCTGCCTGGCCTGTTTGGAGGTCTTCACCTTTAGCAGAGGTCTCCAGATGGAGGCAGGTCTCTTCACCCTGGAACTCCCAGAGGCTCCTCGCAGCAGTGCCTGGAGACACAGCAACACGGAAGGCATTTAGCTTCATCGTCACGTGTCAAAGCCACAGTTTTAGGACAGGCAACAAGCATCCTTTTAGGTTGAATCCTTTGGCTTAAACAACCTAAACTTCAGAAATCAGAAACGTATGTCTTCTTTTGGAGACTGGAAGGCTGCAAAGAGGTGGTTAATGATACCGAACAAACGCTCAGTCAGCTCTAGATGTTCCCTAGCTTTTATATTGTTAGTCCTAACAAGCATAATCTCCAAGCTCTGAAACATAACAGGTGACCTACAGGTATCAATTCTGAGTTTCTCTCGTCATTATTTTCCCCATACTGAAACTGCTCATAGACACGCTTCGGGAATGCTTCAGAGGAAAGAGCACCAAGTGGTGAGACATCATCTTCTCGGGGGAGTCACGGAGTGCTGCGCCACTGCAGGCAAGAAACCCAGCCTGCAAACCACCTTACCTCCCTGAGCATGACCTCCACCCAGCTGACAAAGCAGCCCTCGTTAAATATGCACTCCAGAACACTGTCTTTTGCTCAGAAAAATTCAAAATAAAAATCCTTAAACTCCACCATCAGAAGGGAAGGATAACAACGAGACTGCCTTTCTGAAATGAATGTGATTCTCTGCTGCTTCTTACATGCAAAACAGCCATACAGAATTTAGTAGGTTACAAGATGAGACCTAAATCCCTGTTTAGGTTTATGTTCTTTTTCTCAACATGCCACCTGGGGTAAGATCAGCTCTAATCATAACACTCTAAAAAGAAAAGTACTCAGGTACCTGAGATTTCTGGGTTTGGTTTTATTTGACAGTACGTGCTCAAGCACCCTTACTGGCACAAGCAGATGGCACAGCAGCTTCTTTTAAGCAAACATTTCTGAGCAGTTTCAAATTATTTTAATTTTCTAATCAGTTATTCACGCTAGAAACAGGACTGCAATCAGGTTACAGACCGTGTGATGAAACACGGGGTTCCTTTAACAGAAAATCTCAAAAACATTTGCAGAAACTGTTTAAGCACAAATTCAAGTTGTCTGATACAGTTAACACACCAAACAGGCAGCAATATTTGTCACGTATCAATTACTTCATGTTTCCCCACTCCCAATCTTTGGGGAACCTGCCTGAATTTGGGTCTTGACATTAGTACACCTAAGATGAGGGTTCATTTCTGTTGGGTGGGTGGATGGAGCTTCGTCTTGGAGACTGGCTGCCTTCGAAACAGCAGTACAACACAAACAAGCAACAATAGAGGGATTTCAGAGACAGATGGGCACCTTCATGTAAGCGCTTATAAAGTAGAAAAAATAACAAGAGGAAGATGAAGGCATAAGCATATTCAGAGTGACACAGCATTACAGCTACTCAGTTAGTATGGGATTGCTGTAATATTGTTATTCTGGTATTTGGTAAAAGAAGAAAAAAAAAACAAACAGTATTTTAAAAACATGGGAGAAAAAAAAAAAAAAAGAGATGTTTTCCAACCTTGCCTTGTTTAGTGCAACAAAGCCCAACAGCAGATTACAAACAAAAAACACTCTTGTATTATTACAAATTATTCTGATATTCCAAATTACTGTATTTTAAGCAGTAATGCTGAACTGACACTCATTTCAGTCTCAAAACTAAAGCAACTTTGCAAGCAAAAGGATGGCAGCAACTCATAGTTTAAGATCCCTGTAAGTTCATATTCGACAAGTCAGAGGGAAAAAAGGGAACACGGCCATTAATTGCAGCTAGTAAATCGGTTCCAGCCATGTTTCTTGGCCAATAGCTTGACCAAGTTCAAGTACAAGCACTTTTATCTCCAAGTTGAGTGACAACTTTTAGAGCTATCAACTGGTCAGGACAGAAGACACTCCCAAAATCCCTAGAAGGCTGCTAGATGTACTGCTTAAAAAGAAAAACTTGTGACAAAATACTCTGGGGAAAAAAAAAGGTTGTGCCTTTTTGTGCAGGAAAATATTCAGCCTCACGAATCCCTCCCCTTCTGCCCTGTTGAAATTGGAGTCCCTTGCTTTCTGCTTCTCCACTATGTTTCTGGTTTAGAGTCTGCAAAGAATATGGGCTGTAGCTCCCAAATTTACATCTGGTGCTGGTAACGTTACCAGTCTCCTACAGGAAATACATATCACCGAGTTGAATATATTCATGTTTAAAGAAGAAAATACGGTATGTGCACAAATAAATATATGTATATTAAAGTACCTGCACAATTATCAGTCAGCTTCTCTGAGGCACTCAGAACTGCACTTTAAAAATATTTTTATGAAACTGTTTTGTATTTATAGACTACATCCTGAGTTTCAGCCTTTATCCAACAAGCTGGAGCCTTTTATGACACACGTAGTTTCCTGCTTCACTGTCCAGTATCAACAAGTCTTTGGGCTTTCTTTCTAAAAAGAGTTTTCATCCTCACTTGCTATGTTCTTCCTCTCTTTCATTCTCTTGCTGAGTATGAAATCAAAGTTTTAGTACTTACAAAAATACACATCTCAAGGAAGAGAAGCCAAACCTAATTCGGAAAGATCCGTGAATGAATGAATAGGCTTCTTATTCTAACAATCCCAAAGGCACCGATTTAAACCTTCAAACCTCACTCGAGTCTACACTGAGGTTTCCGTAATCCAAACTAAAGTCTTTGTCAAGAAATCCTACATTTTTCAAAGAAATAAGCTGATATAGAAACTCAGCAGCAGATGAGTAAGCATTTGATAACCTGATGCTTTGATAAGGCGTTACCGTAATCGCTGTCACTGGGGAGAAACTGAAGTCAGGAAACTGAAACTAGGCAGCTGGAAGAATCTAGCTACTTAAATAAGATATACTTTCTGTACCAAAAGAGATACGAATGCTTTCTGCAGCCAAACAGAGCACAGATCCTGAGAGAATAAAGTTATTTAACAAAGCAGATGAGGTATAGGAGGTCTCAGCCGTACATATAACTAGAAACAAGGAAATATTTACCAATGAATATTGTGCCAAAAAAATTCAGTCTGTTTAATGCAGACCCTAAATTTTCACAGGCAGGAGGTGCTGAGTCGCTACTCTCACATCTCTATAGCTTTCAGGTAAAAAGCTCACATCAAACATAAATTGGAAGGTGTAGTTAATTTAGAGAACATGATTTTCAGAAACATTAATTAGTGAGTTTTGTTAGGAAGGGGTCATATCCACTAATTCCGGCAGTTTCTACTCCTGTAGACAGACATGTTTTCATTAAAAACACAATAAAACTGAGCTGTAATCTGCTCACTTATTCAGCATTAAACCACTGAAAAGATGGAGGAATCAAATTAAAGAAAACCAGAAATATCAGAAGTCAGGCTTCTCACAATTAATGTTAACATGTTCATACTTCACACAGTGTTACAGTATTAGTCTGTATTACCTTTGCTGGCAAATAAATGCATAAGCATCTTCAATATTGGAGGTTTTACTTCTGAACTGGAAATCTTAACTTTCACATTTTCTGACTTTATACACAGCTGTTAAATTTCACCCCAACTTAGACCAAGAATAATAAATTTCATGACAAAGTAAGACACCTATAAGAAACTAAGAATCGCCTTACTCACCACAAAGTTTGATGAACATACTGCTAATTTTCCCAAGCAAGAGTTACATCAACTGGGTTGTCTTTAGAAGTCTTTAAAGCCTGAGACATCTTTAAAAGTCTCACAGTTTCACTACCACTATTCTTGCAGCTGTGAGCATCTCACTAGAAGACTCTGGATCAGCACAGCTATCCAGCCACTATATACGGTCAGAGAAAGTTACAGTACATTTACAGAAGCAGAAGGTACATTAATCTCCTAAATGTTAATTATACTGACAGAAAGCTTCAATTAGAAGCAGATTACCAAGTCCAGCACACTAATTTTTTTGTTTGCTGGTTTGTACATGTGCATGTTTGAAAAACATATCTAAGAGAAAAGACAAAAAGCAGAGTTTTGTTTTACCCTCATTAGTCTTCTGCCCACAGTCTCAGATACTCTCTTTTCTAGTCTCCAAGACTGAGGGTTTCATTTAAGGTTTGTATCAGTTATGGATTAAGCACTCTGTGTCCATGGAAATACACACATCAGGTACAGACAAGCTGTCATTTTATGGTCCACATGCACTGTTGCACCACTTATCAGGAAAGTAAAAACAAGTTAATGCAATCATATGATTACTTACAAAATCAGAGCTTCTGTCCTTCCAACCTTACTCACTGGACTTCTTATAAGTTTGTAAAGGTAAATGATAAAATATGCATTTATTCTAGGAACTTTTTAATGGAAGTCTAGCACTTTTCTGGAATGAATCACAAACAGTCATGAAAGTATAAAAGAAAAAAAAAAAACAAACCAAACCAAACAAGGAACACAGAAAAACCAGGTTTTCTGGCCAGCATGCTACCTGGTTCTGCAGGATGGGTTTTCTCTTTCTAGAATTAAAAAATGAATGAAAATAAGTATAGACATTTTGATGGAAATAATTAGGGTTCTTAAGCATCAGTGGGCAGCCCAGTAAAACAGGACTCCAAAGACAAGTAAAAAGAGATGGCGTGTCTCTTGAGGAAGAAATTGTCTTGGAGGGCAACGGAAGGCAGGGAAATTACAGTACTTCAACAAAGCAGCAGTATGGATGGACCTGATGGGTTTCCTTCCTCTCACTCTCTTTGCGCACCTGAGGAACAACAGTCGGATGCCAAGCAAATAAATGACAACAAAAAGGCAGTCAGATTTAGGTCTGGCAAGACAAACAGCTAAGATAGGTAGTTATCGAAGTGGATGGACACACCTCTCATGGGGAACCATTCCTCCAAGAAACTCCACTGAAAAGCAGCAGATGACTGAAAGTACTCCCCAGCTGAAAGCACAAACACAGTTCAAGAGGTACCAACTAAAAACTGCAACTGGGAATTTATGAACTGAGTTTATATGCTAATGTACAATCTCTTACCATCTTCAGTCTCTATGAATATACACCTCTTGCCAAGGCACTTGAAAGAAGAAAGCCTGTATACCTGTGAACGTTCCCGGGTTCGGTGACGACAGCCGAGCTAAGAGTTGAAAGAAAGGCTGTGAAACTTTAAGGAAAACAAGGTGTATGATGAAAAACAAGTATAATGATTCAAGTGACAAGAGAAGATAGACTTAAGGAGGGGCCTGGTACCATGATTTATTTTAAGTAAATATGACTAGGAAATTCAATCAGAACATCAAGTTTAAGTTTTCCCCGTGAAAGGGAATAGAAAAATACCGTGCTGCCTTATTACTATAAACGTTACCCAGAACCATAAAATAGGGAACGTAAGTTGAAACTAAGGCAAAATAAGAGAGCCTTTGTAAGAGTTTCTGGTGACTTCTCTAGCAGTTAAAAAAAGTCAATTAAGCTCCAAAAAAGGGCATCATTAAAGTAATTAAGAATCACTCATTCAGGGATACCAATGAGATTCATGGCTTGCAGGTCTCGAAAATGGTTTAAGACTTGGACACAGCCCTGGAGATTTCCATTTATAAAAAACAGTGTACTCTCTGAGTCTTTACTGATGACCCAGGGAACATGTCAGCATATACTATCTTAAAGAATTATGTCCAAAATATAAATGACAGCCTGAGTATAACACCTGAAGTAAACCAAATTCTGAACTGTCCTTTTCTTGAGTTTGCAGTTTAGCTTTATTCATTTTTCATAGTCCCCATGAAAGCATAACCACTTTGTAGTTCATGACATGCAAGCTAAGTAATTGGTTTGACTTTAGGACAGACATTAGAAGCAACCATATGCTATCACCATCCTTGCCTGCTATTTGCGAGAAATCTTAAGACAAGACATTCATGAAAATATACATGAGAGTAATTATATGCAGCTGAAGAGGGAATCACGTATGTTACACTATCCTGTCTGCATTCTCACAACAGACTTCCAAACAATTAGCAGCACTTAATGGGTAGAGCTGGAACTCTACTAAGCATAAGAAAAGCATGGAACTAAAAAGCGTGAACTATGCATGAGACAGATTTTAGACCTGACAAGGGTGACACCTCTCTCTGGCTTTTAATAGTGACGCCATTATCATTTTAAGAAAGATACTCTGGAATGCATAGGCACTTTCAAAAGTCTTTGCAACATCAAAGCTAGACAAATGTTACTTAATGCCTTCAACAGATTTGGACTCATGATTGTTTTTGTTGCAAATCCAGCCACAGTTGGAGAAGTAGGATTTTTACGCAAATTATAAAACAAATTTACTGTAGCCTCTCATCTGCCCCTCATCCTGCCATATCTGCATAAGACAAGCTGTGCAAGAGACATGGGAGTCCTAAGCCTTCTATCCCGGTACTGAACCACCACATGACATGTGCTAGTTCTCCCTTGGGTATGACCAAGGGACAATGACCCACATTCAAAACAATAAAAGTGACACCCAATCCCATTAAATGATCAGATCAAGACAGCTCTCGGGTTTTCAGGACACAGTTAGATGCCCAAGCAATTTTGCCAGGGAACAATGCCAGGAAACTGCAAGAGTGGTTCTCTGAAGTACCTGAAGACTAGAGGCATTATAGCACTTTCGTCAGAACTGTGGGAAGTCTGGGAAGTATGAAAGTGCCAGATGGTGACCGAATACTGAGCCATGCACACATTTTGGAGGAGTTTCAGATCTTGCTCACTGCCCAACACAACAAGAACTAGATTTACAATATAAGCTTGAGAACTAGAATAGGTACGTATAATTAATAATGAGACATTTGCAAACACAGAGGACAAAAAAAAAAAAGAAATAAGTAAAAATTGGCATGAGGAATCTGCTGAGGGAAAGAGTCATCGATTTATCATTTCATTAGGCATGACTGAAATACAGATGGACATTACAGCCTGTAAAGGCAAATTTTCCTCTGGTCTGAAAGACTCTCCAAGCCCACACTTCTACATGCAAGTTTCCAGGTAAAGAATTTTAATCAGCAAGTTATTAAAACCCCAAAGTAGCAAGAATTCAGTTTAATCTATATTCACTTGAGGACAGCCACTTGCTTACTCTGCATCACACCCAGACCATGCAATTCTCTTGCAGTACTTCACAACTCAGTATAACCAGGAAGACTAACTTGGTTCCTGGTTATTCAACTTTAATTATTTCTCTTCGAATGTTTTACAGCTGGAGGAGGAAAGGATACAGACAGATGAACTCGGTTTTGGACTTCACATCAGTCAACAGATGAAATGTTAGTAATAAGAGACATGAAATAGATATATTGCCCATGATAGGAAATACTAATCCTACAGCTGGGCTTCAAAAAAACCCCACAGGCCACTTTGCTGGGAATGAGAAGATATGCAAAGCTTTGACTTGGGGTCAGGCCACAGGGTCAAACATACAAAGAGGACATAAATCAGAGATTATTTCTAAAACTTACTTTCCAAAGCACAAGAAAGCAGGCACCAAAGTATTCATAAAACATACCAACACTGAAAAAAAAACCCAGGTACAAGGGCAATATATAGTGGTGCACAGACCTCAGTCAGGCACAGATGTGCTGCTTGCTGCAGTGGTCAGTCCTACTCCCTGTCACCAGCCAAGCTTGGGGACCCGGCTTGACTCTTTTGGCTCTCACACCCAGGTTTCATCTGCATCAGACCTAAGGCAGGGGAGCTCCCCAGGACAGTACGTAACTGGGGGATACCCCAGGACCCCGCACTACCGACCAAGCTGCAGATTGAGGGAGGCTCAGGTCAACACACCTCAGGAGTACACACACTACAAACTTTTCCTAGAAACTACATTAAAGCATGACTGTTGTTTATTAAATATACCTAATACTGGACTACAAAAGACTACAAGCAGTTTAATGCCTCCCTTCATGACCTGTTTCAATACTTCACTACCATCATTGATAGGAACGGTAAAACGGTATCACAACTAGCAGGAAAGAGAGTGCTGGGTATAGGATATCAATGATCCAACTTTAATGAGGCAGTGGAAGGAGTCCTTGCACCACGCCCAGTGATGCACGGACACAGGATGTCTTACTAAAAGCTTTCCTCCCTGGACCACAAGAAGTGGAGCCCACTCCTATGCCATGGGCTCAGTGCTTAGGACAACCCAGTAGATGTTTACAAAAGCAGGGATTAAGCACAACATGCCAGCTCTGCAAAGTCTACCTTCAGAGGCATTTAATAGTAACATTCTTGTGCTGCACATCACAATTTTGAGAAGCAAAGAAGGAAACAGCTTCATATACTGATGCAACTCTAGCTTAGAAACAGGCCATTTAAGGCACTTCTGTACAGAAGTAAAAAATACATAAAATCCCAAGATTGTTTACTTTTCTTTGTTTAAAGCTAGTTATCAAAATCTGGTTATCAGTTAAAAGATTTCAATGAAAATACAAATTAGTGCTACCCAACATTTAAGTGCAGTGCTGCAGCACTTGCATAACCCAGAGGAAGTGAATCCAGGCAACTGCTCCTCTCCAAGTAGTGCGAAGCTGGCAAACACACAGGCAAGGGGCAAGCAGCCAAACCAACTACTAATGCTAAGAGCAGTATAAATCAACAGTTTGAATCAGAAAGTTTTACACTTCCTTTCTGAGGACTTAAGCCACTTATTGATTCTTTTATAAACATTTATCAACCTTGTATCAGGTCGCTATCGTAAGGCATGAAAGTGGCACCAGTTGCAGAATACCTCCATCTGTTTGACCTTGATTTGGGCCACTTTTTTTGTCAAATGTCAAATCAGGAGCAAAGCTTAAGAGACTATATTCTCACACTGTTCTGACAACTCAAACCTAAACTTTTGACACTTTTTTTATTCCTTATAACTAAAAATATCAATCAGGACTTTCCTCCACCATCACATCGTATCACCAGATGCAGCATGAAAAGCCACAGATAGCTGATAGGGCTTTTCCATGGGTTGCCACATGCACAGATTTCCTTTTATAACTCTTATCCTCATTTAACAGCACTGAGGTCAGGGAAGAAGGAAAGAGCATACAATATTTAAAAATAGCTTTCAAACTAGGAACAGAATTCATAAAGTAGATAGCTATGTCATGGCAGCAGTCAAAAAGGAAGAGAAAGGACACACGGGAGGTTGCAACTTGCTAATTGCCCATTTTCAGTCCATAAAGCAAGGTCTCTTTTCTACCCTGAAGCCAAAGGGCAATTCAGCGTTCATCCTACCCTGTCACTCATTCTGCAACTACCTAGCAATTCTGTTTTAAATAATAGAGATGGACCACTAACACTTGCACTGGTTAATCTTTGGCATTTCAAATGATCCCACAGCTAAGAAAATAATGCTGGTCATTTGGGTTACAAAAAGATCTCCAAAATACATGCAACATTTTTGTATATCAAAATATGTATTTTTCACTGGAGGCACTCACATGTCCCTAATGATGCGTATTTTGATGATTCCACCAGACTAATAAATGTCAATATAGCATTCTCCCTTGTAAAAGTCAATAAAATTTGTTCTATCAGGTATGCTGATGTTCCTGCAGAAAATTCTGTGCAAGTTACCTACAAAGATAGGCACCCAAACAAGTATTAAACACCAAGCATCGAATTTGAACATTCTGAATTGTAAGCTCAAATATATGAGGCATCTAAGAAGGTGCTTGTTAACATACAAAATTAAGTATCAAAAGCACTAAAGACAAAAGGAACAAACTTTAAAATGAAGTCAAACATCTAAAGAGATTTCTACCTTGATCTTTATTGCAGTGCTATCATTTCTACTGCTACATTTTCATACTGTACAAACAATGCATTTAAGTTTCCAGTTATTATGTTTGTGTGCTAATAAAAAAGGGGATAAGTTTTCAGAGGTGTGCCTCCTCAGACCCTACTGAAGGGTTTCATATGATGCAATTCAAGACAGAATATGTTTCAATTTGCTTGCCACAAAATAAGGAATGATTATTTTATTACATTTTAAAGAAAAAATAGTATACCAAAAGTCACCATTTGGTCACTAACCATAAAAGTTACAATAAAATATGTGGGATGTGAACAGAATTTGATAGGTATACTTAAAATACACTTGACATTTTTCTCTCCTGTGTTTTGTGCTTTTAATTATCTTGATAATCTTTGCTCATTTTACATGCAAATAACCTAACTAACTATGCAAGTTAACTTTTTAATCCAGCAAATTTCAAGTGATTTTCAACATAGGAAGAATTGCTGGGAACAAACTTTCTTTGTATTGACACTACTTCAGCAGTTACACTGCATAGCAATTTATTCAGGATGTTATAATTTAGTCCTGTGTGGGTGTCAACTGACTTGCTTCGAAGTCTGCTTCGCATCTACAGTACCTATTCAAGAAGAAGATGCAATTATATTAGTCACACGGGCTGACTACAACGTCTAAGGCTTCTGCACATCTCACTTTGGGAAGTTAGGACCTGCAACTCCACACGTTGGAAGACTTCCCCTGAAAGCGATAAATACAACTTTTCTTGCCTTTTGTCAGCACAAACCCAAGTTTTGCGAGGCAGGTATCATTGGCAGGTCCTGTAGCAGCAGATGGGCAGGCTTTCTGCCCTCCTCCCACACCCGCAAGATCTTGGGCGGGAACAGGAGAAAAGGAAAGTGTCAATACAGGAGTACTGAACACAAACTTTTTAACTGAAACTGACCTTTTCTCCCTCAAGTTTGCACTCCTTGATACAGTGTTAGACATGGAAATACAGACTAGTTCTCTAAACCTTCACGTTTAAAGGAACTACTCCAGAAACAACTTCAAGATGCCAACACAGATGGCATCTAACAACCTAATTTTTTTGTCAAGTACAGCAGCCACAGCTTATAAACAGCGTATTTTAGAGAAGCCTCTTATCTTGATTTACAGAACTTGCAAATTGATGGAAAATTCATTACATCCCCTGTGTAAGTTGTTCCATGATTAATTATCCTAATTTAACTACCTTTGCTTTTGGTTCAAGGGCGACACAGAAGCTTAAGGGAAAATTAAAGGCTTCATAACAACTGTTTTCCCCGAGTTTGTTTAAACCCCTAATACAGTAGATTACTGTAGCTGAAAGAGCCAAGAATTTCCCTGTTCTTCCAGTTTACATACTTAACAGCACTGTTCCCAGTTTTTGCAGTTTACATATTTAATGCCAGGCTGAGGCGCTGGCGCTGTGCAGCTAAATACACAGGGCAGTGACCACCAAGGAAGAGGAGCAGGAAAGCTACACAAGGCCAAGGGAGAGATTTCATGTTTTAGTATCACCCAATGAATTAAAACAAGAATTGGCAAGCTTTCCAATTCATTTATTTTGCCGACATGGATGTTTTCACGAAAGAAAAAAAAATAATAATTTGGTCCTGTGGCCAGAGCTTGTTTTAGCAACACCACGAGACCTGTTTTGGGTGGAACGCGATCACCCGTGGCCAGGAGGCCAAGGCAGCGCTGGAAGACCGGGGCCATGGCGTGGGGCCTGGGCCGGACAATGGGAACACATGGGAGGGAAACACCGAGGGTCCCAGGCCCCAAGCACGGCCCCGCACCGAGAAACGCACGAAACTGTTCCCACATCAGCTCTGAAGCAGACCAGAAGAGCCTGCACCTGTGAGCTTTTATGGTGGTGATCAAAAACACACAGGGGAAGGAGAGCATTTTAACGCCCTGATGGGAAGGGTAATGCTCCCATCAATGTTTGAGGGTGGCGGGTTCCTCCCCCACCAGCACTTCCCCAGTCAGGAAGCTTTCTAGCCACGGAGGATAATTTTTGTTGAATAAAGCCTTAAGTTAATAAAGAATGAAATCTCGACCTAGATTTTCTCCAAGCTTAAAAAAAAAATATATATACCCACAACACAACACAGCCTTCCTCTACAAACACTAACATATTATACTCATTGTACACCAGAGCACTTCAAAACAGATATTTCACAATTAAAACAAAAAAAGGCTTTTCATGCCCCTCCCTTACCCAGCTTTGTGTAAAAACATGAATACAGATGATGTTTGATTAAAACAGAAACCTGAACCCCAGGTTGAATGTATTTACTTTTCAAAAGCATTTTACAATTTGATTTTCTTCTTGCCTGCTGTGATAATTGATGAAAACTACACAGGGATTAAAATTAGCACAGGTGTGTGTCTACACAGTTCAAAGAGATTTGATCCCAAATGAAAATAACAACAAAACAAAAAAGCTTGAGTATTTTTAGGAATGGATTTTTCACAGCCTAACCAAATAAGCCTAGATTAAAAGTAGGATTTTACAGTGTAGACTTCATGTTACTGAAAGTTAAAACTCATATTTCATAATGTATCAGAAACTTCTGTACATGATACCTGATTTAAGCTGGTATTACAGTCCTCCATATATCGTAAGTGGATCCAGAGGAAAAATAAAGGCACTTAAAGCAGTAAAAAGTACTAAAATACAAACAGGCATGTATAACAACAGACACTTGGCATTAAACCAACATTATTTTTAAATTTGTGAGAGGTAAAAGGAAAGCCCGTGAGCTGAGAATATTTTACTGCCAATATACAAATCTGCACAAAACCAGTGCTTATTTTCTTTGCCAAATTTATACTGCTACAGCTGGATCACAACTTCCTTGCACCCGCGAGGTCAGGAACCGTTTGAAAAGAAATGCATGATACAGCTAATCTTTGTGCCAGCTAATCGTACCTAATGCAAAAAATGTGAATTTCCCCATTTTTCTGTCCCAGCCTCCTTCGGCAAAGCTAACTAGCATGTCGCTAATCCCAAATTTGTTGCACTACTTCATTAAACAGATTTAAAAGACAAATACACACAAATCACACAGGATAAAGACTTTATTCTGTGCTCAAAGCTTATTGCTGAGCTTCTATGAGAATCGAAAAAAACAGTATTCAATTGTATAGAAAACAAATTAATTTGTCTCAAAGGCATGCCAACGAAAGACTCTACACTTACCCAGGTATTTTTATACGACAGCTATTTTCTTGCATAAACTATGTAAAACACTGTTCCAACAGTAACATATATTCAATCTTCTTTTTGAAACAGAATCCAGTTTATTTTTAGGCCTCTGAATAATAACAGTAGAAGATTACAAATATATGGATCAGAGATGGAAGAATTCCCTTCCCTCCCTCCCCCCCCACGCAGGGGGGCAGCTCGCAGCTCCCTCAATGTGGGACACGAGTTAATTAGCGGTACCTCCAAACAGGCTTAATTTTCATTTAAGCTTCTTTTTAAGTAGTGAGAATGAGGGAATGTTGGCAATCATTTTGCAGAAAAACATCAGTGAAATTATCAACATCTGGAATTTCCCAAGCAGCCCTGTAACTACACTTACCTCCATGCATTTTCATGTATGTCTTACCACAGATTTATGTTTTTGTAGCATCCACTACAGCAGGTGCTATTGCAAATCTAAATTAACTCAGTCTCCATGTCAAAAATCTTATTGACTTTAGAGGTTTTGAAACCTCTGAAGTTTTGACTTTAGATTTTCTAGATTTTCACACCAACCCTCAGACATCTCACCAGGGCACCAAGCCTAGTCTTTCAATAGACTGGTAAAGAAACTGAAATTAAGACATAAAATCCTGGCAAAAAAATAACACACCACAAACATACGCTTCTAGTATTTTTTTTCTTTAAGCAGAAAGCCATCATTTGCCATTACTACACAATTCAAAAATATTTCCTTTAAATTTCTTATAAACACTAAGAAACTAGTTTTCCTATTGCTTAAACCAGCTTGTATGCTAGATGTTGTTTTAATTAGTGATGACAGATGATTTAAAAAGCTCCCTAAACACAAAAATGGATGAACAAAAGGAACTGTGTAAGGAGAAAACAATCTTTTACCAACTTCTTGATCAATTAAACATATTGGTGAACAAATTTATTTCCATGTTTTTGTCCTGGCCAATATTAATTTTAGATGTAGTTCAATCTGTGCACAACCGCATTTAAAACTGCATGGATCATAAAAAGTACACAAAGCAAGACCACTAAAAGAAGTGATCAAATGATTTTTCACATTTCACAAAATTCTGAAGGTCAGTTCAAGCCCTAAGGAAGGCAAAAACTGTGGTGTTTTTATTATAGAATATCATTCTGTACATAAGAAACCGTATCTATTTACTGTAGAGTTAAAAAGTAACAAAAAGTAGACTAAGGCATGCATTGAAAAAGATTAAGACTTCAGATCCTAAATAATTTAGATACTTTGAAATAACCTAAATCTAAAATTGCTATCATTTAGTTTTAATTAACAGATAACCAATTCCTTTTACTGCAAGAATTTGCATAGCACATGGCTAATTACTACCCTGTGAAGGGTCTGGGGGAAAAAAGGCATAAATCTTAACATAGTTCATCAATACAATAAAAATCAGAATACCATTGTTAGTGGTTTTTTTTTCTTTTTTTGAGAGCAACTATAAATAAAAACATGCTCTTTAACACAGAGGCGACTAAACAGGAGTAAGACTGTAAAGTGAATCTGCACAGGAAACCCGGGATTAGGGCTGAAACTCTCTTCTAATCCTTCTGTCCACAGAGGGAGAAGTCAGCAGGCAGCATGTGGTCTGGGCATGCACCTGCAATACACAGGCAGGATTTAAAATACTTATAAAAAGATCAAGCTTTGTCTGAGAAAAGTTTCTTTTTGGCTTAGGAAGTGGAGTATCTGCCTTCCTCAAAAACAAAAAATAACCAGACACATCAGCTTGTCAGTGATTTTGCCAGAATGATACCTAGATGCAACACATGTACGCTTAACCCATCATTCCTGGGAATAGACTTCAAAGTGAGAAAAAAGTTCAAGAAAACAGAAAAAAACCCTCTTGTTGCGAACATACTGAACAATTCAAGTTGACACAGTCATACCACCCCACTATGTGAACTCTGCATTACCCTTCTGTAAATTCCTGGATTAACTGATGAAGTCTAAGCACTTGGTAAAGGTCTTCACAAACTGAGGAGGGGAGGAGCAATCCTTCAAACACAATGGAATTCCCCTAACAATTAAATAATCTTGAAAGATAGCATCATTTATCTGGTGCTACAAAATGACTAGTGAAAGGGCAAGGTTCATCTTTAAATATCATCTCCTTTTGCCTCACACAATCTTTTCCGATGCTTTTATGCTACGATGTGAAGAGAAGTCACATTAGGTGCTACAGCAGGAAACTTCCAGTTGGGCTCAGGACCTCAGGTATTCCTGCTGTTGCTAACCGGGGGCTCTTCTGGTACGCCTGGGAGCTAAGTGAACACCAGCCATTCAAAAGTCCATGGACCCATTTTGTTTCATGGAAAGATTGGTCCACTATTAAAAAGTCCATGGGGAGGGGTTTCTAAATCCTGTGAATGTATGTTTGGCATAGAGCGCAATAAAAAAGGAGAACCACGGAGAACGATATACTTTCCAGTGCAGCAGCTCTGAGAAGTCTCCATTTTCCACTGAGACTGAAACTACTACTTTCAGTCCTAAGTCATTTGTCATAGAATTTTAAATACCAAAGCAGCAAGAGACATTTTGTTTACATTTGGTGCTGCTTCTCTGAAAGTGGAGTAGAATTTAATTTGGTGAGATTTATCCATAAACTGGGTTCAACTCCTACCCTATTTGTAGCCAACACTGACAATAAAACCACAATTTAACACTGGGGATTGGAAACATTTGCAGGCTACTTTCTGACCCTTCCCCCTCAAGTATACATGATGAGCCGATTGCCATCAGGACTGGTTTAATACCACATCATATTCTACCACTAGGTACTTTTCTTGCCTGAAGAGTTAGCTACAGTCAACCAACAGATATCACAGAGCAAGGGAGAACTTACTTGTTTCCGTACACCACATGCATGCTTGTTTGTTTGAAATGAAGCTACCGGATCACATTACTAAGTATATAAAGAATTTTATGGTGTTCATTATTGTTTTAAAGCAGTCAGACATCAGCTGCCATATTTGAGCTATGAAGAAACTGTCACAGGCACGTTAGCAAGCTCCTAAAAACTGGCGCTCACTGAGCTGATACTAAAAGATACTTGGAGAAATAAAATAGCACTTCAGCTTCCAAACTGGAGACTTATACATAATTAAGATATGCAAATAGGGATAAACAAAAAGAAAATAAAAAAAAGCCTTTAAATGATCTGACTCTATCTGCAACCATTTTCCTACTGATAAAGCCACATCCTTGATTTTCAGCTTAGTAAGAGGAAAGGCTCAGGCAGTTATTTTGTATCTGCTAATTTCTGAATATTATTAATGTGCTGTTACCAACAATCAGGTACTATACTAATGGTTATTTAGAAGTTCATGGTAATTATATAACTTATCCTTTTTAAACAGTTTACTGTATTAAATACTAAACAGCTTTATCCTGCATAAAATCGAGCCAAAAATGCAACAGAGCATCTTCACTGCAATCCTCAGTTTTTCCTTTGAAAAGCAAACTCATTATGTTCTATAAAGAGAATAAAATCCCTAAAAGAAGACTAAATTCTTTCCTTCTCAAAGGCAGGCTCTAAGAGATTGCATAAAAAAAGATTTTATTCTTGGCTCAAATATGAACATTTGGAAATTACTACTTTTGAGCAAGGACGCACCCACTTAAAGGCAGAAGAATTTATTTTGAAAAGCGGTGTGAAACTTAAGGGGGAAAAAAAACCCCACACATATTTTGCACTTCCCAGCTTTTGGTAGTTCTCCAGATAAGAAAAAATCTCAAAATAACCTCTTCCCCATATAACCATTTTCTCATAGATGTTGCCAAGTTATCTCATACCACCAGCAAGAACTTCTACAAGAAGTAACTACTTCCAGACAAATCAACTCAGAGCACAGTCATTAAGTGAAAATTAAAAGTATTTGAGGTATTTTAGAAGAGATACCTGAGAGCTGGGCCTGGGGAATACACTTCAACAGGCGCCCACCTCGCACTGCCTTGCCATCGGTCTGTTCAGCGCCCTTCAGAAGTCATCGGGGAGCAACGCTGTAGCTCAGGGATTGTGGGCCACCTCCTCAAGGCCCAGGGAAGGAGATGAGTTTGAGCCCAGCCCCACCGCTAAGGACTACGTTCCTACTGTAGCTAACGGTCCTCAGAGGAGCAATGCTTCTCCTTTGGATGCAGACCATGTACTGTAACTGTTTCCCCAGATTTGGTCCAAACCAGCTGCAGAAAGGGAAAGCTCATCTAGAAAAATTATATCAGGTCCCTAAAGAAATATTTAGGGCTTTTAAACAAAGACTATTATTTGTGCATGTACACATGTGGACACCATTGTGTTATGGCAAAAATACCAAGGCATGGGGAGGAGGATTCAGTCTTTTGTCTCCAAGATGATTCAAGATTACCTGCAGACATCCACATAATGCTTCTTGGATGTTTAGGAATGCTGCAGGTCCCACGGTCAGTGGTGCAAGTCATAAACCAGAGCTCCCCTGACAACTCCTTTTCCCTGCCTCATGCATGCACATTTTCCTGGGAACCTTGTTTTGTGTATTCTCTTGGTGTTTTACATGAAGGGATTGCTACTTTCTTTCTATCTATGATGCAAAACCTTGACTGCGACCTGTGAGTGCTCTGCACAGTCAGGCTTCTGGCACATCAGCCCTTGAAGTCAGCTGCGGCTCTCCCATTGAGCGTCTCTCACAGAACCAGAGGTAGGGGACACCAAAGGATCCAGGAGGGAAGGCTAGGTAGACCCTGTGATCCAACTCAGAGGCCAGCCATGCCCCGATCCCAGGGAAATCGCAGACCAGGCCACATACCGTGGGCTCCTGTGGGAAACCCAGACCTGCAGCACAGCGGGGAGCCACAGCGCTTTCCAGAGGCTGCATCTTCTCAAGAGCATCAGGGAGCACGGCCACGAGGCATGCCCTGCCACGAGGACACATCCAACGCATGTGTCTTGCCATCAAGACCTAACAGAGGACTGCGGAAAGACTCTGCCCCAAGCATGCGCTCAGCCTCTGCCTCACTGCTGATGTGTCTCCACAAGCTGCCTTTACAGCAGGGTCAGAAAAAACTGGCATGAGATGGCAGCTATTTTGACAACTGCACTCACTTCACAAGTGTCAGTCTCCAGCTACAATTACTGCACTGGGCACCAGCTCATCTTTTTTTCCCCTTTTTATTTAAATACCCACACCCTGGAATGTACATAGGAGTAAATTAAGGCACTTTTATTATATAGGTCAAGTCTTGACCTGTTCATCTACATACATTAGCATAGAAGTATTACAGACATCAAAAATGAAGCATTAATAGTTAGTTTAAATAAATGTCCTAGAGATTGTTAGAAGAAAAAAAAAAATTAAGACAGAGGAGTAATAACTGAGAAAGTGAGGCACTACTTAATTTGAATCTTTTCCCCAAGAGGATTTTCCCTTGTGACTAGTTAGTTGTATTTTACGAGCGGACAACATAATAAATCAGACATCTTTATTTTACGTCACTGTACATTTCATACGTACTCAGGCTGAAGACTAACTATATATTGGCAAAAATACCAATAAAATATATTACCAAAAATATCAAAAATGGCCATATTTTCAAGATCATTCAGATCAGTTTTGAAACACACTTTTAAATCATCTGAAAAAGCTGTACATAGTTTCCATGTAGAACACATCCCTTTTCTTCCCAAGTCAGAAAAGAATTGGTTAAAATAAAAACCGTCGCGTAACTAAGAACAATTAAGCAGGTACGTTCTGTAATTTCTCAGCAGGGGGAAGAAGTTCTCCTACACTTCAAGCTGCCAAAGGCTGCGAAGCTGTGATCAAAGACGTGATAATATTAAAAAAAGAGACGCTGGACAGCAACCCACACTCCCTTCTTTCTCAGGAGCCTTCAGAGGTACAAAGACCAGCAGCCAGAACTAACCCAGCCATAATCCAGCACTGTAATTGCCTCCTCCACATCCTTACCAAACCATGCCTCTTCCTTATCCTTGGAGAACACTCACTAGAGGTGCCGGTGAAGTTTGTAAGAAGCTCTGTGGTCACCACTCTACATTCTCATTTATACTTTGATTAATTGTCATACCAATGAGCTAGTTGATCATGGATAATAATTGTAAGAGCTGTTTGACTTGATGAACAAGATAAACAATACTAAAGCAAGGTATATCTCATTGTCAGAGACCGCAACCTTTGCAAGTAAGGAAAAATTAAGTTCTGACATTGACTTTAGAAAAAACCCAGCCTAGGAAGATCTGCGCAACTCTAACTCTGCAAAACAGCTTCAAATAAAGAAAAAAAGTTGTATCCATGTGACTGCTCTACAGAAGAACAAGAGGATATTTTCTCCACTCCAACTTACCAGTTATTAGAAAAACACTTAAAGTGGATTTTAAAAGTTTGGTGTTCTATATATTGCCTAATAAGAAGATAAAGGTATTAAGGAAACAATGGTAAATCCACAGTTGCAACTCCAGAACTGTAATGTAAAAAGGACTAAGTGCAGAACTGTTTTATTGCTTCTTTCAGTTTAGTATAGTATGGTACCAAATTACACTTCATTGAAGGAGGACTTCACAGGGATTGCTAGCACTCTTCAATCTGGTTCAACATCAAAAACAGCTGACTATTTTCAAATATTAGATGGCTTTCACAATTTGCACAAAGTTGAATGAAGTATTCCATGAAAGCAAATCACACTGATTAAGGAACAGGTTTTGTTTCTCATTAGAAATTCAACTTTAAATTAGTGGAAGTTCTAAGCATGGGGAAGACGTAGCAGAAAGACTGGAACCTCCCAGCAGCCAACTTTGCATTAGACAGTATCTGTATCACAACTGCCATAATACAAACTGCCTCCTTGCCTTCCTGTCCGACTCACACTGCAACTCCTTCAGGCTTAAACCACAGCAATGGGTGACATGCCACCAGCTTGCAGCACTGCAATACTAATCACATCCACACCTAAGCCACAGCACAATTATTAGATGCAAATACTACCAGGGCTTTTCTGATACCAGCCTTTGTCCCTCCGGTCTCCACCTCGTCCCACCTCGGCTGCAACACCTACAGGAAACAGAGTTTTCAGGGAAAATGTTTTGGCCCTGCAGCAAAACGGGAGCGAAGGGTACTGGGAGAGTGAGCATAGGTCTATAGGGTGGGCAGCTCTTCCACTCCACAGTGACACCGATCCCCTCTGACCAAAACATATAATAATATCCTGCTATTTGGCAGTAAAGCAAGCCTACTATCATTAGTAGCATTTGATTAGTATTGACCATAATAGCACAGGAGGCAAATATCCCTCTCTACTCTCTGGCTGAACAGTACAGCCCACACGATGCAGTAAAATGTACGTAGGAGGTGGAGTGTGAGGATCTGATTTCACATTGGGCAGGGCACCTTATAAGAAGTCTTTTCAGTAACAGTCATCCAGAAGTAATATGGAAATCAAATTAGTTGATTGCAACAATCTAAACAGAATCATTTGATACCTTCACAGCAGTTCTTGGATAACGAGAGTTTAGAAGGAAAAGTCCTATCTTTTATTAAATCCAACATAGCTGGGGTACAGGGCCTCTCAAAACAGCTTTTGCCTATTCCATTTTAGACCAAGTAATGAAAACATTAATGCTGTTTAGCCAGCAAAGCACAAGTTAATTTAGCTTCTATCTCCCCAAAGCCTATAATTTTCTGGTCTAATCTTCATGAAGAGCACTTAAAAATGTTTCAAATATAAGGTGAACGTCCATATAATCATCTCTGCACATGCCTCTTTATGAGTGGTAAGGACGCTACTCCAGAAGGCACTGAAGGGTGCCTAGTTCCCCTCCTGGGCACCGGAAGGACAAGAAGGTGTACCTACAAGGTTAGGGTATAAAAATAAGTCCAGGAAGCAACATGTGGGTTCACCATCATGCTATGGACAAGCCAGTTGTAAGGACACAGCTGTTTCATAGAATATCTCAAGTTGGAAGGGACCCATAAGGATCGTCGAGTCCAACTCCCTGCTCCTTGCAGGACTACCCAAAACTAAACCATGACTAAGAGCGTCGTCCAGACGTTCCTTGAACTCCGATAGGCTTGGTGCTCTGACCGCTTCCCTGGGGAGCCTGTTTGACAACCAACCACCCTCTCAGTGAAGAACCTTTTCCTAAGGTCCTGAACTTCCCCTGACGCAGCTTCATACCATTTCCTCGCGTCCTATTGCTGGTCACCAGAGAGAGGAGATCAGCACCTCCC
The DNA here is from genome assembly GCF_965638725.1 of Aptenodytes patagonicus. NCBI lineage: Eukaryota > Metazoa > Chordata > Aves > Sphenisciformes > Spheniscidae > Aptenodytes > Aptenodytes patagonicus. Next base: position 42,773,214 of record NC_134950.1, read on the forward strand.
CCTCCGCTGCCCCCCTTGAGGAAGTTGTAGACTGCGAGGAGGTCACCCCTCAGCCTTCTCTTATCCAAGCTGAACAAACCAAGTGATGTCAGCCGCTCCTCGTAAGTCATGGGTGCACAGTATCAAAGTTACAGCCATTGCACAGGTTGCGAACACGCTGAAGCCCAGCACATGCTGTAAATGCTCACGCAGCACGGGCTTCAGAGACAGAAGGGGGACAGCGGCAGCGCAGGGCACGAACAGAGGGAACGTCAAGCAAAGTCCAAGGGGTGCCCGAGATGTGAGGAGACGCTATGTGAGGTGCCACTGGATCCCAGGGAGGCCACCATACTCCAAATTTTCCATATAATGCTTACAAAGGTGCCGTCTAGGATGGTCCTATACAACTGTTTTAGTCCAGTGTCTGATTTCCTACCCTACAGAAAATAAGCCCTTACCTCCTGGCATTAAGGGAGGCGTTCTTATTTTTTCATTCACATTCAGCATTTACTTGGACAATTTTCCTTCATCCTTGATCCCTCCGGCCCACATAATAATACAGGTCATTGCGAATAGTAGGCCACTGACTCGATTTTGCATTTTTATTACATTTGGGAGAAAGTATGCTGCAATAATTTTGTTCTATCTCATCAGCACTCCTGTTCTTTAGCGTATTTTCTGGATAAAGCCCATGCAGACAAATTAGCAGGGTGATATTTCACGCAGTTCTTGGTCTTTATGGTTCATTCTCTCACTTAGCTCATGTTTGCTGTCAGTTGCCAGGTTCCTAGATCAGGAAAGGGTAATTCACGCATCTGCCTACTGTAACAAAAAGCAGAAAGGCCAGAAGGGAACAGTTGATTTTCCCGTCTTGCAGAGCTTTGAAATATCCCATTTGAAATTCCACTCCCAACAGTGACAGCCCAAAGAAGCTCCAAGAAAGGTATGCAGCAAATTTTTGTCCTGAATGCTAATTTTACATTTGCTGAGTGAAAACCATATGTCTATGTGTGCATTTCTGCAATTGCACTTTTTCATTCATTAAGATGAGAAATTGCTTCTTTTATGCAATCTACTACTATTCAGATAGCAAAACTTTGTGACGTCTGGTAGCAGGCTTGCTGTTTTTGGCTTTAGGAGGTGGTTTTTTTTTTTTCCCTCTTCCTGTGAGAGGAAAGCTTTTCCCAAAGGATTTAAGCGATTTCATAAAACAAATGTAAAAACAAAGACACTTTTGTTTAAGGACTGAAGGTTTTGTTTTGTTTTAAGGGGGATGGAGAGGAAAGGAAGAGAGAAATGACACTGATCATCTTTCTATTAAACAGGAAAAAAAAGCTGATATCTCATTCCTAAAATAGAAACTTTGTGATAGCACAAACTTGCTATAATAAAAAGGTCATCAGAAAAAAAAAAATCAAGTTAAGATTTTTTTTTTCCTCAAATATACAAATTTTGTTTATTATAGTCACAAGTGAACACCTCAAACCATTATAGCAAAGATCAGATGAGAACAACATTTTCTCTCCAATTTCAAGTGCTTACACTGTGGATTCCTATATGCTCTGCTTCATTAAAGTCAGTTTCTCCTTTCCCTCGCAGTCTATCAAACAGGAAGAAAGAGGAAAAAAAAGACCTGAAACGCGTGGCTTTACATGCAGAAAGATTTGGGAGATTTACTTCAGCTAGAACTTCTGAAGCTTAACCTAACATGCAACATTTCATTTACTGAAACAGGACCCAATACTACAGCAGGAGTAACCCCCTGAACACGCACAGCAAACATTGCAAGATGGGGACAACACAGTAACAATAAAAAAAGGAAAAACTAATTAAAACATCTGAAATCCTTCAGCAAAGCATGTGTGGAGGTCTTGCAGGAAATCTGAGCAGACTTTCTCATCTGCACATGTTCCCCAAGCATTTATACAAACGCATTGCAGAAATCTCACGTGTTGAAGAATTGGGATTCTAGTTTCTGATTAGCAGATATTAATTAATGGAATTAACTGATTCATCAGTAAGTCCCTACATATTGTATCAAGTTCTATTATACAGAGAGAAGTCTGACAGCCACAAGTGATCTTCAGTGAGAAAATAACATCTGTCCAAATGGAGCTAAAGCAATCCGTGAAGTCCCATTCACGCTGCCTAGCATTTAAATTCATTCAGGATTGTCACCCACTGCAATCATCATTCAACGTCCAAAACAAACACACTGGGAGAACTCAACAGCAATATACTTCAGTAATATCAGAGCTCAGAAAGGCGAAACAACTTAGATAATAAGAATCTTGCAATTAAATACAACGTGCAAGTGAAATCTATCACATTTTAACTACTTGTACTTACATGACTAATTTACAAACATTAGTATTAAATTCGATTTTTTCTAAATGTAGTCTTGAAGTACGTGCATGCATGGAAGGTGACAAGATGTTCTTTTAATTAAGAAATCAAAAAAACAGGTCTAAAACCATTGGGGGTGGACAGGAGGAAAAATAAGATTCTGTCAAATAGATCACAGCAACATTACTTTTTATATATATAAAATAAAGTACAAATAAAACGTATATTATCATCATAATCTCAAAAGTGGTCTACCCAACCATTACTTAAATGATTCTCCTCCATCCTAGTTCAGGCTGCACATATATATATATATATACACGCACATACACACACAAGAAACAGTTTCATTTCTAGTGGCCCCCTGACCTCTCAAACGGTAACATGCACAGATTAACTTGTCAAATAGAGAAAGACAACATACAAAGGTCATTACAAATCCAAAGGTCTGGGTCCACTCATGAATTTGGGTAGTTATTTAAAATAGACTTGTCTAATACCGTGTAGAGAACTGGACAAAGAGGAAGACACTACTACCAATGGTTCTTTCACAACAGAAGGACACTCCTTCAGCTGCTATTTGCACAAAAAAACACCAGGTGGAAATCTGAAAGTTAAACTACTGGAAGGCTGCAGAACAACCTTTCTTTCCCCATTCTTCTGCCTATAATTCTTCTCTTTTCCTTTGCTTTGTTTTTGAACTATGCAAGACACTGTGTAATTTACAGATGCTCACACCTAAAAGGTTCTCCTGCAGTTTGCTCTAAGGTTCTGCTTTGTTCCTTCCCCGCTGTAACCTCTCTTCATTCAAAATGTGCTTTTCTAAATAGTGCAACCCCAACCAGCTAATAGATATCCCACAGTTACATCACAGCAATGAATAAAACATGAGCTTTCCAATTTAATTTGGACATGTTAGTGTGCATACTGAGTTCATGTGTAATATATAAGCGTTTCTCCTTCATTTCCCTGTTCACCAGTTTGTTCATTCACAGTCTTCCCATAATTCTCATTTTCTCAATCACATTTTCTCTCTTGTATTCTTTCACATGTGCACGTCCCAGGTTTTACCTCCATCTCTTATACCGCTTGCTGCTTGCTCCAATCCATTTCTCTGCTTCCCAGTCTGACCGTGCTCACCACGAACACACAGTTCCTTGACCTACTAACAAGAAGGATATTCCTTTCCACTGGCTTGAACTGCAGACAATAGTGGATGCTGCTGTTATCTTCCCTGTCCAATAAAGTCTTAAAACATTTCCTCCCATTCCTTAATGCAGACTTTTCCAAGACCTCAAATTGTAACAGGAAATTATTTGAGTGATTTTCTTTTTAAAGAACACAACAAAGCATCAGGAGACAAGTGCTCTGCGCTCTGATTTGCTAGAGACTGTTTGAATTTAGGTTGAAACTCCCCTTTGTATATCTGAAATAACTTTTCCACGTCACCCATTAATATTTGGAACTTGAAGGCTGTCAAGTGAAGGATGCTATACAAATGCAAAGCATAGCCCTAGTCTCATCTTTTTTAATGATACACCCAACACTCATATAAGAGCAATAGGAGCAAATGAAAAAATCACAATAAGCGAATAGCCTAATAATACATGCTAAAAGATACCAAGACGATAAATTCAATTTTCCCTGGGATTGTTAAATTATTCTTTTGATGGCTCAACACAATCTCTTCATGTTTATTTCCTATGGGGGATGCTGACACATTGAGCTCATTACACAGCTCCTCTTTAAAGAAAACACACACATACACTTAAAGCAAACACCTAGAATTTAACAGTTCAGATTTTTAATAAACTATGCTGGAAAGGAGTTTGCAACTGGATTATTTCTAGGGAAGTTAGACATCTGCCTTATAAATTCAAAGCAAACAGACATAAAGCAATATCAAGATACTGATCTTGCTTTGATGTACAAACACATTCAAAGCATCTTTCTTTTTTAATGATTCTTCTCAAGATATGTCCACACAGATGACATACATTCTTCTTCCTTTTTGAAGAGTCATCTTGAAACTTCCAGAAGTTTGACTGCGCGTACAAACCCCCACTACAGGAGAGCTTATAAATGGACAGACCCTGATGCTATAGCAAAGATCAAATTAAGTCAACATGGTGGAGGCTTCAAACCACATTTGCTCACATACACCATCATTACGCTTTCTATGAGGCACATGCCTCTCTGGTGTGTACCAGACAAGTCTTCAACAGTTACTAAAGTGTCTGAACTGGCATATGTCATACCTCAATTTGTTCCCAGCGGTTAGGTTGCATTGGCCTTTGTATAGCTCAGCACCAGCGCCTAGGTCAGGTACTACACCTGCAAAACTAAGCCACAGACGAGCGCACGTCCTCCCGGCTGGGAGGCCCCACCCTGGGTCTTCAGCAGTCCTGCTCTTCACCTACTGTGCAAGACTCTGCCCAAGTCCCTTCCCAGGTGAAGCCTCCCTATTCCTGTTCCCAGGAACACGGTCCTCAAACAAGAGGATGCAGCCAGTGCCACGGAGCACTCCTAAGACCAGAGAGCATGAGATCAGGCAGAGGATAGATAGGGGCATACACTCAACAGGAAAGCATAATCGTTTTATTTATTTATGGGTTCAAGTCAGCCATCCTGACCTCCAGCCTACAAGTCCATTTATGCATTTTCTGTCCCACACATATTAATTTGTGGTTATCTTTAATATTTTATGAGTTATACTTGATTCCACTCCATTATACACTAAAAGAGAAGAAAAAGCAGCAGCTACTAATGGGTACTAAGACAAGGGTTTTACTTGTTATAAAACCCATTCACCATCAAGTGACTGGACAACACATACTCCCCAAAAATAAGTATTTCTGCTCATCACATCTTCACAGAATTGTTTTCTATTTCTGTTGATTATCAGTAAAGATCGAAGCATAAAAGTTATGGTAGCTTGAGTTACCCAACCTGCCCATTTCCTTAACAGTCACATGCAAACTTAAAACACAAACTGGAACTTAAGAGAAGTACAGCTGGGAGGGCATCCAAAATCTGACAGGAAACTCATTTTGATTTCCCCGTATACAATATCCTAACATTCATTCAACAAGTCATCAAATCATCCTCCTGTATGTCAAGTTTTTAATCCAAAATTACAGATGAGCCTTCAGTTTACGACCCTTCCTCTTCTCCAAGAATTTGCCTAATGGAATTTATAAGCAGCTACTATCTCCCCCTCTGCCATTACTACGCTACAAAAGCCAGCGTAGCTGAAGTTTTCATCTCCTGTCTAACTCCAGACTGCTCACGCCCCATCACCCTCGTAGCCTGGATGTCCCTGTACGTGTTTGACTAGAATTTAATATTTTCTGTACACAAGTAACCAGAACTATGTACAGTATTTGACATGAAGTCTCCCTAATGCCTTGCATAATAACTTGCCTATCTCCACTGAAGAGCTCTCACCGAGGATCACATTTGCTTTCATTTCATGCCCACCATCAAATAGAGTCATCCCTGTTTGACTGCAGCATTCAGTCCTTTTCCTCCAGGCCTGTTTTAAGGGATGACCTGCCAGCTGATAGCAGATGTGTTGTTAATAATCACTCAGTAGATAACTTCGCTTTTAGCGCTATTTAACTTCCTCTCATTCCTATTGCTTCAGTCATCACAGACATTCAGTTCTTCCTGTGCAATAATCCAACCCCGATCGGTGCTGACTATGTTTCCTAACTTTGCCTCATCAGCAATCGTCTTTTGCATACAGTTATCTCAGCCAGTACGGTGAAGTAAAAAGACCAGCCCTGATCCAGAGCAGTAATTCCTTTAATCATGCAGACAGTCACAATTTCTCCTTCAGGTTGCTCTCCCAAACCACCTCACCACTCTTTAGCCAAGCCACATACTTCCAATTTAGTAATTTTCGGTGTCACGCCATGGTGTACACACAACGAACTGAAGCCTTCTGCTCCTTTTGTCTAGGAGGCTCAGTATTTATCCAGTAGTAATATGATTTTAGTCTTCCATGACCTCATTGAGGCAAATCCATGATGCATTTTATCCTGTTTTCCACTTATCTTTGTATACTTAATTACTTTTTCTATTCCAAATTTGTTCTAAATCCTTGAATACTATTAAAACCAGAGTAAAATGTGTGAAGATTTCATTCTCTCCTCCTTTTAAAATAAACACAAGTATACTTCTTTTGCTATATTGCGATCACAACTGCTACATTCAACTTGACAGATAACAACCAATCCTTTTTTTTTTTAACCTGGCTTGAGTGTCCTGCACCAACTCTTTCAGACCCCTAAAGCAGAGACCCTTTGCTTCCTTAGTTTGACTGCGTTAAATCTGGAAGCAGGCATAAGAAATTTATTCTGGTCATTTCTGTTTGGCACCCTATCTTTCTGCCATGTTCAAATCCTCATCCCTATCTAAAACTGGTTATAACTGCTAATTTTGGAGGCATTAGACATATTTTTCAACTATAGTCCGGTCCTCACAACATCATAGCCAAGTTCTTTTCTCCTCCTCATCTTAAATTTCTTCATGCTCTAGCTTTTGGCAACTCACATGCTATCCCTGCAGTTTCTGCTCTCCGATGATCAATCCCCTCCTTCGCTTCATTCCTTACAGGTTTTCCAGTAACTTGCAGTATCTTATTCTCGCAGCAAGGTCCACAGCCCCACTTGGCAAGTTTTTCCTCCTCCTTAAAACGCAGTTTCCAAGCAGCTATTGTACCTTCCATTTAAGACAGTCCAAGCCTTTTTTTTTTTTTAATTTTTTTCCAACTTCTAACTCCTACAGGTCTTCAGCCGTGTGGACTTCACAAACTAGTTCCTCTAACTTCTCAGAACTTGCCCTGCTAAAATAAAACTTCCTTGAAATAAAAGCGCTTTGTAGTTGAGATATTACCCTTCAGTTTAATTTAAAATAGTTAACTTGTGGCTAATCAACACATGTGCTTAAGGCCTTGTGGAACCGAGCCGTAATCTAGCAGTGGAAAGCAAAACTCAGTGTCAGCCACGGAGAGACCAGAGACGTTCCTTACCCAGAGTTCAGATACGCCCTCTAGTTCTGGGCAGGCTGTAAACATGAGCCTTCATTTACTCTGCATTCCACTACAATTAATGGCCAAAATCTACCCTATACAATCTCCCTCAAAGCACATTTGAGAAACATCTTCCTTTTATACACTGGCACAGTATCTCAAATGCGTTCTGTAGCTCTGAGCAACCAGAACACGTTTGCAAGGCTATGTTCTATAATTTGACTCAGTTTTGCCTCACTAAATCAACGTTAGCCCTCCAGATTTTGGAGCATAACATGAACCTTTAACAGAAAACCATCTCCCGTCCACTAGAAGACTGCACCCATATTAAGTGCCTCCAGCAACAATTTGAGATCTGATGTCTCCAGCGTGCGCACCACAAGCCTACAAGGAGCAGGGAAGGAGGGCGCTGATGGCCAAGTGCTACAGCAGGGCACGGAAAGAACCCACTATGGCAAAGTGACAGCAAATGATCTCCATATGAATCTGGAAAACACTGTTTCCCTCTTAACTTTAGCTTGCAATACAATTTTCTTAACATGCATGCACTAGCATGAGGGCAGTCTAGGCCTTCTGTGCAGCAGAGTGAACTTGCTGGCATAGGCTATCAGTTCCATCGAGGCAGTAAATCACACTAACCACCACATTCCTGGTATACCTGCATCTACACTGCGGCGCACAGGCACCTGCCTGCTACCTCCTGCCCACAGAGGCTGAAACCCACAGCAGGAAAACTCAGTACCGCAGCATGAAATATCAACTGACATCACAAGTTACTAACCCACATAAAACAGGGGCCCTGGTAGGGCATACAGCTTGTCAGCTCTAACAGCCCCACGCCATGGCAAGGGCTGCCCACCACCTCTGAAGGACTGATGGTGGTCTCTGCACCCACCTCCCTTGGCCACCGTCACCAACAGGTACATCTCCCCAGGGAGCACATTCACACTGCTAGGTACCTTCTGCTCTCATGAGCAGTCTCACTAGCTCGAGCCAAACCTTTGCAGAAGTGGGGTGTTCAACCACCCTCTAAACTGAGGAGTATGGCACTGGACACTTTGAAAAAGCAATTAATTGTGTTAGTCACACACAAGGAAATAACGCGCCACCTTTTACTCCAGAAGTGCTTAAAAGTGTTTTAGCCTGTTAATTCTAGGTCAGTTGAGCGCATGTGTGGTATGGATTACGCTGACCCTTTTAGAGCTCTCAACGTTTTTAAATAAGTAGGACACTTAACATTAGACACAAGCAAAGTCGTGCACCCCCTGTACGCCACACACCAAGATCAGCCAGCAGGCTTTACAGGCAGAACCAAGGACAAGTTGACTGAAATAAATTATAAATGCCTAATCTAACCCAGTATCACATTAAATCAATATAGGAGTTTTACAGAAAAAGGAAGTTGAACTGAAGTGACCTTTGCAAAGCCACCCAACAAATCAGTGGCAGATTTACAAACAGAGCAAGTATTTACAGCTAAGTGATAAAGAGGTCTACATTAAAGATAAAAGTTGTCTTGCTACTTGCAAAACACAACAGCATTGTCATTTTAAGCACAAAGGAGATGTTTCATCCTTAAATATCTGAACGCAGTAACTGCAGGCTTTAAACACAAGCAAGGATCAACACGCAAATGACCATAAAATTCAAGTTTAAAAGTTAATACTATGATTCACTGGAGATGTTAATTTGCCAGTGCCAGGTCTTTGAAAGTTTTAACCTTCTTCCCTGCCCTATGCGCTGCCATATATATTGAACCTTAGGACACAAATAATTCTATTGCTTTCCCTTCTTTTCACATATGCCTTGTCGGAGTAAGGGAAGAAGGAGGAAAAAACCAGACATTTAAGTAAATTACCTTTTGGATAAGCCTGCTCCCTTCTCCCAGCTGAAGTTTTCTTTAGGTCAGATTAGCACTTTGAAATGAAACCAGGCGCCGGCAGGCCCAGTTTCAGGCCGTGTTGTGACAGATGCGGAGCAGACCCCGAGCAGGGCGAGCGCCGACCCAGGGGAGCCGGCCATGTGCTCAGCCCCGCATCCCCCCGAAAGGGCATCCCGGGGAAGGAAGTTCACACTTCGCACCGACTCGGGGAAATAACTCGGAGGAGTTCAACAGCTATTACTTCCAGCGGCTTTCTCCTGGGCCATATGTTTTCCCCTGACATTAGCGAGGAATTTCAGAGGAGCCAAACCGCTTCGCCCGCCCCGCCGCGGACCCGCTCGGGGCCAGAACCGCCGTCCCCGGGGCAGGGGACGAAGCCGGCTCGGCCCCGCTTCCGCGCGGGGCACCTTCCCCACGGGGGCTGCTCTCTGTCACCGGAGGGAGCCGCCCGCCCCGCCGACCCCCGGCGGCAGGGCAGGGCAGGGCTGGGCAGGGCGGCTCCCGCCGCACCGCCCGGCGGGGCCGAGCCTCCCGCCCGTCCCCGGGGCAGCGCGGCGCCGCCAGCCCCGCACCCCTCCCGCGCTGCCGGCCCCCTCGCCAGACGCCTGCCGGGGCTGGTGGGGGAAGCTGGCGGGGGTGGTCCTGCCCGCCGCCGCTCCATGGGGCCGCCCCCAGCGAGCGGGGGAACCGCTGCGGGACGACGCCGCGTTCAGCCCCGGGCCCCGCCGCGTCCGCCGAGCCCGGAGCAGCGGCCCAGCCCGGCGCCGCACCTCGTCGCCACCCTTACCGTCCTCCCCAGCGCGGCGCGGGGGCCTCCCGGAGAGGAGCGAGGCGAAGCTGCGGGAAAGAGCAGGGAGCCGGGGCCGAGAAAGCCGCCGCCGCGAGGAGGAGGAGGAGGAGGAGGGGGCGGAGGATCGGCGGCGGAGGGGAGGAGACGGGGGGCGGGGGACCCGAGCGGCTGGCAGCCGCCCGCCCGCCGCGCAGCCGGCGCTTCCTCTCGACACGCCGCCGAGCCGGGCCGGGCGCGGGGGCCGGAGCGTGGGGCCCGCCCAGCGCCGCCGGGCCCGGCTGGCGGGGCGGGGAGCCCCGGGCGGGCGGGAGGGATCGCCCCTTCCCCTGCCCGCGCTGCACAAAGGGGACCCGCCTTTGTTCGGCCGAGCGGCGCCCGGGAGAGGAGAGGAGAGGAGAGGAGGGGAGGGGAGGGGAGGGGAGGGGAGGGGAGGGGAGGGGAGGGGACGGGACGGCGGCGGGGTGACAAGTTGGACGCTTACTCCCACCCGAAGATGGTTCCTCCGGCCCTGGCAGACGCGGGGTAGCTTCACCGAAGTTAATTTGGGTCTGTGATGAAAACCCCCTCCACCTGTGCCAAATGCTGCTCGGCATCCAGTATTGAAGTCAGCCTACACGCGGTGCTTCAGCTGCCTGTTTATGCCTCAGGAGCTGACTGGTGACTCCTGTTAAATTAAGTTGGGTTTTTTTAATGCAGAGGGTAGATGGGATCGCAAAGACTGGTTTCTTAGCATTTTGCACTTGGCAGTCACCAAGAACTAGTAAAAAATTAATTTTGGATACACCTTTGTCCCATTGTCTGTGGTAGTTCACAGATTTTCTTTCAAACTTTGTCACTCATTTGCCTACCGATCTACACATCCAGTTGCTCACTAATCATTGAGGTACCTTCTGAAAGCACATTTTTTTGCCACAGTATTCCATTGCTCATCCTATAAACCTCCTCCAACCTTCCTGACTTCAGTCCTTCAGTTTAGATACTTCAACACACACAGTCCCATCACACCAGTTAAAATAGTAGAAAGGGGAAAATTTCCCCTCATTCACTTCTCACTTGGAAGAGACTGACAGACTTACAAATGCTCTTGTATGAGGCCTTCTCTGAAGGGTAGTTAAACTCCAGTCGTTTGTATAGAGGTAGAATGAGCAAAAATGACTCAACCTACAGGACTATCTATCTACAGGTGACCTTTTAAGAAGGCAGTAACAAAACTAGACTATCCTAGGGTTATTAAGACCAGGCATAAACAGAGAAGCTCCTTAGCCTCCCTTAAAAGCTCTTTCCCCTAATGTTCGTTAAGCCCCCAGCAGTTAAAAGATCCCACCTGGAAGTCCTCACTGTTTGCCCAGGGCTCTGTTTTCCAGGCTGCAAGGGGCAGGGTAGCACAAGGCTTTTGGTGCTAAGCCAGCTCCTTCAATACTAGCCCGAGTCGCTTTGGCGCGCCACAGGCTCTTAAGAAACAGGTGCTTTATCTGTTCCTCTAGCTACTGCCTAGAAATCATCTGTGAGGCCCATGAGGTGCCTGTTGCAAGGCACAGGTGTGTGAGGAAGGAGGGGATGCTGCAGCGCTTGGGCTCTTCCGTGTAACTAACAAGGACCTTCTGCTTCCTGCGCATGTTAGCATGGCTGCATTAGAGTGTGGGAAATAAAAGTATGTGACTTGAACCTCGACTCCTGTAGCTGTGTTGTGGGGGGGAATAAATTTTTGTTTTTATTTTAAAATTAAAAGGAAGCGGAATTGATATACTCCTGAGTGTTGGGGAAAAAAAGTCTGAAAATATAAGCCAATGTAATAAATGTGGAGAAGCCTGCCTAAGCCATCAGGCAGCCTTAAGTAAAGCCAATGTGCTAGAGGCGTAAGCTACATCATATAACCTAGGTACTGCCAAGACCTGCTCGCTGCATTATTCACTGGGGACAGAAGCCAACCATCAACCCCGTAGCCTGTGCTGAAGGGAGCCCCTGCCACACAACAGGGTGCTTGTTTGTCATGTGTTCAATACACAGGCACCCCACCTCGTGTGACCACTTTTTACAGGAGGTGCATTTTGCCCTTCATTCTTTAGGCTGGATGTCTGTAATAGGGGGAGGAATAGGCAAATGCAACTCATCTCCTTTTACGTGACCTGTTCTGGCCAGAAGAATTCCCCATTCCTGGTCAAAACAGAGACGTACCAATATTTTAATTCCAGGTCAATATACAAATGTGTTAAAGCCTAGGCATGTGTATAGCACTTCTATTGTGCCCTTAATGATAAAACAAGAGCTATGGAGTTGTTTCTTACACTACTAGCTGGTAAGTTTTTCATACCCAGGCATCACATGATGGATAGGTTTATTAAATTATGCCACACCGTGCAACTGCTGCCTCTGGGAAGAAGTATGGAATAATACAATTAATGTCTCACCTTTTAATTTTAATATAGCTACATAAAATGTGTTCTTCATTCTCACCCTCAAGACCAGTGACAGCCTAGCCTCTGCCTCAGACAGATGACCAACCCGTTGAAGCAGTGGCTAGAGATCCCCCAGCTGCAAGGCAAGCTACAGACCTGAGCTGATCATGAACACCCATGGACTTCAATCATGTTCCAAATCCCTTTAATGAAACCAACACCCTGGCCCCAGGATGATGTTTAAGGGCACCTTAAATGTTTATCCTTGTACACAGATCTTTGCATTTTGAGATGCCATAACCCCTGATTTATAAATAATATCTAAGGCAAGAAACTAATTCTATAAACATGCATATTAAGCATGATTAAGCATGATTAAGCTCATCTAATTCAATAAGACTACTCAATAGGAGTAAAATAAAACATGTGCATAAGAAAATGTGTTGTCTGGAACTAAGCTAAGAACCTCTGGAGATAAACATAAAATTACCCAGCTTCAGACTTACTTCTTCTTTACACTTTCCTAAGAACAGATTATTATAAAATGCATTAATCTTGTCAGTCCATTAAAATATTTCACAACTTTCAAAAGGTTTTGAGATACAAAAATTTAAAAACCCAGCTATTGATCATAACTGTCTCCCTAAATCCGTATTCTGACAAGACCCAGAATAAAGCATTTGTTGCTCTCATCAGTAGGTTTACTCAGAAACAGCTGACACTACTTAAAATTGTGTTAATTAACACAGGTTCTCAAGGTCCTGTTCCAATGCAGCACACCACACTGGTGAAGACAAGCTCTGTCCACCTTAAACAATGTGTTGTTATTGTTCATGCTACTTGAATCTGCCGTTAACAGTAAGTCTCCATCTCACAGCTGCTTCTAAACTTAAGGCCTGCTTGCATTCAAAGAGAATTTCAGTTGTATTTTGGCATTGCATATGCTATTCACAAAGTCACCTGTAACTGTGCATAAGAATAACTGAGAACAAAGCATCTCGTTTCCCTCTGTTTAGCTCTAGAGGCCTGGCTGCGGGATGTTTGGGTTTTGGATCTGTCCTGCTTGGGTAAACTTATGTGTAATGATCAAAACACATTTCAAAATGCAGACTGCTGCCTGAATTACCGCGGCACTCAGGCTGAATTAGCCACGGCAACTCAAGTACTGAACGGTGTAGCTTCCCTCCCTGCCCTTACATCTGCAGGATGTATTTACTCCCAAGTCCCTCCAGTCTACTGACCAGGAGGTGTGAACTGAGGTCAGCGACAGCCTGCGTTAACGGGCCAAGCTGTAACCTGCAGCAGCTACACCACCACCAAGTATTTCAGTGTACTCGTCCTTGGTTAAATCCACGAGTGAGGCATGTGCGTGATTTCTGATGGTCAGCCTGGTCTGCCTCCTCAGCCCATCCAGCCATCACCTCAGCTACGCCTGCTGAGGTGGGGGCGAGATGGCCGGAGAAAAGCACCGCTTTAGCCATCACAGCTGGATCAGCCCATGCCTGCACATCACTGAGCTGTGTGTGCACATTCAACAAAGCTCACTGAGCAGTATTTCACAAAAAAAGGCCGAGTCCTCCATTCCCACCCCCCATGTATGTCCAGCTGCTCGCACAAACAAGGTCGTGCAGGACAATCTAGTCCTGTATTTGTGCACTGGGCAGTATTTTTTTTTTTTTACTTTAATAATAAGCTCTGTAGAAAATGTGTGAACAACATGTTAGTGGGAGCTGTAAATGGTGCAGGTATTTAGGAGTGCTGTGAAGAGTGTTTTCTCAGTATCGTTTGAAGCAGGGGGCTGATGACAAAGGAGAGGTGTGAGAGTCACACTGAACCGTTCTTCTGGTGCTCAAATGCCATAAGAAACAAGCCAGAAACACCCTTCTCAGCTCCCTGAAGGTCTCAGCACTACATATGAGGACTCGCTGCTGTCTTCCCTCAGTCACTGCATTCACCCCGTCAACTTGAATTTGGCTATATTTAGGTTCCAGCACAAGGCATTAGTTTTGTTCCTGTTTTTCTCTACTATCACCTTGGGCTTTACTTACAAGGTTGTTACAGTTGTGTTTACTTTCCAGTTTCAGGTGGTGTGTGGAGGTAACCCCAGCCAAAACGGAGGAACTGAAAGGTGTGAGGCCATGACTATGTCATTTGACATCCTGCCTCAACCCATGCAAGCAGAGAAATAAAGACGTGTCTGCTCCTTTTCCCTCCATACACCTACTTAGAGAACATAGACACATTAACGCTGAGCCAGACAGATATCAGTTCTTTAATTAGGCCTGTCCTTTTAAGTGCCCCAGGAAAATTATTATAAGAAATACCATACGATTGCCCAAGAACAAATGAGATATGCTTTTAAACACCCTTTATTACTAACATTGCATAAGCATTCCAACAATCAAATCTAACAGTTTGTTATCATAGTTGCAATCCCTTTGGCTTAGTAGCCGCAAGATGAATAGCATGTCATATCTGTTCTCAGCAAATAGCTGCCTGCCTTTGTAAACAAAACTGTCAAGACTGATTCTCCATACATATTTGCAAATTATATCCATTGGTTATGTGTCTTGCAGCATATTTAGTATGCTGCCAGGGGAATGTTACCCTCACATCACTTTTATATGTTACCAACATCATAATCTTGTCAAGGAACAGGTACCTGGAGAACTATGGCTTGAATTCACTAATGTCTCCTGCAGACCCCTGATGAAAAACATGCTTATTACCTAGTTTACAAACATTTGAACCTAGCATGTAAATGCACTCCAAGAGTGATTGCGTGATTACTCCAATAAACAAGAATCACACAACCTTATAGTAAGTGATTATACACTTATTTTAGTCCTAAACCTGTTATAGGTAGTAAGAAACTTTTAGTTACATCTCTGAACATCCTGTTTACTTCCTATGTGTGTACCTATCATTGCAAAGCACCTTTCCACTAACAACAGGTAGTTTACTGTCCTTATCCTCAGTTAAATCCACGAGTGAGAAGTGTATGTGATATCCTGACATTCAGCCTGCTCCAAAGTGTAGGGCCCTGTGTCCTCGTCCCAGCGCCAGCGTTTGACTTACTGGCTGGCCAGGAGAAATTCACTTCAATTCCTCAGTTTAACTGTATGTAATAAGATAATAATATTACTTACTTCACAGAGGAGGAGGGCAAATTAGTTAATGTGTGCCCTGTGCTCTAAGAATAGAGAGTGAAATATGAGCTTAATACTGTAATTTCAGGGCCCCCCCTTTGGCATTTCATGTTTTTTGAATTTTATTTAATCTGCATAATACATGCAGAGGACAAAATCGATAGTCACTGGCATTTTTAAAAGGAAGAATTCCCTTTTTATTATTTTTATGTGGCAAAACCTGTGTCTATATCTCTTTAACAATTATATAAAATATCTTAAAATACTGATATTTAAAGTGCTGTAATTTTGTTGATTACACTTACAGAAGTAGGCCCATTTCTCATATAAAAACATCTATCATGCTAATTTTGACATTTTATGATAACGATATGTAATAAAGCAGTGTCATCTCAACAGAGAGTTCTAATTAGTAGCCAGTAACACAATATAGTCTTGTATAATTACAAATTTTGTGTGTGAAGAGAACTGCCTTGTTCTCGTTACAGGGACTAAAACCACAGAGCATCACATTTCTCATTATTGTACCAGAGGAATGTAGGAACACACTCATGACCACATTAGGGAATGGCACATAATAACAGAATCAGTAACAGATAGAAAATGTAATGACACTGAACTGCGATGCAAAATTTATCCATGGAAAAGCCCCCACCCTACTCATGTGTTCACATCACCCTGCAGCTCTCTGGCTGTTACACAGCTCTCGAACACCAGGGCAGGCGTTTCTTTTCTTCAGCTAATCAAGCCAGCATGGGGAGTGATGCTGTCGGGGAAGGCTGGATCAGAAAGGGAGATGAGAAAGATCTAGCAGTTCCTATAACACACAGTAAACACTAGAGGAGAGTCACTACGGGAGTCATGGCTTTCTCCTTTAATTACCAGGAGCTAGAAAATTCAAGATCAAGAGAGATGGGTCAATATTGCCAAGCGTGACTGAGTACCGTTCAAGCCAGCTGAGCTGCGGTGTGGATGTCAAGAGTGTGAATAAAACCAGAAGCTCCGAGTTCTGATTTCAGGGTCTCACCATTATTAAAGCAGACCTATTTTTATTTCAGGTGTTGTGTGAGGTGCAGAACTAGCTCAGAAACACATGGGGAAAAGGACAGAACACCACACCTAGTTCTCAAGAACAAAAAATGTTTTGGATTGGTAAAGCATTAATGCAGACAGGAGTGTTTGCTTGTCTGAAAGAAAGCTTGCTATAGCCCTTTCTAAAGATGTATTTACTTTTTTTTTCTCAGAGGGTCAGCTTTACAAAGATCTCAGGAACGGTTAAGGAAAAGGAAGGAATATTAAAAGATGAGCATGAAATGAGTTATATGTAGAAATGAATACTTTGTTATTTAAACTGATATATCAAAATAAAGATAAATTAATCATAATGTTTATTTCATGGTATCTATTGTATTTCTACAATAGTCTGAGTATGAGAACAGGCCAGTTGTACAGAAATACTGGCAATCAAAGTAAACACACTAACGTGACAAGTGAAAACTTAATCAAAAGCTGAGGTATAAGATCAGACACATGAAACCTTGTATAGTCTTCATAGTTATGTGCATTTTTTTTTCTCCTTTTCATTAAAGCACTCTGCTAGAAAGAACAGGTGCCACTTTCTCAAGAACTTCATCTGCAAGAATTGCTGCCCTGAACCAGCTCTTTCCCATTTTTTTTCCAGTCTACATGAAGAAGGGTCCAGAAGGCCGATGGTTTTAAGTTGCATGAGAGGTTTCACTTCCCCTTTGGCTTAGAGCTGGCAGCAATACTCACACGCTGTCTGCGCCCCAGCTGGCGCAGGATCCTACCAGGGCGCAGGGTAAGTCACATTAATGTCCCTCTACCGTGAGGCCATCAGAGAGAGGTTATTTAAAGCAGTTTTGCAGAATGTGAAACTACCCCACCTTCCATAGCTTGCTTTTTCTTACTCACTTGGTTTCTCTCCCGGGAACAGCTCAGCAGGCAGCACAACGTGGCCTTATTCATTGTCTAACACCAAATGTGCAATGCCGCCCTGGTACTCACCCACGGCGTTCCTCCACCGGAGCTGCAGCTGCATTCCAGGCACTGCTTCCCCCCAAGCCCTGCTTTCAAGAGTCCACCAAATACCCTGGCAAGGGCACATTGAAAAAAATAAAATGTCAACCCATGTCACTGCATCGGAACTGCTCAGAAGGCGCTCGCCACCCCCCAGAGTTATCAGCTCTTGCTACTAATAGTTACGTGGCTCACACTTATATAGTGTGTGTGGGTAGTGACTGTGTCCCTTTCTCTGCTGGCTAATCCAAGAGCTTCTTTTGACAGCTCATACATGAAAAGATTTTGTTATTTTTTGAAATGTAGTGGTAGAGGTTTTATACTTTGGGCCAGAGTGTCAGTGGAGGCTCTTTGGGGACGCGTGCATTGGAAGTGACAAGCAGTGAATAACTGACATCAGGCATAAGTAATATTTGTAGTCTGACTTTGGTATGTTATTCTTTAAAAAAATCCAGTCTGTAAATACAGTCTACGTTTGTTAGCTTGAAAGGAAGGAAAGGGGATGAGGGCAAATACAGAAGAGAGAAATGAATAACCAACGAAAGTAGAAAAAGCAAGCAGAAATAAGCTAATAAAGAGAAAAGGGAGTGGGAGTATTAAAAGAGAGAATATAGACATACAAATGGATCAAAACTAGTATAAAATTGCAAAAAAGCAGGAGAAATATTGAAGATGAAAAGAATCACAATGTAAGAGAACAGGAAAAAAAACCTATGAAGAAAGCGTTTGTAAACTTAGTCTGAATTCCTATATACAGTCAATAATGACTGCAGCACCCTATGAAATAAGGGTGCTTTTGTAAAACAAGTATGTGTTGAAGTCCCATTGATTGTGAGACACTCTAGTTTGCAAGTTAAAAAGGAATCTGTGAAGGTACTTAAAATATACAGCAGGAGTGGGTGGGGCGGTGAGTATGTGTAGTGTAGAAGCAATTTGGATGGTGATGAAGTTGTGCTGTAAAACAAATATTATGTTTAACCCCCATAGGAACAATGCAGTTATTTCAGCAAGAGGAGAGTTATGCAAGGGAAGACATTTGAATGAACTTGGGGGGCTCTTTCAGTGACTCCAGCGAAGCTGATGACTGTATTTTCATTCAGACTATTTGCTTTTCCTTGTTAATTATCTATAGACTAGAAATGGCAATGAGAGCCACAAGATATAAGGTGGTATGTACTTACGCTATATTCTTTATTCACACATTGACCATTATTTCCTTTGAAAGCAGGAGCAGGTATAATCTAGCAGGCAACAAATCTATAAAGTCGCTGAAATATTTTCCAAAAGGAAATATTTTACATCAGAAAACCAGAAGAAAGAAAAATGAAGGGCTTCCAGGATAGGTCAATGGCTGAAGCAGAGTATCAGCTCCCATGTGGTGGTCTCATTAGCACCCTCAAACAGTAATTTACATAGAAGAGTTGTCAGATAAAACTTCACGTCAGTCAGCACACGTTTTCAACATACTGAACATAACAGGAAAAGCGTGCAAGTCAGCATGTTTAAATATCATAAATCATGGAAGAGACACATTGTCTATCCACGAGAAAAAAAATACAGGATTTTAATATTGTATTACAGAAGTGGAGCATCAACTGCCTCCTTTCTGTACTTGGATGTTCATGGGACTTAATTACAGCAGAAAAGCCGTACATTAAGTTTTTAGGAAGGGATGGAGCCAAGGCTGGGTATGGTGGGATAGGGACCACACTCAGCTCCACTTCCAGAGCAGCCGCAGGTGCTAAACAGCATCCAACTGCTTGCGTTTCCACAGCTGTGAACGGAGACGCTACCTTTGAAAACATGGTTTCTGCGCTTCTGTTCCTGGAATTGAATAAATATTTGTTATTTCCTCATTTCACAAGGCCTCTGCAAAATGATATGATAAAGTGTGTAAATAGCAGGGAGATCTTGGCTAGAAGGCGCTACACACAGCTAGGCACTTAGTACCTTTATTATATAATAGATTAACTAAGGGAGTAATATATTGCTTAGTTGATTGCTATGTGAAGCAATGAAAGTATTTATTTTACACCAAACAGATTTGTTGTAGATGTTTTGTGGAAATGGCAGTGTCTTATAGAATTATCTTTAAAAGTGTGTGCAAAATAACGATAGAAGAGGTTTTTGTGAGGAAAGGAACGGTATGCAAAGGTGTGGTAACGGCATATATAAGTAACGGCAGCCATATATTTTCAGTGTTTCACTGTGCTCGGGCAGCCCAGATCAATGTGGTGTACGCAGAACTGTGTCTCCCAGCCAGCCAGAGAGCTGGCCAGAGGGCAACTTACACAAGTGTTAAAGAACCAGAGAGCTCATACTGTATTTACCCTTTGTTCTGAAGGCACTGGATTTTAGTTGCTTTAGTCAAACCAGAGGCAGTCATCCCAAGAATGAAAGGATTTACAAGCGTCAAACGTGTTTCTGCTTCAGTGATACAGGGGAGCCCGATCCTTGAGGGATTTCTTGTCCTCCGTGACTCTGCTGTGGGTGCCGTGCCGGAGAGCCTACTCAGCAGGGACAGGGTGTAATTGGTCCTGTAGCTGTGGCCCTGGTTAAGAAGAATAAAAATATTGAAATTGGCCATTGACTTCAGCACTATAGCAAACAACTTTCCTTCTGTTCCATGACACCTTTTAGGCTGTCCCATTTTTTTGAGTACAGTCACTGGAAGAAAACAGTCTTAATATAGATTTTTTTTTTTAAAAAGTTATGACTTATGTTTTATTTTGTTCTTTTTTTTCTTGTTATTGTATTTTAAATATGGAGTGTATTAAACTTGAAGTATGCTTTTGCTAATGATACTGAATGTTCAAAACGCAGTTAGTCCGCAGTTACAACATTCCAATCATGGAATCATAGAATCATAGAATAGTTTGGGTTGGAAGGGACCTCTAAAGGTCATCTAGTCCAACCCCCCTGCCGTGGGCAGGGACATCTTCAACTAGATCAGGTTGCTCAGAGCCCCGTCCAACCTGACCTGGAATGTTTCCAGGGATGGGGCATCCACCACCTCTCTGGGCAACCTGTGCCAGTGTTCCACCACTCTCAGCGTAAAACATTTCTTCCTTACATCTAGTCTAAATCTACCCCCCTTTAGTTTAAAGCCATTCCCCCTTGTCCTGTCGCAACAGGCCCTGCTAAAAAGTTTGCCGCCATCTTTTTTATAAGCCCCCTTTAAGTACTGATAGGCTGCAATAAGGTCTCCCCAAAGCCTTCTCTTCTCTAGGCTGAACAACTCTCTCAGCCTTTCTTCATAGGAGAGGTGTTCCATCCCCCTGATCATTTTCATGGCCCTCTTCTGGACCCACCCCAACAGGTCCGTGTCTTTCTTATGCTGAGGACTCCAGAGCTGGACACAGTACTCCAGGTGGGGTCTCACCAGAGCAGAGTAGAGGGGCAGAATCACCTCCCTCGACCTGCTGGCCACGCTTCTTTTGATGCAGCCCAGGATACAATTGGCCTTCTGGGCTGCGAGCGCACATTGCTGGCTCATGTCCAGCTTTTCATCCACCAGTACCCCCAAGTCCTTCTCGGCAGGGCTGCTCTCAATCCCTTCATCCCCCAGCCTGTATTGATACCAGGGGGATGCCCCAACCCAGGTGCAGGACCTTGCACTTGGCCTTGTTAAACCTCATGAGGTTCACACAGGCCCACTTCTCAAGCTTGTCCAAGTCCCTCTGGATGGCATCCCGTCCCTCTGGCGTGTCGACCACACCACTCAGCTTGGTGTCATCTGCAAACTTGCTGAGGGTGCACTTGATCCCACTGTCTATGTCATTGATGAAGGTATTAAACAGTACCGGTCCCAATACGGACCCCTGTGGGACGCCACTCGTCACCAATCTCCAGCTGGACATTGAACTGTTGACCACTACCCTCTGGATGCGACCATCTAACCAATTCCTCCCCCACCGGACAGTCCACCCATCAAATCCATATCTCTCCAGTTTAGAGAGAAAGACGTTGTGGGGGACTGTGTCAAAGGCCTTACAGAGGTCCAGATAGACGACATCTGTAGCCCTTCCCGTGTCCACTGATGTAGTCATTCCATCATAGAAGGCCACAAGTCAGGCAGGACTTGCCCTTGGTGAAGCCATGCTGGCTGTCTTGAATCAGGCATCACTGTCCCACATTATGCTACAAATTGCTCCTGTTCATAAAAAATCTTGTATTATAAACAACTATCCTCCTAGGCCTCATGTGACTTTATCTGAAAGCATCTATTCCCTCTGTGTATTCTCTCAACCTTCTTGCCAGATGGTAATCTTGACATTTTGAAGGGTTTCTTTTTTAAAACTTCAAAGTGTTTTGCACCATTGGCTGTATAAGAAGGTTTGCTGACTTTAAATAATCCGTATTTCTAATATTGTCTTTGCCATTACATGTACCACTAGTAGGAAGAGTGATAGAAACTGTCTCCATCTGAATTAAGTTCAATCATAAAACAGTGCTAAATGCAAAACTGCTTGAAACACGTTTTCAATAAAAAGGAAATACCATTTAATTTTTACACAATTTAGTACTATTTTTGTGTTAATTTTTCCTGCCCAGTCTCACTTGACCAAAATGGCCTAACAGAGACTATTTTCCTGCACAGTGAATCCAGGGCTACCTTGGGGTGTCATCTGAGTTTTTCTTGAAGGAAGGCATAGAACAACAATCTCTAGGAACACAGTTAATCAGATATAAACCGACTATGCCTTCAAGGGAGTCACGTTCTCTAATTACCAGCAAGATTTCTGATGCTAAAAAGACTTTGCAGGCCAAACTGTTGGCATTCTGTATTTTACCCAAAGCAGCATCTGGGTGTTGCCATATGGATATAACAGTTCCTACCTCTCTACTCCTGTCCTCTAGAAACACTGTAGATACTTTGATTTCTTCTTTGTTTCCTCTCTCTTGGAAGAGTCCCCTCTTACAATAACCTGTAAGGGGCTTCCTGCATTCCCCCAGGAGCAGAACACGTCCGCGCTGGCAAACGTGTGTCTTCCAGCATCAGCTTGCACCAGTCCTTTGGAATTCGTGCTGTGGTCGAACAAAGTGACACTACGAAGCCGGCTGCTGGCCCTGCTTGAGACCTTATCACTATGGCAGCCCACAACGAAGCAAAATAATGAAAAGGCAAAAAAAAAAGTTTTCAGCCTCCATTCCTCTGGGGAGCGATTGGGAAGGTTGTACCTATGGTTAAGGCATGAGAAAGCACCAAAACAACCCTCTCCCTCCTGAAAAACTGCAGTTGTACCACGGAAAATCAGGAAATGAGGAAAGTGCTCCTTTCTGTATCTTTTCTTCATGAAATTGTAAGTAATGATCTGTATTAACAGCAGTAAATATACTCATCTTCTATTGTCTTTCAAAGCTTGAAGAAATGTTTTTTCAGGAACTACCATGTGAGCCCAAGTCTCACTGACTTGTAGGTGCTTAAGCTGCTTTTTAAAACGAGACTGCATAATAGATATTCTACTTGGGGATTTAAAAAAATGGTTATTAAGAGGTACGAGTCTAAGTAGCATGACAACTTCTGAAAATTTTACCATGAAACAAAAAATACATATTTATGAGATTAATTCACTTCTCATAACATACCATAATTCTGATGGGAAATTATAAGAAATCTGATTTCTATAACGTTGTAAACAGCAGGAACTGCAATTATTGTAGAGCTAAATAAATTCTCCATGTATGTGTTTACTTCCAACATAATATGCAGTATATCTGGTTTGTAAGTAAACAGAAGTGATGCATGTATGTATGATGAGTCATATCTACAGCTAGATTAAAAGATAATAAATGGAATATGCTAATAATGCAGAAAAATGTTCACTAACAGGAATTATTTTTTCTCGTTTATGGAGTGAGTGTATTGTATGTTGATCATCATTAACCATTCACTGTTAAATAATGTAAAAACAAAAGAAAAATCAGAGTATCAAAATGAAACCATACTTGCATGTTTCATTGGAAGCTCCTCTTTCAATAGACCAGCTCTGGGAGTTAATTAATATACTTGCTTCTTATCTGAAACGTTAATCTGATACTTGTTTTAGAAGCATTTGGGGGGAAATAACTCCATAATAATAAAGCTGTTGCTAAGAGGCCTGGAGAAACCTAAACCAATTTGGCTTGGAGAAACAGATAATCAGTATCTTAGTGCTTTCTTTCTAACGTGCCCCTCGCCCTTCGTGCTTTTCCCTGAGAGCAGGAAATCAGTGAGTGGCGAATAAATCTCCATTCTGATTGTTTACAAAGCATAATGAGGGCCTCAAGCAAAGAAATGCATCATTTGCTTTATACCTGCGGCTGCACTGCAACACATCCCATTAAATACACGCTGAATACCATTCAAGGTGTGTAACAAAAAACTGTCATTTTAGATGAACACGCCCTTATCCTGCAGAGGGTATAATTCTTTGGAGGAAAGTTTAAAACAGTCCATCCAACAGTGTTTCTGGTTGTTTCAGATTTTATAGCAGTGGCCTCACATTTCAGTCCTCTCGTTTTCTTCCTCGTTCTTCTGTGTTACTCATTCTGAGTAACATCTGATCCAGATGTAATTTGCTGCCTTTATTTCTCTCAGCTCCCCCTTTTCCAAAATCCTGTTTCTTCTCTTTCTTTTTCTCCACTCTGGCCTCATTCTGGAGAGGGAGAACTGAGATTCTGACAGCATTCCCCCCACCCCCCCGCCCCATCAAAAACGTGCTTCCTTTGCTTTCAGCTTTGATCACTCAATAACTAAATTTTCCTAGGAGCAGCCTCTCGGGGGGCTTCAGTGGCTCCCTGGGCATCTCCAGATTCCCACCCTGTATTGCTCACCGCCCCTTGCCTATGGCCTGGATTATTCTCATTCTCACCTCGGTGCTTCTGACCCTCAAATCCAGAGCATATTGTCTCTGCATCTGTTTCTCCACTCCTTTCTCTTGGATGTCCTGTTGCTTCTCAAAATCAAGCAGTTCTAAAATGGAGCTTCTCTTACTTCCTCCTAAAATGCCTTCCCTCCCCCATTGCTCTATCACCAGTTTTCTCGGTAATGTTGAAGCTCAGTATTAGCTTTGGTCTTTTTCACTTTATTCTCCTCCTCACATTGAGACTTTCCCTAAACCTTCTTGCTTATTCTGGAACATTCAAAATGACAACCCTTTCTGGTAGGTATGTGATAAAAGAAAATCTGACAGTGATCGTCTCATAACTGGCATTAACCACTTCCTATTACTCTCCTTAACTGGCCTTTCTTTAACCTATACAATGTACACCATTTCAAATAAACTTTACCCAAGACTCAGGTTTGCTCACCAGAGTCCCCATATATTTCCTCATAAAATTCAGGCTTCCTTATCGTC
This sequence comes from Aptenodytes patagonicus, assembly GCF_965638725.1. NCBI lineage: Eukaryota > Metazoa > Chordata > Aves > Sphenisciformes > Spheniscidae > Aptenodytes > Aptenodytes patagonicus. Next base: position 42,798,168 of record NC_134950.1, read on the forward strand.
ATTTTTAAGACTCTCTGAAGCTTTTATCTGACAACATCTCATCTGTAGTTTCTCTCTACTCCCCTCATCTCTCTCTAGATATTGCTAAGATTTCCCTTCATCCCTCTTTTTCTTCATAATCTCCCCTCTCCAAGCAAGTTTATTTTTCTTTCCTTTTTTGTTGATTTTCTCTTTTCACCTTGGTCCTCTAAAAATATAAAAAATTACATTATGTTGGACTCAACTATCAAGAACAAGAACAAAGCACAAATCCAGTCAGATGTATGCCTTTGGCTTGTGTCTGATATTTACAGTGCAAAAGGAGGGGAAGAAAGTTATTCATTAAATTTCAAAACAAGAAGAAAATACATTGCTGTTTGTCTGGTTTTGTACGAGGTACCACAAAGGATTTCTGTAAGTGGTATCACCTATGCTAAATTCACTACGCTAGAGCTCTATCAGTGAGACTTTAATTTCTCTGTTGCAACAATAATTTTCTTACAGTCTTGATCCAGGAAAGTACTTAAACACATGCTTTTGCTCAGACTTGTGAGTGACCTCACTGTAGATACCGGAATTGCACACCTCATATACTTGCAATCAGGCACACAAATAATTATTCTACTGAATTTGTGCTTTAAGCTAGCTTAGTGGTTTATTACATCCATTTTGCATTCCAGGCATAAAAGAAATCATTTAAAGAAACATATATTTTGCAATATGCTGAATTTAATTGGATTTTTCAGTTTTTAAAATATTTTTAGCTGAGGCATTAACTTTCTCTTCCAGGCTGAGACATTAGTCTGCTGACTTTTATGGTAGCTCTCAGATAAAATAAAGAGTATGTTAAAAAATGCTTAGCAGTTATATTTCCTTATAGTAACACCTGAGGATGAAAATTATTACAATTTCTTCTCTACCTCACATAAAGAATGATTTACCATAATGACATTTTAAAATGTATTTCTGATAATGAATACTGACTTCCTCAGAAATAAAGATATGGATAAATGGATATGGAAATGTAAAAACATATGCCATAAAGTATTTATTGCCCAAAAAAAGGCTTGGTGTTCTTTCTCAGGTACTACTCCAAGTTATTATAACATTAGTAATGGTGCAAATGCTGCAAAGTCTAATTGTGTCTGGAGCCAAACAAAAAAGGCCGAATGCATACAGAAAAGGAGAGAAAAAAGACATAATATTTATCTGGTACTAAGACATGGATATATCCTTAAAGTGTCAGGCAGCATAGGAGGAGTACTTGGAATACTGAGTAGAGTTTATATACACATAATAAAACTTAAGCTTACAACGGAGAGAAACTTTTCTTTATAGATAAAAGCAACTTTTTTTCACTCTTTTAAACATTTACAAGTCAGGATTTCCAAAATCAATGAATAAAGCTTCACAGTTTGGCTGTGATGAGAAATACTTCCCACTTCCTCAGGGAAGGGAAGTTTCATGACTTGATCATACAGTAACAGTTCAGCAAACTCACAGAGGAGCCGTGAATGCAGCTTAAACAGCTTGGCTCAGGCTCTTGGATTTTAACCAGTTTTTTCCTCCCAGAAATTCACCCTTTTTGGATATCCGCCTCCAACAAATGCCACCTTTACATATCTTCACTACTCCTTCCAGATACCCTTTTCCAGAAACTACTGCATTAAAACCTCAGAAGCTCCCACTGTTTCAAAATATATATGCCACCGAGACAATAGCTCTCAAGGTCACTTCCCAGAATCTTTTCTATTGATCAGCATGAAATACAGGTTCCCATAAGATGTCTGGCTGGGTGAATGCCTGTTAGACTACTGCTAGCAGGTCCTGAGGGTTTAATCTGTTTTATGGAACAGCACATGTATACATGCAGATCTTTTTCCTCCAGGTATCCCATCGCTGCATTTAAATATTACATAACGTACAGGCTGGGAGCAAACCTGGGGATTTTCTCACGCGGTGCACTGCCGAAGAGGAGCACAAAAAGCTGAGCTCTGCAATGCCCTGAGCGTGCTGGCCGGGAGTCAGCACAGCTCTACACAGCCGAGAGAGTCCCTTTGATCTGCGGGATCAGAGGTTCAGCCTCTTCACTGATCAGACCACTGTTAGGCTTTTAGCAGGGAACTTTGGATTTAAGTTCGCATTTTTAAACATCTCGATCTGTGCTTGCTGCCAGTTCAGGAGTAGCTTGGGGCAATGGTGGGGTCTAGTGTTAAGGAAAGGTGCTGACTTCTCACACGTGTTGGGGAGAGGTGCTGGTGTGTGTCTTCTGCCCTGCGCAGGGGGAGGTGTTGCGGGATGGTGCTCTGAGATCAGCCTCCTGTGAGCAGGCTCCCTGGCCAAATCCCATCTGCCTAGAGTTGCTCTTCTCCCAGATCAGTTATGAAACCATTTTCCATCTTGCTGTGGTGACGGACGGCGTGCTGCTTGGAATGTCTCAATTTTAGTTGTGAGCAGACATTTCTGTGGTGCCACTGTATTCAGGCTCTGGGGAAGCTGACATTTCCGAAGAGAGGCTGCGTAGGATTCCAAAGATCTCTGTTCCTATCACATGGGGAAAAATCTGCTGTGTGGTTCGCTTTCCAGTGCAAGGGTTAAAAGCTGCTGAGCCCATTTTCTGAGCTGGGGCCCCAGTTCCATCCTATACGCATGCAAGTGACACTCATGCCCCCACATCTCACTTAATTGAGGACTGAGTCATTCCCTCCTACTTTCAAACCCATGTTCCCAACAGCTGCTACACAGTGTCTTCTGTAGCTTTTTGGGTTTTTGCTGGAATTTTCTTGCATATACTATGGGTTTCTTGTTAAATCATGGTCACAGTGCTCCAAAATCCTGCCATTCCCAGTTTCTACTGTCAGGGCATCAATAGCTGTTCTTCCTGTTGTCAGTTCTGCTGTTGTTGCTCTTATAAAGATGTTTCTGGGAGTTTTGAAAGGTTTCATTCCTTCAGGCAAAGACACCAGCATCAGCCTGGTTCCCATGGCTACCACCTCCTCAATCTCTCCTCAATACAGAGTTTTAAGCTGCTCTCATTCAAAAAAAAAAAAGGAAAATAGAAATCCTTCCCTTATCTTTGGACACTGCAAGTTGAATTTCAGCTTCCTCCTGTTATTCACACTGGCAGTGAGAAACCCTAAAGAGAAACATTAAAGAAATACGGGAGTGTGAAGACCCAATTTGACCGTTCCATGCTGTCACAAGCACATCATACAATCCCATCCATAAATCTATCAAGCTCCATTGTAAAATAACTCTTAGGGTTTTTTTCTTTCGTTTTTTCCAGTCAGAAGATTGAGTGGATAATTAATTTTTCTGGTTTCCTTGGCTAAGTTTGGTTAAATTTTTTGCACTCTCAAATCAAATAAGTAAAAGGAACATTTTGAACCAAAATGAGAGCATTTTATTCCTTGTTTTCACAATGAAGAACAAGATATGCCAAAATTACAACATTTCATTTTCAGTCAGGGCAACTTTAACAAATGCAAGTAATACAGAATATACAGGTAGCTGTGAGCACCATTCACAGAATTAAGTGGGAAATTTAATTTCTGTTCCCTCTTCTTCAGGCAAGCCAAAGCCCACTTCCCTGACTGAACAAGAGTTTTTTGCCTTATTTCAGTAAGTCTTTAAGGGCTTTGCACAAAACCTGATGTAGCTTTAACAGTTTTTCTTCACGCAGCACATCATATTCTCTAGCGGGGTAGATAAAGCAGTCTCCTGAAGTGCTTTTATACCAAGAGAAAACAGCAAATTCAGGCTTTTGAGGTCCAGAAAGAGTGTCCTAACCCATTAGCTAGTCAGCGAGGATTCCCTTACCTCTCATTTCTAAATCTAGTCATACATATGGGCAAAATTCACTTAAGCGTACGACTGGCTTTAGGATGAACAAGCTTGCATTGCTTTAATTCAATAAACTGGTTTTAAAGCTCTAGTCTTCTGGTGGTTGACAAAAACAGCATGTAGAATTTCAGAGGAGATCCAATTAATATCTTACAGTCATACATTAGCATGTCATACAACACCTGATGGCCCAAAATACCTGATTCGGCTGTAATTTAAACAGGAACAAGTCTAGAGTGTCAGGGAGCCTCACGCTGATTTAACCACTGTATACATCGCCCAAACTGCACAAAACCATAGAAAACAGAAAATCTTCTGGTGGCATAATATCAGTGGCAGCCAGTCAAAAGATGGAGAGAAGCTGTCATTTAAAAAAAAAAAAGTCCTTCTTTTGAACTATGAAGTTAAAATAGTAGCAATGTATATAAAATATAGTGCCTTGATTTTTTTTCTCAGAACTGATGCAAAATATTAGCTGAACTGAGGAAAATCAGCCAGATTTAGACACTAAAAATTGATTAGCTAACAGAAAAGATATTTCAATTGTAGGACAATGATAACGCAGATCTTTCTAAAGACATGATTCTTTTGGGACAAATATGAGGTGAAATTTCAGTCTTGTACAGGATTCTTATATGACTTTCCAGCTTGTTCTTTGTTAGGAGCCTGGATTAAATCAACCCTCCAAGTATTTTGCCTGCAATGACACAGCCGTCCGCAGCTCTGCTACACCAAGTGTCTGCTGTCATGGTAGTTTAGCTCACTGATCCCTTTGAGGGATTGCTCTTCTAATGACAGTAAGGGTAGTGCTATCTAGTGTCTGGATTTCCCCACATACATCCCCGTTGGCTCTCTGGAAGAGCTGTATGGTGGCATTTGAGGAATGTGTACATTTGCCTGGGATTTACGGATAACAAAGAACCAAGCTGGAATAGTTTCTTCATCACAGGTTTCCTGCTATGTGAGGATCAACTTTTCACCATGTGTGCGATGAGTCTGATGTTTCTGGAAGGCTTCAAATCTCCTGCATATGTGCTGTACAAGTGGTTTCTCTGTGCACAGTAAATACAATTGGGGTTACTGTGGACCATCTGTGCAGCACACGCAGGGAACCTGACACTTTCTGTCATCATTAAACATAATCTTAGTGCACTGCTCTGCACAGGCTTAAATAATGATCAGCGCAACTAAAACAAATGTAATCCACCCACAACCATCCACACTCATCCACACTGGGGTCCTCTTCAGGAATCTCTTCTTCCCAAAGCTGAGAGTAAAGGTGGGTTTCATGTGACCATTTGACAAATTCATCTGACCAGAAATATCCGCTTCTGGACAATGCACCCCCTCCTCAGCAATATATTAAAATAGGTCAAATGAAGTGCAACCTAAGACTGCCTATTTCTCGCTCTTGACAGAGAGCCTAAAATGAAAACCTCAATGGTGAACATATACCTGAAAAAGGCCATTATAGCTGGGTGAGAAGCATCCTACTAAACGTCTTTCAAAAAACTTGTAGCTAAATCTAGGTCTTTCTAAAATGCTTCATGCCTTCCTAGGGCTGCCTGCCATTGAATCCGTCCTGCCTTTGATCTGCTTGCTGCTTGTGGGAGGGCCTTCGGGCGAGCCAGAGGCCAACAACAGGAGCTAATTCCACTTCCACTCATCGACTGTCTGTCTCTTGGACTTCTGTGCATATACACCCAGACCTTGTATACCTCCTCAAGGTCTCCTCAACAAGCCTTCACTCCCCAGACCTAATTGCTTAATTAACAGTTCCCTTCCAACCCCTGCTACCAGCATCGTGAAATGACTGACTGAGCACTTGCATTCCTGGGCAGAGCTAAAGGAGAACAAATGCATTAAGAAGCTCAAAGAGATGGTGAGGCTTATTTGTGCTCTTGAAACAGGGAAGCTAAAAATAGTGCCTTCTAATGGTCAAATATGTCCTACATTAATTTTTAAACTTACAGGTGGAGCCTAACTGTTAGTGATGCTACCATATTCTCCCAAATTAAAAGTAATTTAGCTTGTGGGGGCTATTTTGGCCTACTGCCAAACCCAAGGATCTGGACCTTGGTTTGACTGTGAAAATTCTGCCAGGGGCCCTTACACCAGCATTTAAACTGGGTGAACCGGAATGAAATTTCTCTCATAAGCCAAGTATGCATTAATATTCAACTGAAAACTTAATTGCTCTCTCGAAATGAACATTTACACTTTTCAAATCATTAACATCCCCTTGGATACCAATTGCAGTAAACATTAAAATATGACAGGTTTTCTCAGAATTTTCATTGCTATAAGATGTAACTCAAAGTGAAACTGCCTATAATTTCAGGCAGATTAATGAACTCCACTTTATGCCAATCTATTCAAGAAGGTACTCATGGAGTACACTCGGAAAAAAAAATCTTTAATTCTCCAGAATTAGGCTTCTCAAAATCTTCTGGGTGCTGCAAGTTAAATTTTGTTACTGCTGAAGAACAGACCTGCTCCCTGCTATATTTGTGAGACTCTATCATAGCCTTTCATGTTGCAAGTGTGTAACTGAAGTTTCAATTAGGATTATTATGTACAGTCTAATCTCTGTGCAACACAACAGGAAATTTTCAATGATCTCCATGGCAGAAGTACTACTAAGAAATTTTTCAAGCATGTTTTGCTATCAAAGGTATGTTAAACATAGTCTATTGAATCTGGTAATGACTTACCTCCTGTTTAATTGTCCCCTCAAGAGTCATTGTTCTCTCATATGGTCTCTTAATAAAAATAATGTAGCAATAAAGTAATTAATATGTATAATATAATGTTTATTTATAAGATGTTATCTCTTCAGTAAGCCGTTCTGACATACTCCCCTCTCTGAAGATCTCATGAATTAGTAATTAATGAGGACTTATTTTTAGAATACATTCTGCACTGATAATTTCCCTGCATCTCATGAACTTAACTGTGATGAAACTGTGCCCTATACTTAAATGGGCGGGAGAAACTAAGCCCAAAAAGCTGTCAACTCCAAAAGGAGCAATTTCTCCTTTCAGTACTTCTGGGATCACTGACAAGTGGGGTGTCAAAGCTGTTCCCTGCCATGGCCAGCCAAGCTCTACACGTGTGCATGAAGAGCAAAGAGCACAGTCCAAGAGGGGTGGTAACTCTCCATGTTCTTCAGTAGCTCTGGATGCTCTAGGAGGCATTTCATGTCTTCCAGCAGCTCATCTCTTCCCTGGGGATGAGCAGTCCTTGCTCATTCATGAAATCCTACTCAGCCCCTGAAAGTCATGTCACTTTGACTGGGGTGGACACTTTCCTTCTGTGAAGGCCTTGGGTGGATATGGCATGGCTCATAAAGGCTTGGCTGGTACTCTGATATTTTTTTAGTCCTGATCTGTTCCTCTGTACAACATCGAGACTACTCATAAATATTCAGAAACCATTCATCCGGTCCAAAGTTTTAGTCTTCTGCAACCAATTGAGCTATATCATTGAGTTTAATATGCTAACTTTGGGGAACTCACTTTTTTCCCCAAACTTTTTCTTTATAAAGCTGACATATATCCACCTCATCCATATTACCCCACAGCTCCATGGTATTTTGTATATTTACTGTATCATATGTTAATTCAAGACCAACATCCTACTTTGGTGTTTTGCCTTTAGAAGAGGACTGACACAAAAGCACTGAGCCTCCCCAATACCTGGGTTGCAAATACCAGAATTTATGGGGCCCCTATGGTATAGTGGCCTCCTCTCTTTCCACTGGATGGTATGTGCACATTTATGCTTCGCCTAACCTCCTAATCCTTGGTGTGGGGTCGGAAAAAAGTGGGATTTTTCAAGAGATTTGTAGGTGGCACATAACACTTTCAGAACTGATCTTACACTGCTCACCACCACCACCGTACAGCCATAGCATGGGTCTGCAGGCATTCACACATCTTTTTTTCCTTTTCTCTGTCCACCATGCCTCCATTCTGGCCTATTGGCTTGTTTATCCCATAAAAAACATGATATATTTCAAAATTGAAAACTTCTGTGTGAACAACTCTTGTTTTGATCAAACTTTTTTGGACTTCAAAAATACAGGAGATGAACTTGGTTAAGGTAGTGGTGGGAAAGGATTTTGCATCTCTCACATTTTGAAGATTTGGATGATTGTTACTTTTAAGTAGAATGCAAGTGTTATAAAAATATTTGTTGAAAAAGCTGTTTTGGCTTCTACCTTGCTGTGATGGTGCCTTCCACTATATAAAATTGTATTATATCCACTGAAAGACATAAATGGGCCATAAACTAATATAGCAATGACTAAACAGCCAAGTTGTGGTTGCCTGAGAGATCCCATCACATATGCCCTTCTTGATTCAATGACATGGTTACAGGCAGGCAAGATGCTGATGTGTGACCTCCATTTCATAGGAGAGAGCGAACTGCTGACAGATGTTGACCTTATAGGCTTGCAAGTCTGCGATGCTTCCCTGTCCTTTGCCCAGAATAGCTTTGATTAGCTCATTTTCAGAGTGTGCTTCAGTGCCCATTTGTTTTGCCTGGTTCTTGACAAAACACAGTACAATCAATTTGGGAAAAAAAAAAAAAATCAGTTTTCTGTTAAGTAATTGGCAAATGATTGGGTTTTGCACACTTTTTATGTAGTGTATCAGAATAAGAAAAACAAGCACATCACTTCTCATCAAAATATATTCTGTTTCTCATATTAAACAATGTTATTTTGTATATATTCTGCATTTTTAATAATCTTTGAAACTGAGGCTTCCTCTTTTATTCTATAATTGCAATAATCTGGATTTATTTTGTTCCTAGTAATGAATGAAAATGGTGTGCGAATTCTATTCCCAGACCAGCCAGATTAACAACTGTAAAGCCCTTCAACCCTCTAGTTGGCAAATGATTTATTGACATGACATTCGAATGTGTTTTGCTTCAGCATTAATGACAGGAGTTCCAGAACTTCTGTCACTAAGGTGATAAATGGATCCTTATATGTACAGCCTTGAAAAACTGGGAATGGTGCCATTTTCCCCTTCACTTTATTGAAAATCACATCTCTTTACATTTACAGGAAGTAGCAACTTCTTTTTCTTTCTGTGGTTATAATACATCACCATTTTGTTTATGAGCGGTTAATCACTTTATTTGACCTAGTGTTATTAGGAGGGTATAGGTTAGTATACAGGAAAAGTACACTGAAAACAGCTGTTGCAGGACGGATTTTTTAACCTTGAAGAAGATAACTGGAATGAATAAAGCAACCTAATCAAATGTAATAGTAGTAAAACCGCTATGGTCGTGAAACACATTGGTGGCACATTTCCTACTGTGTCTGGTTTAAGCATATCTATACAAGCTTATAAAAACAAGGAAAAGAGATTCCCAAGGACGAGTTGTTCCTATACTGAGATAAAAACATTGACACTGAAGTCTATCGCAGTTGCTAAAATATTTATGCAAATGAAAACTAACAGATTTAATCATGTTGTTATGAAAGTTGGAACTCTCTGATATTTGCAAAAGAAAGATGTGAGAAACAGTGAGTTTCACTCTTAGTCAAACAGCAAAGAGAAACTGGATTTATTTTTTATCAAAAGCTTTTACTCTGAAGACTCAAGCATATTTGTAAAAAAGGACTGATTTTAATGAATTTCTTATTTGGGATTTGGTTTTGTAAAAGTGTTCTGAATTCATCAAAATGAATTCTATTTTCAAACCAAAAAATTCAAACTGTGCATGCTGTGATGGCTGTTTTTTAAGCAAATTGATTTAACTCATAGGAAAGAAAAAAAGATTATACAATATTCAAACAAAAATGAAACACCTTTGTGCTGAAACGTTTCAATAATTTCCATTCTTTCGTATTATTAATGGTGACCAAGTTGAGGAAATTTTCTGTATTGACTGTTTGACATGATTTGAGAGTGAAAATTGATTTTTAAAAACTCAGCAGTTTCCAGAACAGGAAGACCATTCTCTGTTCTTTTGTCTTGATAAAATATTGTAATAAATTCAATCTGTTAGTATGGGTCATTCGGTATTTTGAAAAGATTCCGTGTACAGATGTCCCCGATAGGTTCATATCCTTTGCTAGCATAGCCGGACAGTATTACACCAATTGAGTATTTCACAGCTCAGTCACTGCATAGCTATCCGTGCATGCTGAAAGGACCCAGGTGTCAGACTGCAAAGACACGAGAAGGCAGGGGTGAGAATCAGTGTTGGCTGCCCCAAATTCACTCCTTACAGCAGGGGCCATGCCAGCTTCCTCAGCGCACTGTTTTAAGGTGCCTAAGCTGAACGGTTTTTATTCAGATGAAAATTAAGGCTGCTCTGCCAAAGAAAGCAGGGGTAAGCTCGGTGTGAATCAATCGCTTGCTCTGATCTAAAGCTTGATATAAAACACTACCCAGACTAGCAACAGCTTCTGCATCTCCAGCACAGACCATCCATTACAAACCCAAACGGTCCAGCCGTTGGAATTAATACAGTGCCAATATTTTTTAAATGCGTCTGGAGTTTATCACAACTCTAATGTGAAAAATTGGATTGAAACTCCTGGGAGAACCAACTTCCCTTCCTCCAGTGAATCTGCAGCTCTTGTGCGCAGCTCTCCTCCGGCATATTCATGCATCTGGAAAAAGGATGAAAGCAGAAAGTACCCTTGTATGTAAAAAGCTTAAAAGTAACAGGGTGTTAACTGAACTTTGATGTACCCCAAAAAAGTTTAGTGAGTGTTTGTCTGTTGCATGAAATCTATCAGAGCATTTTTTGTTAAACTTTTTTCCCCCCATCCTTCATAACAGTAGCGCAACAATAGCTTTATTAGTGACTTTTCTGTAAAGATGTATCTTTAGCTTTAACAAACTTGATCAAAATCATAGTTGGTATATTTCTGAATGCTTGTTTGTTCTGGAAAAGGAGGGCTGTTCCTCAGGCAATTAGATTTCCATGTAAAACTATCTGCTATGATTCCCAGGAGCTTTATTCCATATGAAAGATTAAAGGTAGATTTCCCAAGTTCATGTAGGTTTCCCAAGTCTTATAGGAAACACTCCCACTGTTCAATAGTGCAGAATACAGTTTAAGGTCAGCATTAGGTAAGAGGGAAATATGAGCTGTTTTATACTTGAACAGAAACCGTGGGCCTTACAAAATAGCGGTAAAGTTTCAGTGCTGTGAGAAAAATGATGATGCATTTTTTATCATTATGAAATGCCTGATAAAGACCGAAATACAGTCATAGCAGTGATTTAAATAAAGTTTCTATTACGCTGCTTCCTGGCATTTTATCAAATCAGATGAATGCGGACAACATATAATGTTATCAACCTCAATCCGACGCTCAAACGCTCCAAAGCGTCTGAAGGGATCTGTAGGAGTGCATGGATTTGGTCTGCTAATTTGTCAATACTTATGGTGTAAACTGGAGACATAATGATGCCGTAAAGTAGCATATTTTGATAATAGGTAGCACCTTACCTTGCTTGCAGCCTGTGTTGCTCATTGTTGGCTCCCTTCAGAGTGCCTTTCTTTGAGGTGGCTGTGAGGTGCTGGTGTCTCGTCATGGCCCCCAGCAAAGCTGGCTGTAGTCTTCTGTTGCCTCCTGTGACCTGTTTTCAAGAAAAGCAGGTGGAGAAGCAGTGATAAAGAGAGTGGTTAAGATCAGGATAGGATACATCAGCTTGTTTAGGTATATAGTGTTTATTATATATATGTATACATGACTTGGAAGGAGGAGTGATCACTGGGGAAAAGATGAGTCAAAGTGACTTAGAAGAACCAGAGGGATGAGGAGAAATTCAGACCTCAGTTATCCAGATGAATGATGGCAAGTGAATTTCAGTGTTAAGCAATGTAAAGTCATGCCTGTTGAAGAGAACAGTATGAACTACCCAGACATTAGAGAATTCTCAATTAACCTTATCAGTCCAGCAAAGAGGCCAGGTTCTCACCATAGCGCCATTAAGGCTTTGCTGAATGCAGTCAATAAAAGACAGGATATGCCGCAGAGATAAGAATGGGGTGATAAACCCTGCAGAAGTTATAATGCTGTAACCAAGTGTGCAGCCCCATCTAAAATACAATGAACAGTACTGGGGAGAGGAAAAAAGCAAGTTCAGAAAAGAGTGGTGAAAGAACCGACCTGCAAAGTGGAACTCACTACAACAGAAAGACAATGAAATCAGGACTTTAAAACGGATTTTAAAGTGATTATAAAGAATGACAACAGTTTTGTGAAATAGCTAGAAAATCTCATGCATAGGCTAATCTTTATTGGATCAGGAGGAGACAGAATGATGAGGGACAACTACTCCACCTGCACTTACTGAGAAGTTCTTACATCTTACATTGAAACATCTGCTGGGTAGTCGTTGAGAGTACTGGACTGCATTTCTAGTATAACAATTCCTAGATTCCTATATTGGTTGAAAATTAAAGAGAAAAGAATGGGACAGAGTTGCTAATGCAGTTGCTCATAACTTTACCCCCTAAAACTCCTAAAAAATATTTTTAAAAGCTCCCTTGAATTTCTATGGAAAGTTACTGTGCACATGCTTTCTTTGTGCCTGTTCAGCCATAAATCAAAAAAGAATCTTTCCGTCAAAAGATCAGCATGAGACCAACCTCTGAACACCAACCTCAGAAAACTAGTCTTGTGCTGCTACAAAATTAGACACTTCTGTGTCTCTGTTCTGAATAAGTTGTTAACCCTCACCCTTTTCTCAGCACTAGCAAAAATAATTATTGCTGTTTACCATTGTTACTCAATCTTTTCAAAACACATGGTTAGTCGGTGTCCTGCCTTGGGAAGATTTTGCAAAAATTGCATATGCACAATTAAAACTAAAGAGCTGTTATGACTAACATAGGCATTCTTAATTAATAGTTCACAATACATTGTTGTTAATAAGCCATAAAGATCCATTTGAAATGGCACTTTTAAGATGTAATTTGAACACAATGATAGAGAGCACCTGATGTGTGAAAAGTCCTAGATTCAAGAAAAAACATGATAAAGATAATGATAGCCCGTTAGGAAGGGAAGAGCTGATGTATTTGTTCTATACATGTACTTTAAAAGCTAAATTATCTGATTCTACTCCCATTGGAATCAAAAGCCAAACTTTATATATTTCCAATTAATTTTCCTTTTCATGGTCCAGTGAGACTTTTGACACCATGTTTTCAGTGCAAGGTTGGGAAAGTGCTCACATTCACAGTGTTACCTATTGTCTAAACCAGACTGGGTTTGAACCCATGTTCCAGGGCCTGAAGAAGACCCGTGTTTGGCCAAGTGCTCTTTGATGAGTAATTGCTGCTGATGAGCAGAACTGTCAGCTCCTTCATTTTAAAAGGCAAGGGTGAGCCTAGCTCAGTTTTGAAAGCAACACTGTGCTGTCTAATTTAAGAGCAGGTTTTGATCTGTGAGTCCAGAGGTAGCATAGGTTACTCCCTTGCACCTCAGAATTAGGCCAAACAGAGGGAGAAATAAACTTCTGTGTCTCAGCATTTTCTAAGAGCTAGTTTAGGTATCTCCCCACTCGGTGCGCTGCCTGTCCTGAATCCCACCCGAGGCAGCCAGCACTTCTCATGCACTGCAGGTGAGCTGCGACGTCCAACCCAGGGCAGCAGATTCCTCTTGGGGTGGCAGGGGACACTGGGCATTGCAACACCCCCTCGGAGGCACAACTGCATTTCATCCTCTAACTCAGCTGGTGAGAACCCAAGGGGAACCTGGCACTTACTCAGGCTCTTGAGAACTCTTTTAATAAATAACAACAAAAGTAGAACAAAAAGTCAACATATCATCGCTTGCATTTTTTTACTAATCTGGTATATGAAGATCATGTAGTCCATAAATAGTCTGATAGACCAGAAGGAAATATAAAAACCATGTGGTCCAACATTCAGGACAACGCATGTCAGAAAATACCTCAGTGATTTCTGCATAAAGATCAATACTTCTGTTTGGATAGAGAACAACAGATCCAACCTTGATGTAAAGACTTAATGTCTTCACCACATACAGTGGCAAACTGTTCCAGTGGTTAATTATCCACCCTTACTGCTGGGAATGTGCTATTTCTGGTTCGATTTTGTTTAGCTTCTGCTTCTATTTCATCTGCTTTTCTTTTCTTTCTTTTTTTTTTTTCCTTCTGTTTTCTTCTCTCTTTGCAAAATTAAAGACCCAGCCACAGTCAGTAATCTTTTTCCTCATGTTGGCATTGTTAGACTGTGACTGAATTATTGCTTAGCCAAACTAAGGCTGCGCACCTCAGATTTCAGTATCTAAGTCAGAGTTTCCAGAGCACAAATTATTTTTGTTGCTTTTTCTTGACCCCCCCTTTTATTTGCCATTTTCTTTGTGACACCAGGACCAGACTGTTGCAGTGGTGGACTTTATTGTCTCGTATGCAGAGGTAATACCTCTCTCTCTGATTTAGCTGCTTATTAACCCGAAGATCCCACTTGGCAGGATGAACAGTTTCTCTTTAGCCTATGCTGAGTTTGGTGGAGTGGTGCCACCTTGGAAAGGGAGAGAAGGGATGGAAATTTGGTCAGGGTAGTACAGGGAAAAGAGCTGCTGCTTCCTCTGGAAGAGGGTTGAGGATAGTGTCCTATATGCATGGGGCAAGGCAATTTATTGCTGGTGTGGTCTGGGCACTATTACTGTGCCATGGGATCTGCTGTCTGTGAAAGCCTGGGGAAGGAGACCAGAACAGCACGGCAGGTTTTGGCTGAGTGAACTGTGAGGATGCGTCATATGTGGGTGGTAGATGCCCCATCCCTGGAGACATTCAAGGTCAGGTTGGACGGGGCTCTGAGCGACCTGATCTAGTTGAAGATGTCCCTGCCCACGGCAGGGGGGTTGGACGAGATGACCTTTAGAGGTCCCTTCCAACCCAAGCCATTCTATGATTCTGTGATTCTATGATTCTATGTTTCAGAGTGCCTCTAGCTGGCCTGGGCCACCGGCATGTCCTTAGGGATCAGAGTGCACCCAGAGTGCAAAGGGAGCATCCTCCTCAGAAACACTTTGTATTAGTGGTCCTATGTCACCTCTCACTTGCTTACATCTTTTTTCCATCTCTCATTTCCCTAGTTCCTTCCTGTCTAAATATGTCCATGCGACACACAGTTCTCATCCTTCTGACTGCTGCAGATATCCTCTCTTTGGACATGCAAGCTGTACTGGCTGTGCAGCAGCTGCTGGAGACAGCCAGCTTTTCACTGGATGAATGTCTGTGAACTTTGATAACTCTATTGAATTGTGAATGTCGGTGTTGCAAAATTCCTGTCTGATGTGCAGTGACAAGGTACGTGAAGTCCTCATGATTTTTAAGAAAAAAAGGGAAATGTGACAATGTTTTAAGTAAGTGCTTATCAGTTACTACCTAAAGCTGCTCTCTTCAGAATTGGGAGATCCTTTATGAATATAGTCCTTTCCCTTTCTGCACATTATCTCTGCTTTTTTTAAACACGATTATTCAAAATGATTCAACAGATGTTTTCTTCACATATATTGCAACCTATCGCTTATCTAAAAGAAAATTAAAGAAATGAGGCATGTGCTGTCACTTATCTGCAGGTGTGAGAGTAGTGGGTTACTTAAGTCACCTGCTATTACTTCTATGCCAGGCTTGGATGAATCACATTTTTATAAACAGAAGGAAATATATCCAAGAGATTTCCAGATAGCCTCTGAGGACATTAGAACTAAGTACCTGGTCAGATTAGTAATTTCACTGTGTGTTATCTGCATCTTTAGGCTTTGAATCATCTCTCAGTTTGGCTGTATGTGCCTAATCCAATTTTGAAGAAGGAAATTAGGCTCCTAATTTTGAAAGCTGAATGACATCAGAGTGAATTAGGCTCTAAAATCTGGCTTGGTTCCGTTCACTATCTGTTCCATGACTGCAAGGCAGTCCAAGGCAGCCATGCCTCTGCAAGAAGTTGTTGCTTCTTATTTTACATTGAAAAAGTTGTCCTAAACATGCAATGTATTCAGCCATGAAATTTACTAATGTATTTATATGCTGTTATGACTAACACAGGCATTCCTAATTAATAAGTCACAATTTCTTATTAGGTCTTTACTCACTAAGTGGCATGCGACTCAGTTAAAAGAAAATCATCAGGCAAAGCTCTAGTGAATGCTTTAGAAATACTGTAATGGCTGCACTGCAATTAATGAAGTGTTAGAGATAATCCATTGCCATCTGTCTTTATTTTGCTAAGCCACTCAAGTAGAGACCATATTTGAGGGGAGAAAAGAAAATCCAGAGCTAGAAGAATATTGCAAATGAGTATTCGCCAACATTTGTTCCAGTTCTGAACAGCTGTTCAGTGTGATCGTGTTCATACCTCCTTTTGTTCGCTATTCACGATCATTCTCACAAACGAGGTTATTCTTCATACAAATACCTAATTGCGAAGGAGCACGTTCCTATTCTTCTGGTCACAGTGCTTTTGCCTCCCAGCCAGGGACCCAGATCAGACCGTCTGACTCCATCGGTCGACAGCCTGCTGCTAACAGCGACCTGTGAGCAGTTCTGAGGTGAGACTTGCACAAAGGGCTTTGGTGCACAAGTCCCCGGGACTCCTTGTGTCTGAGCCTTGAGTGAAAGAGAGAATAAACGCAGAAATGACTGACACCGGCAGGCACACGGCTCACTAAACCTTTCGGCCAGCTGTAGAGTTTCCTAAGCTCTAAGCCGGGCTGCAGCCCAGGGGCTTGTAAAGGCTGGTCTGAAGGTGGGAAGCTCTTTCCTTTGTCTTCTTTTTACGAGTGAAATGCAGTGAGGGGGGTGATCTTTTCGAATGGCCATAGACATATATGTGTATTTATATGTACATATGTGGTGGCAGCGCAGCATGGGGATACGGATGGAGTTCCCTTGTATCTGCGCATCTCATGAGTCTTAAATGATTTTTTTTTCTGGTTCTGCTTTCTGCCCTTCAGAGAGGGGAATCACCTCTCTGCTCTACTTAACCCACCTTGTGTTCATCAAATACAGGTACAATTCAATCATTAGTATACTTGCACCACTCCAAAGTGACCCAAGTCTTTTTTTAAAAAAAATTCCTTAGTCTTTGTCTGGGATACTGACCTACCAGTCAGTCCTATTAATCCAAACAGAAAATACATGTTAATATTTGTAAGTCTGCAGCTCTCTCAAGGCAATGATTTTTATGACAATGAAGCTGAAAACTGTGGTAAAAACAGAAAATGGTCAGTGAGCATCTAAAAAACAGTGTGAAAAACACTGACCTTTACGAGTATTTATTCCACTCAGTAAAATTGTCCAAATGTAACACTGACAGTTTTATTACCTGGTGGATTGTAATAAACCAAAATTCAATATTCTTGTTTCACTACAACTATTATTTTGGAGCATCTTGAAAGATGATGTTCTTCGTGTCCAGAAACATAAAATGCAGTAATTCAAGATACACCATGCAGTTTGCCAAATAGATTTTGACAAAGATGCTTCATCAATATTTTACTGAGAATGAAAAATGAACGTCTCCATTTTATTTATTCTCTTAGGAGCCCAGAAACCTCTCGCTATGCTCCAAGGGAAAACTCAGTGCTTCTGAAATGATAAAGTCTTTCATGCAACCTTTTAAGAAGGCTTCAGTGCCACTTGTCCATTATTTTTCATTTATTGTTTTAATGGGAGCTTTTCACAAACTCGTATCTGGCATATTTTTTGAGTAGTAACCATAGCAAAGCAGCGTAGGCTGCGTAGGTATTTATTCCTGCAGAGATCTGCATTTTTATTTTACCTGTATGCGTAATAAATTCTGACAGCTCAGCCTGTCAGTAAGAATGAAGGCTGCTTTTAAAGAATAGGTCTGCTTGTGTACCTCCCAGCTAAACGTGCCACAAAAGCCTAACAGTTTCATCAGGGAGAGGAAGCCTTTGAATCTGTTTGTCCCCATTTCTTAACTTTTCTTTATTATAATATTTTGCAGGGTGAAGTGCTTCAAAGTGCTGAAGAAGCTACAAGGAATGAAGTCCTCTCTTTACCTGTTGATAGCCAAATGTTCCCACCTTTACCATTCATGAGTTTTTTCTCCATGGTTTTCTTCAGGGGAAATAGGTGCACATGGCAGAGGGACAGACATTGCCTGTCACAGGCTATTTCAGAATTGTAACCTAAATGGCTCCCTGGAGGCTCCTGACTCTTTTCACTGACAAGCTGGGGGAGAGGACACATCTCCGTTTTCTTGGAATTACAGATGCCTAAAGGAGACAGGGTGGAAACTGTCCTCGGCACCATGAAATGGACCTTTCATTGGAAACTGGGCAAACATGCCTGCCTATAGAGGCAATGCCAGGGCAGTGAAGTCTTCCCTTCATCATCTGCACAGATTGCACATGATGCAATTTCTCCACATCTTTTGGAGAAAGTACCAATGGGGACAGGTGATCACTCTTTCTTAGCTGTCACTTAGCCCTTGGCTATCAAGTGATCCGTGTCACTGCCATGGGTGCCAGCTAGTGCTGGTTATCCTATTTGGGGCTCTGTGATGGCAGAAAGTAGTTGGACTGAAATTGTTCCTTACTTTCCGAAGACCAGAAAATATCCTTTCAATGGCCTCAATCACATTTCTGTAAGTGATGTGAGTTGTAATGATACCTCTATTATTTTGCATAGAAAAAGGTGCAATCCACCATAAACTTCTGGAAAGAGTGAACAAACCCGTGGCTCAGTACTGGTCAAAAGCAGGTTTTGGTGTGTCATTCTGGAATGGAGCTCTGCCTGCATCCTCTTTTTCTGTAGTATTTCTCTTTAAACATTTTCTCGGCATCAGCGTGTTGGTCATTCCAGCACAGAAAAGAATCCTCATTTGTAACGTGTGATATAAAAGCTGCAAGCACACATAAAACATCTTAGATCATGGTGATTTTCTCAGAAGTGACTGATAATCAGGGAGATGAACTGACAAGGAGATAGTCAACGTGGAAGTGAGGTGATGACATAAATCTTTCAGAGGAAAGGGAATAGCTGGTTGCCCAAATTGAAAGAGAATGTCAAATATTCAGCAAGTTGGATAAAAATCTAGTTTACAGTGCACTTGCACATCCAGAATATCTACTCTTGGATGGCAGTGCAAGTAAATCAGAGCATCTGTTTTCCCAGCATTCATGTTTCAGTATTGTTTTGGTGTATGTTCCTGGTTTGACGAGGTCAGCAGTTCATTGCATCTGAATGCGTGTTTGTCTCCTTAAATGATCTTTCAGATCGTGTTTACTTGTTTACTTCAGTACTCAGATATAGATGCGCCTCTGTGTACGCAGTGAAAACTGGCTGCGGTGCATTTTGATGTTACAAGATGCAGAGCACTGCACATCCCTGTATCTGAGGGCACAGTTAAGCCCCTAGAAGAGCTGAATTGTGTCTTTGTACAACAGGGGATTTGATAATTGGGCAGATGAAGCATGAAGGAATGAAGCTAGAGAGCTGGTGGCACAAATTCCAGTCTGAATCCAACAAATCACATCGTAAGAATGATTTTTTTTTCTTTAAAACATCCTTACAGCAGGGCTGTAATGGAGATAAAGCAAATGTTGTTCACTGCTATAGTATCATTCCAGTGTCTTTCTTTTAGCAGCATGCTATACTGCTCGTAAGCGGGCACAGGGCAGCAGCCGAAGGAGTCTCTGTGCTGTCTGCATTTATAATTGTTCCCGCTGAGCAAAAACCTAAGGCCACTCAGTGTCTGCGTGACATGTAGCAGGGATATGTCAAAACCAGATCCTGTTATGTTTGGGGGGCAGTTAGAGATAATCATTGGTTGGCTTCTAGTTTTAATCAGCAATGATTAAATGCGTCTCTGCCAGATATGTAGAAAAAACATCTGTAACGTTCATGTCAGTGTTGCATCCAGATTACTTAGTCAGTCATACATGGGAAAAGACTAGGGCAGTATTTTGAAATGGTGCCAGCCCACGGATATTAGGTTATTACTTTAATTGACTACATCAGCAAATGCACAGAAGTATCACTTACCAGACAAGTTTCTTTTGGTTAGTCTCTGATAGTGGATTTCAGTTCACATAAATGGAGTTTCTAGAGCTTCCTAAGGAAAGAAATATGAGGAACAGACATCCCATTTATCATCCTTAGGCCAGTGGGGACACTGAATGTTTTAACTAAGTTTTGACAAATTGTGTGCAAGTCACTGATCTAGGAAAGAAGTTCTGGAAATCATTGGCTATACATTTGTAAAAACAAGTAGGAAATTTAATATGTTAGCAGCCAGATGGAAGGAGCATGCCAGCGTCACGCAGAGAGAAACTTACACTAGAGACAGGGAATAAACTGTAGTTATAATTACAGGAAGAAATTTTGGCTGCACTGAAGGATGTTTTGCCATTGATTTTGGAGAGAATAGGATTTCATCCAGAGTATGTAGGAGTGAACAATATTTGTTAAGATCATATGTCTAGGACAGTTGCAGGTATAAACTAAAGGACAGATGCCTCAGAGTGAGCAGTAACAGCTAGGAACAATAATAGTTTCCCTGAACAGTGGAATGTATATGTTTTTGTAAAGGCAATTTTATGTTCCACAGTGCAATTTGTGAAAATATGTTTTCAAGAAGCGTTTTGTTTCTTCATTGCTTTAAATTTGATGGTTGCAAGCTGGTTTATGTGAAAGAAAGAAAGAATCCAATACTTAGGTAAGCACTTGCTTGTAGGAGAAAAGATTTTGGCATTTGCCTTATGCATGAATGTAGTGGCACCGAGTGCCAATCCCTAGAAAGGAAGTTTCACATCAGCACAAAAATTGACAGTACTGCGTATGTCAATGCTAACTTTGTGCGGGGCTGTGATATATCACTGACTCTATAGAAGAAGAGCCACACTGCCCCTTCTTTCCAGACATGTCAGCAGGTCCTGAGGACACACTTCTGTTAGCTGAGCATTCCCATGGCACACTGCTAAAAAAAGCCATTACTAGCTCCTGAGATCTCAATACAATACAAAATACTTTTTCACAGTACCTCTGGTTTAAAACCTGTAGGAAGCATTCTCATTTTACTTGTTGTACAGAGCTATTTTGCAGAAAGCGAGGCTGCAAGAGGAACTATGTGGACACAGAACATATTCTGCCAGTGGCAAAACAGACATTATCAACTTCATTGGCATATAAACCAAAGTTTGTTTTTAACAGTACAGAAAGTACTAAGGGTACATTCTGCTCATTCCGGATCGACCTGGGGTCCCAGAGCTTCACAGAGGTGAAATGACAATGGTTCTGTGATGCCAGTGCTCGAGGGACTGTCTTTGTCCAGGGTGGCACCTCATGAAGAGGATGTTATCTTAACAGGACAATATTAGCTCCTGTGTAAACTCAAGACTTGAAAACTTCCCTCTTCTAAGTGCATCATTAGAAATGGAGAAAATTTGCAAGTTAGCAAAGTTTTTAACTTTCCTGCTTCCATTTCCATCCTGGAAAATCAAAAGAGTGGGGAAAAAAAGATGTCTTTTACTTGATATTATGGTGTTTTGAATCCAGAAATTCAAGGAACATGGAAAATAAATGTGCAATGAAAGAACTGATCTGACTCTGTCAGAACCTCAGCCAAGATTCAGTGCAGCTGTGGCTCGGCAAGGGGAGAAGGGTCAGGAATTCTCTGTATCATCCACATCAGTCTGGCTGTTCAGAATATCAATTCTGCTCATTGCTGTCGGATTATACACTGAGGAGAAGAGGAAAATCAACTTGCTGTCTGGAATGCAAGAGGAATAGTTTTGCTGCCTAGCCTCACATTTTTGAACCACGATTCTGCTGATATCAGCAGTAGCCTGCTGAATCATCTTTCTCTTTTGCTGTTGCCTTGGTCCTCTTAAAGGAAAAAAAAACCACAGTAAAACAAGATGGAGTAAAATTCAGCTGAATGTTAAAGGGACTACCATTTTTGCACCAGGGACGGAAGATCCACTAAAAACCACAGTAAAGTAACACACTAATGTAACATTTGTGTTACAGGGGATGGTGATGATTTTAACCATGGATTGGGAGAGGTATGGTCCCATATACTGGAGTGAGACTTATTCAAACAGGAGAGGTGGATTTTTGTACGTTTTGGCTTCCACCCAAATTTTCAGGTGATATGTCCCTCTATTAAAATCGGTGGCAACATTACCACTGAGCATAGCGGAGTCACAGGTTGAATCTGAATATGGACGTGCCACACCAGTCTTTGCAGGATCCTCTATATGCAGTGAACATAAACAGATTCTGCTGCTTTGAAAAGTGAGTTTCAATATTGTTTTGATACAAATATTCCAACCAAAGATAGAAATGGAAGCTCCAGAATAACACAAAAATGATAACACACACACACACAAATATTTCCAAGCTTTCTGTTACAGTGCTAAACCTCGGTAGCGGGAGACTGTTAGGTTAGTTTTTCAGACTTTTTGGTCTAATTTTTATCTCTTTTCTAATAGAATAATTCCATTGACTTCAAGAGATATGGTCCTCACTTATCCAAGGAGCATCCCACATTTAGGCCTGAGAAGTCCACGTAACATAAACACGCAAATTAATTTCCAGATGCTTTTCTGCCTTCAGTGAAAAATTAGGGTTTTAGTCTTGCCTATCTAGACATAACAGTAAAGATTTGCTTGCCGTCACAAATTAATAATATTCCAGGTTGTTATCTGTGGGTTTCAATTGCTATTTCTGCAACTATATATTTTTTTCTTTTTTCTTTAATTTTCTATTTTTTTTTCAATAAATAGCAACATACAATAAATATTACTGACACTGTTTACTAAAGTTTACAAAAGGGTTTAATCCATATCATAGTTTTAAGGCAAATTTTCCATTTAGCATTAGTGAAGTAGGCCTGAAAATTGATGACAAAGTATAATTTCTAGAGCTGCTATTTATTTATCACCACTGAAGAGATGCACTTTCATATTATGACTTCAATGAATAAGCACTTCTCCTAATGGGAAATTCAATTAAAAAAATGCATCTTCTCTTGGTGGACTTTTTTTTTTCCCCAAGCTATTTTACATAAAATGTCTATATTTCATGATTTTGGG
The DNA here is from genome assembly GCF_965638725.1 of Aptenodytes patagonicus. Taxonomy (NCBI): domain Eukaryota; kingdom Metazoa; phylum Chordata; class Aves; order Sphenisciformes; family Spheniscidae; genus Aptenodytes; species Aptenodytes patagonicus. The sequence goes on from NC_134950.1 coordinate 42,821,077, forward strand.
TCCAATCATCTTCCCCCAGTCTTTGATAATATCACTGGGGTGGCAGGAGGAATGCTCATAAGCAGCCTTCATCTAGTGCTGCGAGGGACTATTTAGCCTAGTACTCCCTGCGCCTCCCTGGGACATATGTTTCTCCAAAAGCTGTCTGAGGAAGGCAAAGTTGGACTTCTGCTCCAAAGCTCTCTCCCAAAAGTCCATCCTTCTCTGTTGATACCAAGGTAAATTCAGCTGCACTTTTCAGGGGAAGATTACCAAATGGATAAGCAAATGGAGCAGCTGATTAATCTTCACATGTTTTATGGTGGTATCTACAGGCCTTGGTCAACTTCTGGCATGTAATAAGGTGGTGCACAAAAGCTGTAGAAGGCCCTGGCCCATGAGCACATGATTGAGAGGAGCGAGTCTAGCTGGACGGCCCCAGGGTGATCCAGTGCAGCTCACTAAGCCAGCAAAACCCTAATCTGTTTTTTCCCTTAGTTTTCTGCTGGTTTAGTGAGTTGAATCAGCTCCCTGGGAGGTCAGAGCAAGGTAAGAATGGAGAGGAGAAGGAAGAGGAGGCAGAGGGAGGAGGGCTGTCCCCTTCAGCAACACCAGTCTCTGCAACTGGGCTCAGCCCAGCTCAGCTAATCACTTTTTGACTTGATTCACGTGAAATTTTGAGATAAATTTGAGAAAAACTGTTTGACACTCCAGACCTACCCATTCACCACCTTCATATGTCAGTGAAGAACAGTTTATGCATGCACAATTTCCAGTCATTTCATATGTATTTCAATACTAATATTTACATGTCTGCATCTTGGTTTTAGTACTGCTCAACAAGAAACAGATTCTCAGTCCCTGCCAGGTATGTAATTTTTCTGGGTGGGTGCCCTATTCACTGTGGTCCATTCAGCAGGAACTAGTTAATTTACTTGGGAGTTAATCCGGAAAACCTCTGTGGCAGCCTGAAACAAAGAAGAATTGATCAAAAAACAGACACAGCAGTCATTTATTTGGTGATGTGATCTGAATAAGAGACAAACAGTAATGGGTTATTTAAACAAGCCTGCTTTACTGTCTTTGTGCTAACAAGATTCTGTGACATTGCAGAAGGAGATCATCAAAAGGTCCAGTAAAGTTCCCTGCCCTTTAGTGTAAAATTTCACCAATTTCCTCTAGGCAAAAACAATCTGATGACTAGTGGCATCTGCCCTGCGCTGCGCAGGCTCTTTTACTATGAATGAGATTTTGCTTCCTTCCACATTTAACAAAGGGAAGTGAAGGAAAAATTGCTTGCCGGATATATGCGCGTGTGCTTATATATAACACTATGTTTACATGCACATACATATACTGGGATATGTGTACGTGATCATATATATAATATATATACATGCTTATAAGTACATATATGCATAAAAATGCCTATAAGTGTTAAACTAGACATGCAAAAGTATGGCTTAGGGTTGACCAAAACTGTAAGGCAGTAAGTAAGCTTGTACATTCCTGCTACTGTAATCTCTCTTTAGGTCAACTATGCTGGCAGTAGGAAAAACATCACCTTGTCAGCCTGTATCTGCAAAAAGCAAATACATTCTGCTCGATGCCATCTGCACCATTACTGTGACTTAGGCATGTAGGAAGGGTAACACCAGGTACCTTTTAGCAGGGCTGTGCTATCTAAGGCAAGTGAAGATGTTCAGTATTTGATATGTGGAACAGTTGGAGATAGGGCAGAGAAGACCAACAGAGAGACCACTAGAAAACGTGCCCTATGAGCAAAGATTAAAAGACTTGGACTTGTTTGTCCTAGAAAAGATTAAGGAAAAGACAAAATAATGGCCTTTAAGTAAAGATGAAAAGAGAAAAGGAATAAATTGTCTCTATAACCATGGTGAATCAGATAAGAGGGAATAAAATAAGATTGTGTCAAGGAAGATTTAGGTCAGAGACTACAAAAAGTTTCTGCTGGGGGCAAGTATCTATGTTCTGACATATACAGGGAGGAGAAGCGATTGCCAGCACTGAGGTCTTCAAGAATAAAGCAGAAGACAAGCTATCAGGAGGGGCCTGGATTGTCCTTTTGTGCAGGGGGATGGAATTCTTAAGGCTCCTGACAGGCTCATTTTCTGACTTTATGGTAATTTTCAAGCTATTTTATCTGGTCCAATGCTTCCTGACTAGAAAACTGAATCAGCATGTATCAGGGACTCTTAGGATACACTAGGGAAAGCCTAATCTGAAGATCATGCATCTGCTACACAAGTCTGATGTGTCCAGACAAGAAGAACACAGTTCACAAGCAAATCTTTTCAGTGTATTATATATGATGGTTGGAGACACTGAAGTTGGCTTTCTGTGCACATGCGATGGAGACAAATGCTCCTTTATTTCCCAAAACACAGAGAAATGCATTAAAACAAATGTTCTGGGTTCGGATTAAGCTTGTCAAATCCAGGAAATGGAGAGTTAAACTTCTCACTCTTTCCCACAACTGAAAGCTGTTGTGCTTGGTCCTTGATGCATAGCTTGAATTTTTGCATACTTTAGGTAATTTAGAGGATTTAGGAAGGCTTGCTATAAATATTACATAACAGTAACATTCTGTCATATTAAGAATGAATACCAGGGACTTTATCAGTGACAGGAGGTGAAGTTTGAATCATGGCAAAGGGACATGTAGAGAACGATGTTCAAATGGATGTAGAATCAGTTCAAACATACTAAAATATGCTAATTTTTTTATCTTCAACTCAGCCTGCTCTCTGCCGAACCCCATTTCCAAAAGACCAAACTATGTTGCAAAACCAGAAAACCAAGTACTGCAAAATACTTCTTGGACCTTCTTGGATGTATTCACTCAAAGACTGCTGATGACTTCAGTGGATTTGAATCTTATGAATGCCTGATTGCAGTGCGTGGTGATAATGTAACCAGCAACATGATTTATGTTCATACTTTTGGAGCAGGGGGAGGAACCATGGGGTAGAATACGCTTCTTTGAATAGCAGTGCATTATTTTATCATAGCATTTTACCCTTTCAACATCACTGTCTGTCATGTTTTGAATAACCCAGATAATGTAGAGTAGGGGAGGAGACTTATACACACAGATGACAGGTCCCTTCAACTGTTTTCCCCCAGCAAGCCCACAGATTTCTCACAAGGTTGGGCTGCTATCCCCGGAACTTTCCAGTCAGAGATTTTGCAGAAAAAATTAATCATTAGAAATAAAATCAAGTAAAGAAGAATGTGAACATCTTAGACAGAAAGGGAACAAGGGAGAAAGAGAGTCTTCAAGAGCAAGACTGCTAGCAGCAGGGCAGGTGGAAGCCAGTGAACATTAGATGTGCTCTCCACACATACAGCAGTATACGCAGATTGTCAGCTACACTGATTGTGTGACCCAGATCCTAGATGCTATGGGTGCTAGCCACCTACAGGGATGGTTAGCCACCATCAGGGAGATGAGCCGGGAGCTGAGAGCAAGCCCAGTGTGCACAGTGCCCTCACTGACCAGGGCACCGTCCTCTAGCAGGCAGAGCTGGATGCTGGTAACAGGGTCCATCAACAGCCCCCCACAAAACAAGTGATAAACCATGTCCAGGATCCATTCAGGGAGGCCAGCTAGGAGCAGCAGGAGAAGGGACCAAAGACAGGACTGGAAACAAGGCTGCAACACAGATCCAAGGTCTATCCAGGAGACTGGGCCAGAGGCAAGACCAAGCCTGAGCTGAAATGGGGCTCCTGGACCCATGGACAGAGGTGGGGATGTAGGTCTCTGGTGAGGCCATTACAGCCTGTTGGTGCACACACAGTCCTGGCAGACACATAAGTACCATTAAGGACATAGGCTTATGGTCATTACATGGTACTGTGAGTTGGTGACCAAAATTTGGAAAGTTTTATACAGCACTGTTCTGCACAGCCAGGGGGATTTATAGCCCAATCTTGAGGAGGCTTAACAAAATGAAGATTGGCTTGTTGGGGATAATATGATTTCCAGGTGGACTTTATTAGTTCTTTGATTATCTATCCTTCAAAACACTCCCTTTCCTAAGGAGGACTCTTTCAACAGTCATATTAGATGATGTCACTTATTAGATGCTCACCCTCCTTCTAGAACTCAAATCTTGCCCAATTACCAGAGGAGACAGTTTGTATCAGCAGAAATCCGTTACTGTGCAATGTAAAAAGGGAGGGCATGGGATGCTGGAAAGGTTAATAAGTAAGTAAGAAGTAGTCCCTGCTGCTTCTAATTGCATGTCCCAATTCTGACCTGAGAGAATGGCAGAGGAAGGAAAATATCATTAAAAAACTACAGGTAGTGAATTTTGAGCTGCAGCTGGACTAAACATATTCAGACAGTGTTTTCTTAGCTCTTTCCATTTGTTTGAACCAAGCTGTGCTCCTGTGAACATTTTTGGCCAAAGCCAAGATTATTAATTGACATGCAGAATCCCCTAACCTGACAGAACAAAATTAGGTTTGGATTGGCTACTTAACACTGTGGATCAAGCTAAAACAGGCATTGTTTTGTTTCCTAATCACAGAAGTCAAAAGGTAGAACACGCTCTTGCACAGAAAGTCAAGAGAGGGCTATGCACCAGTCCTATCTTTGGGTTTATGGTGCCAGCTGACGCCATGCAAACACCAGCCTTTACCCTCGCAAAATTCAGATATCAGCGAAAAGCCACAAGACAGTTCAAGAATCATCCTTCTGTGGTCACAAGAATCACAAAAGTTCCCCAAACAATGGATAAGCTCGTAGAAAAGCAGTGACCTGGATTGTGAGAAAACAGAAACTGAGCTAGGTTTGTGGCAAATCCTATGCAGTAAATATTTACCTAGTTCATTCATTTTTCAGCCAGGAAGTTGAATGCTGTGGCCCAAGTTATGGATTTTTTACAGTGGCAAAACACCAGCAGGGTGGGTTAGATGACAACTCTGGCCAGTGCCGAGACTCCAGCAGTCTGCTGAGGGTGTTGCTGGGGCTGTGGGTTCAGAAGTTGGACACTTTAAAGACTTCTGTATATTATAGCACTGGCTGGTTTAAATCTTCCATCTCACGTGAACTACGGCTAACGGTATAACATTAGATAGGAAACCTTATGTTGTTTGCATCCCATGGAAAAGGCTTAGCAGGGCTGTAGGTCGTGGCTCTGCAATCTCCTCAGGCCTCTGATACCACAGCAGAAACATTCTACTGCCACATCACAGAGTCTAACTGTGGCCATCAGAACCTTGAGGACCAGTGAAGAGACAGGTGTGGGGGAGTTGTAGGGGAGCTAACACCCTCAGAGATTCCCTTCTGCTGGCATTCTCTAAAGGGCCAAATGGGAGCAGCATCTCACCAGGTCACTCTTCCTCCAGGTCCATGCTTTCCTCTGCACTAGTCAGGAGCAGGAATGAAAGTGCCCAGTTGTAGTACAGAAACAATATTGCAGGAATAGCAAAGCCCTTTTTATTCAAAAGGAAGATCTGTAGGGATGAGAGTTTCTTTCCACACACAGGACGGGATGTTACATTTCTGCCATTCTCCGTATGGAGACATATTTCTGATTCAGCTAAAAGTGTCTGGTACATATTTCATCAGAATTATGTCTTAAATAAGTCACAGGGAAAAACCCTCTGAAGAACAAGCATAAACTGTTAGCAGCTATTTTCTCTGACAGTGAGACACTACTGTGTGTCCCACACTTTCCTGTCCATAGTAGTCTGTGAACGTATAAGGAGAAGGCATTTGGAGTGGGTTCAGAAGCATGCCTTATAGAAAAAGGTGCCCGTGAGATCACAGGGCTCTTGTTTGTTTACGCTGAAGGAGATGGAAGCAACAGTTCTATCTAAGGAGGCAAGAAATCTGTTTCACATCAGTGGCAAAAGCTGTCACCTCCCCAAGTAGCTGAGAGCACCTAGAGAAGTTGCAGGACAACAGCCTGTTCACACCTCTTGGGCTGGAGCTCTGTGTTGGTGGCAGAGTGCTCACTGGAAAATTCAGCTGTTCCCACGGTCTGTTTTCACGCTGTTCTTCCTCACTGCTTATTCCTTGACTTTTCAGCAGGTTCTGTGTGCATCGGAGCATGTGCTTGCCTGGCACTCACCAACAGTGTGTGCAAACAGGGTGCTGACTTACAGTGAAGCTGGGTGGTTGCAGGCTGGCTCCTGGACTCCGTAGCTACCTACATTGGGCTCCAAGCTTCCTAGTTCCTTGATCCTCCTCGTCTAGATAGGATTATGCACAGTGTTCACAGTACGTCACGTATTGGTCTCTGGGGGTTGCACCTCTAGCTCTTCTAATAGCAGTTGAGGAAGCTGCTGACACCAGGAAGCCACCAGTCTGGGCTGGCAGAAGGGACAGGGAGAAGTGATGGTGATTTCCAGTGTCCCAGGCCATTCTCCTCTTTCTTCCCTAACCTCATGCTCAGCGTACATCTTGTGGCCAAGGGTGGCAGTTTCGTATTATCCTTTTTTTTATTTCAGGTTGTGCTGGGGTTGGGGTCACCTTCTCCCCAGCCATTTCTTACTCCTGCCTTTCTGCAATGGCTCTGATTATGGCACCCATTGCTGTTAGTACTGTCAGATATCCTGGAGAAGACTTTCAAGTCCTAAAAGTCCTGGGGCAAGCATGATTATTTTATAATAAGAGAGTAAGTGGTGCAGCCCAGAGAATAAAAGTATTGACAGAGACTGCGACTCAAGGTTTAACTTTGACGCTCACTTCGATGACCTGGAGCAAGTCTCTGGCCTCATTTTTTCACTTCTTGTGATGAGACTGTAAACTTAATAGACTCTTACAGTGTGTTTGCCCAGACAGACGCTAACAGTGGATCTTTTTTCTCTTTGGGAAGACATGTAAGTATCGTTGCAATGCAAAACCAAATAATTTTGTAAAGCCAGAAGAGACCACAGCAATCAACAGGTTTGGGATCTTGCCATACACAGTAATAAAGAAAACAATAAATATTTGAAGAAGGTGAAAAAAGTTAAATTTAATTTGCCCCTATTTGTATTTCTTCCTTTGAACTGTGTCACGTGAGAGTCTTGTTCCTCATATACAGCAGTAGAATATTTTAGGGAGTTTGAATGCAAAAAGCTGACTTAGTGGTACCACACTTCAAACTTCACCTCAGATTTTGACCCTGGGCAGCTACTAGTAGTTACAGCTGGAATATTTCACAGCACAGCTGTCATAAAGTTATTCCTTAACATTTGAAAGTTGGATGAATGAAAACATTTGAAAATATTAATGGGCCTGTTTACTGTGGATCCCTCTCTCCTATGGCTGAGAGCAAGATAAGAACAAATAAGAACATATGTTGATATTTCTCCTTTGCATTTAATTTTACCAATGTCCATTAAAACAGCTGGTCATTTCCATGAAGGTCTTAAATGGAACACAGGACAGAAATCAAAATGGCTTTGACATTTTAGAAAAATTCTTTTTAAGTATCCATTTTTTATTGCTGTTTTCATAGTCCTTTATAAGTCTTACGATACCTTGCTGAACTCTCCATCAATGGATAATTAGAAGGCCATCAAGTTCTCAGTGGATACGACTGTCAGATGTCCTTTTAAACACATGGTTGCTGGGTAACAAGACCTTGCACTGCATTCCTTCCTTGAAATATTTGTCCTGTTTTTTATATATTCCTGCCAGTAAGTATGTCAGCATTCAGCCAATGTGCTGGAGGGCAAAATGCTAGCTGGAGCTTTTTTGGTAGCATGTGGTACTTCCCAAAAGGAAAAAATAATAATAACAACCAAAGAACTCGCATGTGTTGTGCTGCGAAGGGCTGCATCAACTCAACTTCCACTTTCATACCAGATTTCCCTGGCTGAATTGGTCTTTGAATGGAAATGCATAAGGACTTTTACTCCCATTTAGTCGCTCTTACTCTTGAAAAGCCACTGAAATCTAAAGCACAGCTGGGTATACAAGAATGTGGCCTGACATGTCTGAATGACCTCTTGGATCATAACAAAGGATTTTTAAAAGTTCCAGTTCCTTATGATGGTGACCAATGTATTTTGCAAAAAAAAGTGAAGTCAAATGACAACCATGTGGAATTTAGCAAGGATTCTGCAAGGCTCTGTTTAAAGCCTCTTGGGCATACTCCAAAGGCCCTTGAAACGCAGCACACCCCCCATCCTAACAGCCTGCTATAGTGCTTTTTGTGTGCCTATCTTATGATAGTCTCTATTTGGCTGACTTTTACGGAAACTGTGCTCCACTTACCTAAAAAAAAGAAGAACAATAAACAAGCACAGAGAAACTGAGAAAGACCAGAGAGTGAAAGGCATTTGGGGACAGATTCTGAACTTGTTAAGATAATTGGGAATTAAAAAAAATAGATGTAGAGCTTTGTCATGAGACGCTGCACTTACAAAAATTAAGTAGCTGACTGTACATCTGCCTACCAGTAAAGAAAAGAGAGAAAGAAATACAGTATCTGTCCCAGTAATTCCCCCATGACTTTGTCTTTTTCAAAGATGTTTTCCTCTCAAGGATTGCTTTTCTGTTTTTTGCTCTACTCCCCCCTCAGCCACTAAGTGAACTAGTGAGAACAAAATAAACAGTGTATAAAGGCTGAATACTGAATCTATTAAAGTATCCAGCAGATAACTGGATGAGATAGGGTTCCTGCATCGACTGCATCATTGTGAAAAGCATAAAGAAGCAAATTAAAGTGGTAGCTTATTTCTGGCATTTTCTGTTTTAGGGGAGCTCAACTTTTTAACTTTGATGCTAAGAGTCTATTTGATTTAAATAATAATATGCAAATAAACATCATATGAGAGGGAGAATGGGTAAGAGAGCAAATGCATTTGCATACAAACCGTATATAGTATACTCATCATCAGTTAATATATACTATGAGCTAAATTCTCCTCTCAGATACAATGGTACAAATCCAAATCAATGTTATTGGCTTTGACGGAATTAATATGGATTCACCATAACAAATGGGGGGAGGAAGAATTTCTCTATGAAACAGCTTCTTATGAAAATTGCCTCTAAGTTTGTGATATATAATCAAGATCTTATGTGAACGAATACATTCTGAGCCATTTCTACCAAAAGCCTTTAAAAGACGTTGTTTATTTGCTTGTAATCCAATAATTCAGCAGGAAACCAGCAGACAATGAGAAAACCTACTGCAGGAGAAAAAAAAGTTTTACAGCACTAATGAATAGCTTTGGGCAATATATCTTACTGAAGACTGCTTCCCTGCTCCTACTTTGAAGAAGAATCCTTGCTGTAGCCCTCAGGGGCAGCTGCTCTAGACCTGGGTATAATGCAGCACTTGGAAGAACACGTCCTTCCTCCATATCTAAGGTATTTTTATGCTCTCCCTCCCCGTGGAACGGGTCTCAGATACCATTCGAGACGCTTCAAGTGCTGCAAACATAGCTCAGGCCTTTCCCTGGCCTTCCAGGGAGGGCTTCTCCAGCATATGGCAATAATTTGAGTTCTCCAGATGTTAGCAGGTCCAGAGGAACCTGCAGGCAGCTCTCTCCTGGTACCGGCTGATAGCTGCTGCTGGGGGAGCGGCTGCCTGGAGTATGGATAGCAGATAACAGCCTCGACAGCTGCTCTGCAGATCCAGGACAAGGAAAGTGAGGTATGAAAAAAGTAGATGAGATGGGGGGCGGGAGCTGAAACCAACCTCTCTGCTCTGATCTTGATGGTAATGTATTGCAATCTGAATTCAAACACTATCTATTGGCATTTCTTTATTTTTTGGTCACCAGGGAAAAGCTTGCACAGTTTATGCCTGAAAATGCAAAGTGTACTAGAATTTGCAAAGCACATGAGATAACTAAATGATCTCTGGATGTGCTTATTTAGTTAATCTCACGAACATGAACTAAAAGATGATGTTTAGAAAACAGTGATTAGGAAGAGGGTTGTCGGTGTGTGGGTAAATGATGTAATTAATTCCAGATGAAGTTTTCCCAGTGAAAACTTCAGTATTTGTGAATCCACCCTCTGTTTCCCCATGTAGCTTTAGCTAGGAAAAGATTGGGTGAAGGAGAAACTAGCTTTATAGTTATAAGGCTGTGCTGATTTTACCGTCTGCTGACCCAGGATGCGCAAGACCCAATTCAAATCCTTTCTCACCTTTAAGGGCAGTGAGCTTGAATCTCTTATAAAAGTGACCTAATCCCACCATTATTGGTGTTTTCCTGGGCAATTCCTTGGCCTGTCATCCTTTCTGTTCCTGAGGCTGCTCAACAAACCGGAGAATTGTCCTATTGATGTAACCCTGCAAAACCAGAAGCAGAACGAGAGGTAAGGTTGCAGTGTAGAATTAGATGATGGCCTGTTACTGGAGCAGTGTTTTCTTTGACAGATCTTTTCCAAAAAGAAATAGCAGTCTTCAGTAAACTAGAGAATTTCTTCAGATTAAAAAAAGCCAGCCTTTAATTTCTACTCTAAGCAACCAAGGTGGAGGTTTTAATGTTCCCTGTTTATATATTCAGGCTTTGGTAAGAGTTAAAGGCTGGCTGTTTTAACCTGAAGAAATACTGATTGTTTCACAAGTTTTGGCTTCACAATTTATTTTTTCATTATGAGAAATGTCCCTTCTAAGAAAAAGAATTTCAATCCTGTTATGCCTGGATTTACTTTGCCAATTAACTGAACAAAAGGTTCTAAAATCACCAGGATACACAGCCAAAATCTCCTCTCTAGTAACTCTTTATGTCCCTTTTGCTGGCAATGGACAGCAACCTATTTTTCCTTTTTTCTTTCAATCTTGTCCTTACTTGCCCTTTTTTCCTCTGACTTTTAGTTCTGGTTCCTCACTTCAGCTCTGTTATTTGAGGGTTTTTCACCCCCTATTTTCCCTGCTCAGTAAGAGTCTTCATGCTTCTTGGTCTAACAACTTCAAAGAGGTTGTAGCAGCTTAGCAGAGCCTCGGAAGAGCAGAACAAAGATGTTAGGACCGCAAGGATGCTGCATGCAACAATCTTTGGCCAGCTTCACTGTGTCAAGCATGGGAGCAGGAATGAAAAGAAGGCCAGTTGTTTCCCAGGGACCACCCAGGGCTGAGCTTGCACCTGAGTAGGCACACAATTATTCTAATAATAAAAAGTTTTGGATTTACACAATTTCCATCTTTTTGTTTTCTTTCTGATTCATCCCCTTATATATTCTTTTCCAATTACTGCTTTAGAAGCTTTTCTCATGTTCTACTTCTACAGTCAGTGGAAAACATGATAATAAACACATCTGTTGGTTTTACTTCATTGTGTTTACTTAAATGATATGACTCCAAATGATCCAGTCCTATGGGGTGGACTTTAATGGGTACATGTCTCTGCAAAAAAGTTACTGATTTCATTTTCTGTTCTTCCTGTGGAAAAGCAGGGACTACTTCCATAGGAAATCTAGTATGAACTATGTCCCAAATTATGGGAAGAATGTCTTGAGGACAATGCCTTCTACTCTGCACCAGGCATAATGAGACCCTTTTCTGGGTGGATCTTTAAGCTTTGCCATGAAGATTGTGGAAGATCTGCAGAAATATAGGCCTATCCATATGAAAAGCTTTAAAAGGAGACAGATAGCAGGGACTCCGCAACTCCCTGTGTCTCTCTCTTCCCATGTTACAGCAGTTGTGGATGGTCTGTGGAGGGAAAAAAAGCTAGAACTGCATCATGTCTTGCATATGCATAATGTCAAAAGGCTCACAAGAGCCCAAAGGAGTTCTTGCTTTCTCCCCAACCCCTCTAGTTGGCTCACCAGGTTCCAGTTCTCCTAGGTGTATCTCTGGGTGTGTGCCAAGACCTCAGCAGGAGCAGGAGAAGGAAATAAAGTGCCATGTCCCACCTTCTCCTTATTAGGGGCCATGGGAAGGATTCGTGCATAGAAGCTTTCTCTCAGAGAGGGAATGGAAGGTGGGATCACAGTCAGCAAAACCAAAGGAGAGCTGTGTTTTAAACAACTCTTTATTTGACCATCTTCCAGCAAGAAGCTTGGGTATAACGTGGGGTGGATTATACCATGTTTGGAATAAACAGCATTGAAAATGATTGTTTCTGCAGGGAAAATGAGATCAAATATTTCTTCTTTTTAAAATTAATAGAAAAGAAAGCACTTTCAAAGATACGGTGAACTCTACAAAATTAAGGAACCTTTATGCAATTACAGTATTCCTTCAGTGCATGCTGTTCTTTTGCAACTTCCTTGCTCCTTTTTGACCCAGAAAGCCTAAGAGATACATAATTCAGTGGGTGTTCCCTGTGGTGTTCTAGATGCAAATGCAACTAAGAACTGTGGCAATGAAAGAGGCTGTAGGCTTTAATAGAAGTTAAGAGATTCATATAAGTTGACAGGGATACAAGTAACCCAGATACAATCTGGCCTGCATACAAATTCAGCCTCTCAGAAGATAAGATATCTACATTTGTTCAGACAATAATCACTAAAAAATAACAGTTAATGGCCATACTTCTAAGTCTTCCTTGAGAAAATGTCACAAAATCTGATAATAGATCAGAGAGTATAAAACTTGAAGTATGTACAGAAATCATGATGAAACAGCAAGGAAAACATGACAAATTCAAATTTCTAATTATTTGGTATTAACATTGTATTAGGTGTACAGATAGAAGGATGTCCGGTTCTGGGCACCCCAGTACAAGAGAGAGACGGAGCTACTAGAGAGAGTCCAACAAAGGGCCACAAAGATGATTAAGGGACTGGAGCATCTCTCCTGTGAGAAAGGCTGAGAGAGCCGGGACTGTTGAGCCTGGGGAAGAGAAGGCTCAGGGGAGGATCTTATCAATGTATATAAATACCTGAAGGAGGGATGAAAAGAGGACGGAGCCAGGGTCTTTTCTGTGGTGCTTAGTGACAGGACCAGAGGCAACAGGCACAAACTGAAATGCCGGAGGTTCCCTCTGAACATCAGAAAACACTTTTTCACTGTGAGGGTGACCAAGCACTGGCATAGGTCGCCCTGAGAGGTTGTGGAGTCTCCATCCTTGGAGATATTCAAAAGATGTCTGGATGTGGTCCTGGGCAACTGTTTCTAGGTGGCCCTGCTTGATCATGAGGATTGGACCAGAAGCCCTCCAGTGGTCCCATCCAACCTCAACCATTCTGTGGTTCTGTGAAGTGAATTATAGCCCTACAGCTCGTTGGAGCTGAACTGCGGATGAAATGGTGTGTGCTGGTTTTGGCTGGGGTAGGGTTAATTTTCTTCATAGTAGCTAGTATGGGGCTATGTTTTGGATTTGTGCTGGAAACAGTGTTGATAACACAGGGATGTTTTCGTTACTGCTGAGCAGCGCTTACACAGAGTCAAGGCCTTTTCTGCTTCCCACCCCACCCCACCAGCGAGGAGGCTGGGGGTGCACAAGAAGTTGGGAGGGGACACAGCCAGGACAGCTGACCCCAACTGACCAAAGGGATATTCCATACCATATGATGTCATGCTCAGCGAATAAAGCTGGGGGAAGAAGAAGGAAAGGGGGACATTTGGAGTGATGGCGTTTGTCTTCCCAAGTAACTGTTATGTGTGGTGGAGCCCTGCTTTCCTGGAGATGGCTGAACACCTGCCTGCCCATGGGAAGCAGTGAATGAATTCCTTGTTTTGCTTTGCTTGTGTGTGCTTTTGCTTTCCCTATTAACCTGTCTTTATCTCAACCCATGAGTTTTCTCACTTCTACTCTTCCAATTCTCTCCCCCATCCCACCAAGGGGGAGTAAGCGAGTGGCTGTGTGTTTAGTTGCCGGCTGGGGTTAAACCATGACATGGTGGTTCAGTGAATGAGTGGAATGCTATGAAAAATATAAGGCTCATTTTCCAGTGAAATCAACCACATCTTTTCCACCCTATTCTTCAGTGGAACTAGGATTGTTTAGTAAAGAAGACTGATCTGTAGAGCGTTTTTTTTCCCAAAGCTGGAGAGTAATGTGACAGGTGAGGATGACATTACTTGTAGAAGGAAGATAGTACTTCATACAGATGGCCAGTTTTCCACCCTGGAACATCAGATTTTATCTTGTTAGTAATTTCTATTATTGTTGCTTTCATAGTGAAAGATTTGGAATGGAAATGCTGAAGCTGGACACTAAACATTTTGCAATGTATCCTAAAAATAGAGCCCCAGCTGTCAGGCAACAGTTCCCAGCTCTGCACACATCGTGCACACACACAGCTCTTCCACCATTCTTCCTGCTCTCAAAGGTATCACTTGCATAGGCATTGGTTTCACTGCATTAACTTAGTATTGCAATCTGCTGATGATAAAAGTCTGTAAGGGGAGATGGAAACTCCAGAGATAAGGGAAAATGGTGGGATTTCCTTTACAAGCATTGATTCCTTTACAAGAGGCAGGCTGTAAAAGACACAGAGGCCATACACACACTGTGTAAGCTGCCTGAGGGAAGTCATGGCCCAGTCTTTTCTGCACCTCCCCTGGGAAAGCACCATCCAAACAATCCATAAACAGTCCTGAGTTTTCCCCCTCTTATTTTTGGAGACTTGCTTTATTGGGCAGAAAAGCACTTCAAAGGTTTCCTCAGTCTCCATGTGCTGTATTCCTGCAGCAGTAAGAAGATAATTATTCCAAACCCAGGCAGGGGCCTGGGTAAAGGGGCCTGGATAAAGGTTGGAGATGCACTCTCTACAGGAAAAGGAAGGATCCAAACTTTTTCTCAGTCTGATCCTCTAACCCCACTATGTGGGTGCCAGCATCTCTGTGTCTGCCAGTACCTGCATCATGAGTTTCACAAGGCATGAAAGAATATTCAGGAAAATTACTTTTGTTGAGTACCGTATAATCACAGCAAGAAGGAAGAGCGAGTTAAGATTTTAAACAGGAGATTTCCAAGTTCTTTAAAAGTCAGATTTTTCTTTTCATCCAGCTGTCTGCTGGATTTTGTCTTTATTTGAATTGGAAGCAGCAGAAGTGTGATTCCCTACACTGTGGGGCTGCAATTGCAGGATGCTGTGGAATGAAACCCCATGGCCAGGAACAGACTGTGCTGTGTGAAGGACTGAGGATGTTGGCGGTTCTCACAAATGAAAAAATTGTGATTGAGTTCCAGTCAGGTGGTGCATGGCTTAGGTAACATTTTCAAAGTATGCTTTGAACAGAAACCTACAGGCTTTCAGCTGGAATGAACTGAAGATGTATACAGTGAAAACCAAATCATTAGTCTTATACCAAGATAAATGGCAAAAAGGAACAATGTCAAACTCTTGACATTTTGGGCAATATTCAGCCCTTAAGTTACTGTCCAAGGGTGTTCCTCCTGCATCTCCAAGAGCACCAACTGGCACATTAGAAAGTGCACATTATGGATTTTTATTTCACATAAGCCTTTTTTCCAGTTGATCACAAAAGGAGGTTTAAGAAGCATAATGCCACACAAGAGAAAAGGGCATCTTGTGATCAGCACCTGGAAACTGAACGTAGGCAAGGGAGAGTACACACACAAGGAAATTGTGAGGGATATATAGTACCTGGTAGTGTACAGCCTAAAGGTTCAATTTAGCCCCTTGTGTTTTGAATGGAAGCTGTTTTGAAATACGTGAATTAAAATGACATAAATAATCCAAAACAGATGCTAAAAAACCTAAAAAAGCCCTAATTTAATGATGGACAGATAACAGATTGTATTGTCAATTTGATTAAATAAAATGTTGCTCACTTGCATTTTCCCTGTCTGGTTTCCACCCGAACTACCACCACATTTGTCACAGAAGCACTGATAACAGAAGTTGGTCTCATTTGACGTATTGGCTTGGAATATGGGAGACTTCAAATCAGTTCCTGGCTCTGTCCTAGATTTCCATAATCAGTGCATGCCCGAGTTCTCCAAAGGATGCATGGAAGTGATAGTACCAATAACACTGCCTTTGCCTGACCTGTCTTTACAGCACAGTATTTGGCACTGTGCAGTGTCTCACACACTCCGGTCTTGCTAATATAAGTAACAGCCAACAATTTTATCATGCCTCTAATGTTAATGAGGAAAATTTCTAAGGTGCCATTGTAACTGAAGATAAATTATGATCATTATAAAAAAGCAGGGCACAATTTCCCCCCCAAAATTGCATCTTTGATTCACCAAAGATATCTCTCAGTGGATCACAATATAGGGTCCATTCAGTCTGGAAGGAGTGTTTGCTGCAAATCCTCTAAACCCCCAGTGTGACATTTGCCCTGCAGGCACAGACTATGGACATCGGGGACAGTGCAGGCCCTGTAATGGCATTTGTGAGAATAACAGGCTATCCATCAGACAGCAATTTTCCTCACTCCAGGGTCCAAAGCTGAAAAAAGGTTAGTCCTACAGGCCTAAGGGAAACTGCACAGCACAATAGAGTTCACACCGCTGCACGATTGTTACAATTCCTTGAGTTGATAATCACTGCTGTTGTTGATAACCATCTCATTTTCTGAGGAAATATTATAAAGTGAGCTCAAGGCTTGGCACTGAAGAAGTTATTTATTTTTGCAGAGATATTGTGTAGCTTTAGCTGTTTTTCTGTTGCAAGTGCTAAATTAAACATGATAAAGTCAGAATCTTGAACCCTCAGGCATCTATGACAAAATGCAAATTTCCCGCTGCTTAGCTACAGCACCACAAAGCTCTTTGTTGGGAACTCTTCACTCTGTAGCGAATACAGAATATTGGATCCTCTTTCTATTGATGTCAATATGGCTTTAACTTCATAGACAGCAGAGGCAGGCCCATAATAACCTTGTTTGATCAAGTTTTTCCTACCAAATTTTAGCACAGTGTGATGGGATTTCTCTGGCCCTGGAATACCCCTAGACATTCAGGGATGCGCTAAGGAGGCCTCTCCAAGCCCAAGGTAGTTGTTATGGACAGAACTGCAAGGCTGGTCAAAGAGATGCGTGATGAACAGCTTTAACTCCTGGAGTAGCACACTAAATTGCTGTTACAGCCCAAGTGCCTCACATTCACTGCTACTTGCCTCTTCCCTGTCCTCAGGAGAGAACAGAGGGTAAAAGGAGTTTGGCAATGAAGTTACAGCTATTAGGTACAGAACGATGAGAGCAATTTCCTTCTTTCCTATCAAATCTGGAGCTAGATGTTCAGGTCATGTCCCTCATTGTGGTCAAGCTGCACTACAGGATCTGGACCCTGTGAGTTTTGTTTTTTCCAAAAACAATTCAAAATCTCTATATATGTTTCAATTATTAATCTTGCCTATAGAGCTGTATGAATCCTAGGCATCTTTTTTGATTACTCATGTACCAAAATGTTTGGAATTGAAACATTTTGTTTCACTTTGGGTTTAAAAATTATATTTGTGCAATATTCCAAGCAAAGCCTTCAGAAATAAAAACCATAATGTTTTGAGCTTTAAAACAGTTTAGCTATCACTATTTGCTAAGTGGACATCAAGTCACAAAAAGTCTAGTTCCAGTGAGACAGGCTCTTTGCTTGTTTGGACTGACTGTGGTTTGTACATTAGCTCTGGGCACCTCTATTTCCTGAAGGTTTTGACCTGGTAGATTTAAATTAGTCTATTTAACAGAGCTGGTGAAATTAAAAATCTGTATTTTTTGTTTGAGGGTTTTCTTTTTTGCTCCAGTTTCTTGCTTGTTTTATAACACTTGTTATGTTATTTAAAAGCTCATCAGTATCATACGGCAATAAATGTCTTCAGCAAATCCAGATCTTCTGTGTTTCATGGTTGCTGAGATGTGGCAGCTGTTTATGCAAAGCAAATACCGAGAACATATTACTGAAGACATATCACAAACAAGAAGTTATTTGTGGCACGGAATGTGTCATTTTTATTTTACTCTAGCACACTAGAGGAGATACACAGTAAACCAGAATGTACTTGGTCAGCAAAGGTGATCAAAACTTCTGTTGTCCGTTCTTGTTTAGCTCTAATGGTTTACACCGTGCTAAGTGCATTAAAGAACATTCCCTTTTTCAGCGTACATTGGATGTCCATGATCCTATAGGCTTTCCAATAATAACACAGACTAAAGGGTCTTTTTATTTATTAATACTTTGATGAAAACACATTTTGGATGAATATTTGTTTGGATTAGTCTTATTGCAGAAAGCAACAAACCGTATATCTGTTTTTGGCTTCACCTTTGCAAATCCCTGCTTAAAAATATACACAAATGTACTTGGCAAATATGCGTGGAAAGAGTTGTTAAGAGTTTATTCTCCAAATTTAGCAGTTACTTTCCAGGTGTGTGCATCCAGGATAAGTACTATTTCTATATCACAAGAAACAGCACAAAATGCAACCACTGTGAAAAGCAAGAAACTTTACATAAACCTTATGTGTGAGCATTTACCATATATGCTGTTACAGCAGGGGCTGTGTCTTCAGACTTGTCTGGGTGGCTGCAAGTACAGTGAGGGTTCAGTTTTACTGTTGTCCTTAAGTACTGCTGTAACATTTGTACATAATGTTGATGAAAAGAAAGGTGTTGCTTCCTATAACTTCTGACAGCTCTGGCAGAGTAGATTTGAGTAACACAAATTTTGTCCTTCTGTTCCCTGTCAACAGGATGGATATTCTCAATCAATTGTAGTTGCATGACTGTATTAAAAGCAATAAGATTTCACAGGTATCACAGATAAAATCAGTGCCTGGATTCTTCAGTATTTGTGTTGCTAATGTTCTTTCTCCCTGATGTTTCTGCAGCTTTGAGAGAACTCTTTTATTTCTATAAAGATGTCTGTTTTGCCACAGAGGACCGGATTCTTGTTCCCCTCCCAAGAAGAAAAACTGTGAATTTGTCATTGGCATCCATGAGAAGTAAGAGCAAATACAGAACAGAGATTCAAGCCCTTTCTGAGGCTGGAAGGGACCTGCAGACCTCCTGGTCCTTGGGAACTCTGTGGGATTCAGCAGCTCTGCAGATAGTTTTGCAAACCTTCTCCCCTGAACATTGCTGTAGGAAACTTTCAGCACCACTGAGGCTGCTGTGGCACACGATCAGCGTCATCCTACGATAATCACTCTTTGTCCCTGGTCTTCTTTGGGACCTCTGCTGAGACTGCCAATAAGACTGACAGTGCTTTTTATTATGTAGGCCATCTGCCCCCTGAAGTTTGGATTGCCACCACCTAACCCATTTTGAGCGGGCTGCAGAGCCAGCACGCACTGCAAGAAGCCCCCCAAGAGCCACAGCCAGAGGCAGAGCAGACAACGTGTTCATGGAGTGAATTTGGGAAGTTCAGAATTACGCCTCCCCACAGACACTCGCTCCCTGAGCGTCTCTCAGCAAGGCAAGCAGGCCACCCCTGGCTGCCTTTCGTTTGCTGCCATTGTAGCAAATCCTCTCTGCAGATGTTCAGATTGAGTGCTGGAATGATGATTTCAGCCGTTCAGAGCAGGCTTTACACCTCCTTTTGTAATGGCCTTGTCAGAAAACTTGGTCGTCAGAAATTTCATTTTGGGAAAAATGGTACATTACCTTTTTAAAGTTTAGCCCTTGTTAATGATGTTCCCTTTTTGCAGAAGGGAAAGGGGAGCATGACTTACACAGCTGAGCTGGCCTTTTCCTGTGACCTCCAGTGGCCAGCCACCACAGGTTCCCAGCAAGGCTTTCTATAGCAAGTCCTGTCAATCAAATCCCAGCTTATTCAGTCATATATTCAAAAGGCCCTCAACTTTCTTCTAAAACCAAATGTTTCTAGTCTGCCCTTCTAAAGAGAAATTCAAAGCTCAACACTGCTTGAATTATTAAAGTCATAAAACTGGAAAGCAGGTAAAAAAGACAAGTAAAGCATTTGCCTCGCAGTTATAGATGTTTGGAACTGGCAATATTTGCAGCTTTTTACTCTTCTTTTGAGAATAACAAGTCTAAAGAAATAACTGAACACCTGAAGATCTGAAACTAGAAAGATTTTCAAGACTGTGTGGGGTGGTTAGGCCTCCCTGGGTCCCTTAGGTTGTGTTGATGTCAATGCCTTCAGCTTCAATCTGGAGCTCCATTTACACTTCTAATTGCTCCTGGGTCTCCTGCCATGGTTCCCCTCACTCCCCTCAGTCTTCAATGCAGTCATGAGGCCTCACAGAAATGCCAATAACCTCACACTACTGGGGGTACAGGAAAGGGGGTATGGAAACATAGGAACTGCTACACAAAATCGGTAGGGCTCTTTTGCTTTCCTATCAGTATCTAAAAACTCTTGGCTGAGCATAGGCTGAAGAGCTTTAGTAGTGTGGCTATTGGATCATAAAATCTGCTTTCTGGCCTATTCCTCCTATACAGTCTACTAACCCCAGAAGGCTTGAAGCGATTCCTGCCTTTCTTCACGCTTTTGCTTTTTAAAGAGGCATCCAGTGGCATCTTTCTTAAAAGGAGCCAGAAGGATGAGGAGGGGGACGCAAGTGATGCCAGCAGAGGAGCCAGCAATAATCAGGGGAAATGATCTTGCAGAGATTCTCTCCTGTCTGTTACCACTAGCTGTGAGGAAGAAAGCAGAGCTAGCAGAAAATGACCTGCTAGATTGTTTCTCTTTCTAGATCAATAAGTAAAGGCTCTGCAGTTTCCCTGGAAGGTATTCTGTTGTCATTGCAGGCTGACTTTAACACATTCAAGTCAAAGTGAGATTACTTTCTAACAGCAGCTGCTTAATCATGAGCAACAACAACAGAGTCATCCTGGCTACTTTTGGATCAGATTTTCAAATCACAGAGCAGATAGAGCTGCTGAGCTCTTCACCCAGAATGCAAATGTAAGGTAATTTATTAACATGGAGTCAGATCTAGAAAAGCAAAGAGTTATCTGAAATTTTTCCTTTGTAATGTAGAAGGTTTCTGATTTACAGCCAGTTCTCCATTGTCCAAGGTAGAGAAAGGCTATTGTACAATGCCCTGAACACAGAATTAAATGCTGTAAAATATGAAATTAAAAGAAACCCCTAATGTCCTGAGTTTCAGCCTAAAACTGTTCACACAGCTGGTGATTCCTATTGACATTGGTTGCTTACTGCCTCCAAGAACTTCCTGTGCAGCAAAACTCCAGGAAAAAAATTGAAAGAAAGAAAAAAGAGAGAGAGTGAGAGGAAACAAACATTTAATCATTCAAATCTGCAGGCAGTCAGGATTTGCTGTGGTTGCATATGTGGCAACAACAACAGTTTGGGAATCTCCTGGCTGTTGAATTTTGTTTCTTTGTTTAAGGTTCGAATAAATAACTCAGAGAAGTTTTCTTTGGTATCTCAACTCTTATTAATTCAAAACTTCCAGGATAGTTAGTCTGACAGTTCTGTAAGATTATTTAAATAAAAAAGCTGAGAAGTTGTCTTTTTAAGATTGTAAAGAGATTTATATCTTTCACTGGTGAAGTTGCTCGACGCCAAATGAACACAGTCGAGGCTCCACAAGCAGAATTTAAATCTCTCTGGGGAGTATGAATATTTGGCACCTACTTTGGTCAAGATATCTATTTCTGGTTCCTCCTAAGGGGCATTTAGAGCTGCAAAGTCATGAGTCTACTTTGACTCACTCTATGAACCCTCTCTCTTTCCACGACATTAGAAGGTCATCAATAAGGAATAGCCTCCTAGCTTTTGTGTTCAAATCATGTGCCCAACCTGACGGCAGTTGATGATGCCCTTCTTCTTGTCTTACTCAATTTACATTAATTCTTTTTTTTAATCCTGTGTAATGGCTGGGTAATATTATAGTCACTTTTTCAATCAGATGATGTGTGGTTTATTCAAACTCATTCTGTTGGCCAGAGATCTACCTTTAGTTTCAGTGGAAAAATGACGGTTTGCACACATTGGAGGATCTGGGCCACCACTGCATCAACTAGAGACATCTGTGGAAGGCTGTAGAATAATTTGCCTAATAAGTTATTGCTAAGGATATTCTCTTTTTTCTAAGTAATGTAAAAGAACAACAACTGATCCAGACACTTTTTTTTAATCTTAACTTAGCTCTTAAGAGGTAGTTGTTTTGTTGTATTTACATGGCAATGATCTTTTTAATATATTCTTTCACATCTTATTCTCTTTTGGCTGTTCTTTGGCAAGTGATTAAGGCCTTTTTTACATGCAAAGCAAGCTTCATTTGCCACCTACCACATATCAGAGGTTGGGTTTATGGAAATGAAGGCTGGAGAATTTGGTAGGATACTCCTAGGCTGTAAAAAGCATTACATCAACCTGGAAGTTAAGCACTGAATTAAGGAATGAGAGATGCTTCCACAGACTGAAGAGAATTAAAAAACGAAGGAAAAAAGTAGTTAGAGGGCAAATTGCAGTCAGAATGTTCTAAGACTTATGTCAGCATTAAAATTCACTACGGGATGGACTCAAATTTAAAATTGATCTCAGGCAGGGTAAGATGCTTAGTAACTGTCTTGTAAGATGGAGTACTCTCTAAATTTGGACAGATTCCATACATTGTCGCAACCCCAGAAATCAGAGTAATAAAAGATGCACAATGTTTAATTGCAGCTGGCAGTTAAACAAAACATTGCAATGCTGTCATATTTAAATTGATGTCATTTTAAATGATTACATGGTAAAAGATTTCCTGCTGTTTATCTGCAGATATTCTGCAAAACTAAAGAAAAATAATGGCTCCCATGACCGTGGGGCATAGATTGCTATTTTTCCTTTCTATTTGCAGCACAGACCATAGGAGGGAAATTATGCAAGGAAAGCAGCTCATCAGTTTTCAAGCCAGGGGTTTCAATCACAAATGCAGTGTGACAGCAGACATTTTCCTCTGTAAAAAAGTAACAAAATAAATCAAAAGAAAGAAAATGGGGCCTGCAAGCAAATTGGTGATTCAGGAAAAAAAGACAGAAGTAGGAGTCAGTGAACAGGAAGCCTGAGACATTGTTGTGTGTGATGCACACATACAAAACAGGAGTGCTCGGTCGCTACCCGGTTTTGGTTTTAATTTGTTGACCAAATGGATGTTCAGGGAGTACAGCTGCACTTGTCTCTAACGGTCTGCATCCATCCAGTTCCTGTCCCTTTTGAAGGGCTAGGGTATAGATGTGCCTGCATACTTAGCAATGCCAGCTCTCATTGCTATTAAAGGTGATATAGGCTTTTAGAGACACAAGAGCTTCGAACTATCAGGGTGTCAGAAGGGAAGGGCACCTTCTGATCTACACTGACATGCTGGGGTTAAATGCATAGCGCTTGCCTGGCAGTAGGACTGTCTGGGAATAATACTCTGGAATTCAGGCTAGTATTTCAAAGTACTCCTCAAGGGCTTCTTCAAATGTTTTCATGAAGTTCTAGTACCTCCTCAGTAATGTTTGTGATCTCTTCAGTTACTTTCTTATTTGTGAATAATACATGGCTCACCGTGGGTATAAGTAATGACCTGGGAGTCTGAAATATCTATTTCTATTCAGAATACCTGTCAGTTTTGCTGTTTCTTTTTGTTAGCATCCTGTATACATCTGAAATGGTTATACACAGGCAGAAAAACCTTGCTCTTGAGCCAATTAAAATGCAATTAATTGTCACTGGGTCAAGCAAACTCATGCTGCAGACAGCCACAGAAAAAAAGGTAAATCTCTTCCCTATTATTAGTTCATTTTTAGCAAGTGGTAGCATTCTAATACCTCTTCACTGAAGAGAATTCATGTTCTACCATCTCCTCCCACAACGTACAGCCAAAATGGCCCCACTGAAATGTAATTCTCATCAAAAAGGTCAGAAAGGTTGAACACATCTATGTCAGGGAGTAACTAGATTTCTGTCCAGGTAAACACAGGCCCTTGTAGAGTTTGATAGCTGCTGCCTGATTGATTTGTACTTCAAAGTATTCGTTCAGCGCAGTACCACCCTGGCAAAGCCAAACATCTGATCAGCTTTGTGGTTTCTTTTAGACACAGAAATAAAAAAACGCATCAAAGAGCTGCTTCTCCTTGCCAATGGACAAAATACTCAGTTACCAAATTTTTTGAAAGACCTGGTTATTCTCAAAGATCTGAGGGAAAAAGTCATGAAGGAAGAGGTCACAGTTTTATCCTTATCTATTGAGACTGGGGTGTGGCTGGCTAAGTAAGCACACTGCCTTGCTCTGTTGCCTTGCCTACCTGGTACAGGACAACATTCAAAAGACTTGTTTTGTAGTGTCACAGTCTAATATTTCAGCTGGCCTTTTAACAAGTTACAGAGGAAGAAGGTAAACATCAAGGCTTTCCCAGGTCTGTGACAAAATTAGATGCGCTCTGTCAACCTAGTTCTCGCCATGCTCACTGTACAACTGCATTGGCTTAGTTTACCTGGAAATGTGAAGAGATAAAAAAAACAAGCAGAAAGGGAAGAATGGGCTGAGATAAGCCACCTCTCATCAAACACTTAACAGTTAAAAGACAATGCCAGGACAGGAAAATGCCTGGGGATTCAAAGATAAAAAAACCTAAAAATCTGGCAGACTTCAAAAGGAAGACTTTCTCAAAATAAATATTCTCTGGTTTTAAGAAAGCTTTTTAGTTATTGAATACCCCTCGCCTCTGATTTCCTAAAGAAGAACTGCCAGAGCAAACATGGTCCAATGTGCTGTGTAAACATAGCTCATAAACAGGACACTGAAGCAGAAGGAGTAGAGGAACTGCAGAATTTCATCTTGGCTTCAAATGTAAGTGCCAGGCCAGAGACAATCTAGTAAGAAACCAGAGAAGGTACAACTGAATAAAAATAGCCTGTAAAAAACCTGGATTTGTTGGTAAACCAGTTACTCACTGCTTTTCGAAGGAAGGCTCAGCCCTCTGCTCCAGTTGATAGTGTGAAATGGGATGATCTTTTACTTCATGATTTACAGCTTGAAAGACAGGTATATATTCAAAGTAATAAACATATTTGAGTGCCATAAAAAAGAAATCTATCTTCCATTTAGCTTCTTCATTATCTTACCACAATTAATTTATTCACTTATTTTGGTTCTAGTACACTGTAACACAAGAGTACATAGCTCTTGCAACAAATTGAAAACACCACCCGACTAAGACACAAGTAATAACAAGCCAGTTGCCTTTCTTTCACAAGAGGAACTAACCCCCAAGGAACAAGCATCATAACCTTCATCTCCCACCCGAGCATCCCCAAGGGTGACTCAGATCAGTTCAACCCTCTCCCTCCCCCCTATTGTCTGCCCAAACAGATGAGATTTACAGTGGACAGTCATAAGAGCCTGAAACAACCTGAGATCCCTTCTTTGCTGCCCATCTTCTCCTTCTACTCAATCTTGAAATCAAGTCATAGCGCTACATTTGTGACATCCCATTCATTTCCATGGAAACAGATTGCCAGTTCACAGGCACGGGCTTATGGTTTCACTGCTACATAAAGAGAAGGAACTGATCTCTAGGAAAGAAAACTCTCACTGGATACAGCAGCAATACACGTGGTTTCTGATAGAAATAGACATATTATCACATTTCTTATAGTATGAAAATTTCCCTTTAAATTCCAATTGGCATGCCTGAGATGAGATGCATGGCTGCACTTACGTCTTTGTAATTAGTGATGCATTATTCATAGCGATCTATACCCGCTCTGAAAGACGTTATTTCAAGGCTCCATTCTACCTTACTTCCTCTTACTTCTCCATTTTCATTTTTTCCTTTTGACTTTCACAAGGGTTCAAGTCACAAAACAAGCATCCTTCCCCACCTTCCATCTTAATTTACCTCCCGTCATCCATCTTAGCTCTCAGAATCCTCTCCAGCATTATTCATTCCTCGTGTCTTTAAAGGACCCTTTACAGGTGTCTGTTTTAATCTTGCATCTTATCTCTTTTATCCTAGTTTACCAAAAAGCACTAAGATATGCAGAAGGAGGTAGAGGCCTGTCATACCAACTAAAATGAACTAGGTTCTACCCAGTTTGGAGTTTGACCCAAATCTTTCAGTCCCAGGGATTATCACCAGCATTTTCCTTGGATTTCTCTTTCCATCTTTCCACCACTTGGCTGGATTTCTGTAAATTAGGGCTGCCTTCAGCTGTTCTAATTTGCACTCAAGCTGCCACTAGCCCATGGAGCTATTTGGAAACATTGATGCTGGCTGCAGCATAGGCTCACTCCAACTGTTTATCAACATCATTTCATCTAGAAGCCACAGGACACTGAATGGGGCACAAATGTGAGGTCATTTGTCTTCATACTTGCTTATAAAGGACCTTGGTGGCCCTGTGCAAATATCTCAAAAATATGCCCTCTTCCTGAGTGACTCTGAACCAAATGGCCTGGTGTGAGCTACACCTGTGCTCTCCCTGTGTGCTCCTTGGCTATAAGAATTTCCTTGCTGAAGCTGTTCATGCTGCTGCTGAGAACAGAATTTCAGCAGGGCAGGACCTGCTGTTATTTAAAATGGGGCCCTAAGTGACCTACCCTTACTGTCAGGCTGTAGACAGGACCAACCGTTTCTCTGAGATCTGACAGAGAGTGCAGAAGCAAGGGATAAGAAAGCATTGATTTAATGAGGCTTTGATCTGAGGAAAGCTGCCCAGTGGGGAGACGATGTGGGACAACACAGAATCAAACAAGTGTTTGTTCTCCAGTCGAAGGCAAGGGAAAGGGGATGTTTATAAACCAGGAGCAGCTGCATAGCATTCACTGTGTCCTGGAGCCAAACACACCTGCCTCTGAGTCATTCACCAGGATGGAAAGCCAGGGTGGTATTCTGTGATATTAAGTTCAAGGCAAGAATGAGGTCTGGCTGTTGTGGTACCTGCCTTCTAGACAACAACCTGAAAACAGCTGATTGACACAGTAAATGTGTCCAAAGAGGAGCAACAAGGCTGGTGAAGGGTCTAGAGAACAAGTCCTATGAGGAGCTGCTGAGGGAACTGGGGTTGTTTAGCCTGGAGAAAAGGAGGCTCAGGGGAGACCTTATCGCTCTCTACAACTCCCTGAAAGGAGGTTGTAGCGAGGTGGGTGTTGGTCTCTTCTCCCAAGTAACAAGTGATAGGACAAGAGGAAGTGGCCTCAAGTTGCACCAGTGTTAGGTTTAGATTGGATATTAGGAAAAATTTCTTCACTTTTCATTAGGAAAAAATTCTTCACTGAAAGGGTTATCAAGCACTGGAAGAGGCTGCCCAAAGAAGTGGTTGAGTCACCATCCCTGGAGGTATTTAAAAGACATGTAGATGTGGTGCTTAGGGACATGGTTTAGTGGTGGACTTGGCAGTGTTAGGTTTACAGTTGGACTGGATGATCTTCAAGGTCTTTTCCAACCTAAATGATTCTATGATTCTATGAAATAGACTCAAGGGTACAGGGGTAAGAGCAGAAAAGCTGGAAGAGCAAAGAAAGTCACAAGCTGTGAATGATCCATACTTCTCCCTTTGTTTCTCCCAGGAATATGAATTTTAATGCACTCAGTACCAAAGATATGAAGATCTGCTGTAAGGCAGAACACAGTAAAATATTACCATCCATAATTTTTGGAAAACAACTTTAAACAGAAGATGAAATGTATACCAAATTAATACATACACACAGAAAATGTGATAGTCAAAGGATCATTCTAATGGTAAAATGGTTTATTAGTGTGCTGTTGAGTTGTCTTCTGTGTGAAAGAGTGGCCCCTGGTCATATAAATTGGTCCCAGGGAAGGCAGTGGGACTACTTGTAGTTTGTGCTGTAGTTTGTGTAGGGTTTGTGCTGTACTTCTGTAGCTGACTATCGGAAACACGTTTGTTTTATCAACTAAATAATTCATGGATGTAACATGAAAGGCTCATTTTCATTTTGCTGGACATCATTGTGGAAGCTTTTCATGTCAGCTTTTCACCTTATTTGCTTTTGTTAGAAGTTTCCATCTGCTGGTTTCACAAATGGCTTAAATAGTATGTCTGGCCTTGGTTCATCACACAGTCTTGGTGTGAGGCTGCACGTCCATGCCATGTCCTAAGTACCTGTAGTTTCCCTTCCTGAATCCAGCTGCCCATCTGGTAATGTGATGGCATGCAGAATGGCTCCCCTTGGCCCACAGACACTCATTGGAAAGACACGCATTTTCATGAGGGGGCTGTGAGCAGCCAGCTTTCCTTTATGCAGGCTCAGGACCCAGCCAGGGTGTACTTCAGCGTACCAGAGAATGGCCCTGCCCCAAAGGCTTCTCACACTTCAGGCATGCTTGAAGTTTTGCATTAAATGGACCCAGTGTTTCCACATTGCACCGTGTTGCTCTGTGTGGACATACTGGCCTGGATGTGCTTTGTGTTTTCTACAGCAACAATGGCAAAATCTGAGTGGTTAGTGTCACATGAGACCTAACAGTACACAACATGCAGGTTATACCACTGTTCAGACCACCAGTGAAAGCAACCTGTCACAAATAACTACCTGCATTATGTAATTTCTGAGAAAAAATCCAGAGCTGTTGATGCTGGTAAGCAATCGCTATTACTTTACTGAATTTGCCTGGGGCAAACGTTAACAGTGACACTGCATTATACATTGACAGAGATACAACGACATAAATTCCAAATTAAATAATTGTCTAGACTAATTCTTCCTCTTAACAGCAGCCTACAGTAACATCAGAAAGAAGTACAGACCTGAGAGTGAATTAGTACTTGGCTCACCTGTACAAAGGAATTGGGCATTGTTATGCTCTTTTCAAAGCCAGAAATAAAGCAAAGAGATCAAGACCAATGTTCTCAGTCTATGACAGCTCAGCTCAGGTACTTGCATTAGAAAGGATTAAACTGTTATATCCTCCAGATCTTCACTACAATACCCACAATACTTTTCCAGAAACATGTTCCTGAGAACTTCTTGCTACTCAAAACAACTTGGCTGTTCATCATTAAGTACAGAAGCTATCTGCTGTCACCCGAAGCACCCTGTAAATATGCTGCTATAAGCAGGAGGGCCTGATTTGGTCTCTTGTCTGTATCACTCATCTAAATGATCTTCCATGACACCCTTAACCCAGATTTTTTTGTTTGGGTCCCTACAGTTAAATCCCTTGAATAAAAGTATCTACATAAATCATAAAATCATAGAATCATAGAATCATTAAGGTTGGAAAAGACCTCTAAGATCATTGAGTCCAACCGTCAGCCCAACACCACCATGCCCACTAAACCATGTCCCTAAGCGCCTCAACTACACATCTTTTAAATACTTCCAGGGATGGGGACTCAACCACTTCCCTGGGCAGACTCTTCCAATGTTTCACCACTCTTTCAGTAAAGAAATTTTTCCTCATGTCCAATCTAAACCTCCCCTGGCGCAACTTGAGGCCATTTCCTCTCGTCCTATCGCTTGTTACTTGGGAGAAGAGACCGACACCCACCTCGCTACAACCTCCTTTCAGGTAGTTGTAGAGAGCGATGAGGTCTCCCCTCAGCCTCCTTTTCTCCAGGCTAAACAACCCCAGTTCCCTCAGCTGCTCCTCATAACACTTGTTCTCCAGACCCTTCACCAGCTTTGTTGCCCTTCTCTGGACATGCTCCAGCACCTCGACATCCTTCTTGTAGTGAGGGGCCCAAAACTGAACACAGTATTCGAGGTGCGGCCTCACCAGGGCCGAGTACAGGGGGACGATCACTTCCCTACTCCTGCTGGCCACACTATTTCTGATGCAGGCCAGGATGCCATTGGCCTTCTTGGCCGCCTGGGCACACTGCCGGCTCATGTTCAGCCAGCTGTCAACCAACACCCCCAGGTCCTTTTCCGACAGGCAGCTTTCCAGCCACTCTTCCCCAAGCCTGTAGCGCTGCATGGGGCTGTTGTGGCCAAAGTGCAGGACCCAGCACGTGGCCTGGTTGAACCTCATACAGTTGGCCTGGGCCCATCGATCCAGCCTGTCCAGGTCCCTCTGCAGAGCCTTCCTACCCTCCAGCAGATCAACACTCCCACCCAACTTGGTGTCGTCTGCAAACTTACTGAGGGTGCACTCGATCCCCTCATCCAGATCATCGATAAAGATATTGAACAAGACCGGCCCCAAAACTGAGCCCTGGGGAACACCGCTCGTGACCGGCTGCCAACTGGATGTAACTCCATTCACCACAACTCTCTGGGCCCGGCCATCCAGCCAGTTTTTGACCCAGCGCAGAGTCCACCTGTCTAAGCCATGAGCCACCAGCTTCTCTAGGAGAATGCTGTGGGAGACGGTGTCAAAGGCCTTGCTGAAGTCCAGGTAGACCACATCCACAGCCTTTCCCTCACCCACTAGGCGGGTCACCTGGTCATAGAAGGAGATCAGGTTGGTCAAGCAGGACCTGCCTCTCATGAACGTGTGCTGGCTGGGCCTGATCCCCTGGTTGTCCCGCTCATGCCTTGTGAGCGCCCTCAAGATGAACCGCTCCATAATCTTCCCTGGCACCAAGGTCGGGCTGACAGGCCTGTAGCTCCCCGGATCCTCCTTCCGGCCCTTCTTGTAGATGGGCGTCACATTGGCATCACATTGGCATCCCCCATTAACCAGGACTGCTGATAAATGATGGAGAGTGGCTTGGCGAGCTCCTCTGCCAGCTCCCTCAGCGTTCTCAGGTGGATCCCATCCAGACCCATAGACTTGTGAGCATCCAGGTGGCGTAGCAGGTCGTTGACTGCTTCCTCGTGGATTATGGGGGGTTCATCCTGCTCGCCGTCCCTGTCTTCCAGCTCAGGGGGCTGAATACCCTGAGGATAACTGGTCTGCCTGTTAAAGACTGAGGCAAAGAAAGCATTAAGTACCTCAGCCTTTTCCTCATCCTCGGTGACAATGTTCCCCCCACATCCAATAAAGGATGGAGATTCTCCTTGGCTCTCTTCTTGTCATTAATATATTTGTAAAAACATTTTTTGTTGTCTTTAACGACAGCGGCCAGATTGCGTTCTAGCTGGGCTTCTGCCTTTCTCATTTCCTCTCTGCATGACCTAACGAGATCCCTGAACTCTTCTTGAGTCGCCTGCCCCTTCTTCCACAAGTGGTAAACTCTCCTTTTTTTCTTGAGTCCCAGCAAGACCTTGCCGTTCAGCCAGGCTGGTCGTCTTCTCCGTCCGTTCTTCTTACGACACATGGACACAAATTACGGCACAAATGACCTGCTTTAGGAACGTGTTGAACGTCTGCAGTACTGAGTTCACCTTGGGACTGCCTGAACAATCCCCTCATGCTTTTTGGTCATTGGTGTCGCAGTTGAGGAACTGTAGGAATAAAGGGACATGTGATAAAGGTTACTGAAACTACACAAAAGAGTAGAAGGGCCATATGACCAGGCACAGCAGTTGATCCCTGGTAGATGGAAGCCCTGCTGAAACAGAGATCTCTAGATAAATAGCAAAGTCTGCTTTCTGCAGCCTACAGCAGTTTTATTCTCCAAATCATATTGTCAATTCAAACTGGGAAATAAATATAACTGGCAAAATTTGGGGCCATGACTTCTCCCTCTATGGGAAGCATTACATTTAATAGAGTATTTTTTCATCCACATAAACACCTAGTGTACCAATAACAAAGACCCCTATGTGGTGGGAATTAAGCAGTTCTAGCTGCAGTCTCTGCCACTGTTGCTGTGGAGCTAATCCTAGCACAGGAGAAAAGATCCTGCCTTTTTGCTTTATCCCCTGGACAACCATACTATATAAACAAACTGCTACCTCATTCCCATTGACGGAAAATGGTCCTTACCAGTGGTGCCAGAAGGGCTCAATTGAGCCTGTGCCAAAAGAACAAATGGTGTCAGCACATTTCTTAAGAATCCGGATGACAACATCACAACAACACATTAGCCTTGATATGGAAACACAAAAACTTCATTATAATTGTCTGACAGAAATGTGCACAGAGGCGGATTTGGTTTCTGGGTCATGATGGGCACAATACAATATGTTCATAACACAGACTGTGTTTTTTCCCTTCTTGTCCACTGCCAATGGCTTTCATTCCCTTTGACTTAAGTATTTGTCCCCGTCCTTTTTTATTCTTTCCCCTCTGAGCTCTTTTCCTCCTGTGCAGTTACCTCCAGTTTCACTAGCTCTTCAGTTCTTTCCATCCTCATCTCCCTTTCCTTCCATTTGGATAAACCTCTTTGCCAGATCAACACCATCTTCCTGCTTCCTTTCATATTTAGAGCGACACTTATCTTAGTCCCCTTCCTTTTTTGCCATCTTTGATTTGTTTCTCAAAACTACTGTTCTTCTTTTCATGAAGGATCCCAACACCTTCAAGAGAAAAAGTAAAATACAACATGATCTGCCTCACCTTACTTCCATTCCCTCTCACAACTCTTTCCTCCCTCCCATCCCACATTTCTCTCCTGCTCTTTTCTCCTCATACCTGCACTGCCATAGAAGCTCTGTTCCGTGCCATGTCCCAGACTCCCTACTGTTTTTTTTTTCTTTTTTTATCATGGTATTTTCACTTTCCTACTGCTTTCCCCCCTCCTACTGCAAGGGTTATTGTCTTTCCTGTATTAAAAGCACTCTTGATTTCCCCTTGCTCCTCCAGCTACTGTTATATCTTCTTTCCTCCTTTCATCTGTAAGCTCACTTGAATAATCTCAGGTCACACATATCAGTTCCATCCTTGACTCTCCAAGCTGGCTTCTTCCCCTTGCATTCATCTGCAGCCACACTTAACAAGGTCTTTAACAATGTCTTCTAATCACAATTTTAGAGAAAAGTATTCCATCCTTAGATACACCAGACATTTTTGTCAGAGGCAACCCTAGTCTTTTTCTTGAAATTGCACTTCCTCTCACCACCTGTGACTCTGGTGTCCCCTGGTCCTCTTACTCTCTTCAGCAGGTCCATCAGAGGGATGTCCTTGCCTTCCCTTAGCTCTCAGTGGGGATCCCAAATGTGTCTGTCCTTGCTTCCATTCTTGCTCATCTCTATATCTTACCTCTGGTTAATCTCATCAACAGAGCACAAATTCAATTATCCTCTCAATACAGATGACCTACAAATCTCTTTCTCTGCCCAAGACCTCTCCTTTAAAATCTTAGCTGAATATCATTGTAGCATCAACTTCTCATTAGCTGCAATTCTGTTAACCCTGTTTGTGAGTTCTGCTCTGCATCAAACATTAACTCTGTCAGTTCCCTGAAGGCTCATCATGGGGTATATCTTCCCCATTTTTCTCTCAGTCAGTGCAGTGTCTGTTAGCTCCCACTTCCAGCTGGTTCCTGGTATCACTTTGCAGCATTCATTTATTATTGGTTACACATATTGTAATTTAATTTTGCTGGGAATTAAAAATGTAAGTATTTTTAGAACCAGATTTAAACTTGCACATATTATCAGTTTACTTCCCAGCTGAGCTGCAAGCTCTCTGGCATTTCAGAATAAATGTGACCTATTTATTATAAGATATATGTTAAAAATGTACATCCTCTATCATTTGAGGTATTGTGTCTTATCCAACACAAATAGTTATCTTCATATCTCAGACACTTCAATGACACTTTCTTAAGGAAATGCCCATCATCATCCAGCTGGAGCAGATGACCGTTTTCCTGGCGCAGAGCTCTTCCTGTGTCAACCCTCACCTTGCTGCCATCTCTGTCTCCCTCTTTTGCAGGTGTCCTAAGTATTCTGTCAGCCCACTGTCATCCTACCTCTTTGGTTTTGCTTCTGATCAGCCCTGAGCACTGTCCCTTTTGTCATCTGCTTGTTCGATTTTGAAACAAACATTTCTATGCTGTCTGCTAGGCAGTCCCTTACACTCAACAGAGGCAATCTATAAGTATGTGCAAAGGAAATTAAATTTCCTCTAAAAGTCATCTTAAAACATTCCTTTTCTAGGTAGTCTTGGAAAAAAAAACCTGTAAAACAGTGCTTCTGCTATGGTAGGGCTACTGGCACGGACCAATATTGCTTCATTGTTTCTCAATTTGTTGATCTATTTATTGTGTCATGACCTATACTTAACTGAAAATTTTTTGGGTCAGGGATCATCTGTTCTGTGCTGGTGTGGTGACTGCTAGATGTTGCAAAACAGCATAGACAGCTACCACTTATCATGTGTAGGAACGGTAATTTTAGCATGTTTTCCTGAAATAAACTGTCAACTTCTGCTAATATTATTCTTCTTATGTGGGGAAAGAGAAAAGCAGGTTTTATAGCAAGTTTATTTGCAGTCTTTGGTAAAGGAAAAAATGTCTAAGCGATTTTACTGTTGTTCTCAGCAGGTTCCCCAAGGCAGCAATCCTTGATGTGCAAACACTGTTGGTTAGAGGCTGGGGGTGCATTCCAGCGCTCTGCCTCGTGACTCACTCAGAGGTGAGAAAGGCAGGTCCCTGCTTATTTACGGTGCAAGCAGAGGTGATAATTTCATCCCCAAATCCAGTGACTTTCACTTATAGAATAATAAATAGATATTTAGAGAGAGAAATGCTGTTTGTAGAAATGAAATAGCTGGATATTAGCAGCAATGTGGGTGTTTTTCCACAAGGGCAGCCAAGTGTAACAGAGTCACCCAGAAATTTTTAGCCTCAGTGCTTTTCGTCACACTCAGTTGGTGGTCTCCTGACATTCATCTATTGGGCTCTGTTCCAATAACCGGGATGACAAATGGCATTTTTTCAAGTGTGTGTACCTCTATAATCTGGCAGTATGCACAGCAGATTCCACCAGGTGTAAGCTGCAGAATAGGAAAGATGGAGCTGGTTCTGTATTACATTTTCAGATAACAAGAGCCACGATTCCTGTGATTCATTTCAAAGCATATAAAATAGTTTTTTTTCATTTAAACTAATTGAAAAGAAAGTAGGCTATTCACTTGAGTTCCAAACATTTTTTTCCACAGGAGTAGAAGTTTAGGGGTACACACTTCCTCTCCTGTATAAACCCCCAAACTAGTACCAATGAAGTACTAGTACCAAAGATGTACTACGTCAAGCAAACAGCCAGAGCACATATTTTTCTGAACTGGTGACAATTCAACACTTGTTGAGAAGAGGGCAGAGCTGTGATGCTACCTCTGACACAGACTGTTGAGCATCTTCTCTACTGGTAAGAAGTGTTTGTATTTCTCAAATTAAAAAAAAAAAAAAAAAGTGAGAGAAAGGCTGTACTAGTACCCGTATATGAGATGAAGTCTATAGGGTGAGACTACTTCAGTCATTTTGCATTCAGGCCAAGTTGTTGGCAGCTCTAGCAGAGTGGAGTTCCAGCTCAGTGCGCACACACACACACTCAGATAATTGGTCTACAGAGAGAAGGACTACAATGATAATTCGATATTTCATCATATTAGTTATTCAAATCATGCTTCTCAGTCCATCTTTTACACTACCTTCCATCATAACATATTTATAAATAATCCTGGCTTGTAAAATACATTTGATAGCAACTGGGATGCTTTTTAATTGGGTTAAAGAACTAGTGTTCATTTTGGTGTTTCTCTGTGACAATTTCAGTATTAAATACTTTCAGCTTGGGATATCATTCATTTGAGTTCATGCTAAGAAAGACAATAAAGTTAAGTAGCAGCTGGTCATTAGAAGCTTATATATTTCATATTCAGTACACACGTGCCTCTTAATCCTAAATAAATTATATTAAGCACAATTTAATTATATGGCTGCCCTATTATATTAGAATTAGTGGCTAGAGTCAACAATGAAACTAGTCTGAGTTTCACCATCTGCAGATCAGGCTTTGTATGTCCTACTGGGTATTTTTACAATATTTAAATTTTAAAAGTAATAATCACCTATGGATATTAAAACACCTCTGACAGCTGGCACTTACCCACTATTAATGGCTAACCAGGGTTCCCCTTCACTTATGTGTGCAATTTAGTCATCATTTAGTGATTAATTATGGAAAAAAATATTTTCTTTGTAGAGTAAAAGAATGGAGTTAGTTTCTGACATGGAAAGGTGCTGAAGAGTCACATCTTCCATGAGAAGCCTGGGATTAGCAAACATGCAGCAGTTCACAGAAGCCGTCTCTAAACAACGACCAAATGCTGAAGGTTGAAGTGGCAGAAGCGGGTGCATGTTCTTCATATACTGAAGGTCTAACCCTGACATCAAACAAAATTCCCATTCATTTAACTGGAATTTTCCTCAAGTGAAATCTGAATGCCTAGATAATCCCCCTGCACGCATATAACCACATGAATCTCCACTGGCTGTGGGGCATTTTTTGTGGAAAGTATGGGGTTTTAACTCTCTGGAGATAGCCAGATAAAGATATCCATGTGGGAGTGGCAGACATCACTCAGGACCTCTGGGAGACCTGTGTCTTTCTAGAGTGGCAGCTAGAGACAAGACTGCACATCTTGGAGCATATCAGCTGGCAGCAAACATCACTTGAGATAACAGAATCCCATCCACATTTTCCACCATGTAATCAAACATGTATTTTGAACGTGTAAAAATAAATAAAATAGGTAGACCATAGCCATCCTCCTTGGAAACTGCACCCTGAAAACTAGAGAAGTTGTTCTGCACAACTTCACATACTCAGCTATCCATTTTGTGCAGTCTAGTACAACTTTGCCCAAAATTTATTCCAACTTCAGTCTGGAAATGAAGTTGAAACTCTGAGAAACTAAGTTATGTGTGAAATGTTCTTCAGAATTTTGGTAATTCCTGGTATGAAATGAACCTTGCAGGTAAGGAAAAGAGTTCTCTTTCCCTTCACTGTACATCATTATTTCTATTACCACTCCCTGCTGAGTTATACATTTCCTTCTGAAGGGTTAACTGAACCTCGCACTGGCTTTAAATCATCTCTATCTGTAATGAGAGGATACTGTTACATTTCTGCATGGAGGAGAATATTCTCATTTCTCACAGACTATACTTGTCATGAAGGGGGAAAGCAAACATAAACAGGGAGGGAAGTGGTACAGGTGTCATTACTCCAGCTCTTTTTTCCCACGAATTACCCTCAGGATCTCCCTGAGGCCAGGCACAGGAACTTTAAGACTGCCTAGTGACTGGAATAGAGAGGGAAAATATTAGTCCAAAGCAGCCGAAAACCTGGAAAGAAGGTACTTGAGAGCATCTTAATATAAAGTGCATGGGCACAAAGCATTAAATTGTATGGCTGGGGATCTGTAAACCTGCAGCCTTAGGAACACAAAATAAATGGATGCTGTAAGCAAGGCTATAGCATCATTCAGCAAACAACTTGGCAGCCATTTCAATTCAAGAGCCAGGATGCGATACTCGGGGAGTGCTCCAGCTGCACATGACTGCTTTTATTTGTACGGCTTTGGCAGTATAGCTTTAGCAGTCTGCCTCCCTCATTCCTCAGTTTGGTTGCTACTACTTCGGTGAGTTTGTTAAGGAATCTTGTTTACTGCTTCCAAGCGCCAGATGATCTGTCTTCAGTGAATGTCAAATCTCTCTTACTGTCACTTCAGGTTTTGTCCCTCATATATGTGACCATATAGTTGCATGTGGCTGTTCACACTTATTTGTGCTGTTATGTTTTAAACCAAGGGAATACATTAGAGCACATCTAACTTACGATACTGTTTTAAGCTGTTTACAGGGAATCAATTTTAAATGGTCAGGTCATCCTGTAGCAAAATTTCCCTAGTATTGGCTACTTGGCAAATTTACTTGTTAGTTTGCATCCAGTCAATGGGCAGATCAAACAGAAAAATGCAACCACATAAATGTATAGACTAATGAGAGAGTTAGGATAACTATATATAGAGGAAGTATATGATTTACATGAAGACTATGACACTGCTACTCAGAAAAGACACGAGCTGCAGAATACATTTTAAACTCTTGTATGATCATGAAACTAAGAATCTAAGATAATTGATATCTCCTGTTTATGTGATATAGGGTACTTCCACGACTTTTCATCTTTCACTCCAGTTTGATGGACAGTCTTGGGAGATATTTCGGGGAACATGGGAGAGAAGATGTGGTACATGTGGAAAAGGATCCTTCTAGGCTAAATGGCTATTACAAGGTTGCCAAGGTTGAAGATCTCAGTTCTTTTCAGTTTTGTGTTGTTAAGTGCTTTTGCTGAGTTTGGTGGGCATTAATTGAAACAAGAGCAATTTGCAATGGATATAGAGAAAAACTGTTTCACTGTGAGGAGAAACCTGCATTGGAACAGGTTCCCAGCAAGGCTGTGCCATCCCCATCCTTGGAGACCCAGCTGAACAAAGTCCTGAGAGACATAGCCTGCCCTTACAGCTGGCCCTGGATGGAACAGGAGGATGGAGTAGAGACTCTCTGAGTCCCTCCCAACTTGAATTATCGTGTGATTCTTTGAACCTATGAATTGCTTCTTTGAGGTAACATTTTAGAAGCAAGTCCTTTAGAAGGTTTTACATAAGGCACCTGTAAGGATTTGGAGGAAAAGCACAGACAAAAAGCAGTTAGCTGGAAGCAAGGAGTAGTTACAGGTGAGAAAACTCTGTGTGAGGCAGGCACTTCTTCTCCCTTTCCATGGTTACTCTTGTTTACCATTCAAATTACAAAAGGCATTTCCCCATAGACAAGGTAGAGAAGGTCCATAACCAGTAATTTCAAGATGCTGCTCAAGGAAAAGGTACTTTCTCTTCATATAAGTGTTCAAACACATCAAAAGCATTTGAGCAAGGAAGAAAACTGTGAAGAGAACATCTTTCTTTTAGTGGTATTTTTAAAGAGTGTCGTATTAATGATTTACAACTGCTATGATCCATGTGAGGAGGGTGAACACAATTGAAAGTATGGTACCAGATTTTATTCTTATATGCAAAAGGATGTCCATGAGTCTTAGCCCCAGCTTCTGTCATCAGATGGCATAGAAACTCTTATTTGGCTTTTCAATTTGTTTGTCCAGGGCCCAGATCTGTTCTGTAAGATGTCCAAAGCTAAGACCCATCCCCAGCCAGGACACTGATTCAAGGAACTGCCATTATTTTATCTGCTTGGTTTATAATCCCTCTTTCCTTCCCTCTGTCAATCACCCTTTGACTTTTTATTTAAAAATTTATAATTATTATTACTTGTTTCACCATCATGCTTGACTGACTTGGTTTGAAAAGACAGTCTGCTACAGCCTATATAACTGGTGTCCATTGAAAGTGGGGGGAATTAGCTCAAATGGTAGAGTGTTTGCTTAGCATGTGAGAGGTGGTGGGATTGATGCCTGCATCCTCTATTTTGGACCACTCGGTGGATAAGGAATTGGCTGGATGGTTGCACTCAAAGAGTTGTGGTCAACGGCTCGATGACAGGGTGGAGACCAGTGACGAGTGGTGTCCCTCAGGGATCCATACTGGGACTGGTATTATTTAACATCTTTGTCAGGGACATGGACAGTGGGTTTGAGTGCACCCTCAGCAAGATTGCAGATGACACCAAGCTGAGTGGTGTGGTTGATACTCTAGAGGGAAGGGATGCCATCCATAGGGACCTTGACAGGCTAGAGAGGTGGGCCTGTACCAACCTCATAAAATTCAACAAGGCCAAGTGCAAGGTCCCACACCTCGGTCAGGGCAATCCCAAACATGCATACAGGCTGGGTGATGAGTGGATTGAGAGCAGGCCTGCAGAGAAGGACCCGGGGGTATTGATGGACAAAAAGCTGGACATGAGCCAGCAATGTGCGTTCACAGTCCAGAAAGCCAATTGCATCCTGGGCTGCATCAAAAGAAGCGTGGCCAGCAGGTCAAGGGAGGTGATTTGCTCCCTCTACTCCACTTTCGTGAGACCCCACTTGAAGTACTGTGTTCAGCTCTGGGGCCCCCAGCATAAGAAAGACATGGACTTGCTCGAGAGGGTCCAGAGGAGGGCTACGAAGATGATCAAGGGGCTGGAGCACCTTGCCTATGAGGACAGGCTGAAAGACTTGGGGTTGTTTAGACTAGAGGAAAGAAGGCTCCAGGGAGACCTTATAGCAGCCTTCTAGTACTTAAAGGGGGCCTACAGGAAAAGTGGGGAGGGACTCTTTATCAGGGAGTGTAGTGATAGGACAAGGGGTAACGGTTTTAAACTGAAAGAGGGTAGATTTAGATTAGATATCAGGAAGAAATTCTTTACTGTAAGGGTGGTGAGACAGTGGAACAGGTTACCCAGAGAGGCTGTGGATGCCCTGGAAGTGTTCAAGGCCAGGCTGGATGAGGCTTTGAGCAACCTGATCTGGTGGAAGGTATCCCTCCCCATGGCAGGGGCGTTGGAAGTAGATGATCTTTAAGGTCCCTTCCAACCCAAACTGTGCTACGAGTCTATGATTCTATGAAAGTGCGTGCACCATAAAGAAAGGGTCATTTGTATTCTTTATGAAAATGTGGAGATGTGCGTTAGAGTCTAGTTAAAAAAGCTTCTATAATGCACCCATCAACACAGTTTGAATATCCAGGAACACAAACGGTTAAGAGTTGGCTTCCTCAGTGTGATAACCCTACAGGCTAAACCGTTTTGGGCTGCAGTGGGTACTACCTCTTGTGCAATCTGATCATCTTTCCCTCTGATCCTGTGAACTGCGAACGTATTTTACATGAGTGCTTTAGGTTACTTCCTCTTGTGGAGGATTTTCCACATGTCTCAATGCTGAGGATTATTGCTTTCCTGCTCCTCTAGTGTAAATCCATCATTGTCTGAAGTGTAAGCTATATGTACTGTCTTCTGTAGTCACAGAGAGAAGAGGAATTTAATTTCCCCAGACCAGTTTTTTTAGACAGTACCTCAGGGACAGTGCTGCTGAGCAGTGCCAAATGTGTTCTGTGTCTAATACCTAAAGTGGAGATTTCCAATCCATAGGCTGTGAGCACAGAGAGACTGACATTAGGAAAAAGGAAGGCTTTCTCAGTGTTCCTCCTGGTTTCAAACTACCAACCCCCCCCAGTTCTGCAAACAAATAAAGATGGGAGTTGCAGATAGCAGGACTTCTTATGGATCTAGAGTTCAATATCTAACACACATTAGAAAGAATGGGCACATATCAAGAAATGAGGATCTGCAGAAAGAAGTCTGTGAATGCACAAATTGTTTGAAATCTCTGAACTTAGGTGCAGTACCCTTCCTTCCACTAATTGAAATGGAAACCTGAAAAGTGCTAGCTGTTAGAATCAAACCCTGAGAATCCAGGAATTCCTAATTGCAAGATAGTTTTTCTACTTTAAGCTTAAACGTATTCACTTCACTTGCAAAGAATCGTTGTTCTACTTCCAGAAATATATCAGTGATCAGCTTATTAGAGAAGCTGGTTATGCAAGAGACGCTTCCCTGAGACTGCTGCACAGTAACTGTGCATAATGTAGCTGAGGAAGTTGCCATATGGGGAGAAATCATTGGAAACCTGGCATTGGGTGTGAAGTTCTGGTCTGATATGATAACTGAGACAAAATACTTTGGGGAGAGAGAGTCTTGTAAAGAAAGGGTCAGAATTAATGATGCAAATAACGAAACTCCTAGCAGTTGCTTCGTTCCTATTTAGAGAATCTGTTTTACTAAACCAGGGTTTAACTAGTGCAAAATCATTACATAGCAGTTGACTTTTAATTATTTAAGGCATAGATTTATGTGGTTATTAATAAAACCATGTATATATATGCTTCATCTGTACTTAATACTAAAATTCTTTTAAAGTGATAGGGTTGTGACTATACAGTACACAGTGCTGAAATGATCAGTTTCAAATTCAAACTGAAATCAAATACTTTATCTCTAGTATTTGTTGTACTTAAGTGACAATAAATATCTACAAAAATGTAATGCTAAACAATGCTGTTGATTTAGGCTTGATTCTGTTCTTAGCCCTTGCATCATTTTCATAGCTTTTTGTAATAGGAACAATCCATTACAATTGGGAAAGTGCTGGGTTTTGGGGTTTTTTTCCCACAAGCAGAATTTTCTGGAAAAATAGAATTTAATTACTTGAAATTACTATCTAGTTCTAACTCTGGTCTCTACATTTATTAAGCTACACATTCGTATGTGTGAGTTTAGGATGTGATAATATGTTTGAAATGTCCTGACCTTCCCTGTGGTCTTCTTCACTGCTGAGCATTTACCAACATGGGACTTCCCAGCAAAGTCCAGGAACTGTAGTTAGATCAAAATCTGTTGTAGAAAATAAAAATCATCTGATAATAAACATCCCCTGCATTGAGATCCATGATAAAACCCTGCTTCCAATGGAGCTTATGTACAGTATAGATAAACTAAACTTCCAGAGATCCCAGTGAGGTCAGGATTTCACTCTAGAATGATCCTTTGTCAAAGCAACACATTTTCCAATAGTATTTTCAGCCATAGAAATTTATTCATGATTTTCAAACAAAGGGCCTTCCTGAGGCCTAACAGACTTTTCCCCCTCTCTCTCCGTTACTCCGTCTCTCTGTCTT
Organism: Aptenodytes patagonicus; assembly: GCF_965638725.1. Classification (NCBI taxonomy): domain Eukaryota; kingdom Metazoa; phylum Chordata; class Aves; order Sphenisciformes; family Spheniscidae; genus Aptenodytes; species Aptenodytes patagonicus. The sequence continues at coordinate 42,863,280 of NC_134950.1, forward strand.
TCTGCCTCATTGTCTCCCTGTCTCTCTTTTTTCCTGTTGAATGGCTCCAAATATACACGAGTGAACATTTCCTACTAATACCCTGGAAGAATGCTTTGGATAGCAAATCAGAGGACAGAAATAACTGTAGCTACTTGAAACTACTTAAGAAAATGCATTGCTTGCAATACCACCCCTACACAACCCCCCAAACTTTTGATTTTCTAATTAAGAAAGTCAGCAAGTTGAGTAAAAAAAGTATTTTCTAAATAGAAATTCTTTAGAGAGAGGGTATTGTAGTATATTTGTCATAAATCTGGAGTCCTGGATAACGCTGAACCCTTAAAGGATTTCTGTAGTTCAGAAGTTAAATTCATCTCTATTAACATCTACCCTCTGGGATAAAGTAATCAGATTGCAGCTACAGTCACTTGAAACTTTTTCAGCAAAACCTAGAATCAGACCAAACTCAAATATCAGCTTGTGTTTTCGTACTTACCCAATACTTCAGCCAGGTTCCCCACAGTTTACAGAATTTTTAGTTAACTTGGACAAAGTTTTAAGCAAACCTGGGGTTAATTATGACTTCATGAAGAAACCATGATAAACACTGTGGTTTTGTAGAATTTTGATTCAAAACTAGGCAAGACTTGTGGGTTTTGGCTGAGCATCACTGAGTTTCAGTTGTGTGTTAACCAAAAACTGAAAAAAAAAATTGCCTCCAGTAATATTTAAAAAAATATAGGGCATTGCAACTTCACACAACTGAGTTTAATACACTCCTATTTGTAGCTTGGCAAGCTGTCTCATGACTTTCTGTGAACACCTGGTGACAACACTTCATGCCAACAACATGAACAGGCTTTTTTTTCCTTGTGTCTTGAATGTTACAAAGGATCACATCACATTTTAGGATTGTCCTGTTAATCTCTGGACCTGTGACACACCAGCAGACACATGTATTGGTCTTTTTGTGCTTGACATACATACCTTTTGAAAAGAGTACTAGGTCCCTCAAGTTTCAGAGTCAAAACTTCTTTCCTTGCTCTATGACAACTGTTAACACTGTGCCCAAACTCTTTAAAAATAAAGAATAGGAAAAAAAAAATCTCAGCATTCACAGAGCAGTTCTTAATATCTTGTTTCACCACAACTGTCTCTGGAAGAATTTGCTTCAATAAAGCTCCCAGCTGGAGCTGTAATCAAGTCCATCTTTCAGAAACAGACTGACTGACAAAATAACAAATAGCAAATGTTGGTGTCAGTGAGATTGGTGGTAGCCAAAAGAATTATCCTGTGCAAATGGAAAACCGAGACATTACTTGTGTATAGCAATTGTCTAAGGGAATTTAGAAATACAGCAGTCACAGAGAAACTGTCTTTTGAGCACAGATTCAACTAGGAAAAAATCCCATTTGGGATAATATGCCTGAGTTACATAAAGTAAGTCTGTATCTCTATATCTATTTAGTACCTCAAGGCTCATTTGATAGGCATTCTCATTCCTATGAAAAGGCTGTGTCATGCTTGTCTTGCTTAAGAGCCTTCATAATGTTAGAATTTATTGAAATTTTACTTTGTGGTTTCATATCTACAGTAGCAACATCTGCTTAAAATGCTATTTTTTTTTATATGCAATGTTATTGCTGATATGTTCTCACATTGTTTTTGCATAATGTTAAGAGTCAAATGGCTTTACTTTGCTCTTCTCTTTTCATATATTTAAAAAACATCAGTAAAGTTTTCTAGCAGCAAAACATAGCTGACAGACTTTTGGGAGGTATTATTCTCATCTCTGTGGCTATGGCTTCATAGCACATTCTCACCTAGGACAGCTATGAGGCATCTTGCTATGTTCAAATGACTCAATATAATGCCAGACTAGATCCTAAAATACTTGCACTTACATTAGTGTGGTGCTCTGATAGGGTTAGCACACCCTGGATTTTCTACAGAAATTATTCTTCAGGGGCATCCCATGCTCTCAGTCTGTCCTCAGTCCATCTGGGTATCCCTAGACAGCTTTACATTGCACTGCAATCTCTTTGCAGCAGGGTTATATACATTAATTGCCTCTTGTCACATCTGGTTTCACATCATTGGCATTACTGTAACTCAGCATATTCTGAAGATTGTAGCAGAAAGTGAGACCTGCTGACTGGATCAATATTTTTATCAATTTAAGAAGTGCATTTGTCAATACTGGCTTTGGCTAGTACCAGAATGAACCGTTGAGGGACCAATCATTGTAGGAATATGGTAAGTATTGATATAGGTTTGACAAAAGTCATTAGTGGATGACTTTTATCTATGCTGTGGTGTCAATCTTGAATTAGAAAAATAAATATGTAATACTGGCAAAATGTGAGCTAATGCACCAAAAGAAGGAGATCTATTTAAGAAGGTTTCCAAGGATGTTTATTCCAGGAAATGCTGGCATGATCATCTTCTAAGATTTGATCTTACGGCAAAGCCCCTTTCTGTTCCATTTACAACGTCATGCACAATCATGCATCGCCACACAACACCAATGTATTAGAAATGTGCTTCTGGCTGCCTGAATTAGGACCAGATCCCATTTCCCCTCCTTGACACTCACGTGTTTGAACACTGACTGGCATCGATAGCTTGGCTGTGATTGCACATTGCTGGGTGGGTGTTTATGAAAAGTGGCCAAGAAGAAGAGAAGATAAACAAAGGGGCAAGAAAATAGACAAACTGGTAAAAGCATTAGCAAAGACTTCATCCATCTGAATAAGAGGCAAAAGATGTAGATATCTCAGTGGAGGAGCTCTGCAAGGCCTTGTGTCTGTAGGAGAGGTAAATTAATTTATTTATAAAAGGATGTGTAAAATGTAAGGAACTGGAATCATCAGCTGATTTTTTTCCCATTGCAAAGCACACTAACATGTTATTTGCCAACTCTTTTATTTGCATGTGGATCTTAACCTTGTCAGTTTTCCCCTGTGTAACAGCTTTGATGAGGAGTTTTGTAAATAACAAAATTTTTTCAAAAATACAGGATTGAAAATGTTGCTTCTTCTGTACCTTCTATTTTCACTAGAGAAACAGGCTTGCCTGAATTTAAAGATATTCTGTAAAGCTACCTAATAATATTTATGAGACATAAAAAAGATGGGTTGGATTCAGATGGTGGTCTACTCTCAAGGAGCATTATCAAAGGAGAGAAACAAAAACCAAAGGCATATTGACCACCCACAATTCTAGCCTCTGATTCCAGAGACCAGACCCTCCTCCCTAACCACAAGGAGGGGAGGCAAGGGGACAAAAGAGTACACATGGTAGCTTTGTTCTACTTAACTTACAGAGGTAGACGGACAACTCACTTATGCACCCTCAGCCTTCAGCTTCAGCTTTGCATTGACCAAGGCCAGCAGTCTTCAGTTTTCAAGTCTTTGACTCAGTACAGCTTAACAGTTTAAAATCATAAGAAATCCCTACACGGTCAGCCCAGTCTTGGCTGTAGCTGGTCCCCACCAGCAGCAGTGGAAAGGAAATTCAGGGGGGTCACAAAGCCTGGCTGCTTTCCATGGCTCATTCCCCTGGTACTCATCCAACACCCACGGTCATGGCGGTATGGATGTTAGAGGATGCACCCTTACCTAGTCCCTCACTATCTGTTTATATTACCCTGTCCCTTGTTGAACCTGCTGAAGATTGTGTCTCTGTCTTACACTCTCACAGGAATGAGAAAATCAGGTTTTATTTCAGTGTGACATGCCTCTCTTCTGAGAAAAACAAATGCAAGATCTGCCTAAAAATTGTCAAGCAGACATCCAAAAATAAAGGGCCCTGAATTGTTTCTAGTCACTTAACAGTGAAAGACAGTGAAATATGCACTGGAAATAAAGGGTCCCAAGGCTGGGGTCAGTCCTTTTTAATGCATTTGTGTACTGCTCAACATAATGCTTGGCCCCACAAATCTGTCTTTTCTCCCTCCAGTATAAACACCATATCTCAAACTTGTCAAATAAATTCTCCTGAGGACTGAAGGACCAACAAAAATTATCTTGCCTTTCCATCTGGTTTTTCTTCATTTTGCCTTTTAACATACATGCAGCAGTAATGTATCATTTACATTTGCACATTAATCCAAAAGGTAGAATAAAATGTAGGAATTCACTGCACACCCTGCTCCCTTTTGGGAGAGGATAAGCAGGCAAAACACACTTAATGCAACAATTCTCACAGCTTTGTCCTCTGAGCCCCTTTCTTTCTGGAGAGTTTGCTCTGCTTGAGTGCTCCCCTCTCATCAAATACACCTATACTCCACACCCTGCTCTGCTCCAGACCCTGCCTGCCATGATCTATTCCAGCTCCCTTACAAAAATCCTTTGCAATTCAAGCTTCAGCAAAGACAACTTTGAGCCCATCCAGCCTAACCCTGCCAATTCCTACATCCCAGCTTAGCCTCTTGTTGGCTGCTACACCAGCCCTGAACTCCTTCTGCAGCCACTGTCAACCTTCCTCAAAATATTCAAGGGAAAAGTCTCTTCCTCCTTCACCCCATACCCCATACTCCTTATAGCTCGGTTCCTGGCTTGCATTGTCTCCCTCTGGAAGGAGAGGGCTCACCAGGGCCCCTTAAACCAGAAAAACCTTAAACAGAAATACTTAAGAAGCTGCCCAGATTAGACTTAAATTTAAAGAAGACAGGAATCACTCTGTGGCTAAGGCATGAATGGGGGGATATAAACAGTTTCGGTGGGAGATTTTTCATATGTTTTATTATAAGCAATTTATTCTTCATTTGATACATGAATGAGATGTCTTATCTTATCATAATAGCAACTTTGATTGAATGCAATGATCCTCAAAAGCTTGCAGAGTGGAAGGCAAGAGGATGATCAGTACTCTGCAGCTGAGAGCCTCCTACCATGATGGTTTGTGCCCCTTCGCGGCTGACAAAGCAGGAGTCAAGGAGGATTGGCGTAAGCTCTGAAATGCTTCAGGCCCAGCAGAAAGAGAGCACCATGGGTTGAAATCCAGCTGCTGTTTCAGACATCCTATGACATCAGGTGTAATACTCATCCTTTCATTAAAATGGCCATGCTTTCGGAAGTAATTTCCCCCACACCAGCACTACTAGGACAAGGCACAAGTCTGCCAGAGCTAGCCAACAGGGCTCAGCAGCAGCCGGGAGCAGATTATGAGAGAAAGGTGGTGGAAAGGGGAGAAGCACATGTGATAGCAGTCCCAGGATCCTCTCACATTTGCTGGCATGCTTCACTTTGGAAACATCCAAGCTGCAGGATGTAGCTGAATCTCGGTCTGCACATAGCCTTTATGTGTGCAAGGATAGCAGTGAACAACGGTTGTTTTTCTGTGGGTTTATCAAACATCATGGACACTCTTCTGTGAAGGAGTTTTCCTCATCCCCAGCCAGAGGAAGTTCATCATAGCACTTTTTATCTTCTGCTAAAGCTTTGAGTTTTAGCTACTGTTGCAATGCCATTGGCAGGGTTTTGGCCACTTGGCCTTCTATAACAAATCTGATATGCTTTTCAGGGGAATTTTCGGCACATAAAAATGGTTGTTCTGGGTGAGACCAAACCAGTTACACAGGGAGCTGTGTGAGTGCAAAGAGCTCATGTAGTGCTACATGCCCAGAAAACTCCCTCAACATTTGGTGATCTGTAGGTCAGGCACTTCTGGAGATGGGAGTCCTTGTATTTAATAATGGCCAGAGGTCTTTTCTTCCATGAATTTGTCTAATCCCTTTTTGAACCCATGCAAACTTTTGGAGTCCACATCACACTAAGGAATTCCATAGTTTAACTGCTCATTGCATGAAAAATATTCATCTTGACTGTTTTGAGCTTGACTCCTGGCAGCTTCATAAGATGACCACCAGTCCTAACACAGGAAAAGACTGTGAGCCATTATCCTTGGCTTTTTCAGCGGTTTTCATAGGTCTTTATATGCTGGTTTTGTCATCTTTTCTCCAGGCCAAAGAGAAAGATCACACCATATCCAAAAACTTTTGAACATCCTTTCCCACCTCTATGCCTCTTCTCTAATCCTGTTATTTTCTTTCTTGAAAGAAGGGGAGAGTGGAGGGGACCACACAATGTCCAAAACATGAGTGCACCATGGAGTTATACAGTAACATGCTGATGTTTTCTAGTTGTGCTCTATTCGTCCTGTTCCCACCACTCTTTTTGGTTTGGTTTGCTTCAGTTGCTGGTGTTTTTAACAGAATTACCTATTTCTAACCGAAAATCTTGTTTATGCATGAAAACAGTCAGGCTAGAGTCTATTGCTGGGTAGGTGGTGCTGGGATTCTTCCTTCCCCATGTGTACCGCTTAAATGTCTGTTTATTCAGACAGCACAGGCCTCCATTTCTCAGGTGAGAGAGTAATTTCTTTTTTAGGCAAGTTTTTACAAAGGGAATTATCTGGAGTAAAAAGAAGCACACTCAGTCCTGTGTAAATGAGTGCAAATGGAGGCAATTAACACTGCACTCACTCACTTCTTTTTGTGCCTCTCTAGGAAAATCAGCCTTCAGGATCAAATTCTGATGCATAACGCCTATTAAATTGTAGTCCCAGCCAGCAGATGCCTTCCACCCGGCTCCTGAAAGGGCATTGCCTATAGCTATCCCACAATATCAAATAGGACAGAATAAGGTGAGATGTTATTCTGTTCACTAAAGTCAATGTAAATATAAGACAGGAGTCTTTTAAGATACCGTTAGAAATCTCTCTCAAGTTCCTCCTATGGCTAAGAATGTTACCAGCAGTTCAGCATAGCAAATCCTAACTGTGCAAGAAACCCTAAATCAGAGGACTGATTAGGCAAAGCCACTCTTGGTTGAAGGTCATGTGTCAATATTACAGCACTAGGTATAAGCATGAAAGCTGGAATATTTGTTAAAAAGAAATACAAATGGAAGAGGCATTCACCTGACTTTCAGCTATTTAGCGAATTCCTGTGCTGCATCCATATTATTTTTAATAGTAATTGATAGACTTATCTTCCAGTACTTTGCTATCTTATGTTGTAGCAAAATTTCCCATGATTTAAATTATGCATTTTATGACACAGTGCATCTCTTTGTTTCAACCCAAAGTTGATCATGTCATGGAGTGCCCTCTGATTTTTGTCCTGAGCCACTACACTCTCACACTATCTGTGCCACCTAGAAATTAAGTGATTGGAGCTGCAAAAATTAATCAAGATGTGGTTTTATCAGGGGTGGTATTCTGTACTTGCAGGACTGGAAGCTGAGATAAAGTGAGTCTCATCCACAAAAGCACAAAATACACCAGTGAATGACCAAATAAAAGAAAGCAAATAGTATATTTAGTTGTTAACAGAAGCTGAGCAAAATCTCATTATTTTAAGAGGAGTATTTCAAAACACACCTTTAAAAATAAACTCAAGGACAGCAAGCAAAAACTAGGCCTTATTGTGCTTTGCATATTATTAAAATAGCCTGACTAGTGTAATGGAAGTTCTCCTCACTTTCTATGTGTTTTTTGGTTTGTTTTTTTTTGTGTGTGTGTGTATAATGGATTTGCTTGGCTGAGTTAAAATATGAACCAAACTGAGTATAGCAACCAACAAGACCGTCAAGTGCAAGCCATGATAATTTCTGTCCAAAACCTTCTTTTTCACTTTCCCACCATCTAAAAAGCATAAGGAACACCTAGGAGTTCCTCTGATCTATATGAAAAAGGTCGCAGATAGATTATAGAGAACAGAGAAAGGGGCCAAGTGAAAACCTGTGCGTCTGCCCTTCATCACAAACACATATGCTCCAGGTGGCTTTAATATATGGTTATGCATACATCTAGAGAAATAATCTCGCTTCATAAACCCCCAAACTGAAAGACTGCCTAAGATATAGAATAATTCGATACTGGTATATGCATTTTTTACTGTCCAGAACTCATTGTAAATCATCTTGCAGTGTGCACTGAGAAATGAATGGTGTTCAAGGTGAGAACTCGGAGACATTAATTTGATACTGTATCTAAAATATTGCACCCTCATCGCCATTAAGCAATCTATAAAGGATTGAGTAGTTCAGCCAAATAACCTTGGTTAACTATTACAAATTATCGTCCATTCTCTCATCTTAGGGCTGAAAAATAAGGATGAGTATCTTGCTAAAGATCTTTAAGTTGCGGTCATTTTGCAGACCCTGTGCAACAGGCCATTCAGTAGAATTAAGCAAACAACTATGCTTATGAAAAAAACACAAGATCCTTCATACCAATGTGTGGAAGGACTTTTTTTTTTTGGTCTAAACTGAAAGGCAGTGGGAAGACATGGAGACAGATCGCCATCAGCTCCTCACTCTACAGAAAAGGAAGTTTGCGGTCTGTTAGTCCATTACAAGCCATATAAACTGCCAGCTTGGCTGGATGTGTGCTCTTGTGGGGAGGGGACGCAGTGCTACTGACTGTCCATTTCAGCCTCTTCCATCAGTCGTGTTCTCCTCATTTAGGAAGTAAAATAGACACCCTACCTCCTGGCTGGCAATCCCAACTTCTAGGAGGCTTTTGGGTAGGGGAACACTCCATTTCCACTCCCTTCATTTCCATGGGAGGGAGTCAAAACTGCATATGTATTGGTAAATTGAGTTGGAATGGCAGTGCTTATTTACTATAGATAGGCAATTCTTGGTGTACATCAAGAATTTAAAGTGCCAAGGTATAAGGCCATGATTAAATGGGCAAATATTTGGAAAAAAAAAAACAAAAAGAAAAATTAAAGAAATGCTGGCGGACAGATAACGAGTGACACACAAGTCACGACAGGAGGGAGGGAGGAAGGGGGGGAAGAGGAAGGAAGGAAGTAAAGGGAGGGAGGGGGAGGAAAAGAAGGAAGGAATTTTTTTATCTGCTGTTAGAAAAAATCTGAACAAATGGGGAAAAAGAAACAACCAAAGTGACACTGTGCCGGTGCTGCATGGGGACAGGAGTGGTAAGCAGCTGCTAACAGCTGAGGCCATTCTTGCATAGCCAGCACTGTACAATTGTACCACCTTGTGAAGAATTTAATTTCCTTATCTCAGAAGGAAATGGATACAAACCTCTGGAACATAACTTTTTTTTTTTCATTTATGAATGCTGAGGTGAAGAGAGTATTAGAAGAACGGTAACATCTCTGAGACCTGGATCAGGACCCATTGGAATAGGAAATGAAATGTTTAAAAGAACTTTTACAATTTCATCACACAGTAGATTGAGCAGAAACAGCCAAAGCTAGCAAAAGCACAACATGATTTATATCCTGTAGTTCAAGAGGAGGCGGTGAAACTAATAGCAAGTTTTTGGCAAAGGTTTTTGATATTCAGTAAGGACAAAGATAGTGGTGTTAGAGGACAAATAACTCATGTTGCTGTGGGTTCTAGCAAATAACCACTGGACTGTGAGCTCAGCTTACTGTGGTAAATAGCAATAAAGAATGTGTTAAAGACCTTATACAGAATATCTAATATTGGTAAGCAATATTTGAGATAACCTCAAGGAAGGACATTCATTTCAGAAAAATGTGACCAGCTGCCTTAACAAAAAATGCCTAACCATCACCTAAACAGGCAATGCAACATATAGATCAAGATCAAGCCAAGGCACAGAAGAATTAACTCTCTTTCTCGGAGGCAGATGTTGAACTGATGCTGGAAGGGATCTCTGACAGTCATCCCACCCCTCATCAAAACAGGGCCATCTTTGAAGGTAGAAAAGATTCCTTAGGGTTGTGTCCAGTCAAGTTTTGAATATTTCCATGGACTGAGATCCTACAGCCTCTATGGGCACCTGTTCCAGTGTTTGACCTTCTCTGTGAAGTGCCAGCAACCAAGAGAAAAGGCAATTCACTGAGGCTGGTTTCAAAGCCATTTGACTGGGAGGAAACTGAGAAGAACTTAGGTCTGAAGGATACCGGCAGAAGGGATTGACCAATGTAAAGGCATTGTCTTTTGCGGTTTACCAGTTTCCTGCCATTTCATAGGAGACGTGCACTCTTTCAGAAATGATTTTGAATATGGCCTAAAAGAGTGTCTTGCTCCGGAGCTTACTGAAATAACTTGCGGAATTTCCCCCATTGCATTTACCTCTTGATCTTATCCTCCCAGTAGTAAATCGCATCCCCACATAAAGTGAGATGCTTCCTCATTGTCTTCCAGCACTGGCACACCTGGAAAATGGATTGCCACACAAGCAAAAATCCTAATGAAAAGATGGGGCCAGATTCAGTAACAGATTCCATGGGAAGCAGAACTATGTGAAAGCACTTGCTTGGCTCCATTTTACAATTGACATAAAGTTGTCCATTTTGGCATAACTGAACTGATGAAAAAAAAAAGAAAGCCAGACTATGCATGGGAAAGAGCATTTCATGGTAATAAAAAAAGACCTCCTTGGTCAGAAAGCAATTTTGGACTGGGGACTGGCTGATTCAAAACTGCAGACCTGAGCAAATCTGGTGGAATACTGTTTTAATTTGTATAAAGGGGAAAGCAGAAAGGAAATACACAAAAACCTGCTGCATCCTAGGTCGGTAATTTTTGTGAGCTAGGATGATGCTAACTGCATACCCTACATGCCTCCATTATACTTGATCCACAGAGGGAGCAAACGTGCTGCATCCCTGACTGAAGCTGCTCAGTGCTTTCCCAGAAGCAACAGTTGCCCAAACTGCCAGCCCTGCCGCTGTGTAGTTCCACCCCTGGGGACTCACAAAAATGGCAAAAAATCAAAATAGCATGCACTGTAGACCGCTTTGTGAAGAAGACGCTGCTTACGGGACAGGGTGCAGGACCACAAAACATGGGACCTAGCCTTTACTGCATGTCAAGTCACACAGTTGATCCCACCACAATTGGCAAAAAATTGCACTTCTCTTTCCCTCCCGCTTCCTTGGCACCACACAGCTCCTCTGTTTGTCTAGTGTTAAGCGAAACAAGACCCCCAGGTCATATGAGGCACTCGGTCCTTACTGTAATAGGAATGATAATATCCCGGGTGTAAAATCTGCCAAATGAACAAAGGACAAAGCAGATACTTTTGTTTCAGTGAAAAATACCAATTATTCTTGTGTTTCTTAACCACACATTTATCTCCCTCTTTTTTCTTTTTTTTTTTTTAAAGTGAACTGCCATGCTAGCGGTTATTGCTTTGCCAATAATGTCTGGTTCTGCCTGATAACATCAAGCTATGTAAAACAATGTAGTATTGTCTACAGTCCCCGCTATGATAGTAAGTTAACAGTTACTGTAAACAAAAGGGCTCTTAGTAAAGAAGATGAACCAAAGATATATTTTGAATCAAGCACAAGGCAAACACTTAATATACGAGAATAAATCTTCTCCAGCTGGCTAACATTGCAGGAATAGTTCATTCTTTCAAAAAGATTGCATTGGGTTTGCGCTGCCAATAGTATACACAGAGTCATTGTTTCAGTCTCAGCAAGAGAGTTATTTATACACTTTGAATGAGCACTGCTTTCTCTAGAGCTTCTCTTAAACGTCACAAAAATCATCCATCAAAAATCATACAAAAAATATGAGGTTTTATCATAAGGTTTGAGACTCATTTTCTCCGGTGGGGGGCACTAAGGCTTATTTTTAATAGATCTTAAGGACAGAAGGGGAATATTAGGTCACACAGTCATCTCTCTTGTATGTCACAGGCCATAAAATTTCTTCCAGCTACTTCTGTATGGAGCCCAATGGCTGACATTTGGCTAAAGTGTGTGCCTGGAAGGTTTGCAGTCTTGAATCTACCACTTTTCTCTGTAGCTGGTTCCAGCAGAAATCAGCCTCACTATTAAACATTTGTGTTGTACTTCTATTTGATTTTCTTTGGCTTTGATTTCCATGCTTAGGTTCCCATTGTGCTTTTCTCTGATCCCTTAAAAAGCCCTTTAATAACTGTTATTTCTTTACCATCCAAGAACCCTGAACCACCTGAATACTGTGTGGTTTTGGTTCACTGGTAGTTCTGAATAAAGGCAGGAGAGGGAAAGCAGAGAGGGAGTTTTGTCTGGAATCCAACTAAATTGTATTTGCATTGTTTTTTACAAAAATAAAAAGTTGTTTCATCTTAAATAGAAACATTTTGATGTTCAGTTCTGTTGTTTCAATTTGAAACAACTTTCAGCAACTTTCAACTTTTGCAAAATGTGTGCGTGCAAGAAAAATCACCCCCCGAAACCCAGAAGGAAGTCCATTATTGGATTCATGTTACTTTTTTGCATTATCCAGTCTACATTTTTTTCACTAGAAATGTTCCAGATTAAATAAACTTGTCTTAATCAGCACTTACATATGTTAAGCACTTCAGTTTTTAGTATTACGGTAACTTCCCCAAAGTGTATCTGCTACAAAGTCTCTGCCATTATTCTTAACCTAATATATTTGATGTAAAACATAAAATGAACATTACTAAGAGAAACATTAACTGTCCTTACCGTTTCACCAGAACTAGAAGTCTTTTCAGTGGATGAGGAATGGTTTCATGAGGGTGTTATCCTGTATTTCTTGAATGAGAATTTTTAACAGTTAGCTAACATGTCTTCAATCCAAAAAAGTTGATTGAGCAGTGGATCTTACAAGTAAAAAATACATGTGTATTTGAATGTGTAAGAGTGTCTGTCTTCTCTGTATAGTCCTCTCACACTTTATAGTATCTATACAACAATAACCAGGCAGAAAAAGATAAGATGAAATCTGGCTGTTATTTAATGCTAAAAAATAGCTCCCTGTGATTTGCAGGCAAGAAGACCATTAAGGAAATGTTTACATTCCAGAAGATCTCAATGTTCCATGCTTCTGATGTGATTTTCATACATGTTGCAGAAACCACTATGAATATTCATCTTAGGCTTCCCATTCTTGCTTTCATTTAGGAGGATAAATCTAACTTGCATCATGGGAATATTAAAGGGCAAAATAGCCACTAAAATGCTATCAATGACATCTATGTCATTTTAATAGAAATATAAAGAGCAATTGCCATCTTTTCTGCAATCATTACGCAAATTATGATATTTTCAGCTCCACTGATCTGCTAGCATGCCTATTGGTGTTACATCCAGCATTAGCATCCCTTTATTTATGAGGGTGATGGTGATATATGCCTAGTGAAGCTTTTATTTTAGCCAGCATCAGCACATTGCAATCAATATGGTCTTATTCCTTCTGCGATCCAAATAATTTTACTACTGAACTTAACTGGCAATGAAGAAAAGTAGCATTATCATTGTTCAGTAGGGATCCTCATACACTCTACAAGTATTTGCTTTAGGATCAGTGAAAAAGTAGGAAAGCTGCCAAGAGTATTCTGGCTGGCAAGTCTTTGGGGGCTTATGAAACTTCCCAGACTTCTCATTTTTCAAGAAAAAAGGCAGTTTTGAAAAGTTTAAAGGGACCTGCAGGCTTTATGGAGCTTTGTGATAACTTTTAGAGGGAGCGATTTCCTATCAGGGAAAAAAAAGTTACACAGATAACTTTCTGGGTAACCTTCCTAGGTCAAGTAAAAACCTTCACTGTACCGACCTCAGCTTTGCCATCCTCTGACGTACAAGTGGCCAAGTTCCCATGTGGTTCATTAGAGACGGACCCACCAGACCTACCTGCCTGTGTTTCTCATGGGAAGACCGGCTTCCCTACCTGATGGTGGCATTAAGCAAGCCTAATGTTTCACCAGATCTGAGAATATTTTCAATGGTGAAGAAAAAGCTTGATAACGATGCTACATTGCATTCCTAAATTGTGGACTTCTGCAAATCATCTGGTTTCTGTATGGAAATAAAATTGCTGACCAACAGAAAATACCGCAGCAAGAAGTGGAATAGGTATGTCTATGGAAACAAAGAGATGAATTAAAAAAGTAGGAAAAGGATTATTGCAAGCCTCTTGCTAATGCTGTGTGATGCATCTACACAGTTTATGAGCTTAATCTGATTAATAATACAAAAAGATACCAGTGAAACAGAATTCCCAGAACTCAGATGTACATTTTGGCTTTGTTTAGTGGTTATATGTAACATCAGCTGTTTGCTTTTTTCAACAGGATGAAGCACCTGAATACACTCTAACTTCTACAAGCCCTTGAATTATTAAATGTTTTTCTTATAGTCTTATGAACTGGATGCTGTAATCTCCAAATCTGAAAAACTCCAAGACCTCACAGCTGCTAAGGAGAGCTTGAAAAGATGAAACAGCTGAATGAAAAGATTTCAGCAACAGCAATGGAAATAAGAACAAATTTAGTTCCCTCCCACCCCAAATAATCTTACTAAGAGAGCTGTAGTAGTTTGTTCAGCTTTTCTGAATTCTGGATGGCAGCAATACAATGCAGCAGTAGGAAATGCCTCTCTGCCATTATATATGCACAAGGTAAGCAGGTGAGCAGGCGAGCTAACATGTCTTCCATCTCTCACTTTGACTGAAACAGGAGTCTGGCATGGCAAATTAAAGTCCCATTGAAACAGAGCCACTGTGAAAAAAACAGAGGAAATCCACTCTCAGACTAGTTCTGTCAGTGCAAAGCTTTCATTTTTTAAGTAAGATTTTATATTAAGTGTTTTTATCTTATAAATAGACAGGAAAAGACACAAGGGAGACACAAGAACAGAACAGCTTAGTTATTCCTAAATAGTTTCTCTTCCTCTTCTTTGCTTTCCTGATCTACTCCCCCAATACCAGGCTGTCACTAACACTCAAGCTTTGCTCTGCAGTCGATACACTGTGCAGCACCGTAGCGCATGAAGGCTTTTGAATTAGTGCCCGAGTCAGGAGGTGACCCAAGAACAAGTCGTTCAAGTCTAACCTCCCCTCCTTGCAAGGTGCTAGTCCTTCTGGACAAATTGCTTTCATAGTCCAAAAGTAATTTCTCCAATTAAGAGCTAATTTCCCCTCTGCTGTACCTATTTTAGACTATCACACATGGTCCGTTATGGCCTCCTAAGTATGATGGCAGAACTAGCAAAGTCATTATCCGCACAGCGGTGGAAGCAGAGTGGCAGGGCATTGCAAGGGAGTCTCCAGTGACCACGTATGCCGTGCCACACTGGTTCCAGTGGGATGGGGGCAGTTCCCCCAGGAACAGGTCGCAAGTCTGTGTACCTTTCAGATCCGATAAAATACAACTGTTGGGTTTTTTTTCCTTTGTTAACCAGTAAGAATTTTTTTTACTGCAGATAATGCATCCACTGAAACTATTTAGATAGCAGCAACTGATAATTTACTAGAACAGATTCTTTGAAAAAGACAGAAAAAATCGATAGAAATATCTCTGCTGTATTGATTAGCAGACGAGTATTCATATTACCAGACATACAAAGTAATTTAAGCACAGGAGTAAGAATCGAAATGGATTGATATCATTAGTTAAACTGGATAGCATGATGCAAGAAACAAAATGAATTTTGAGCTCTTTAGAGGAAGTAGTTATGCATGTTCTAGTTTTGAAGCAGAAAGAAATAGGATTTTAATAAAAAAAAAAAGTTTAAGTGAGCCTGTTTAAAATTGCTTCAGGTTCCTGACACAGCATCACCAACAGTGGCCTGGGGGCAAAATTGCCTTATGCTGACTGCAACCAGTGTCGGAGGGCCCCGAATACGCTGGGGCTGTCTACTCTCAAGTGCGTGTAGCCCCAGCCGTGATCCCCTGAGCAGATGATGGGCTGACAAGCCAGCGGAGATGAAACTGGGAAGTGCAAACACTGGGTAGCTGGCCCCGACCTGAATGGGGTCTGCGCTGCCGATGCTGGGTGCTGCGTCCCTGCTGTGAGAAACTTCACTTCCCCCAGTGGAGGAATCCACAAACCTCCATTTCAAAAGAGAAAAACTCTGAAACCCCCTCTCAAGGGGTTTCGCTGTAGAAGTATGACAACCTAATAAACAGAGCTCAGATGAAATATGGTCCACATCTGTAGTCATTTTATAGCTGACCAAATGTGCAGCCTGGAGTTTGTATTTGCTAGAGCTAAGATAATAACAGGCCTGAGAACTCCCAGAGGTTGTTTGCTTTGATTTGCAGAATGTTTGTTACACCACATTATAATCAAAAATTGGGTATATCTGCTGGTAAAAAATCTCATGAATTACAAAACCAAGGTTTCTGCCAATGTTGCTTTATATTAAAAAAAGGAAAAAATTAACAGATTTTTTTATGAGGTAGCGAGGGGTTTTTTTGGCTGAAATACCCTATGGCTTGTGCTAGGTTCAGTAAAGGAAAAATATTTTTTACATAATAAACTACAATATGCTTATCAACTTGTTACCTATGATTCAGATCACCAGACTCTACAGTTTTAGGTAGGTATTTTGTAGTAGGGTAACTGCTTTTAAGTCAACATGTTCCACATTTCCCACCTGAATATAATTGAAACGTGTCACAAAGAATCCCTTTTCTGAAATGATATTTTGAGGACAACATCTCACATCTGCAGAGCTTGTACTACAGCATAGAGCTGTGATCTGCTCACAGATGAATTATCTTATTTAGATGTGGCTACATACCACTAACCAGAAACAATACTGACATTTTTAATTTAATGGGTATGATTGCAAGTGTGCTTGTGCACATTATCCTCTAGTGGTTAAATAATTTAATGCCAGATTAAAAGGAGCTAGCGACAGAAGCTTACAGGTGATAGCAAAAAATGGGAGGGAATCAAATTAAAGACATGGGATGGCAAATTGCAAAAAAGACAATAATGCAGCAGTCTGCTGAGTATCTGAGATGTTTATATTCAGGGGCACAGGACACAAACAGGAGAGCATATGTTGGAGCTAAACCTAAGCATTAACTGGCATCTGAAATTTGGTGGGACAAGCGACAGCAAAAGAGGCTCCAGGTTCTTTTTCAAGGCAGTCACAGGACATCTTAAACAGCTTACCAAGAATGTATATGCTGCTTCTAGAAGTCAGATAAAAGTAAGAGGTAGATTGGTTGAATGAAATAAAGAAGAAAAGAGAAGAGTTGGTTCCACCGTGTAGGCTGATCAGAGGATGCAGGTAGGAACACCAGGCAATCGCAGCGGCTGGGAGAGGCAGTGCTGCAGAACCGGGCAATGGGAGATTTTGTTACCTAGCTATCCATCTGTCCAAAAAGCAACACTGACCCATCTCGCAGTGTATTCACCCCTGTTTGTTTTAGAGTTTGGAAGTTGCTAGCAGTACAGGCAAATTTTAAATTTGATTCTGACTAGTAATGAGGAGCTGGCTGGAAACCTGATGGTGAAACATAGGTAGAAGTGGCCACAACAGGAGTAAATTAGTATGAGAAAGAAAGACATGAAAATGGCAGAATAAGGAGCTGGGAGTCCAATAAAGTAGTCACAGCATCCGAAATACCACTGGTTGGCCATCCTTGTTCTATGTGATTATAAGGAGCAAAACAGACAAATAATAAATAAAAAGCAATGAGGATAAACTACTACACTAAAGGATGAGGATAATTCTTCCCCTGAGGAAAAAAAAAAAAAGCATGGTAAATGTCAAAAGCAGGGTGAAAAGAAAGGTATATAATGAAGGATGACTGTAAAGAAAATAATGATTAATAAGAAAAAAAAAAACCCAAACAAAGTGAAAAGCTCAAGTTTTTTTTTCAAAATGCAATCAACTAGAAGCAACAAGGCAGTAAGAAAGGGTTCAGGAACTGAAGCAAGTAGAAAAGGAAGACAAAGCCTCAAAGAAAATCTATTCCTTAACAAAAAAGCGCAGAAGTCAGGTGATACAGTGAAAGCTGAAGTATTGGGTGCCTGCTTTCTTTCAGGCTGCAGGAAGGAGATTAGTCTTCACCAGACATTGTAACAAAGTAAATAGGGAAACGGGGCAACACAGACCAGAGGAGGGTAAAGAGTAAATTAAAGAATATTTAGACCATACAGATGTATTCGAGTCAGCAGTGCCTGATGAAATCCATGCCCCAGGGTACTTAAGGAACAAAGCAGCTGGCAATGATCTGAGGTCTCACACAGACCAGGGAGAGCAGGGGAGGTATCGGAGGACATAGTCTTAAAAAACAGGAAAGGAAGAGGACCGGAATTACAGGACAGTCAGCCTAATTTTGATACCCAATACAAATGTTACCAAAACCCAGTGTCTTTATAGACACCTATAGAGTAACCCTTTCTTACTGCCTTGTTGCTTCTAGTGGATTGCATTTTGAAAAAAAACTTGAGCTTTTCACTTTTTTGTGTTTTTTTTTTTCTATTAATCATTATTTTCTTTACAGTCATCATTATATACCTTTCTTTTCACCCTGCTTTTCACATTTACCATGCTTTTTTTTTTCCTCAGAGGAAGAATTATCCTCATCCTTTAGTGTAGCAGTTTATCCTCATTGCTCAAACCTCCTCAAACCTCAGGATGAAGTTATCAACAGTTCACTTCAAACTGAAGGGCATCTCACACCGAGAGCTGCAGGAGGTCTCCATTGCTAATAGTTACTTTCCATTTTCTTTTTAAGAACTTGCTGCTCCAACAGAGAATATGTATCTGAACTTCCTGAGCACAAGCAAGCTCAGGAGCATTGCCAGGATCAGAATTCAGCTCATTCTTGATGAATCCGGGGAGGGGTGGTCTGAAATCTTTCACATGAAATTGGATGAAGGTAGATGCAACATGCTATGCTTCTTGAGGAGAAATCAAATGCACAAATACAAAATGGGGAATAACAGGCTGGGAACAACCTAGCTGGGGAAAAAAAAAAATCTGTGGACCCTACAGGATCTCAGACTACATCCCAGAACGGGGAGGAATTCTTACCAACCCAATATCTCACTAACACCTTGCTAACATTTTTATCACCTAGCATATATGTAAGAAGGAGGTTGAAAGTGTGGGCCAAGACAGTAGTACTGTGAAGAAATAGAAGTCTCCATGCCACATAGGCACAGAAAAATGGTGCAGAGCTTTATTGCAGAGACCCCTCAAGGGTGTCTAGAAACTAGCTGGGTGTAGCAGCTTCTTCAGCCACTGTTCAATCAGCTCAGTAAGTACAGGTGGTCTCTTCCATGACAGATCAAGAAGATGAATTTAAGCCATTGCATTGGAAACATTTTCTGCACTGGAAACATTTTCTGGAAGCGCTAAAGAGCCTAAACCATTGGTTTCAGGTAATAAGCAGGTTAGATCCTGCAGCCTGGGTACTGTCTCACAGCCTGGAGTTATACTGCTGAACCCATATAGAGAGACTGGTGTGCAATAAGAGGTCTGAAGAGGAGATGCTGGAAATGTTATGTTAGTACCCAGGCTGAGGCTTACCTTAGGATGAAGAGCTCAGTTGCCTAACTGAGTACACGTTCCCTAAGATTCAATATAAGGGCACATGCAGAAAAAGAAAATCCTAAAAACCTTAGTTGGAGAGGTATTAGCAGCAGTGTCATTTGCAGGACCCGGGGAGCAACTGCTCTGCTTTGCTGTCTGCCTTGGAAATCCGAGATGATCTGTAGGGTCCTTTCCAGGTTTAGGCACCACCAGTGAGGAAGGACATAACAAATCAAAGAATAAAGAGGAGATGAACAAGAATGAAAATAAGATTGGAGTGAGGAAGTTTTGAGGAAAAGAGAGCATAGGGTAGAGGTGTTTGGGAAAGAAGTTATACCATTTTCTTTCAATGTGTAAAATGCTTTAAAAAAGACAATGGAGATCAGTTGTATCCTCTGGAGGTAGGCGGTAAAGGATAGGACCTAATTTTGCAGCAAAAAGGGACTGAAGATGATATT
Source organism: Aptenodytes patagonicus (assembly GCF_965638725.1). Lineage (NCBI taxonomy): Eukaryota > Metazoa > Chordata > Aves > Sphenisciformes > Spheniscidae > Aptenodytes > Aptenodytes patagonicus. The sequence goes on from NC_134950.1 coordinate 42,882,972, forward strand.
AGAGTAAGGTCAGGAAAACAGTAGGACAGCATCTCACAACAGCTACCTAAAGAGCAAATGATGCGGAGGGCCTTGCCCTCGTTAACCGGCTTCCTTTTCCCACCCCTGCAAGCCCTTGCTGTGGCTCCGATCAATGCCAACATATAACGTTGACTGAAGGGCTCCAAATATTTGTCTGTCTGCTCAGCCCGTGTTTCAGTTGGGTAAGGACGCAGAGGGGGAGGAAGAGGGCTGCAGCATGGTTGCATCCCTGAGCTTTTGGGTTGTCTGAGGGGGAGGGAGAAGAGAGTGCAGTTTGGTGACAAGGCAGTCATCAGTGAAACAGATGACTCCTTTGCCTCTTTCTCAGGCGGTCGCAGAATCTCCATCCTTTAGTCTTTCCCCTTCACTTTGTATTTTTCCTAATTCACATTTCTACCTCCTTTATCTTTTTCCTTTCTGTCTGTTTCCCATTCCCTTTTCTCTCTTCCCTCACCACTTCTTCAATTTTTTTGGCTTCCCTAACAGAGACTCCACCTTGCCAAGTCTTATTTTGATTGTATAGTTGTGGTGGGTTTTCTCTCCTGCAGCTCTACTCTACAGCTGGGCTCTGCGCACATTTTCTCTGCAGAGCTCTCCAGCCAACAAAAACATGGACTTCTCTGAATTGTTCAGCACTAGGAAAGATGAGACTAAGTCAAGGAGAAGCATGATGTGGAGAGGGAGAACCAGAGGAAAGTGTTCCTTAACGTGGAATATGCCTGATTCAAGCAGAAAACTTGGCAGACCTGACCAAGAAAAAGCAGGATCAGACTGCCCAACATCTGCTCAGTATTACCTAAGGGCCAGCAATCAAGAGGTGCAAACATCTAGCACACACCCTTCATTGCTTTTCAGCAAGAAACCAGCCCAAACCCTCTGAAGGGCACCCTTGGTGCCATGTCTTCCCACGAAGGCAAGCAACAAGTCACTAACTGGATCACCTGCCTGGAGGTTAGATGAATGCATTGATGCGACTATTTTAGGAACTTCAGTCTGAAGGAGGAATTTAAACACAGAAAAAATCATTTGAAGAGTAGTGTGGCAGCTACTGGGTCTCAGGAAAAAAAGGAAAATGAGGAATAGGTACTATTAACAATGAAAGAAATCAGATATGCTATTACAGAACAGTTCAAATGGTCAGATAAAAAGGCTGATTATGTGGTCTCTTAGAATGAGCCACCATGTAGTTTTGATCATTACCAACTACTTTCTGTCACAGCAGATAATTTCTACTTCTGAGACATGACTAGAATACTTTGTGACAAACATTTCTGCAGTCCAGGCTTCAATTTCAATCTTAAAGAGCTCTGTTTTCCAAAATAGCATGTCATTTCACAAAGTGCTTGGACACAAGCAAATCAGCTACTTAGATGGCTACAGCATGAAACTGCTGTCTGCAACTATCTCAAATACTTTATACAGTCAGATAGAGAAAACCTCCAAAGGTACTGCATGTCATTTTACTACTGGATGGCTGTCCTGCATGGGATAACAAGGCAGGCCACGCTTTCACAGCTGCAGAAGTGATGACCTGAAGGAGAGGTAGAGAATAGTTTCACCATTATGCCTTAAAATGCATAGTCCAAGGTGATCTCTGCATGCTGACCACGAGTGATTTCTTTGTTCTCCCACATTTACAGATACATAAAACAAGTATCAGAAAACTGAAGCAGGCCACAGACATTAAGAAAATCCCTTGGATATAGGATTAAAAGAACGCCTATTGAAAATATTGCAGGCATTTGTCATTAGATCAATATTTCTACTGGAGGAAAGAAAAAAGGGGCAAGGAAAAAGTAAACCACCCACTATTGAGCACATCTTACACTCAGTGCTGATGGCGAAAGGAGCAGCAGCCCCTCCTAAGAACAGTCTCTTAGTCTATTTTCCATAAATCTGTTGGGAACCTTGAATCAATAGGATCTTCTGGAACACCTGAGGGTTATTAGACCCCTTTTCCATCATATTTTTTTTTTATACTGGCTCAGTTTATTTAGGCTGAGTGTGTCAGTTTGCATATTTGTCCTTAGAACTAATCTGAAATAATGATGCAATAATGGTTTTAAGGATAGGCCTTTTTTGCCATATAAATCTTTTAGGTTTTAAATTATACAGTGGCCCAGTGGCCCTTTAGAGCTCTTCCACTCCCTGACTGATAAGATTTAAGTCCCTGAGGTCCCAAATGAACTGTGCTGTAGCATGCATTATGGCTGCATCACAGAGCAATTTTATCAGGAGTAGGAGACACAGCAGAATTACACAAGTCTGTAGTGCTATCAATAGGAAGTGATGACTCACCCAGCTAGTGCTTTCAAAGTGGCAATATCCTATACAGTGAAAGCATTTTTTCAGGGTGGTAAGTGACCCCATTGTCAGGAATAGGTGAAGGAGCTTTAGCAGCAAGAAGAAGAAAAAAATAAGTCTTTACACATAGCATCCAATACTTCTGATACCTGTGGAAAAAAACTCATGTGTGTTGTGAGTTTGACTGTTAAATTATGTAGAGCTTTGCAAGCACTATTGAAATGATTCTTGAACTGAGGTGTCATCCTTACAAAACCAGTTCGTGTCAGTCTTCACAGAGCTCACTGACTATAGTCTGATCATATAAACACAGGCTGATACAAGACCTGGGACATGTTCATAGAGTGTTGTGATAAAAGAACAACCTGACTCAAATGAGTGATGGGTAATACTTAGAACAATAGGTGAAAGGTGCTCATGGAAGTTAAAAGAAAGCGTTCTCAGTACTCAGAATGAATCCTAAAAAGGAATGACACGATTTGGTCGGGTGCAAGCCAATCTATTCTGCCATTCAAAGGCTTTGGAGGCTATTTATATGGAGCTCCAGAGACAGCGTTTGATAAGCTTAACAATCCTTATGGCACCCTGCCAAATCTGCATGAGGCAACGGAAATTCAAGTTGCTCTCAGCTTTCTAGAGAATAGATTGGATGTTAAGCAGTGCAAAGCAAAGTAGGTTTCTGCTATATGTCTAGACTTGGATGGTAAATGACTTTTTTGAAGGTGCATTGATTAGAAAAATGACTGCTTGCCCTTGAGTCACTGCCAACCTCAGACTGGCTCTATATCGTTGATGAATACTGATGCAAGAGGAATGAATAAACTTCTGCAATAACATTAGGTCTACAGTGTCACTGAGAACTTTTTGAAAGGAAGAAGAACATGTGGATAATCTACTTACCTAAAGAAAAGGAAAGAAATAAAAATGCAGTTTAAGCTATCTTGATATATAATAAACAGTTCAGTGGGCTCTTAGAGGTAATGGCTTCGATTTTCAATATATCTTTGTTAACGGACTGATGTTGATTTCTAAAAGAGTATGGATCCTGACTAAAGTTTCTTGGGGTTTTGTGCTGTTTACTAGGATTTTGTCCTCTAAAGTTCCTCTGGTGTTTAGCAACATGTGTGCTCCATGGGAGAAAACTTTCCCCTAACCAGCACTCACTTTTCTTCATTACGGAGTCATTCTTTTCCTTCTATGAATCACACAGGGATTTTGATGCTCTCTTTGAGAATTTCAGACCTTTCCAAACTTGGCTGATGTTGGACAATGGATTCAAATGTCATCAAGTCCCTGGAAGGCCAAGCACATACACACAGACTGAGAGCAAGTACATTTTGTCTGCGTAAGAAGCCATCAACGAAGGGACTCCTTGCAATGCTGGATTTGCCCCTAGCCTTTGCTGAAACTGCTCCTCAGCCTCTGGCTTTCTCCCTAGTGAAACAGCAAAATGATTCAAGAAAACTCTAATTCCTAAACTGCAGCTGTCAAGAGGGATATATGTACAGGCTTTATGTTAGGTACCAATAAAAGTAGCAGACCTTTCTTTGGACCAGAGCTTTTACCAGCTTGCTTGTAAACCATTATGAAAAGGTCAGTAAAAAGCTGCAGTGCTCAGGCCAGACCCACAACTCATATCTGCCTCCTTTAAAACAACAAAAGCCGAAGCAGTGGAAATCCAGGGAAATGGCAAATATAATTGTTTAAGAAAGATGGTCAGAGAGTGCAAGCAAGATAAGAGCAGTGCACCAAATAGAGATGAGGCAAATACTAGGTCCCAGCTCCTACTGAAGCCACACAAAGGGCAGGCTGGCACTGTCAGAGAGATTCATGTCTCTTCTCCTGATCATCTCCAGCTACATGTTCCCATCACCCGTCCTGTGCCAATGCCTGTGTGATCGGAATGAATCACGAAACTAGTCCAGTCAGAAACACATCACTTTTTCTTATTTTTAGGCTGGTTTTCAGGCAGATCAGTTTACTGAACCAGTTCATTGAGCATCAGGATGCGTAGTAGAGGTGGCAGAAAAGAAGAATTGGGAATGCATGGCCAAGGTTAGGTGAGACAGGCTCCACTTCAGTTGACTTAAGGCCATCATAAAATCACAGCCTAAGCTGTAAATACTTGAAAAGCTGGAAGATATTTCTTTCAGAAGGCAACTGTGCAGGACAATGCAATGCAGGCAGTGAAACGTATGGACATCTGGGTCCCAAATAATGTTTCTGTAGACTGGGCAGATACAACACTTAAGCTAAAGAAATCTTCTTTGATATTAACATAAATAAATTAAAGCATTGGAAGCTATTAACAAAAAAGTCACTTAAATAATTAGCAGCTGACTTCAGTGGTACTAAGGGGAAAAAATCCAGAACAGACTTTATTCCCACACCTTGACAGAACTGATCTAGATTCGCAACTCAATAAAGACAATAGCCTTCAAAAACTAACTTCCTGGCAGGTCAGTAGTGCAGAATTCAGAGCAGGTTTTCTCTGTAGCTTTAGGAAAACACCATTTCCTAGGAATTCCAGCTAGTGGGACAGCAAACGTGACTTGAATCCCAGGAGTTTCTGTGGAAATGGCTGCATATGTACAAGTATTCGTGGGGTAAAATTAAGTAATTCTCTTCAGGTTTTCTAAGCAAAACATTAAAGAAAAAAAAGGTGCAGGGCTCAGTAAGTCGCCCAAGCCATGGACCATCTCCTAAATAAGTGAGAAAAAGCTGCAGATGATGATGAATGATTATACAGCAGAGCCATACTGTTTCTTTTTTTTTTCTTTCTTTTAAAATATCCCAACATATGCACATATTTGATAGAATCATAGAATCATAGAATCATTGAGGTTGGAAAAGACCTCTAAGATCATCGAGTCCAACCGTCGACCCACCACCACCACACACTAAACCATGTCCCTAAGAGCCTCATCTACACGTCTTTTAAATACCTCCAGGGATGGGGACTCAACCACTTCCCTCGGCAGCCTCTTCCAATATTTCACCACTCTTTCAGTAAAGAAATTTTTCCTTACACCCAATCTAAACCTCCCCTGGCACAACTTGAGGCCATTTCCTCTCGTCCTATCGCTTGTTACTTGGGAGAAGAGACCGACACCCACCTCGCTACAACCTCCTTTCAGGGAGTTATAGAGAGCAATGAGGTCTCCCCTCAGCCTCCTTTTCTGCAGGCTAAACAACCCCAGTTCCCTCAGCCGCTCCTCATAAGACTTGTGCTCCAGACCCCTCACCAGCCTCGTTGCCCTTCTCTGGACACGCTCCAGCACCTCGATGTCCTTCTTGTAGTGAGGGGCCCAAAACTGAACACAGTATTCGAGGTGCGGCCTTACCAGTGCCGAGTACAGGGGCACGATCACTTCCCTACTCCTGCTGGCCACACTATTTCTGATAATAGAAAATTCTGATAAATTATATCTTCTGTTTAATAGTAGCATGAAGTTCTGAAACCAGGAAACAAACATGCCTGTTGTGGTGCCTCTCTAAAGCTTCTTCTTCAGTGACACAGCTAAACTAATAGGTCAATTTCCCTGCCTATGATGCAGCTACCTTTCTTCTTTGACAACCAAGCTAGCATCCCTGATAAGGCAGTTTCATCCAACTTGCTATTTCTGAAAAGTACATTTTTTGATCTTTGGGTAGGGTCAAATTTGACTAATGCTAGCTAAAAAAAGGGTCCCCGAGCAAAAAAATTACACACTGCTACTGTTCTCACTCACCCAAATACATTGGCTCTGCACTGTAATAGCCATGTGGTACAAGAGAAACATTGGTCCATACTAGGAATATATTATATTAAGCAGAAAATACAGTAAGAAAAGAATTTGGAAGAGTAAAAAGATACAAATGAAGAGCATGCTACATACTGTTCACTATAGTAGTCTCTATCCAAAGGAACTCGTAATTGAGGGCATTTATTGTAAGAGACAGCTGAGACACAAATCATTGATACCAAGAAGTTTAACCAGTCTGCTTAACACTAGCATCTGTGTGAGATGTTGGGCCAAGAGTGCTCATGTAGAATCAAAAAAAGAATATTACCTCTACATTTAGTGAGAAGAAAAAACTTATGGAAGCTGCCTGGGGACACATACCCACATGAGAGATAAGTACTGAAAAACTGGAGACTGAAGAAGACTCCCTAAAAGAATGACTAAATGATTGGATGGGATAACCAACAGCAAAAGTTTTGAGGGGTACAAAGCTTAGCAAAGAGATGGTGAAAGCCTGTGATTAGTCACACTGCCATGCTTACACGGGACAGAGATTTTCCAGTAAAGGGAAAAAGAGAAAAAAACAAGACACAATTTTATTTTCTTTTAAAAAAGTGGGAATGGGAGTAATCAGTGGACAAGTCACTAAGAGTTAGGACAGAGCTGGTTTCTTAGATGGACATGAAGAGGGTATTCTTTGACCAAACATTTGGGCTTAGATTCAGTGACAGAACTAGGCACTTTGAAAGTGTGATGTATCTGATCCCTTTTAAGTACATACTTTCAGAAGAGAGATTGTGCCGTACCAGTGCCTGTTTCTCCACATCAGCTATCAAAGTGTGTCCAAATGACCACCTGGGAAACTAATGGCTACCACACCAGGTATCATTCTATAGTTATGCTTCACTTCAGAAAAAAGATACCAGGAGATAAAGCCATATTTGTAAATTCTGGCCTTACATCCTGTGAACACTAAGAACTCAAGAGAATTGTCCTAAAGGGTAATAGTAGCAATTTCATATCACCCATTTATTTTCTGCATATGTGTTTCCCCCGTACATAGAAACAATTATCAAAGCAGGCTTAAGAATATTCTAAATCTAAACAGGATGAGAAACAGTATAAAGCAAGCACCTTTCTGCTTCAGGGGAAATACAGATTATGTGGCTGGATTTTCTTTCCTTTTTTTTTTTTTTTTTCTATTTTGCTGTCTTGACTGGAGTGATTCCTAATCAATAAGCTATTTTGAGTTTGTGTTTTCAGTTTTAGTTTGTTAATTTAGGTTTTGCTTTTTTTCTTCTTCCTAAATACTGTGCAATGTGTATCTTAAAACAAATGTTCTTCCACTCAGGGAAGAACATCCTCAGAGACACAAACTCCTTATTTAAAACAAATTACACTTTGATGGCTGCTCTGTCTGGCTGATCATGGAGCTGAAATATTACTTTGTAGGCAAGCCTTGGATCTAAATATTGTTGTTTAATACCACTTTTTCCTTTGGGGAGGAGAAGAAGAATAACCTTACAAAATTCTTCAGCTCACCTTGAGTGGAGGTATGTTTAATCTTGGGCTTTTTAAAACCAGTTGTATGACATGGAAATGATCTTAGATTTTGGAGAAGGTTTTGTTTTGTTTTGTTTGTCTGCTTTTCCCATTTCCATTGTCTCCCACCTTTCACCTGCATCAACACTTCTTCCTTCTTGATAATCACACTCCCATTTAACTGCTAGCCTTGTCACCTCTGTAGTTAAGTGAAAAATGTGTAACAGTGCAACACCCCTTGAAAATAATGGATCTTTTTGCATGGAGGAACTCATAAATGAGCTACCTCTGCAAAAATAAGTAAATACATACATAACAGTAGGATGATCTGGTCTATGTGCACAGGAATGGATTCATTTCACTTTATTACATATTTGTGCAACCTCATTGATTGCTTTCAGTGTCTAAAAAGTTGTGAGAGTCCAAACTGAAGTTTCTCCATATTTGAATACTGATTAAAGCTTCCTTTTAGCTGGATTCTCTGGTGTCTAAGAAAGCTGATTTTACAGCCTTTCTTTACAGGATAACTCTTGGGGGGGTTCTCACTTTAGGAATTACAGTTAGAAATTGAAGAGTTCTCTTTTTCCCTTTGTGCTGCCTTTTTCACAAAGTGCAGATGAAGGTATTTATCTTAGGAAGATATCTCTTGGGTCCTGGTCCCCAGTCATGCAAACTGGGATCTGGTCACAATTTCCTATGGCTCCCTTCTGCCTCGTTTTCCTTCCACAGGATACTGGGCTGCAGAAGAATACGAGGTGCTCAGTTCTGAGTAGGGACTTCAAATGCATGCTTTGAGATCTAGGCACAAATGTTAGCAGTGGAGTGGCAAAGGAGAGGAAGGTGCACAGAGAGAAAAGCACATGCGGCTATAGTGTCCATACTGGATACCCTTGCTTCCACAGGAAGTGAAAAACGTGAAAAAATCTACAGGCAATCTGGAATCAAGTAAAAAATTGTCTTGAACTAATCTGGGCAAGAGTGAAGCTGGTCAAAGAGGTAAATGTAAGAATACGGAGGCTGATCTTTTTCTTTTATTATAAAGTGTCCACTACCTGTGCTTCAGGGAGAAGAGAAAAAAGCCATAGTCTGGTTATGGTTTCTGTCTAAGTCTGTATCACCAGAATATGGCAGAGATGGAGAACACAGCCTTCTTCCACTTCCCCAGGAAGATCTGACCAGTCATCAACATATTTATCACTTACAGGTGAGGGAATGGCAGGTTCTTGTATCCAGACTTACATCTGTCATCTGAACATGACAGTCTCTCATTCTCAGTGGAGCATTGCATTCCCACGCATGCAGAAGATCAAGCTAGGTGCTCTAGCCTAGCTCTGAATAGATAGTATGCATCATAAAACCGTATGGGTTGGGTGCAGTGCAAATCTACTGCTTCTAGTTGCAGAGACAGCTCAGGTGTAGGCTAATGTGTTTGTTATATATACTTAGGGCTGTGTTTCCTGAACTTCTCAAGATCTTGGTCATAAAAGACCTTGTAGTCAAAATCCAGTTTTCTGTATCAATCAACTACAATTCTATCAAGAGACAACACGATAACTCCAGTTCTCTGAAGTAACACATACGAAAAAGTTACAAAAGTCTCAACAGACTTGGGATATGGCAGGCTGAAAGTAGTTCAGAGGTTGCTCGCAATTAGAACATGGGGCTTGCTCTTAGAGACATCTTTTGCTATTAAAATAAAACACTTTTTAATTTTAAAAGTCTTTGAAATCCATCTATCTATCAATATATCTGCCTAACTGTATATTCACCTACTTACCAACCAGCCTGCCTGTTAGTCAAACACATTATATTGCAGAGGCTTTATTTTTTAAGAAGGGGAAAAATGAGCACTGTATGATGTTCTGAATCGCTTGGTTCACAGAGGTCTAATCAGAAATAGAACTGAATAGCAAAAAATGAGCCAGTGAAATCAGAATGGCTTTGGTTGAATAACAGGATGAGGACTTAGAAAAGATGGCTACACAACTAAAATGTGCATCAGCTTGTAATACTTGATCCTTCTCAACAGGAAGAGTTCTGCTACAATTATGGGTAGAGCTATATTTGAAAGACTGGAATTTCCACAGACTGAATGCATCAATCGGATTGTGCAATTTACAGAAAAAAGCCTGAATATCTTATTTTGCGAGGGTGAGACAACTTTGGTAAGTATCACAACTATCACTGCATGAATGCTAGAACAGCACTACTTGGGACAAATGCAACTGAAGGAGTCTATAGGCTCTAGACAGCTTTTGATATACTGCTGCCCATCAGCATACAAAGTTGCAGGAATGACCTATTCCTTACTGAGAGCAAGGACTGACAAAGGCAAGAAAAGCATAGGTGGACTTCAGCAAAGAGTGCTTCTATTCAGTGTTCTTCCTGAGCGATGGTAGCACAAGTTTGGAGATGAGACAATAGAAAGTGGAGGGGGAATTACAATGACACTGAGTAAAGCAACAAATAAATGGAGCAGCAGTGATAGGAAAACAATTCTGGTATTCTGGTATGTGTGTTTTATAGCCAGTGTGAGTAGGAGTGTTTCTCCCACCACACTGATGTGAAAGCAAGAAGAGTGTCTCATGCCAGGGGATTAGCAGATGAAGCAACTGTATTTCGTATGATGACTTGTGCTCTGGGACTGTCAAGCTGCTGTGGGAGCTGCTCAAAATTTGTGTGTCAGCATCATTGCTGCAGTCCATGACTTACATCCCAAGGATAAAAAAACATTCTGGGTTACATTATCTACAGAAATACAAGTTGTCCTTTATTCTGTGAAAGTTGTTTTACTGCCTTCTTTACCCTGTGTTCAAATACTTTCTAGAAGCGTTTTAACTAAGATCTGACATATGTGAATCATTTTCTCATCCACTCTCCAGAATAAATTATGTGTGCAACACAGAAATTAGTTTCCTGTTAGATATAAAAATGTTGTTGTTAAGGAAAAGCTCCCTTTACACGGTAAGAGGGATGTGGGATGTTCTGCAGCAATCCATGTGAGCTGGGGACTTTTGGGGTTGTCCAGCAGTTAGGCTGCAACATTGCAGTCTGACTGGGAAGTACCTATGATGGCTATAACGGGACAGCTTTTTGAACAACCAAAAATGGCAGACACTTATTCACAGACGCCTCTTCAATGTGGCAAACTAGAGTCTGTGAAAACTCCTGAACCTATATGCTGAGTCGATTGATGTAGGGACTTGTATCTGCACACAGAGACAGGTGGTGTTATGGCCACAACGTCCCCAGAACGCTCTCCTTTACTTTCAGCATATGCTTCAGCTTCGTTTTAAATACTTGGTTTCTTTTCATCCACAGACTGAACTTATCCAAGCAACGGGTCACACTGGCAGTAGTGGTAGCCCATATGTGATGTAGATGGCAAACCACTGTCTGCGTACTGACTAATTTTGGTTAAGAGCTGAATCCACATCATCTTACAGGATCTCCTACCGGCTGCTCATAAATTCTATACAGTGCAGGCTGGAGAGACAGACTCCACTCGTGCACAATACAGAATTGCAACTTTTTCTAGAATTCAGACATCTAACATCTTATTTCTGCTTTGCTTTTCACATTTTCAGTGTTTGAAATGTCCAGGGAAAGGAAAATAGAATAAACTCTTTTTCAAGTAGGCAAGAATGCAAAAAAAAAGCTTTAAACCAAAAAATGTTTTCTAAAATACTGTCTGGCTTTTAAACCCAAATATCTTACGGACAATTAGCAGCTTCATTAAGAAAATACAGGACTACCCACAGCACAGGTCAATTAACAGCTTCAACCAATCTGTCATCTTGCTGAAGAGCAATTTTCACATCCAGTCCTTTGATGGATTATCAGATTATTTTTTCAAAGGAGGACTTTATGCATAATGATAATGGCTAGTCAAATGACATGAGCACAATTTATCAATGACTCTTCTTCTTTTATAGAGGACAATCTCAAAAGCCTACACAACTGCTGCAACCACTTCAGTGCAGTTTGCAAATTCCACCGTCATCTTTCTGCATTTCAGTCCAGCGGGAAGAAAGGAGAGATGAAAAGTCACTAAAAGGGTTAAAATATCCTGGAGATCAGGAAGCAATTCTGTTTATTTAGCTCATTTTTACTATAAATATTTAGAAGAGAAATGTATAGAGAACAGGATGAGATAAAATTCCCCATCCAGCTTAAAAAAGTTCAAGTGCAAATAGCCAATGACAAGATAGTAGAGTAATGATTGAGAAAGAACTTCTACAAAAGCATACAAAAAGCCTTGGCTGAATGTGATCATATTTCAGTCTTGGACACATGCTTTATTCTTATAATACAGGAAGCTCCTCATCATGCTGGCCTTCACACAAAGGCAATGAAAAGAGAAACATTTATTTTAAAAGCTAAAACCCACTGTATTTAGTAATACAAAACACCTAAGAAGAGAAGACAGAAATGTCTTAAGCTCACATATGACTACAATTGTTTTTCAGCAAACAACTCCATTTCAAAGAACAGTTCAAGACCTCTAAAGAAAAGAACTGATCTGGAGAATGATTTTATATTACTTTCATAACATGCATTCTATGAAAAATAATTGTGTTTCATGACCCACTAGTTCTAATAATGTAATTCAGTCCAGAAATTTGCACGTATATTATACATTAATATGAGAAAAATGAGGTACTACAAACAATTGTGAAAGCTGCAGATTTTTATTAGTATTGACAAACCATATAAAAACAATGCCATTTATATATATTTTTCAGATAACTCAAGTATTTAATGAACACAGTAGTCTTAAGAAGACACTGTTCATAAATGGACTCATTTCGTAACTGAGTTATAACATATGACTGTCATACAGTAAGGTCCATTTTATTTTTTCCAGGCACTGAAACAGTATGAAACTCTTCCTTGTTTTATTCTTAAGAATAATTCCACTTAAATTAATGGTGATATGTATAATAAGGATTAATTTGCCTCCAGGATAGTAACTTAGGAAGTGATCTTAAATTGATCCACTTTTGACTCTGTGAACATTGGATTAAGGCTTGTCAGATCATCTATTAGCCTTTTAAACAAAACAAAACAAAGCAAAACAAAGAAGTTTGGGGTTTTTTTAATCTGGACCTACAATAAAAATAGGGATATTTTCATCCTACTGGTCTTGTTGGACACTGTTTTTTATCATAGCATTAAGACTAAGACAGGCAATTGTCAGCATCTTTCAAATCTTTTACCATCTGAGATGTGCACAGCAGTCTGGGAGGGCAGTTCTTCCATATGAAAAGATTCATAGCTGTTTGACACTTTAATGAAAGTTAAGGGGGAAAAAACCTGCCTAACATAATGAGCTTGGTTTTGTACCTTTGGCAACTGTACCTTTAGGACGGGGTGCAAAGCCGTAGATGGCCAAGTTCTGATGAGAGCGTAAACTAGCTCTTGCTTCAAACCACTGTGCCTAAGGTCTGAGACTCCTTTCAAGACAGACCTGAACACAAGGTCACTTCAGATCCAAACAATTGCACCTGCATGCACAGCCTTTTCTGCTTATTTTCCCTGGAACCCGTTTATCAAGAGCTTAAGCGTCCTTTTATCTCCTATATGTATTACTTCACACATATGTTCTGGATTCTACATGTAGTGTCTTTGAAAACCCTCTACCATGTTGGAAAGCGAAATAATTGTATTAAGGTTGCTTCTCATTAATATCATATTGCTGCAGACTTACCAAAAGATTAATGACAATGAGAAAAATGTATGAAAACGAGGATGGCTGGGTTGCATGATTATCTTCCTTGTATGATAGAATATTTTGCATTCTGTTTGCACTATTTTCAGAGATTATTTTCTTTATTTTATTTAAAAGGCTGGATGTTAGTTCTGAATGTCTGCATCTTCCCCCCTCAAGGAAAGACCTTGACAAGTCCATTTTGGGTTTTGTTTTAGTTCCTGATGGTCTGGGTAGTTTTTTAAAGCTTTGTTCTGAAATTATCCAGGAAAAAACTATTCGACAGCCCTTGGAAATTAACACTGTTGACAGGCAAATATTTCAGGGTCAGAACTGGATTAAAATTCAGAGATCCAATTCGTATGAGTTAGCTGTTTTGTTGCTGAGCTTTAATAGCAGCTGCATTTGTGATGTAAAGTTAAACTATATTTCCATTTATATCTTTCACAATTGATCTAGAACTGCCGGTCCTTTTTCTCCCCTAATCTTCCCTTTGTTTTTGTCTTTGAAGATACAGCTCTGTTAGAGAACATTAATGTAATTTATTCATGTGTAGCATAATATTTAAAAGAAATTACTGCTTGGCATGGAGAAAATGGATGGGTGCTTAGCAATTCTGTTGAATTGGCTCATCTGAGAGGTTACATAATTGATATTTACTATTATTGTCTGCACTTTCTTGAATTTTTTATGTGAAATTTAATCACCAAACCAGTAAATAAAATGAAATTAAACCAAACTGAAATATAAATAGATCCACCACCTGGCAGCTCATGTCAAAAGGTAAAAGTAAAGGATGTTCTCAGTTTAAATATTTATACAAGGAGTTTTTCTGAGACAGCAAGTGTTTTTAAAAAAGGTCAATTTACAGCACATTTTTTCCAAACATAATGAGGTTCCTGGAGCTTAAATAATTTCATGAATTACATTTATTTTGACGTCTCAAGGAAGTAGCTTGTAATGAAGAGATGCCCAAACAAATCCACCTACAATGAACTGAAGAAAGTATCAGCCTGGCTTTGACTGAAGAGATAGAAATACCTTAAAATGTAAAGAATGGCCTATCCATTAGTCATTTTGTTTTCATAAATATTCCTTGTGTGCCTTTGAAAGTGCAACCACGTGGTTGAAGGCCAGCACATGTTGTAGCCCAGTTGAAATGAATAGCAAAATTTGTTCCGATTTCAGTAAGAAAGAACTTATTTCAAGGCCTTCCAGTGATTTAAGCTGGCTGAAATGATTTAAACAATTAACAAAAAGGGGGAATTTGCATATCATGTCTCAGCAAGGCATGAAACATTAATTTCCATGAAAACTTTTTAAATCCAAGAAGTATCTACATAAAAGCATATGTTCTTGTATATTCTAGAAACACTGAAAAATACCAAAATGATAAAATTATATTAACATTTCAGAAATTACTCTCCTGCAGAAAAATAGAAACAGAAGCTGTGTTCCTTTAAAAAAATCTTCCTCTTGGTTATAAGAATAAAATGCAAACACCTAGCCCTTAAAGACAGAACAATTCATAATGCTTTTGTACTCCTCTTCCTTAAATGTCATCTATGCCAAATAGCAAGCAAGAATGATTTGGGATACATTTCCACTTTGGAAATATAAAAACAGTTAGCACCCAGGTTTTCCTATTTCATTTTAGACATCAATTATTTCAAGATTCCTAAAAAATTTATGCTAACAGGAGGAAATGAATTGTTTGGAAGAAGGCTGTGCATGATAAATAAATGTAGATTTAATATCATCATACTAAGTCACAGTTTATAGAGTATATATTTTATGTGGGGTTGACAGCACCAACTAGACACAACTGTCTGGCGCTTCCCTTCTAAGACTAGTTTCAGTTATACACAGGTCTCTCTATGACACAGTTTGTGCTATGCTTTGTGTTGATCTTATTTTTTTATTTAAAAAAAATAAAATTATAAGGATCCTTTCAGTATACAACAAGCCACCACTAACGATCCTTCCAGACATTGTGAGATATAGTAAAAAATCATCAGCATCAACTTGTGAATACAATGCAGACAAGGGACTTCATCACAGCATGGTGGTGAGGTTGACTCGTTGGCACAAAAATGTAAAATGCGACTGCAGGACTGCCTGGAAAAATAAAGTCAGATAAAATAAAGTCAGATAACAGACCTCCACATAGAATCATAGAATCATAGAATCATTGAGGTTGGAAAAGATCTCTAAGATCATCGAGTCCAACCGTCAACCCAACACCACCATGCCCACTAAACCATGTCCCTAAGCGCCTCATCTACACGTCTTTTAAATACCTCCAGGGATGGGGACTCCACCACTTCCCTGGGCAGCCTGTTCCAATGTTTCACCACTCTTTCAGTAAAGAAATTTTTCCTTACATCCAATCTAAACCTCCCCTGCCGCAACTTGTCGTTGACTGAACTAAAGACCGGGTATCACGGAGGACTTTGTGGGGTATCATCGGCTTTGGGTGTGAGCTTTGGAAGAAAGGCCAGGTGGCTGCCTCTGTGCCCATCCTCAGCTCATGGGCAAGGGAAGATAAATGAACAAGTTGTTACTAGCATAGATGTGACTTGGCTTGTTGGAACAAGGGGCCATTTTACTCAGGAGAGAAGCTTCTTAGACAGGTAAGAGATGGAAGGAAGGGACTGCTAATGATAAACTAAGAAAAACCCCACCCATCTAATTGAGTGTACAATGACTTGCAGGGATATGAAGTGTTGAAATGTGTAAGATTAACGGAAAATTTACCTTCTCAGGAGGAAAAAAATACACTATTAAGCCACAGTACTAAAAGCTTGTGGAAAAGTCTGTATGCTTGAAATAAAAGTCAGATGTAACTTGTTTAGGAAAGACAGAGAGGGTAAAAAGGCAGAACAATGCTATGTGGAGCCCTCAGCATACCCTTGATTGCCTTGGATCTATTAGTAATAAAGGGAATATAGGACTTTGAGCAATCACGGATCACTTATGGTCCACTAACAAAACCAGTGTAACATTTTGTAAACTACCAACCAGAGCAAGTTACTCGATAAGCACTTCTCAGTAGTATGTGAAAAAGGAATCATGTAATGAATGTCATCAGTCCAGGAAACCTTTCATGAGGGATTTGTGTGGGGCCCCACTACCCTCCCCTGATTGTTTTAACAATGGAAGTTACAAAGTAAGGAGAAAAACTGCTTCTGCTAAAATTCAGGGGCTTTGAGAAACTGGATAATAATAAGGAAGACAGGGAAGCCACACAACTAAATGTCTCTTAACAGATGGGATATACCAACAGAATGCAGGACCATACCCTGGAAAGCAGAGACTCTGAAAAGAATTAAAATTCACAGCGGGGAAGAAAACCTCATTAATACCTCTGAGTGACATGCATTAGTGAAAAAGGACTGTTTGAACCCTGTAATCCACGAAGTAGAAGTAATTTTATCCCTGTGTGAAACATAGGTGAGGCTAGTACTGTAATACAGCATGCAGTTTTGGTGGCTGCATTTATAGTGGGGTTTAGAAGCCTCAAGAGAGCTCCAAAGATAACCACAGTAGTTATTCTATTTTCTGGAGAAAACATCTTGCTGTTAAAAGCTTAATGCTCAAATCTGGTTAGCTTATTGAAAGAGAAGATTGAGGAGTGATTTGATTACAGAGTATAATGCCTTCACAATGAGAAAACAGAGGGGAGTACATATTCTTTTATTTAGTGAGAAAGGCGTAAGAAAACCCAAGAAATTGAATCAGATAAATTCTAATAGGAAATAAGATACAAAACCCAGTAACACTCTGACAGATTATTTCCTGAAGTAAACTACTTAGAAAATCCACCACCTCCTAAACTCTCATCATCCTTGAATCAGAGCAGTATAATTTGCTTTGAAGATGTGCTATTCAAAACACAAAGACCATTGGACCCAGTAGAATAGTATGTGGTAAACATCAATGGCATGTGATACAGATGATCAGACTGGCTGACTCAGGAGCAACTAGGGCTTATGCTATTGCTTGTTGGAAATCTTTTGAATTCAGCAAATCATCACTTTCTAAAACTCTCAGTTTATATCTGCTCATTAGGTACTGAAAGAACTTTAACAACTAACTGGCAGGAGCACCCCTCTGACAGTGAGTGTGCTCCATCCACACACAACCCTTTGGTGGCACCCCAGCCCTCATCCAGCACCTGAGTAAGCCTTTCCTCAGAACTGCAGAAGTGCAGTCCTCGGACAACTCTTCAAATTGCTTCCTTTCCTTGGAGGAAAATAAGACGTGGTACCACGCTGTAAAAGAGTGTGATTAGACACTTTCCTGCATTGCAATGGCTTGCCATGCAAATGCTTTTGCAGTGAAGAAGAGGAGAAATCAGCCCCTCTGGATTGTAGGGTCTTACGTGTGTGTGGTAAGAGAGCAGGGTGGGTGGACAGGCAAACATGGGAAAAGGGGCTGAAAATGTCAGAAGAATAAAGATTAAAACAAAACCTAAAGTGAACGGGAATAAATGCACTATGTGAAAGGAGAGAAGAGAGTCAGAAGATACATGGCTGGAAAGGTGAGGAGGTAGGAGTGCTGCATATGGAAAAGAGGCCAATTCCAAGTTAGGCATCCTAATGCAAGCCACAATGCCTACTAAAATTCAGGGCTGGGAAGATGGCAGGAAAATTGATAATCTGTACTAAAAGAGTCCACAGGAATAGATATTAAAAGACAATGTCAGTGGACTATAAAATTGTGATTTAAATATATGAAAACATTATAATTTTGCACAGAAATACTGGACTGGTGAATTGCTAATTACTGTGAATGAGAGAGCAATTCCACACAAGGATAAAAAAGAAAGGCAAATGCTTCATGAGACATATTCTGTACATTCAGCAGGAACAGCCTCATTATTACTGAAATAATGAATGCTGCAAGATAGCGTCTCATCCATACAGTCACAAAAATGAAGTTAGCAATGAGATTGCTATTGCCATGATTGCTATTGCCGTAGTTGCTACATGAGCAATAGCTCTGCTATTAAATCTCCAGGCACAGCGAGAAATTCCTGGTGGTGGGGTGTCGAGGTGGGGCAAATGTTGTGTTCTGCCTCGTTCATTTTACATTTCGATTCACTGGAAGTTTATCAGGCAAAGGGATCATTCTATAAAAAGCCTGAAGCGAAGCGGAAATGAGAAGAGAGTCAGGTGCTGTGGAGACCCCTCCTGCCTCCTAAAAGATGAATGAGTGGTTTGAAATAATTGTCAGGGGGCAATATAAAAGTAAATAGTACCCATACGCACCAAAATTTTGCCCTGCTTGTAAAAGCTAGGATGACTGTCTATCCTAACTCACATACAGCTTCTGTGTTCAGTTTCCACCTCTTGCTCAGTCTTTTTCCCTCAGTTCCTCAGATTGCTTTACTTTCTGATCCAAACTGCAATGACCACTTCAGACATCTAGGCCAAAATCTTAGTAATTTTGTTGAAGGAGTTTTGGGGCTGCTTGCAAAGGCAAGGGGCCTGTACTTTCTGTAAAACCCTAAGTGCATGCTTTTAAGGCTTCACTAGTTTTTGGAGTAAGACTCCTAAAGCTGACAGCCATCACAAAGCAGCTGTTGGAAAAAAAACATTAGAGGCACTTGGAAATCTGTAAAGAATCGATGAATCATTACCTATGATATTTGAGGAATTGAAATACCTGAAAATGTGACAACATGAATCATATTTCTCTTTGTCATCACTGTGACTCACTGTTTCCCACTTGAAATAGGATGTTCTCTAACTTTCCTTCCTTTGTAAATCTGGCATGTGGGAATTATCCCTCAGATAACCGAGATGATTTTTCCTGAAGAGAGGTGATCATACCTGCTTGAGGAAAAGTTACACAGTGGCAAGAAAAGTTCTGAGGTTAAGATTCCTGTAAGTATCAAGTTGTATCTTAATTTTTAAACATAACTTAAAACATACATGTATACAGCGTCACCCCGGGAGATGATAAGCATGTGGCTTCAGAAATGATAAATACCAGGTGTGCAAAATCTCCTAAAAGCTTGTTGACAGCTCTGAAGAAACCACCCGCTCCCAGCAGCCAAAGAGCTGACTGCTGCACCAATGATTTACAAAAGTTATACTGAAACTCCCTTTAGACATTAAAAGAGGAGAGGGAAAAAAAAAAAGCACATTTGAAAACAGATCCAAGAGCTCTAGTATGGGAACTCTGATGAGGGTTGAAATATGTTGGGGATTCAACCTAGAGATAACCACTGGAGGTAGTAACAGGGGTCTAGATGCTTTGAAAATCCCATCCTTCCAAGCTCCAGGCAGTCTCCCTGGCATGGAGGATGGCTTGTGCCCCAGTGCCACCATGCCATGCTCCTCTCGCTTCCTCTGCAGAAGTATTTTCTTGCCGTCATCTCTTGTGAAAGCTGAGATTTATCTGGGAAAGAATTCAAGCAGAAATCTCAAGATAAAAACATCTGTAACAGAGTTCTATAGGTTACCCTGTACTTTGATATATTCACTTTCTAAAATATTTCTTTTTCAGCTTCTAAAGCTTTTCTCAGATAATGTCTCCAATGATCACTCTAAAGGTTTCCTCTCGTTCTTCATATTTACACTTTTCTTAGGTTTCCAGACAGGACTGTTTGAACACAGTATTTTTTCATTAAGCTTTGCTATCCATTCCTAGATAGTGTTTTCATTGGTATCTTGCCCTCCTTTCAATCTTCTCAAACTGAAAGCACCTTTCTCTTTTACACTCTTGTCTTTGATTTATAACATAATATTTCTATATTTTCTCATCAGAAGAGGTGTTTGCTGTTATCTAGGCCCCATATTACTTCTTGGAGGACATTATATCCCCAGAGGCCAAATGAAGTAACACCAATTTATCTAGCATTTTTTCCCCAGAAACAAACTAACTAAGGTGTGAAGACTCTCTCAACAACCATAAGAAATGTTTTCTTTCTGGGATGTCATCCCATCCATTATGAGTATATTTAATTTAGCAATAGAAAGAAGCACTATGTAAATAGCATTAACAGTGAGCTAATAACCTAATAGAGCTGGTCAAAACATTTCTCAAAGCTTGTGTCCTGACTAACGATACCGCCGTACCAGGGTTGTATTATGAACTAAAATTTGGCACCTAGTTATGTCTTGTTAGTTCATCACTCAAGACCCAGGAACCCAGGACAGGGAGATGGTGTCAGTAGGTTTTTTCTAGCAAGGATGAGAATTACTTGGCACATTGAGGCTGTTCCAGTAAAGACAGATGTTACACAAGTGTTCTTGAGATTGCTGTTGAGTAAGTCAGTAAGTGCTCCCTGGCACATGGCCATAAACCCCACACGCACCCTACCATACCAGCAGGGAGGAGAGCAGCTCTGGAGCACACTCTCAGGACACTTCTTCTCAATTGCCTTAGGTTAGACATTTAGCTCAGATAATATATCACGGTGGGTTTTTTGCAGCAGGCTCCATCATTCACAGAATTCCCTGTTGTTAATTCTTTTTTTTTTTTATTGTGGAGCTCAATAATATCATTACGTGGTATTTGATTAGGTTCTCATTCCATGTTATGGACTTTGTATCTTTATATCTATTAGGAAAATTTTGCAAAGTTCATTAAAAAAATGAAAAGGTATAGTAGGAAACAACAAAACCCTCTTTAATCCTGACTAAGGGGATCTTTGAGTTAAATTTCAACGTTTCAGTGACAAGATGTACACAATCCTTAAATAATAGGAGATATAACTTTTTGGAAGATCCCCATCTCCTTTGGGATGGTTGTTTATACATCCCTTTGAATGACCCTTTGGAAGATAATTTAACCTGACAGTCCTGTGTCAGACAAATTTGTAACATGAGCATTAGATGAAAATACGTATAAACCTAGTTTATTGTTTGAGAAAATACATAATTTGTATCAGCCTGCATTGCAAATCACAGGCTATTTCCT
The DNA here is from genome assembly GCF_965638725.1 of Aptenodytes patagonicus. Taxonomy (NCBI): domain Eukaryota; kingdom Metazoa; phylum Chordata; class Aves; order Sphenisciformes; family Spheniscidae; genus Aptenodytes; species Aptenodytes patagonicus. The sequence goes on from NC_134950.1 coordinate 42,904,206, forward strand.
GTGCCTTAATTGTAGACTACAAGTAGACACTGAAGTGTCAAATTTCTGACACTTTAGCAAGCTCAGTTCACCATTAGGAAGTTATGCAAAGGCTGCATAGATGATTTTTTGGAAATGACTGTTACAAATGCCAAAGCAAATTAATTTAAAAATGTGCCAGTCACATAAAAACTAAACAAATTGATCAGACAGCCTGAAACTAAAGGTCTGATTGCTCATTACCAGCTCAGATCTGCATATGGCAGACTAAGATTTGTTATTGTAAAATCTCAGAAAGTTTATGAAATGGATTCTCTGCCCTTATTTTAGCCTTTCACAATAGAAATACTGATATTATTATCTTCCCTCTGCAATTCAGATTTTGTTTTTACTCATTTACTAAAACCACTTGAACGTTATCTCAACCTTTGCTGACGTTTATGTCTTCTGAAAATAAGAGAACTCGAAAAGAGACTTTTCTTCATTGGCAAGTAAACACAATCTGACTATTTATGTGGAAGGCTGAGTTAAACAAGCCCCAGGAGGACCTGAAATGTAGTTTAGTTTCTTCCACGAGCCATCTGCTGTCCCTATTTCTACAGAAAAGAAAACAGACTTCACCTTATGGCTGCTTTACAAAGAACTGTAGGCAATGTAACGCTGAGTCACTGTGGAAAAGGTTGGGTCATGTAGCCTGCACTAACTCCTGCCAAACGCGACTTGAAGGTTAGGAGCAGGGAAGAAAGTTTCCCTTTAGGCAAATTGTTTCATAATCATTCACCCTGAGTTTTTTCTACACATTTTTTTCTCCAGCATCCAATACCAGCTCCTTATCTGATCTGCAAGTGGTGCTGGGCTAGGAGGGTCGAGCAAAGCCAGGGTTTCCTGGTAATTGTGAGATCTGGATCTGGCAATGATTTTTGTCTTCCTTGCGGGGGTATATTTTCATGTGAGCGTCCTGGGCAACAAGCTGGCTGGACTTACAAACAGAGCTTTAAACTAGATTTAGCGGGGGAAGGGGATGGAGTTCTAAGCACTCAAGAAGAGCCAGGGGCTGCTGAGGCATTAGAAAACAACAGGGAAACACCTGTGAATTGCCTCAAGGGAATTAGGGAGAACTCCTCTAAAAAGGTGATGTGACCAGCAGCCCAGCTGAAGTGCCTCTATACCAGCACATGCAGCATGGGAGACAAACAGGAGGAGCTGGCAGCTGCCACCTAGATGGAAAACTATGACCTGATTGTTGTCACAGAAACTTGGTGGGATGAATCGCACTGGTGGCTATAAACTATTCAGAAGGGACAGGCAAGGAAGGAGAGGTGGGGGAGTTGCCCTCTATGCCAAAAATGGGATTGATTGCACAGAGCTGTCTTTGAAGAACAGCAATGCACAGGTCAAGAGCTTATGGGTGAAAGTTAGAGACCAAGCCAACAAAGGAAACTTGTTAGTCTACTAACAACTAAAAATTAGTCTACTACAGGCTACCCGATCAAGGAGAGGAGATTGATGAAGAGTTCTTTCTTCAAATGCAGGAAGCATCAAGTTTGCAGGCGCTGATCCTGGTAGGGGACTTCAACCACCCAGACATCTGCTGGAAAAATGGCACAGCGAACTGCAAGCAGTCCAGGAAACTAATGGAGTGTGTTGAGGACAACTTCCTAGTACAGGTAATGGAGAGCCCGACTAGAGGAGAGGCACTGCTGGACACGTTGTTCACTAATGTGAAAGAACTTATCGGAGAGGTCAAGATTGGAGGTAGCCTGGGCTGCAAAGATCATGCCCTGGTGGAATTCTCAATCTTGAGGGGTACAAGATGGGTAAAAAGTAGAGTCAGGGCCCTAAACCTCAGAAAGGCAAACTTTTGGCTGTTTAGGGTGCTAGTACATGGGATCCCTTGGGAAACTGCTCTCAGAGATAAAGGAGTGAATGAGAGCTGGGAGATATTTAAAGACATTTTTCTTAGTGCACAAGAGCTCTCAATCCTGACGCGCAAGAAGTCAGGCAGGGGCGGCAGGAGGCCAGCTTGGCTAAGTCAAGACCTCTTAGCCAAACTAAAACACAAAACCAAAATGCATAGGCAGTGGAGGCAGGGGATTACACATCCTGGTGAGATTATCAGGATGTGGCCCAAGAGTGCACAGAGGGGATCAGGAAAGCCAAGGCACAGCTGGAGCTGAACTTGGCTAGGGACGTAAAAAATAACAAGGGTTTCTTCAGGTACACAGGACAGCAAAGAAAGATGAAAGAAACTGTTGGGGATGTTTAGCCTGGTGAAGAGAAGGCTCCAGGGGGACCTTATAGCAGCCTTCCAGTGCTTAAAGGGGGCCTACAGGAAAGATGGGGAGGGACTCTTTATCAGGGAGTCTAGTGACAGGACAAGGGGTAACGGTTTTAAACTGAAAGAGGGTAGATTTAGATTAGATATCAGGAAGTTCTTTACTGTGAGGGTGGTGAAACACTGGAACAGATTGCCCAGAGAAGTTGTGGATGCCCCCTCCCTGGAACCATCCAACCTGGTTCAAGGTCACGTCGGATGAGGTTTTGAGCAACCTGATCTAGTGGAAGGTACCCCTGCCCATGGCAGGGGGGTTGGAACTAGATGATCTTTAAGGTCCTTTCCAACCCAAACCATGCTATGATTCTATGATATTTTCACTAGACTAAAACCATAGACATGAGAATATTTTTTTTAATGGTGTGTGTGATGCTGGATGATAAATTATATGACAACAAATTGCAAAGCAACGTATCTGAAAACCTGGAATAGTGAAAGCTCCAACCTGATGGCTGGAAAACAGAATAAGTTAAATCAAAGGCTGAGTCCCATTTGCACTCTAGTCACACTACTGGAGTGGTCTAAAAGTGGGTAAAATCGTTAACCTCCTCTCACTAGAAGGCCCCTTACTCTCACCGGGAATATAAAATAGCGAGCATCAAAGTCCAAAGCAGAGCTTTTGGTCAATGCGGACACCTTAAGATGACTGGCAAAAAATAGCATAGCCCCATCCATCTATTTCATTTCAGCTTCTGCTGTGGCAGTCAAACACCATGGACTCGGGAAGGAAACTGCAGAGCCACCCACCTTCCCCATTTCCTTTGCCAAGAAGGCAGAATCACCACAGCTTTGCAGTCCCTGGTGATGTCACCTTGTGGTGGGTTGACCCTGGCTGGATGCCAGGTGCCCACCAGAGCCACTCTATCACTCCCCTCCTCAGCTGGACAGGGGAGAGAAAATATAATGAAAGGCTTGCATGTTGAGATAAGGACAGGGAGATCACCCAGCAATTACCGTCATGGGCAGAACAGACTCGACTTGAGGAAAATTAATTTAATTTATTGCCAATCAAATCAGAGTAGGGTAATGAGAAATAAAAACTAAATCTTAAAACACCTTCCCCCCACCCCTCCCTTCTTCCCCAGCTTAACTTTACTCCTAAGTTCTCTACCTCCTCCCCCCAGCAGCCCAGGGTGCTGGGGAATGGGGGTTTCAGTCAGTTCATCACACGTTGTCTCTGCTGCTCCTTCCTCCTCAGGGGAGGACTCCTCACACTCTTCCCCTGCTCCAGCGTGGGGTCCCTTCCATGGGAGACAGTCCTCCATGAACTTCTCCAGCATGAGTCCTTCCCACAGGCTGCAGTTCTTCACGAACTGCTCCAGCATGGGTCCTTTCCACGGAATGCAGTCCTTCAGGAACAGACTGCTCCAGTGTGGGTCCCCCACGGGGTCACAAGTCCTGCCAGCAAACCTGCTCCAGCATGGGCTCCTCTTTCTCCACAGGCCCACAGGTCCTGCCAAGAGACTGCTCCAGTGTGGGCTTCCCATGGGGTCACAGCCTCGTTCAGGCATCCACCTGCTCCGGTGTGGGGTCCTCCATGGGCTGAAGGTGGATATCTGCTCCACCGTGGACCTCCATGGGCTGCAGGGCGACAGCCTGCCTCACCATGGTCTTCACCATGGGCTACAGGGGAATCTCTGCTCCAGCACCTGGAGCACCTCCTCCTCCTCCTTCTTCACTGACCTTGGTGTCTGCAGAGTTGTTTCTCTCACATGTTCTCACTCCTCTCTCCAGCTGCAGTTGCTGTTGCACAGGGATCTTTTTTCCCCCTCCTTAAATATGTTATCACAGAGGCACTACCACTGTTGCTGATTGGCTCAGCCTTGGTCAACAGCAGGTCCATCTTGGAGCCAGCTGGCATTGGCTCTATCAGACATAGGGGAAACTTCTAGCAGCTTCTCACAGAAGCCACCCCTGTAGCCCCTCTGCTACCAAAACCCTGCCATGCAAACCCAAGACACCTCTTTTTCCAAGCCACTCTTTCCCACCGCTTCACTGCCCACTCTGTTCTTTACATCTCGCTTCACTCTGCCTTTCAAGTTACACCTGCCCTATCCACCATGCAGGTGGCGAAAGCATGTTTCCCCTCTTCACTACCATCCTTGAAGATATATATTCCACTGCTCCCATTCCACACTTTTTTTAGTGTTAAACAAGACTTTTCTACTTTTCTCTGAATATTCTTGCAGTTATTCTCCTTCCGGTTCTCCATTCTTCCAGATCTTTTTTGAAAAGCAATGTGCCAAATGGACACATCACTCCAGCTGAGTCATTACCCGTGCTGAGCAGAATAGGACTGCTACGCACCATGAAGACCTTTCTCGAGTATGATTATCTTTTCTCACAACAGCTTTTTGCTCTACCTTACTTTATGCATAATTTATATACAAGTCAATAATGATCATATTGACTAGAGTGAGACACAGTATGAAATCAGTGGAAACAGCTTGACAGAGTAGCCCCTTTTAACAATTAGGCAATGATAAAAATTGTTATTAATTCAGTTTTGCACTACTCTGTAGAATTGGTTTCTGGATCGTATTTCCTTGCTTATGAAAATGTCATGTTAAGCAGCACCAAAGTCTTATGAAAATGAAATTATAGCACATCTATAGCGCTTGCACCTTAGTCATAAGGCCTGACATCCTGTCACAGAATGAAAGAAAGTGTATTTGCTCTTAACAAATTCATATCTGCTGGTGCTTACTTTGATGACCTCCAGATAAATATAAATTGTTTAAGTATTTGTTCCAGAAGTTTTCTGGAAATTGAAGTTGTCTGCCTGCTCTGTAATTCCCTGATCCCTTTCCTTTTCTTTCCCCCTTCTTTGCCTCCCCCCTCTTTTTAGATGTATTATGTTTACCCTTTCCCATCCTTCCTATACTTCACTATTCCTCCATGACAAAACTGTTAGCAGTTCCAGAAGTACTTATCTGATTTTTAGGTGTGCAAGGATAAAGTTTCACAGGTGTATTTGATGGATGAGATAGAGTACTTTGAAAAGAACTAATGTGTTTCTTATTCAAGTCAGAGACTTTATCTCTTTTTTTCTCTAGTGTCAGTTGCTCTAGTCACCTTTTTCTATGGATCTTTCTAGATTGATGCCTGGGAAACTGCCAATGCTTAGATGTTTTAACACTTTTTCAGAAAAATTTCAGCAAAAACCTTCTTAGGGCAGAATAAGATTTTGCCACCTTTCTGATCTGCCTTGCTTTTCCCATGTATATATGAAAGATTTCCTGCTGGAAAACTAGGGGTCTTGTGTCGATGTACCTTTTCTCTATATATTATACATTGATTTTACTAGCATCACATGCAGATTTTGAGGTTCTTTTTTAGCAAACTTCCATGTTCTGCACCACAGCTTAAGGAATAGGAGAACAGACTTCCTTTTCTTTCCCCTTTTTTCCTAGCTTCACAGCTTGCTGTGAATATCAGAAGTGAATGATTCTTCTAACTGTGAGTGGGCAGTAAATAATGACAGAATTACAATTTATTATTTTGTAATGCAGAAGATCCGTGCGCTAGAGTTCTGGCACAAATGAGCTGCAATGGTGTGTTCTTGATTATTTATCCTTACATGGTGTCATTAAAATAAATCACATTCATTTTGGTTTGAGCATCAACTTTAAGTTCTGTGTAGCCATGATCGAGTTACCTCATCTTCAGAATGACTGATAGTAAAGTGAGATTAGCCTCAGCCTTAGTTTCCATGACAAAACACATGAAGATCAACCATCCCATAGCATCCCGCTCATTACCCTGCCGAAAGTGATTTCAATGGGCAGCTGAGGAGATCTCCTTAGCATCATTACAATGTACAGCAGCTCAATGAAGTCCACATTGTCACTTCAGCTAAAATAAGGAAAGGAGCAGTGAGTGAGGCAATGAAACTTCTTCCAGCACAAGCCTTTTCATTCCGGAGATCTTCCCTCAAGCCTGAGCATTTACTACCCGGAGAACGAAACATCTCAGTCTATACCTCAGTGATATATCTCAGCCTATATACCTCAGCCAGTTTCTCTCCCTTCCTTATTCCCTCTCATACCTACCAGAGGGCTTTTAAGAAATAGAGGCAATATTTTGTGAGATGGGAACAGTCACTTAGGTCCCATTGCAACTTCTGCATTCGTGAGTAGAAGAAGGATAATCCAGGTACAGAACAGGATCTAAGACCAATGAATGGGCCTTATGTCTCCTGTCCCAGAACTATAGCTGGCAAGTCACCAAAACTTTCTTTGCCTCTGTTTAAAATGGGCATAATGATATTTCATAGCTGTTACTGTAAAAATTCAATATATTGTCTGAGCACCCCAAAAATATGCATGATGCAATCATGTACATTAAGTTTTTAAATAAAACAGCTGTAACAATCTTTAGAAAAAAGACAGAACATGGTGGTGGCAAAGAAGGAAACTGAGGCATGAAATGTTCTGGGCAGAGAGGGTTTCTTACTTGTCCTGCATTATATCCCATTTCTTAATTAACTTTAAGGGCATTTGCAGTGCCCGTGTGTCTCTATTTCTATCCTTTCCCACTGTCTCTAGAAATTTTAATATCCTGGCCCAAGGGTATAGTCCTGGATGAAACCAGAAACCTTAGGGAGCTAGTTGAAAACAGACTAAACAGGGAAATTGGTTTTCCCAGCACACAGTTCCTTTTATTTAGCCACAAAACCTTCACTTTTATCAGCTTCCCTGAATGCACATGTAATCCCCCTGCCTTCCTTTCAGCTGGACATACAAACCCATAGTTTGATTTGTTTAACTAACATTTTTAACCTTCACTCCCTGTGGCTTGTTATAGGACAAGCTATAGGACAACACTTCCTAGCCAGGGGAGGGAGGAGCTTCCAGTAATGGAAGGAAGGAATTGGATGAGCAACATGGTGCCTCCAGGGAAAGAGAGACAGGAACATTCACGGTCCAGCCCTCGAAGGGGAGCAAAGTATAACACCCCTGTTTACAGTAGGTTTCCTGAGCCAGGCTCTTGGGATAAAGCCTGAAGATTAACCCCCCACGCACATGCCTGCCGAGAAACAGTGCTCTGAAGCATAAATTATGTGCTACCCAGTCCCCACTGCACAGTTATGTTATATTAATCATTCAGTGAAAGGACTAGAATCCAGCTTTCCTTAGCCTCAGGTGGTGGCTGTAATTCCTAAGCCAAATGATTACTTTTTCCTCCATGGTGAATATTTTTTCTCATTCCTTGGGAGGCAGAGTGCTGAGAGCGCACCTGATGATGCAGACCCATCCTGGGCATCCTGGGGCTTAAAACCCTCTCCGAGCGATGGAGGGCCTGAGCCTGGATCGCTGGGGTGCAGTGCAAGAGGGGTCCCTATGCTAAGGGTGGACAAGGACCCTCTCTTTCCCCTTTGGAGGGATAGGATATCTTTTCTCTCTTTGAAAAGAAAGATAACTAAACCCTTAGTTCGGGTCAAAGGTCTGAGCTGTGAACCCTGAGCAGGGGAAAGTACACCTCTATCTCAGAATAAAGTGCACAGATTTATAGGAGGGAATTCTTCTGTTTTATGCAGTTTCAGTTCCCATTTCTGGTGCTCTGTTACTTGCTGTGTACCTCACAGGAAGCCTTCACATTTGACTTTGAGCCCCATTGCAGTGCCCAAGGCCCTCTCATGGGTCTCCTTCATGTCAAATGTAAACATTCAAACCCTCAAGCTGACCGGTTAAGGTGTTTCTCTCCCCTTCCGGAACACCTCCCCCATCCGCAGTGAACATATACGTTCATTTACAGCTCCCATATGGAAGATTCTGTCCTCATAAACAGCAGCAAGCACACTGTGGGTATCTCACAGGACACACGTCAGTGTTTCTGATAGCAGAATTAGGTCCAAAGGGCTTTACATCATTTTGCTTGTAGTTGGGAAAGCATAAAAATGAAATGCAATTACATACGTGTACATAAGAAAGCAGAGACAGCAATCATTTGTGCATTGAAAAGTGATCGAAAGAGGGTGTCCTTATTTTTTAATTTTTCTCCAGGTATTTCTTCCACACATGCCATTTCCAAATACAGTTGAAGGTACTGAAGTCCTTGCTGTAAAGAGCCTGCCACAAGTTAAAGTCAGATAAATCAGAAGATGTTAGATTTTTTCCTTTTTCTCCTCCACCTACAATAGTGGTAAGACCTAAGTGATGCTCAGGTCCTTCAGGCACACCTGCTAATACCATTTTCAATTGCGTTATCAGATGACATAAGCATAATGATACCAAATATTCCTCTCTATAGTATTTGCACTCCGTTGATGCCTGAATGTCCAGCGGTTTCAGTTTAGCGAAAGAGACCCTGCCTGAGAAATTTGTAGTCTAAATAAGCAAAGATGGAGGAGCTATTTCAAGAGACCTTGCTGAGGGATTAAGTGATGTCAGACTTTCTGGCAGGAAGCCTGTGGGAGGCCGGGGAGCCGAACGGAGGGCTGCAAACCCCTGGCAGCATCAGCCTCCAAATTGTTCTTTACCTGGCAGCTGCCCACCAGAGAGATGTGGTGGTTGCTAAATGAAAAGCAGATGGAGTTAAGTTTAGTTAAAGTAGACAGTCATAACAACAAAGAGCTCTCATCTAATCACCCAGCGGTAGTAGGGCTGAAAATGTAATCAAGTTGTTTTCTATAAATCATTTTCACAAGATAAGAGGCCTGGCTATCCAGCATGGCTCACTAAGTGTTTACACTGTAAACTTTCCTGCCCTCAGCACTACCCCTTTGCTCTGAATTATTGCTTTAACGCATTTAATCATGAAATGTAACAGTCGGATAATAAGAACCCTGTATACTTCCCTCTCCTTTCCTTTTAAATTAAATTATACACTGGTAGTAAAAACATGATTATTTGAAGGTTGTGTTTATGAGAATTCTTACCCTCTGAGGAGGGCAGTGAGGAAAAAAGAATTAAAAATTTTACTTAATAAAGAAAAAAGCTTGTGGAAATAATTACACAACTTGTGAGCCCTGCACAGCATCTGTATTTAACACTGTTATATTCAAGCCTGTAGAAGCAGGCAAGCAGTTTGTCTTTCAGACAGTTGAATATATAAAGTGTCTCAGTTATAGTACTAATTTACTAATATATTGCCAAGATAAAGTGATTGAATCTGCTGAAGAGAAGAGGAGGGGGAGGACGCTGATAACCTCTATTGTAATGAAGAAGAATAATGGGCATAGCAGTTTATTAACAAACTTCACAGGTCACTACACAGCAATAGCAGTGAAGCAGTAAAAGGGAAATTCAATCATGTTCTTTTAGAGTTCGCAGCATGCACTGAACCTCCTCATTAGGTGGATTCACAGTCCTCCAAACTGGAAAGGTCGCCTGCGGATGGGAGAGACGGGGAGTGGAGCTTTGCTGCTTCAGCTGCACCTCAGCCTGGCTCCAGCTCGCATTCCGCCAGCTCTTCTGGTTTCCTCTGTTTGGGGTTTTTAAAGATTTTCAAGATTAACAAGTTTTGGTTTACAGTCCATGTTCCCATTCAGCTCTGGGATCTTACAGGCTGGCCAGACCAACAGCTTTTCCTGCAGCCCCATTCCTTTACGTTGAAGGCAATTGAAAAGAATGACTCACTCCAATATTAAATAAACTCCTGTCCACTCAGGTCACTCCCTTAGCCTCAGGAGGATTTAAAGTAAATAAAAGGGTTGGATGACAGTGCATTTTTTACTTACTTTGTTTAAAGCTGTATATTGTTTTCCTGGAAAGACAAAGCACTTTCCCTTAATTCGAGTTCTTGCATTTCAATGATGCTGGAAAACGGTGATGTTTGCCGGACTGGCCTGTTTCCTGCTGCCAACACGTTCCTGACGATGTTTGAATGACTTCAGGGATGGACAAGCCCCACGGCTTCCCTGCAAGCCCAGGTCTATCAGAAGACAGAAACAGGGTTGGTACTTGTATGAGCTCTCTCAGATGAGTTTCTCTTTCTAACTCATACAGTCATTTTAATTACAGAACTTGCTGCCTGGAGCCCTTTAAGCATGGGCAACAGAAGCAAAACAGCAAAAGAAGGAGCTATTTTAACAGTTAATTTTCGGAGGATTTAGATGCTTGCCTCATTTGGTATCTAGCATCTTGTGCCTGTTTAAATAATGATTTGACAGAAACATCTAAAAAGCCTTAGTTAAACCCATTTTAAAAGACTACGTTAATGAAATTCAGCCCATGAAACAGCCTCGTTTGGTACAGTAATTTCTATTTTCCTCTCCTACAGTTTGAAATCTAACAATGCTGCAGCAAACAAACAGCACATGGAATCATAACGGGGCTTTTAGAATAATGAATATCCGTGATTCCGCACTAAGAGTCAGCCTTTGCCCTTGGACAGCATCTAGGATGCTCGTAATGCCACTAAAAAAATAAGGCAGATTGCTGTTTTTCTCACACACAAGTAAAATACTATCACTATAGTGTGCAGGAGTATGCTTATGTTGTATACCAAGGGCTGGCATTTGAGCCAGAGGAGAAGGGGGAGAAAGGGAAGTTGCACGAAGATGTCAGCACAGCGTTGGGCCAGAGCTGTAAATCCTGGGGATGGGGTTTATGAGCAGGGGCTCGGTGCTGCTTTACAAACTCCCAGGACTCCGGGGCAGCCCACAGAGGGGCCTGAGAGAGGACTCAAGTTAGCTTTGAGCACAGATGGAGTGAGCCTGCCTCTGTCCAAAATCTACAGAGTCTCTGTCATCCCGCCAAGAAGAAAGGAAGGAAATGTTAATAGATGCATCAAAGTCCACTCCACGCAAGCATCTCCCTGGGGGGTCAGACCAGCTGTGAGAAACACTGCCCGTGATCGCAGTCATGTAGGGTTTTGCTCCTTCCTCACGGGGCTGTTTGTAGGTTTTCTGCCAGGGAGATTTCATAAGAAAGGTGTATTTGTTCTAGCCAGCCAAAACCAGGGTCTTCTCCCCAGGCCTCCTGGCCCACAGTAACAGGGTGAGTCTCCCCCAGCCACTCTCTGAGTATCCTCCTGGGTCTTGCCTTCTCGACTACTCCTGCGTCGTAACTTCCCAAATGCCTGAACCCCAGCAGTGCAGAGCACCCATGCCTGGGGACCCGGCGGCTCTTGGGGCACAGGGTCAGGCCCCCTCAGCCAGGGATGAGCCTATGATAGGGTGTATCACCTGGCAGACATGCGCTCTGCAAGGCATCAGCCCAGCTCCACTGGGCTGTCTTCCCAAGACCCAAAAATTGCCTGAATAAACACTGGAAATGGCAAACTGTCCAAGGTGACTCTTTGCAGGATTGCAGATGTACCTGCCTTCCCCCGGAGGGAATTTGAACAATCACACCTGGCAAACTGGGCTGCTCAGCTAAAAATTCTCTGGGAGCGTGCTTCGGCTGGCAGCTAAATTAGAGGGAATGCATCTCCCTGCATTATTAAAAGTAACAGACTCACTTCTTTTTTAATTTACTCTTACTATTTCCTTTGCAAATTGCTAGGCACTTCTAAACACAAACCAGTTTTGCCTTTTCAACTTTCCTCACATTACAGCCCAGCTAACTCCATTAGCAAATAAAGCAAATAGCCAAAGCACTTATGAAAGTCTAAATTCCCCGAAGGTAATAACTGTATAAAACACATGGGAGTTGTTATTTCAAGGCAAGGAAATGGAAAGCTTTTAGTTTATCATTAAGCCGGCTTAGTATTTTGGTAGGCCTTGGCACTATTTAATAACAATTTATAAAATCAAACCGGGGTGAGTCTACGTAAGTGATACTTATTTTTGTACTGATATGCAGTACTTGTGTTATTTGTCCCGAACTCCACGTAAACAGTGCTTAATCAGCTCTGACTTGGCTTTTCCCATTAAACAGTTTGCCTGTGTGGAGTGAACTCGTCACTGCAAGTTCCTGCAAGAATTTCCCTTCAAAGCAGTAAACCATGTCGGGAGGCATCTTTCCAGGCTGCCATTAGTCCAGAATTCACTATTTAGAAGCAATTCCAGTATGAGGAGCCTTTGAGCTCTCACAAAAGGATTAGAAGGTGTTATAGCCTTATGCAGGAAGGAGCAAGGATGAATGAGTAGGAATGAAAAACACCCCACAAAGGAGAAGAACAAGATAAGACACTGTCATAGATGTGATCCTATAGGAACCTAAGTCCATCAGCTTATGGTGCAAGGCCATGCAGGTTCCATCTTTTGCCTGACATTTTCTAGCTCTAGCCTGACTTTTCTGGTCCCATCTTTTAGTCCTTCTGTTATTCATTTCCCTGAATACTCTTTTATTTTTGACAGTTCCTGTGTTGCAGTGGTTAGACCAACTGTTCCTTTCATATTTTATCTTCTTGTTCTTTTATCACTGGTATCTGACACTGACTCCTCCATGCTGATAGCTTCCTGTGTCATCACTGTTATATTCCTTAGAAGAATATGTTCCATGCCCTAACCAAAGCTGAGATGATGAATTCGTGTCTCAGGCACAAGCAGGTATCTTGTCCCCTATATTCGTTCTTTTAATGTATTTGCAATGCTCAGCAAAACTGTGAAACTGTAGTAATAAAAACTCAAGTTCGTTCTCCATGCTTCTGGCACCAATTAGTAAGGTTGGTGCTTTCATTTAGAAAAGCTCTGCTTATGAGATGGCTGCCTGAAGCCTCATTCACTCTGTTGCGTACGTGTACTACCTCAGGGGGAACGCTGGGCAGACACCAGGACGTGCGCAGCGGTTTCCTTCTGGCATTCCTGCAGTGCTCGTGTGCTTTCTATAAGCAGCCACAGACTGGCTGGCATTGCTCAAAAATCTACCAATCTACAAATGCTCATGACCCCAGATTTCTAGCAGTGGAGATGTTTATATTAATGTTGTCCTAAGTACAACCAGACTGGCATTTTTAAGGTCTCTTCCTTAATATCTCACTATTTGCTACTCACTAACTCCTCTGATAGTCTAAGGACATCTTGGTTCTATGATTCTTCAGTTAGAGACATTCACCCATTTGTGGCATCATGCAGCACAAGAGGCTCTGGGCTTGAGCCTGCAGGCAGTCTCTGTCAGTTCTCCTGGCCACAACACATGCTGCTGAGATCAGTGCCATTCTCCAGAGACTGCAGGGCGGAATTAACTTCTATAGAACCATTTTTTGTGTGCGTGGTCAAGTTGCTGAGGTTCACCTCCTGGTTTTGGAGGAACGAGAGCCCTGGGAATGGATGCATTGACGGTAGGTCTGAGAGAAAATATTCAAAGTTATTCCGGCATTACATACAGATTTAAATGAAACAAGAAGGCAAATCAACAGCCCATAAGCTTCCTGTTTCGGATTATTTCATTTCTCATTTTTTCCACTCTGTGCGTAGTGGGACTGTTCAAGCCTGAGATGACAATTATGAACAGCAATTAGTGGAATATGCTGCCTGTTAACTTTGTCACAGCCTCTGTTATGAAACACACTCTTCATACATGAGGAAAAACTGTAATGATTTAGTATCTACCGTCTGCCAGTGCTTCCGCAGTAATCTGTTTCAGAAACAAAAATTAAAGTGACATAAGTAGAGGGAGGAAAAAACCAACCCTGTTTGTTCTTCTTCCCTTCCAACAGGACACTGCAAAGGCAGGAGTTATCTCCTATATGTTCAGATGTAATACAAAACTTCTGTTTCTAGTACAAATTTCTATTAAAAAAATCTATTTTTAGAAATTTATTGCAAATTTGAGTTACACATAGAATTAGAAATTTGTAATATAGAAGTTTCATCCTACATCACTCATTGCCCATTTCTCTCCAATGACTACAAAAGGAACCAAGATTAGCTCAGATGTAGAGATGTGCATTGTAAGTATTTCTGTTCAGTCACAGGCTTTCTACCTTCCAGTGAAATGGAAATGACCAGACTGAGTTTATTGAAAGCAGACTGTCTTCTGCTGTTCGTCTCTGTTACTAAAACATAGTAAGACTATACCAACACTGTTCCACCAGCCCCTTCTTCTCACACTGAGAACTGGTGTGTTTTGTTGATTCTCTTTCTTTATAAGAATGCCATTTGTAACTCTGTTTGCTTGTAAACGAGTTTATTTTTGTATTGGTACCTTCTATCAGATTGCATTCCCCTCAGGGAACAGAAATATCCTTCACATTTCTTTTCCAATCTACTGTGCTAAACACACTTTTTCCTTTCCTTTACTTGTTCAAGGTCAGGTCTAGATCCAGACATCTGTTTTCAACATCATATTTTGTATGATGCTTCTCAGATTACACTGTGTGGGATCAAGAGTGGGTGGGATGTGAACAGTTCACAGAGTATTTAAAAAATAGGTTGCACTTTTCTTGCTTGTTGTTACAGCCAAGTTCCTGGAAATCTCTCCATTTCCAGCTTAAAGACCAGAAACCACTTCCTTTGGAAATGTTTGAAAATATGGATTACTTTGGAACTTAGCACTTTACTGCAAATGTCTTCCTGATAAAATATCACAGGCTTTCCATGAACGCACACAGGCTAATGAACTCCAAGCTTGCTCAAGTGCAGGAGCTGTATTATCATGATTACTTGATGATTTTACATCTGTAAGCTAAAAGCTATGTAATTTGGCATTCATAGGAGATAAATAGCTATGGCTCTGTGTCTGATTGCATTGTCAGCCAATACAACATGCATATTTTTGGGTGCAAAGATACAGCACACAAGGCCAGGCATCACTTCTTTCCTCTTTGCACTCCCTCTACTAGTAGATCCAAGAATGACCAGCTAAATCTCATTAATACTGAGTTCTTCACAGTGCTCTGGTGTTTAAGGATAATACTCTGGTGTTCAAATCCCCATCAGAAAGAATACTAAGCCTTACATTAAAAGCCTGAAAAGGATCTTTATCTGGATAAACAATTCATCCCAAATTTGACTTGATTCCTTTTTTAGATTAATTACACCATTTTCTCTTGACCTGCAACCTTCTTCATGTAATTCTACATTTCATAATTTTCCCCACTTCCTACTATTCATCCTTGTACATCAAATTAGAAGGCCAAGCTTGTGGCACAGCAGTAGCTTCATCCACCATGTGCCCCTTTTCTAAAAGAGGACTTTGGTGGTGGTTTTTGCTGGCTAGGGGAAATTCACATAGCACCTTTATGTAAGAAGTGATTGCTTTTTAAGCCTAGCAAACTGCTTGAAAATCTTGCCCTCCTGAGTTAAAGAGGGGGATAAGAAGGAGGAAACAGGCAGCAAAATCATTGCTAAAGGGCACAATTGCTGTTAGGTTGGCAGACTTGAGGTAGGATAGGAACTCCCCTTAGACACACAGTTTTTTCAGTTAGTTATACACAGAATTAAGCTCAGAAGTGCTAGGCATAATCATTGAAAAACAGTGTAATTGACTGTCCCTTTTCTGTCGTTCTGTGACCTGGAGAGGTGAGCACCCTCTGTGCTAGCACCAGCCCTGCAGTGCTCCTGGCACCGGCACTGGGATGCTGAGAAGGGACCTGTGTCCCCTCACAGAGGCACAGAACCAGCTTTACCACGGACACTTCCCAGTCCATACAGATCGGGTAGGAATGGTCAGATCCAAAGGGAGTGAGAAGTAACAACCAGAAGCTTCAAAGGAGCAGACAGCTTTTAAGACTCTCCTGGCCTTCGGAGCAGCCACCTGCGGTGCTGCCTCCAGCCTGCCTCCCTGCTCTGCAGGGCTGGGCACGCTGGCCCTGGTGTGACCCCCTAACCACGGCCCTTCTGGAGGGGAGCACCGCACACTGTCCTGCACTGATTTGGCATTCATTTATCCCAATTCTCCTGATGGGAGGGTCATATCACATTACAATATTTCTGTGTAGACAGGACAAAGTACTGCTCAATATTGCATATTCTTCTGAAGTCTGTTGCACAAAAGAGGGAAAAGATACAAACTGCAGTGCAGTTCAGCAACACAAGTATCCTACAGTGCCTTTACTGGGACTGAAAGAAATCCTGCAAGGTAGACACTGACTTCCAGTCCCCCTTTCCCATCCTGACATTTCGTTTGACCAGAATAGTCGTGAAATTATTATGAAGGGGAAAGGGATTTCTGTGGGAGTTGATCTATATTTACATGAAATTCTATTGTGAAAGAGGAGTTTTTTCAGATTAGAAATCAACTGTCCTCGCAGTGAAACAAAATGATTTATTATTTAACCCTGGGGTGGGAGAGGGGGAGAAAGGGGAAAATTATTATTTAGCTCCAAGCTAAGAAAAATATTTACTAATCTTACACTTTACTGTCTCCTCTGCTACCTCTTCCCCCATTCGCCTACCTTTTCCGGCAGGCCTGTTTAGATGTCAGGTTTCACTTTTTTTTTTCCCTGTCCTGTAATGTCAATAACAAGAACTTCATCAGCAACCCCCACTTGATACGCTATATACATGAATATATTATACATACACTATATACAATAATACTTTATATATACACTATACACAATAATAATTGAGTGGCCTTCAGGGTTTCTAAAAATGCCACCTTCCGAGTTGTTATTGGCTGCAGTATCTTTTGTATGAAATGTTATGACTCTGATTTGGAGCATCTATTCAGTCCTAGGAAGGGAGAAGGAAAGGAGGAGAAATGGGCACTTCACGGCTTTTTAGGCAGATCCTCTAATTACCAATAACGTAAGACACCGTAACTTTTGAGACGGCCACAGTAAGGACATGGGAAGACCCTCTCTGCAGTATTTGCGGGCGGCTGCACAGATATCTGACTGCTCTCTTCTGCCCCACTCCCAGGCAGATATCTTTCAGACCCTCGACTAATCAATACTAATCACATATGCCATCTGCCAGACATACAGATTACACAGCAGGACTGGCACTTTCAGCAAGGCTGGCTGAAGTTGCACACATAACTTGAGCCCCTGGAAATCAGGCTGCTCAACACCCAAAGCTTCCTCTGAGCACAGTGAGATCCTGTCACTTGGGAACTCGCTGCAGTAGCCGGCGTGCGGCGTTTCAGCCTCCCCACCAGCGTCAAAGGAGTGACCCGGCTTCCCAGAAGCTTTCCATGCATTTACAACTGAGGTGTCCTATAATATCTGGTCCTTCAAATCTATATGGCTCAGATAAGCCACCCACAGAAATACAAACAGGTATAATGACATTTCTATGACAGTTCTCTGTTTCCACAGGTAAGGTGCAGAAGAGTTGCCTGCAAACGGTACATATGAAGCTCCTAAATCTACAATCTGATCTAAGAATAACCTGGACGATGTCCCCTCTTAAAAAATAGCTTACACCTTAAAAAAATAAATATAATTTTTGAATATATTTGAGAGCAGAATTCAAAGACTAAAATTTATCTAAAGTCCTTTCAACCTTCAGCTTTTCATTTTTACTAATTTTATGGGACGTTTGTATTCCTGCACGTTCTGCAGAGAGATAAGTATTTTTTATTACATGCTGTAGTTTATGGGATTGTTGTTCAAACACACCAGTGTTTCCATAAATGTGAGAGTCCAGAATTTCTTGTTTAAAGGTTTAACAACTTCATTTACTATAATACTCAAATTTTATAGTGCACATTACATGCAACTTTGAAGCACTGCATAAAATATTTATACCATGCCTAGATGTGGCAGCTACATTTGTGATTAGAGTTTTATTCCTGTTAATTATAAATAAAACATGCAGGGGTGATTGTTTCTTTTTTCCCTTGGCAAGAATATTTGCAATAAAACTGTCTTTGCTCAGAGTCTGTCTGACAGCTCACTAACAGCATCAAGCTTCAAATTACAAAGAAAATTCCCATATAAAATCCACAAGTTTTTATTCCACAGTAGTTTTCAAGGTCCCTCGGTCTCCTTCAGGCCTACCACTTGACTTTGGCTTTGCATAAATTGTAGAGCAAATGGAGTTCATGACAGGTAACGGCATGATAACTCTCTATCGGTACTCTTCTGGGTGGCCAGGTTTTCCTGCTATAGGCTATCTGTGGCTCAGTCATCAGCCATACTGTCCTTGTTCTTTCCATAATACACTGACACAAGTAGCAAACATTTTGATACTTGGGTGAAGGCTATTACTGCGTTCCACTGCAAACTAACCTACTTGCTTTGCTAAATAAAGTAGGGATTGCAAAACCCTCACCTTGAATACGAATCTTGACTTTCATTCTGCCAACCCTGACAGCTCAAAATCAGCCGTTCCATCTCTTTCTATAAGTATCTGAAGGCCATTTAGCCCTATTAACACAAATAAGTCATTTTCTGTTGCTATCCTACAAGTTAAGAGTTGTACACTCGTAACTTTACAGTCTGTTCTCCATTTATAAGTATGACTGATTCAACCTAACAGAAATGCACACTGTTCTATAAATTATAGAGAATGACATCTGTGATAATGCTAGTGTACTTGTTATAAGTCAACTGTACTCTTCTGCGCTGTCTTCAGTCCTATTTCTCCTTGCTCAAAGCGTACACTGGCTCTACGTCTTCACACTTGTACAGCTGCAGAAGAAATTGTTTAGTCAGATTTGATTTTTTTAATAAACATGTACAAATGGACCATCATATACTCACTGGTGCTGAATAGCAAATACATAATTAATGTCACTAAAGTGCTAAAAGTCTTCACAGTACGTGTATGTGAGATTGGATGTAGTTATTTTAATACCACACACAGTTTTATACAGAATTGAAAATTCAGCTGAATCTCTCATCTCTTAGAAGCCAACTTAAAATTTTGTTCTTTGTGAGGTGGAATGTCCTATTATTATAGGACATAATTCTATTAGAAAAATAAACTCCTAAGATGAACTTGCATAGAATCATAGAATCATTTAGGTTGGAAAAGACCCTTAAGATCATCAAGTCCAACCAAATGAGAGTTCCCCTTTAGTTTAATGAGAGTTCCCCTTTAGTGATAGTAGTTTTGTTCCTAACTGGAATTTGTTAGTCATTCATTTAATTACTGGACACATCTCACTTCTTTCTTTTTTTCCAGTAACAAATTCTGCAAAAATATTGATTTTAAAAATTCAGTGAATGATGTTTGGCACATAAATCATTCATCAGCACTTCATTATAGGTAATTGTTACTTCAAAATCAAGATACGAGTTGCTTTGATTGGAAATATGAGCTTCTGTACCTTAATAAGTTTCTGTACCTTGATTGGATAAGCCAAACTCCTAGTACCATGTGTCATAAACAGATATTAAATAAAATTACTATTAGCACTTAAGTGAGGCCTTGATGGATTTTGTTCCCCAAATACTATTTTAGTGTTACTGTAAGCAAGAGAAAGGGCAGGTAGGTACCTGATAGGTACCTGATACAGGAAAACACCTTTCTGTATTCAAATATGCTAAAAAAAATGAAATTCCATTGTTTTATCCTTTCATAGCTAAAGAAAAAAGCCCTGCACTGCAGACATCACCATTTTTTAAAAATTTGCCAAGTGGTCATTAATACATTGAGAATGATTTGGGCAATCCAAAGAGCAGTCACTAGTGAAACCACCTCATGATGTAACCACAGTCTCCCCACTCCATTATAGCAGTTTTAGGCTGAAATTCTTTGAGTCTTAAATAACTGTGCAAATGGGAACACCAGGCTCATTGCAAGTGTTTGACCAAAATTCTGTAAAGCAAATCAATGATCAAGGCTGTGCTGCTTTTCAGCTTGTTTTAGGAACTGGTTTTAGTCAGTGTCTGAAATAGCATGTATTGATATAATTCATTGAACCAACTTTGTTCTTCTCAGTCTCTGAAATAAGGAGTCAGCAGTGGATTGTAGATTTATAAGCAAATAGCTGTATGGTAGGTATGGCTGCATCAGAGTAAAAAGATAGCCATTCCTCTAGGAAAAAAAGCAGTCTGTATAGAAAGAAAGGAAAGAATAAATAACCATGAATTAAAATGGGTATCCCAAAGGGAGCTAGCTCCGCAAACTCTCCTTTAAAAGCATGATGTGTGATAACTTTTGATCATCAATAAAGACAATAAAATGCAGCATTAACACTGCATTTTAAGTCCCCAAGCCCAAGTTCAAAATGAAAGCTTTATTTTTGTGGAGAAATCTAAATGTAACTTCTTGATTTGCTAAGCCAATATTTTACAGACAAAACTTCTACTCAGGAAAAAGAAAAGAGAATAATGCAAAACACATGCTTGAAGGGTTATTTTGAAGTGTTAAACCAAGGTAACTTGCAGGTCAGGCAATCCCAGCTACCTGTGCAAGGAATGGACCTAACGTAATCTCGCTGGTGAAATCAGAATGGAAGGTTTCCTACCTGGTATGTAAAGAGACCAAATTTACTGCTTTCCTGCAAGCAAACCCCCCTGCTGTTGTCAGAGGTGATTACACCAGCTAAGGAGTGGGGGTCACAGCGCCCAAGGGGTGCAGCATTTGCGGGCCATGGGATTCAGAGAAGCAGCAAATATGGTTGTAGTTTTCCTGCCTCCAGGCAGTGCTGGGAGCTGTGCCTCCATGGGAGCCCAGGAGGGCCCCACGGTACAACCGTGCTTGCTGTTGTCCCATGGTGATGGGTTTTGTTAGGGCTTCCTATCCATACAGGATGGGGGACAGCTCTGCGAGCCTTCCCCAGGATTTTCCCCTTCCACCTCCTGCCCCCGCCTATGCTGAGCTGTGTCCTGGCGGAGGAGAGCATCTCAATAACGTGGATTTTAATGGGGGGAAGGGGTACGGAAGTATTTTAGAACAAAAAAAAGTTAGCATCATCCAGGAGGTATTTCCTAGCTGTTGTGCTGTTGCTCAGCATGGGCAGAGCTCACCTTCAGTAAGGGTAAAACTGCTGTCCCCACTGAGGTCAGAGTTATGCCAGTTCAAACCATCTGAAAATCTGATTTGGTCTCTTAGAGCTGCCACCCCAACTTATATTAAAAGGAATTAATCAAGAATGTGTTCTGTGTTTAGGGACCAGAAAAGATCATGAAAACTGAATTCACTGCACTTAAAAGGACTCTTTAGAGCGTGGAATAGTCTTTGCATTTATTTCAGCTGGGAGCTGTTGCAGCTACGCTGTGAAAGGTCAGGACAATGACAACAGCATGGGATTTTACCCCCTGTTCATGTTTCCAGCTACTGCCTCATTCATAATGCTGAGAAAGGGTGAACCAGTTCTTACACAGCTGGGGAAAGAGTGTTAACTACAGAAAACAAGGTATTTTGCATGGTGTTTGTATGTTATTCTGGGGATTAAATGCTTGAAGAGAAACTTATAGCCCAGGTGTCTCTGGGTGGGTAGAAAAATTACAACTGCAATTGTACAGAGTTCTAAGGGCATGCCATTCTGAGAAAACAGATGTGCATATCATGACAGCTGCAACACTAGAAAGCAAGGAAATCTTACAGTCAGGGAGGCAAATTGATCTTCTACTTTCCCTCACAGAGAAGAAAGTCAGTTCTTAGGACAATTAATTCCTGGATTTCTAAAAAAATAACTATATTATAGAAGAGAACAAAAAAAGTCTTTTCAATGTTTAAGTAATTACCATTTAAAGTATTGAGGCAAACAATAGAAAAATGGATTTCTGAGTCAGTTTTGATCACAATTATTCTGGTGACAGCAGAGGAAAAGGAGGAGGATACTGAGTGTTCAGACAAGCTTCACTGTGATCTGAGCGTGACTGCTCCCCATCCTGCCTAGCAAAAGCCACAGCTCCTACAAACTACTCCAAACCAATGGCAAGTAGGATTTCCCTTTAATCAAAAGTTCATACATTTAAATTTCTTCTGTTAGGAAGGTGAGCAGCACAATCAAAAAATGGTGTGCTGTGCAGAAAAGAGCAAGTTCCCTAAAGGAGACTAATGTTAGTGAGGAGAAAACTATCACTAGCATGAATCTGAGCTGTGCCCCGGTGCTGCCCTCACCCTGGACCTGCCTGGGTGTCAGCAGCAGGGCGGCTCTGCGGTGAAGCACCCACTGTCTGAAGTTACCCCCAGACAGGAGGACAAAGTGGTGCCGAAGCAGAGAAGGATCTGAAGACAGTCTGTTCTGCTAAGACTTGAAAAAAGAACAACAGAGAACAACAACCACCAAAATAACCCCAAACTAAACCAATCCAAATCTCTTGACCTTTTAAGTTTTGGGTTAAGGGTAAGGAGATAAAAGCCAGCAGAACCTACTGGTACTTACCCTCTACCAATTTACTTGCCAGCAGGGTAATTTTGCCAATGATTCCTAAATTTATCATGAGTACAAAGTGCTGGACCAAATCCCCTTCATGGGGACACTGCTTTCCCCAGTTCTGGCTGCCAACCAAATTTTGGCTAAGCTATTTCTTCTAACTCCCTTTCAGAGAGCTAAAGCCCTAGCAACAGCCATTAAAGCAACGTGTGCTCAGCATTTGAGAAAGGGAGGACACATGTGAGCTCTTCAGTTCATATTTAGAAACCTCACTTCAGTCTCCAAAAGACTCTTGTTATCCTACCCAACGAGTCCAACCTCCTGCCCCACTGGTCAGCACATCGTGTCCTTTCCTCCAGCACGGCGGTCCTTTGTTTTACGTAAAACAAGCATCCGCAGTGCCAATGCTCTGCAGCATCACGGGGACTGTACAGCGAGAGCTGCTCGTCTCTGCAACACCCCCCCCCCTGCACCTCTTTGAGTCTGCATTTCAGGCCCACTGAAATTGCTACAAAGCAAAACAATGCCTGTGTGAACAGACAGCACATAGAGGCTGATATAATTTGTATGACTGTAAACACAGGAGTCTGTTTTTCACACATTGCACAGAACAAATCATTGAAAGGCAATGAAAACAAACACCTCCAAATAACATTTTTGTTCTGTATGAAAACATCTCCATTGCAGCTATTTTGATAAATGAAACCTGCAGCAATAACTATATATATATAGATTTTTTTTCAAAGAAAGACCGTTTCAGGTTGATGTGGTTTTGTCTTCAAACTCAGAAAAAGGAGACAGAGACCTCCTGTTACTTTTCACCAGCACAGTATTCAGTGCTTATTAGTAAATCAAAATGAGTTGTCCCATGATTTTTCCATTTCCATTATTAGACCTCAGAGGAAAGGACCCGCTGGCTCTTTCTGTAGCACCTTGTTTTCCTACAGCATTGATCAATCAGACAGCAGTGATGAAGACTGGCCAAAGGATAAACCAGAATACCTGTCCTCATCTGGGTCCATTTTTTGACCATGACATTCCCATAAAAGCA
This sequence comes from Aptenodytes patagonicus, assembly GCF_965638725.1. Taxonomy (NCBI): domain Eukaryota; kingdom Metazoa; phylum Chordata; class Aves; order Sphenisciformes; family Spheniscidae; genus Aptenodytes; species Aptenodytes patagonicus. The sequence continues at coordinate 42,927,622 of NC_134950.1, forward strand.
GTGGCCTGCTCTAGTCCATGTCGTACCATCATGCTTTTCTGGGTTTTGTATCTGCTGCCCCTGGCTGCTCCTCAGGCTTTGCAATGTAAAAGGAATCTTATTCGTAGTTGCTCAGGTTATCCACGTAAATGCCAAGTTAGTGCCTGTTCACCTAACTGAAATCATCCAGCCAATACAGCTCCTAGTGTCAGCCTATATGAAACACAGGCTCTGAGAGGGCATGAAAAGACAGGCAGTTTAGGGAAGCAACAACCCTCTGATTTCTGGCGCATGGCATCTTGTGGCACAGAGGAGTAATACCCAGTCTGGGAAGGGACTTTATTAGAAAGTTAATAGCTTATTTCAACTTGCTTTTATAAAGAAGCGGCATTGCTGGAATGGAAAGCACTCTTCAACTTCTGTTTCTCTGGAAATTTACCCCAGTAAACACATCCAGGCAACTAGTTTCCTTAATGCTTACCAAAAGCTTCCCTTTTGTGGCACAATTTCTTCTTAACAGTGTAAGTTATTGACACCCATGGAAATGGTAACACTGGTTTCAGACCTCCTCCAGGCCTATTAGTGTTTTAATTAAGAGTGCAGGATACTAAAAGAGTGTCTTAACACTAGAATTTGAAAGTCCTGATCTAGCCTGTTTAAAGTTAATTGAAAAAATTCCAGAGACTGAGGAGGAACTGGCTGGGCTATTTAATCTTCTACTGTCACTGTCTAGAGTCAAGAATTGCTGTCCATCATGTGTTACCAGAATATAAATTGCACAGCTGGAAAAGTAAATGAAATCTCAAAATATGTGAGTTACCAAAAAATGTCATGAGAAAATTTAAGAATATCTATTAACTGCAGAAGTCTCAAAATCCCAAACTCTCCTCCATCTAATGAAAAAACTGTATCAGTTCTTTCCTCCCTTTTATACTGAGTGGCTTTAATAAACTCCAGGAAGCTGGTGAGGAGGGGGAAATGTCCGCATGCGCACACACGCAGGCACAGCTTCAAGCTTACCCTTTTGTAAAATAATGAATTACTTTAAATCCGTCCCCTACAGCATGACCCAGGTACCCAGTAACAGGAGTCTGAGTAGGGGGAGTGAATGGGTTTCCAGTACTTGACTGCTTCTTAATCATAACCTGTGCACAAAATGCCTTCAAAAATCTATTTTACTTTGTATTGTGTTCTCTGTCTAGACTGAACAATTCATTCAGCACCAAATTAGTATCGGAGCAAATAAGAGTCATAAAACACCGAATATATCAGTGCAGACATTTAAAACAAACAAACAAACAAACAAATCAACATATTTTGAATGTTAAGTCCCTTATATTAATCTGGAACACAAAGGCATTCATTATGTTGTTTCAGAAGCACAAGTAGAACCTTACCTTTTCACGTTACTAATTCTGGGGAAAAAAAAAAAAAGAAGGAAAAAAAAAGCAAATACATTAGCCCATATATATGCTCTGTTTATATGATCACAGTGTTAGCTCTTAATCCGTGGCTTTTCCAGTTATATTTCAAGAACAAAAATGAATTTTCAAGCATCTGGCACTTAACTATGGAAATCTTCCCAAAATTAAACACTAATGCTAAGATACATACTTCTCATCTATGTAACTGTATGCAGCACACCAGATGATTTAGGAGTGCTACTTTTCACAATATGTCCCTTCAAACAGTATTTCTTAGATATTAATGGGTAGTATTACTTTGCTTAAGAACTCAACTTTTCTCAAGATCATCATAAAAAGCATCACCTTTGTTGTAAAAGGCATAGCAGACCATTAACAACATTTTCTCGTTCCTTGCTAGCTGAAGTAAGCTAACCGGTGAGTGTTCCACAATTATTTTACCTTTGCTCCCATTTAGTTCTTTATTTTTTCCAAAATTTCAATCAGATTTGCATTACTTGCATTTAAGATGTTAATAATAGCTCATAGACTGGAAGATAAGTCTCATGTCAGGCAGGCAAACTCATTTCTAAACAGACTACAGCCCATCCCAGGCTAAGTGACAGCGTACAGGTTATATCGCTATCCCGTCTTCACATATACAGAAAAATGAAAAGATATGAGCTCTACCTGCAATCATAAAGCTTGACTCTGTGAATTGCACATGAGTATATCCTTTAATACTGATTTTGGTCAAAAGTTATACACCATAGAGAGCGACTCACCAAAGCCTGAGCTGTAAGTAGAATCCTGGGAGTTTTCTCCATAAAGCCACTTCATCCCATTGCTTTCCCCGGCAGGAGCTGAGCAGAAGCAAGAGAGGACAGATCACCTCTCGCCCCAGGGCTGCTGTTCTCCCTTTCCTATGAGGAACACCTGAAGGCCCCCAGTGACAGGGGCACTGGGCATGACAGGGCAGTGCGTTAAGGACAAGTCATGTCACTCTGCTTAAGGAAGCTCAAAAGATCAAGAGGGTCTAAGAGGGGCCATTACCTGCTGAAGGAGTTGGAGGACGGAAGGGAGGAAAGGTTTTCAGGAGGGGAAGTAGCTGGCAGGGTAGGGAGGAGAGCGAGGGAGCAGCTGCTGAAACATTCCTCTACAATGCTGGTTTGGAGGATACTCATGGGCCGGGGAGGGATGCACATGGCATACGTCCTTTACATGTTTGTATTTCCTTTTCTTTAAAGCCAGGATTTAGGCAATTGCTGAGCGTCTTTCAGGTTCACAGTATATTTTCTTTAGCTTCTCTTTTTCCCCTGGGACTATAAACAGCTTATAGAAGTTTTAAACTGAGTCAAGCAGGATTTAGATGTAGAGAATCTATCAAATTATCCAGAGTAAAAAAAATTAGACTTTAGCTGGAGGATAAAAGTGTCATAAAAATATGTCTGTATGCATGTGCGTGTAGTGCATGTGTGCATAGCTACATGTGTGTATACATGCACAGACACATTCATTTTATAAGCCCTTCAGTGAGTCTGGGAAATTAACAACATTTTGAACACATCACGAAAAGCAGACCAGGAGTTGTGGATGTCATTTGCCCGTCCTACTTGATATACACTCAGTGATGCTTTCTGTGTTTATCAACATAAAGCAGTGGTATGTGAGATTAAAAAAAAGAAAAAAAAAGTGAGATTAAAGAAAAAAAAGAAACAACCTAAACCACTACATGATTATTTTCTGGAAGGAAGGGAGGAAAACACTGCAAGTAGTTCTTGCCCTCATGAGGGTTTCTTCAATAACCTGGAACTGGCAGGGGGTCCACCCTTGTTGCAGCACAGTGCAGCATGTTCCATCACCAACAGAACCCACCCGAGGAAAAGGTGCTGCCTTGGAGGATCCTGGCCTCATTGCACTGCTTTGCTACAGGAGGCCAGCATTACTGGTCAAGAGACATGGTGATTCCAGGTTTATGGAAGAAGTACTGTTTAGGTCCATAGTAAGGCCCTGAGGAACCTACTGCATAGAACAGGGGTGAATATAATCAAAACACTTGCCTTGTTTCCCCATGGATTTGATTTTAGTGTTCGCAGCCTCTAATTTCTCATGCCAAGTTCCTTATTATCCTAAGGAATTCCTGTACATAGCTGACCCATCTCAAGACATTGCTTTGTATCAGCTGTCTGATCTCACACCCTTAGAAACGGAGTGCCTACACTAAGAAGGTTCACTGTATAGATTTTATATGAAATTGATCATGTTTAACATCCCGGGGTCATCATGGCAGGTGATCTGAGACCTCTGTACAAGCACTGTAGGACTGTAGAGGAGAAAGTCAATACCCAATGTGCTGACAGTGTGTCCTCCACCATGCTAACTAGCTCAGAGCGTAACGGCATGAGGGTGGTGGCAACAAAGCCAACTTAAACTTACAAGTTCTTGCTGTTGCCCTTATCTGTGGCCACCTGCTTCTGTCCAAATGCTGCAGTTTGTTGTCACTTCGGTTATCCGGTTACGGTCCACCTCTTCAAACATTCACTTAATACAATGGATAAAGCAGGACTTTATAGAAGTGGGAAAGAAATAAGTAATTGCAGATGGGGAGGAGGTAATCTCTGACATTGAAGGCTATATATATATAAAAAACTAAATCCTCTCTGTTAGCATAGAAAATGCATGTTAAAGCATGTCAATTATTAGCTGAAGAAATGCAACACTTGTGCTGAAACGTTCCTTCCTCACACCATCCTCTAAAAATAAACATAACTGCATACAATACAAAGTGTTCGAAGTCATGCACAGATTCCTCATTCCTAGAAATATGCAAAATTTGACAATCAAGTACAGCTAAGGAGTCTGAAGGTCTTCAACCCTCTTACATATTCAACAGAGACACTTTCGCTAAGTTGCTGAGTGAGCTGGAAACTGTGCTTGGATTTTCTGCTGCCGTGTCTTCTCGCTATGCTGAGGGGTGAGGTGGGTGCTCCTGTCAGGAGGTTTTCTGCCTGGAGTTTCTCAAGTCCCCTCTCACATTGCAAATTCCCATTGGCATTCAGCCTGGGGGGCTTCTTCCCAGCCTTCTCTGCTGCATGTCTGCCTTAAAAACCCCATGGTGGAAAAAGCAAAGTGATTCGCAAAACAAGTAAGTGCAGAGGGCTTGGTGGGGGCAGCTGGGGTGCCCGGAGCTGTCAGCAGCTGTTCCCTTATGTCTCTAACTCCTTTTGGGGGGTGTTGTCAAGCAGACTTCACAACATCTGCTGCTCGGTCTTGTGAGAAAGCCATAATGCTGTTGTGGTGGATTTTAAAACCCTGGTTGTTTTCGTAGAATTTACGTCATCTCAACAAATACATCTAGTAATGGTGTTGTACCGTTATTTCATACCATAATACAAAGCACAGCAAATGAAAAATTTTATTAGACAATGCATCCTTTACTCCTGAATTACCTAAAAAATTTAAGGAGACTCTGGAATGTTGAATTTTAATGAGATGATAAAAAATGTTCAGGCTGTATTAGCCATTCCAATATTACAGCAATGAAAGACTAACACCACCACTAACTTTTATATAACGCGTCATTTAATATGCACCCAAAAAGCCTGCAGAAGACTATTTTTTAAACAGTGCACATTCATAGTGAACCCTTGATGAACATGTTAACAGGATGTCAATGCCACTCAGAAGAAACCAAAAGAATAGTGCTAAAACTCACATAAAGCTCCACACCACGTTTTCTGCAAGTCTGTGTTTATTACAGAAACCCTTCCACATTTAAATGTACTAACAGTCCCTTTAAAATACTGTCAACTCCACTGAAATCATACTGAGACCCTTTCTTACAAACCTTTGCCGATGAGACAGAACAGCATAGGAGCCCCTGGCCATCATGGAAACGGTATCAGTCTTGTCCTGTGGGACACCTGACAGTGTGCTTAAGTTAGCAGATAACTGAACTTTAAGTATTCACGTGTGTACAGTAGTGGCTTCATGTAAATACCTGGGGCTAGGACCAGTTGTGTAACTGTGCCTGGCATGAAGGAAATCTTATGGTCCTCTTAAAGCACGCACCCATTTACATACTGCCTCCGAGCAGTATGGTCTTGGAAGACCAACGCTTTGGCTCTGCAGGTGCCTCCAGGAGACAGAGAAAATGTGGTGGTTTAAGTCTTCTTATTCCATCCCTCCATGATCTGAAATGATGGACTTTCAAACTGTAAAATATTTTACTGCAGAGAAAAGCTGTAGGGATCCAGGACTGAATGTAACCTGCTGTGGTCCTCACAGAGGTATATTATGGGATGGAGGAGGAGGAGGAGAAAAAGTTTCTGTGTTTGGAGGAGAAAACCTGCATCTAACCATCTGCAGCTGCACCTGCTCACAAAAATAGATTACTTGACAGTGAGATAAACTCATGGACTGAGGTGCTGAGAGCAAACACAGTGGTGGAAAATCCAAGATAAAAGCATGATATTGTAAGGAAATTGCTCTAAATAGCATGGCTCTGAAATCTGCTGCATTTGGAGAAAGCGTCTTCTCGTAGCACCGCCACATTTGTGCGTAGGAACTGGTGTCTGCCCTTTCAAAACTCCACAACTAGGAGCAGGGTGAGGAGGCCTGGGCTTGGTGATTGGGCATAGATTTAAAAATCTGGGGAGTCAGTAAAACAAGGTGGAGTACACAGGCTCCACTCAGGCAGCAGTAAACCTTTTGTACTCTTAAATCCTATGTAAAATATTATTCTTTAAGGGACCTAAACACCACACCAGCCTCTGTCATGCTTTGGCGTGCTCCCACATTAACAATGAGAGCTATACTATTCCTCTCAACCACCCTTTTCACTGAAGTGCTGTATAATATGTTAAAAATTATAAAAAGCCTGTATCACTGTGAAGGTGGAGGGAGAGCAGATCCTTCAGTAAACGGTAAGTGTCCCAAAGAAACTCTTTTTAGTGTCTCGAGGCAGGAAAGTTTACGAGCAGGTATAGTAAAAGCTGGCAGGAGGCAGTTTATTTCATGTTTCCATCTGCCAGTTCTATTTCGTGAAATGGAAGATTGTCCTTTCACCCAATAAATTCACCTTTTTTACTGCAGAAATTTCACATTAAATACTAATAACATTGTTTCAAGGGATCAACTAAAGGACATAACAGGCAATTAAACAGCTCCAATTATATCATCATTTTCTGTGTCGACTTATTTCAACAGATTACTGAATTTCTATTGAAACGGTATCCCGAAGGGGCTTAGCAATGTTTTAACCATATGTTCCAGGGCTACGGTCCCAGCACTGAATACTAATAACACAGTTTGAGATGTGTGCTCTCATGTGTCACAGATATCATAGTTTCAGTTCATTTTCCATGAATTATTGAAATGAAGAATTATTTCCTGTTTTCTTTTTCAAATCAACACTTAACTACCAGCAGCGCTGGAAGGAGTGAAATCCAGGAAATGTGCTGCAGTAGATAAGAATTGAAAGCAGTGTGTTGGGGATGTTACCTGCAATTACATATTTGTATTTTATTAAGTAATTGAAAAAGCCCATCCAAATTGTATAACTCATGCATCATAAATAAATACAAACCAGATAACTGGAAGCAAAGGCTTACATAGTAGCAACAATTCATACCATCCCTACAGCAATTGCCTGGGCAATTCTCGACTTTGTCTTGCAACATTCTCACTACCTAACTCTCTTAAGGATTGTTCCAGCTCCCTGGGAAATGGTATACAAGGTGTCCTTAGGGTCAAGAAGTAAAAACAAGAGGTACAAGAGCATACACACATTCAAAGGTTAAATTTAATCTTAGGAATCTGATTTGTATACTGCATGGATTTCTGAAAAGCAGGAATAGGAGGAAAAACTGGTGAATAATGCCTGTTTAATAGCCAGCATAAATTACATTGTACACAGGTCTAGAGGCATTTATGTAGCTATTTTCAGGTGTTCATGGTTTTTAATCACCTGTCTGTGACTTAAAATGGGAGCCCAAAGCTAAGCATCTAAAGCAATGTGTAGCCGTGTAAATTGGTGCCTTTTCTAGCTTAAGGCATGTTAAAGAATATGGTTATATCTGTGTAGACTGTATATACAGATATGCAGAATATGAGGAGTTCAGAACAAAACCTTCCACTTTTCATGCTGCTCTTCTAGGGGACAGCATGGAAGATGCCAAGAGGGAACAGTTGTTAATCAAGTTGTCCAATACTTGCTTGGGACTCCTGTCCAACTTGATGAGCGCAGCATGGGGGTATGGATGGAGCTGGATTTATATCAGTCTGGAGTACTCCACAGTTCTCTCCAATATGCACCACAGCTTCTGAGCTCTCCATACTGTTAATACTTAGGCAGAATAAATTAAAATATGTTTTCAATTTAAAAAAAAAAAAAAAAGTTGGGTAATTTTTCCTTTAAAACAGATCTAATGCAAATTAATTTTGATATTATACCTGTAAACACCCTGAGCTGTCTATAATTGATTACACAAACTTAGAGAAGAATGATATTCAAGATGTCCAAATCTGCAGTCAAAATTTCAAAGGGCATCAAACCAGTGGAGAGCCAAGTGATCAACTTAGAACATGAAACTGGAGCACGTTATTCATGTTTTTCAGCAACAGCTTATCTTCTGCCACTCTTGATCAACAATTGTCTTTATGTCAGTTATTTAGTTTAGGCCAGTGCTATAGCTATGTCATACAACATCCAGAAAACAAGGACAAAGAAAATTGGTTTTCCTCTCCCAATCTATCAATGAAAACAAGATACTGGAAGTTGAGATACACTACCTCTAAAACCCTGAAAGACATGGCAACAGGGGATAAAGGATTCAATTCACTAAACAGCAGTAAAACTTATTTATTAAACAAAAAAGCATTAACTGTAAAACATGGTCTGATACACAGAAAAATGGATTTAACCCCTGTATTTATTGTAGTTATATTTAATTAAAAAAATGACAGTGTAGTTTTCTCTATATTTAATTCCAATTACTATTAAAAACCTTGATATAAGTTAATGAATGTAACCAATAACAATTGCGACTTTATCATGTCACATAAAAATTAAGCATATGAAAAGTAACTCTATAATTGGTGAACTGTGCATAAGGTATTCACCTTTTTAGCAAAAGTTATACCATTTTTTAGTATATAAGCTGTACTTAATTCCAGATCAGCATATTTTAATGGATGTTCCCCCACAAGAATCAGTATCTCTTACAGAAATTAACTAGTAAATATAACTACATAAAAAAATTATTTAGCATATCTAACATAAGTGGCTAATAACATATTTACTTGGATGCTGATATAAATTATCATTAGAATGTGTGATTTGAGCATTTGATTTAAATCATTATGCCCTGAACTGAAAGACAGAGTCAACTATTTAGGTATAGTTTTAGGAATTTTACCTATACCTGTACTTCTTTGCTAGTTTTGTGGTCTTACTTTTAGTGTACCACAATTTTTAACTGTGTCACTCATTTTCAAATTACAAAACTAAATAAAACTTTTTTTTTTACTAGTACGGACAGCTGAGCATCCCAAATCACAATCCTATCCAACTGAAATTATTTTTAACATCTGTTCCGGCCTGCAATTAAACGATGCATGTTGATAAAACAAACCCATTTCTTAACACTCTCTGGATGCAAGAAGTATTTTTTCCAGACTAGCCCACATCAGGATAAGAAAACTCTCTCTCAGCTTTCCACAGTTTTCAATAGTTTTTGTAGGCCTGAAATGCAGAATCCGTGCTCCTTTCATTTTTTCTACAGCCAATATTTCTGACAGCAGTTTTTGCTTTAAATGGTTTCTGTGTCTCAGTTTGTTTTCCTCTTTTTCTAAAAATACAATTCCCATTTTTCTCACCCCTTATTTAAAAAATCTGACTCACCATCTTTGCACTCACTCATAATGCGGCATGACAAAGAACTACCAGCAGGAAACAAGGATTAAGGCTTTTCTCAAGTTAGCTAAAAGTGGATATTTTATTCTCTCACCCCCCCAAAAAAACAAGCATTACTATACATTTTCCAAGGACACCAGGACATTTCACCAGGTATTTTAGACAGCTATAAATGTCTTGTACTTTCCAAAACCAATGAATATTTCTTCTCCTAAAGCCATTCTGGGGTATTGGTTAACTGTATATTCAGATATCCTTCAAAGAACTCTTTTGATTCCCTTTTTTTTTTTCAAGAAAGAATAACTTATTATAGAATAAATGTTTGCCAAAGTTTCTATATTTAAGTGAAACCTGGATTTGAGCACAAGAATCCATCCCCTGGGTTTGAGTACAAGAATCCATCCCAATACAACTCAGTGATTTGGGGTTTAGGGGATATTTTTTGAAAGTTTCTTTTATATTTGCGTAAAGAAGCTGAGCCAAATTTATGGACTTTGGGGCTTAGAAAGGCAAAAATAAATGTGACTAGTCAAGACAGAAAATGCCTTTCTCTGGAAATCTAGAGAACACCTAAAGCTTGACTCATAGACCTCATAATAATGGGGTGCATAGAAGAAACTTCAATTAAACCTCACCCTCTGTAGCACAAGGGTGACACTACAGCTAATACTGCACGTGGGCTGGTACTACTGGCAAAGAAAGACAGTTGCTATATGCAGGCTGGTTAACTGGGTAAAGTCCATGTGACAGCAGTAAACCACGGGGGCTTTGCTGTAGGCTGGGTAGCATCACATAGTCTTACACAGTAAAACAGCTAAATGAAACGATTGCTCAGTCTCAATAAGCTCAAGCACTTTGATGTTTCTTTTCAACAAGAACAAATAAGGCCAGATTTTGGGAGATATAAAGCCAGTAACAAAAGAACAAATCTTGAAGATTTCCTCACAAAAGTCCCACTTACCTAAGAGCTTTCTGTGTAAAAATAGCTATTTATTAATATTCTACAGCAGGGAGTTTGGGGTATTTGCAATCTTTGCAAACAGAACTCATTTATTTTTCACAGAGCGAAGAGAAATCTAAATAAATTCTCCAGTGAATCCACTGGGCTTGGCTGGGAATACAGAATTGAATTTACTGAGTATCTTTCTAGAATAGAACTAAATACAGCCTTTGAAATTAAACTGGTGTCAAAAAGCCAATTTCAGATAGCCTGTTAGTCTTTCCTTGCAAAATCTAATAATTCTCCGGTCACTTTTTAAAACAGCTTTTGTATGTAGATTCAAACTGTCTCCTGAGCATAAGGAGCAAGGTTCAATTTGTATTATCTGGATATCCACTTCTCCATATCCCAAACATCTGTAAAACTCAAATCTGCAATACTTCTTGCAAGGATTCCCCACACTAGAGTAGGAGAGAGGCGCCGAGGCAGAGTTTGTGGGACAAATGAGCGCTTTAACACATTGCACCAGTGCTATTAAGATCTTGACTTCCTAAGAGCTGAGTTTACAGAAAATTATAATATTGCCACTTTATCACTTAGCAGCATCTGCAAACTTAATGTTCCACAATGCCATAAATGATGACATCTGTTACCAAAAATAGCATTCACACAACCAGCCATGTGGAGGAAACATTTCTACACCACTTTTCTGACAATCCAATCGTGTTTTTGAATATTTCCCAACCTTGGAACCAAGTTTTGCTTCACAGCCCTCCTTCTGTTTGGCATTATCAGCCTGTGTCATGCCAGAAGTCATTGCTGATCTACTGTGCTATTTGATTGCTGACATGTGGTACTTCTGGGCAACCCCTTGAGTTGGGCTATTGCAGGCTAGCAGGGTTCTCAGAGATCTTTAATATGTAAAATTACTCCATTTCCTGACCTGTCACAGGCAGTTGAACACCCAGGCTGCTGCTGCCGACCCAGATGAAATGTGCTCTGGATCCGCAGCTTCCCTGAGGTCCAAGATTGATAACAGACAGACATCTCAGCAGCACAGCAAACATGGACTTGCAGTTCAACAGCTTTTTTTTTTTTTTGTTCCCCAGGTTCAAGTTTCAACCCCAGTTGGGTCAGGCTCCCAGATCTAACCCTCAGTATTAGGAAGCCAGCAGCCTTGAAAACAGACTCAGAATAGGAACCTTGGATTTTTTCCTCCTTTCCTAGCTCTCACAGATGGACACACTCCATTTGCTTACCCAACGGGGATCCTTAATCCAGGAAGCATTCAGTCATTCCTGCTTCACCTTCAAGATGTAGAAGCTTGGCCTAATTTGTTTGGTCTAGTTCATTTTTTTGTTTACTCTATGAGCTAACAAATTCTCCAAGTGGGCTTTACAGCATCTCATTATTAGAGATATAGAAGTAATACATGTATAAACACAAATTTTTGTATATATCATTGAACCACAGGCAGCTTTGTAATAACTTTATTTTTTTTTTCAAGCTAGATGCCGGTGTTACATTGTTAATGAGAAAGAAAATCACTTTCCCTTTTCCAATTTTTCTCTTTTTGCAGAATTAATATATTAGGATGAAGTAAGAGATATACTCTAAGTAGCTAGTAGGTTGTGGGACAATAAAAAAGCCTTATGAAAACACTAGCCTAAGCAAATAGTATTTAGAACACAAGATGAAAAGGTTTTTTAATTTCCTATACCCAAGGATAATATTGCCAGTCTTCATTTTTGGACGGAAAAAAAGAAACACGTGACTGTTCAGAAGGATAGAAGGAAAAAAGGACTCTTCCAAAGTCAATATGCATTTCGGTTCTAGCCATATCACATAATAGTGTTTTATTGTCAGTTTGATTTATGGCATGAGCAAGGTCCTGCCAAATTACCAGTTCCTAGAACTGTAGTTTCCGTGCCGATCCTCCACAGTTCAAAGGGACGTATAGCTCAAAAGGAGTGATACAGTGCCTAAAGGGACTTGGTGCAAGAGAAAGCAGGAGATAGCAGAAAGCAATCTGCTAAGGGAAAAAAGGTAGCTTGGCAGGAAATGCCCAGAAAAAGTGAAGCAAGGGAAGACTGAATCAGAGTGAAAGCCAAGGCTGTATTTATGAAATCAAGCCTCAATTATGGTATAATGTTGTGTCTTCCAAAGGAACAGCACACACAAGGAAACTGGCTCAAAATAACCTTGCTGCTCCGTTAGTGACTTCCTCTCCTGAATCACCTGCTATCCTAAGCTAGCGGGTAACCTGACGTATTAAACATACACCCATGCATTGTAATTTAGAGCTATAGTTACATTCCTTTGAAGATTTATCACTGCTGTGAGAAGGATCTGCAATTAAAATCTATGTCAACAAGCAGAAGTCAAATGGAAGGATAAAGTCACATAGATAGAGGAAAACAACTGCTCTATACTCTACAGAGCACAATGACACAATGTCTTGGAGAGGCAATTGTTTGTTTCACTTTAATTTTAGAAAATCAAAGAAGTAGCAGTGACTGAAAAGACATAGCATGATTTATAACATGGAGGCGGGAAAGAAGAAATTGTGTCTAAGGCAGCACTTAGGACAATACTTTGCCTGAAGCACATGCTTCAATTTCACAAACTTAACTGATGTGCAAAGGTATTTAAGAGTAAATAAACATTTATGTGGCATCCTGAATCTGAGCGGATCCAAGCTGATAAACAAGGACCATATTATCAAGATTTAAATCCTGATAAATCTTATAATCAAGATGTTGGGGGTCCTAATTATAAGTAAATGGTAGGGTCCTAATAATAAGTAATTTTAGTTCACCTTCATGTAGCAGCCAGGAACGGATTGCAGGCAAGTCTGGTTTCTAATTGCACAAGCACCTTTCCCTCGTTGTGCTGCATGCAGTCGGCGGTGGGGTTATGAGGACACTTGGCAGGTGTGAGGGCCATGATCCTGCAAGAGGGAAGAAAGGTGGCGGAAGTCACCCAGCAGGAGTGACAAACCCTGCAGTGAAACTGCAACGACAATAGCAGATCAGGAACCCAAAGGCAGGAACAAAACCAGATACAGCGCTCTATGACAAGCTAATAGCCCAATGTAGAGTTACCCAAGGTTCAGCCAAAGCTGAACAAACAGCGCTGCCCCAGTAGACAGTGTAAACTGGCAGAGACCTCAGAGAAAGTGCAGCAGTATCATCTGCCTTTCCTTGAACTTTACAAATAGATTTCCAATTTCCTCACTGTACATATAATTTACAGCCCCAACAGCTTTGTCCCTCTTACCTTACTTTTTTTTTCTGTTAGTGAGGAATGAGTCGTCTGTCTCCTCTTTCGGTTTTTGTTCACTCATACCCTTCTTGCAACATGATTTGGCAATGATTTATTGTGCAATCTTATTCCAAACAGGTGTCTGTTTTCTGGCTCCCCCTGCAAACTCAGTTCCAGAGAGCAGATGGTAATAGTTAGCTGCCTTCTGCACCTGCATGGATGAGAGCAGCTCTGAAGAACCTCTTCTGTAGGTTGAGTAGCTCAGAGCAATATTTAGATGACCTTGTGGTTAACACATAAGTAGCCAACTGTATCCAGCTTGGCACTGACACTGTGGTGATCATTAGTGGAGCTGAATTTAAGACAGAGAATGGCTTTGGGAAACGAAGATAAGGCAGGATGATTTGGCGCATCGTCAACCAAAAAGGCACCTCAGGAGCACCAGCATGAATGGACAATACCCACCCAGGTCTTTTCCGCCAGGTTTCAGGAATTCTTGCAGCAATCACATGGATAAACTCATTTATTTTATTTCAGACCACGTCCAGCTGTCAGGATTCAGCTGAGGGTTTGGGGACTTCTTAATGAAATACATTAAAGCAGAGTTAGTTTTCTAAACATGCACCAGGTTCAATTGGGTACTAGACCAATCTAATCTATAACGCTCTGACCCAGGAGAAGGAAGGTGTGGGAGAGATGGATTTGAAGCCTGAGTTTTTTGAAGGTGATAAACAGCCTGAGAACTAGTGAGCTAAAAAGAGAATCAGAGGAAAGAGGGAGAAAAGAGAGGTGAGGGTTAAAAAGGGAATTAAGGAACATTCTGCAAATCCATGCAGCATAAAGGTGGGAGATAAAGTTACTGAAACAAACAAATGATCAGTGAAGAGTAAGAAAAATCTGGAAATAATCATTAGAAAATTCGGACCAGGGAAAAGCTGTATACTTGAGAAAAGGTTCATTTATTCAATAGCTCTTTCTAGACATGCTTTGAGATACAAACGGAGGCAGAACATGTGGCTCTGACTCTGGTGTGGATCAACAGCAGCTCCGGGCATGAGGTCAGGCATTAGCCTGCAGGGCAGGAGAGTCAGGCTGATGGGTTTGGGTAAGTCCTCTCTCTAAACCAGATCAACAGGGTTCACAGAAAAATCTCTTACCTTCACAGGCAGACACTTTTTTCTCTATTGAGGCCTTTGCCAGCTCTTGTAGGCTGAACACAAGGTCTACGAGCCCATTCAGGGGGTTAACTTCTTGGTGGGATTTCTGCTCCTGGATGTTTTTCACCACATTGTACAGCTTGTTGGGGACTAGCAGCACTGTTGGGTACCTCACTGGGTTCTCAAAGTCAATGGTTGGAGGTTTCAGGTAGTTTTCCTGGAGGAATAATAAGACCACCGCAACATCAGCATGTCAGCAGCTCTCTGCACAGCATGGACAGTTCTTCTCTGGGATGTTTTTTTAATTAACAAGAAGAATTTAGCAGAAAAACTGGCACGTAAATAGAAATACATGATCATTCAGATTTCTAAAACACTACAAAACACCAGTAGCTATACACTGGTAAAAGTATGCACAGATCCATTAATGCAGGGTTGAACTTGATATCTCCAAGGGCAATTCCATAAAAGCAGGTACTTTCTTCTGACTGTTACACTTTAGAAATTCACTGTGAAAATAATCACTCTTTAGATATTTGAGACTCGCATTATTCAGTGGGAGAAAATAAATCTCTTTAAGAATCCTGTTAGCAGAGAGGAATGATAACTCTTTAGAGGTATTACTGATTTCAATATTAATAACACTATTCTGCAAATCTATTTTTCTAATCAGTTTCTGAATCTGTGATGAAAATTTTAAGTCATGTATATTTTTTTCAGACCTCATAGTTTTCTAATTCCAGGGAGAGAAGACTCTAATAACCTTTTTTCAAATCCCTGTTAAGAATCACCTCATGTACAGAAAAAATAAGAGCCTTGTAAAGACTGATAGGCTTTAAGAGTTTTTCCTCTATTAAAGTTGAATAATATTTAAAACTTTCTTATCTTGATATTACTCTGTATCATAGAAAAAATAAAAACTCATCACTGTAATATCATTTGGGTGGAAACAAGTAATTTCACTCGAAGTTTTCTTACGCACTCTAAAATATATGCATCTTTCCCCTTTTGTTATATGTAAACCTAATGGTTATTTTTAACGTGCCTTTCACTTCATTGGTACACCTGCATTATGAGATCCCTGGATTGGGGTTTTTTAATGATCTTTTGATGCCAGTATGCATGTCTTGAGAGTAGATACTGCCCAAGAGTGATTTGCTCTTCATGGAATTTATGAAAAATGCTATTGGAAAGGGCTGGATACTAATGTGATGAGTGGGCTATAAGAATCTGTACAGACTAGAAATAGAACTGGCAAATGTGTTAAGTCCCAGACTCTTGGGAAAGGACCAAGGGTAGGAACACCTATTCCTTTTAACTATTAAGAAATTACTTGAAGTCTTTTTTTCTCCTCTGCCTTGTGCTTGTGCTGTCAAGATGACTTGTGCTGTTATGCAATAAACTGGATTTGAGGATTCTTGGTGTCATGGGAAATACACAGCTATGAGTAAGATCACACATTTGGTTACAGGTTAAACCAAAGGGCTATTTTGCCAAGCGCCGCTTGGGAACTGTCAGCAGAAGCTTTGGGAAGGAAGGACTATGAGGGTAAGGGAAATAGCCTCTGTCATGTATCTTCAATACCTCCAATCAACAGGAATCTGGAAATTTCTCTTTGTATTTAAGAGCCACTCCCATTAATATATCTAATTTCATGAGCCTTTGAATAAATTGATATCCAGTGGACTGTGCTTTTTGTCATGCACTGTGGGAAATATTAAATAACAGTAGCATACAAGATAATACCTGTTATATATCTCAGATAGCTCCTCTTATCTCTAGCTCTGTATTGATATGCCTTCTCTGTGTGTGACCCTGACATATAATGGCCAATTTTTGGCTTTGCAGCATTTGTTTCAATTTTAGATTAACAAGCAATATAAAGGGGTGTGTGATTGTCCCTCTTTTGCAGGGCTACTCATGTAGGAGGAGAACAAACAGATCATCAATAATTAGTAAAAAAGGTGCAGGGTAGAGGGGAATAAAGTTATAATGGAGCTTGCAAGAGTCCTTACCTTTCAGCCAGGAGCTCTTCGGAGAAGGATTATTTCCTTCCCCTCCCTCAACTTTATTAACTGTCTTTCCCCTCTTCCACATCATACTCATGAAGATCCAAGGACCAAGGATTCAGCATTCGCAAGGAGGAGGGATAAAAAAGCAGAAGCTATTTATTCCTCCTATTTCAAACTGCAGAAGAGGGGTTGGACCACAAGCCAGAGGCACACCTGCCAGAATCATCTTTAGGCCAATACTCTGAGGACCCAAGGGACGTTAGAGTTGGTGGCACATGCCCCTACCCCCCTCCTCCCCACAGGCTTCTCCTGGCCACTGAGCACTTCCCCACCCATCCCAGGTGGGATCTTACCAGCCATCAATTGTTTTTTTCCCCCACTGCTACAGCCCCTTTCCTCAGCCAACGGGCTTCTGAGCCCCGGCCACCCCTGCTCCCCAGCCCGGCTATCGCTATGTTTTGGCTATGAGGAGGGAACCATTCCTTTGAAAGATGAGGCACTAGAGGTGGGGGAGAGCACTTACAGTGCTACAAAGTGTTTGGATACAACACAGACCAAAATATACTTTCCCCACGGTGATTTGGGGCCACAGCTTGCTTTTGGCTGATCCAATATCGAATGAGACTAATTCAGCTCATATCAGCAGAGCTGCTCCAGACTGACACTGGTAGGACCAGAAGTAAAATTCAGGGCCACAATGTTTACTTTTCTGGCTGAAATGATTAATTATTCAGAAACAAGTCTATGGTAGGCAGAGCATTTCCTTCAATTAATTCAAATTAACATTTTGTTTATAGCACAGAGTAAGCCTTTTCCTTTTTGTAGTTCAAAGTGAACCCTGGGGGCTCTAAATATGCCTCCTGGTGATTTAATTAAAAGATAAATATGCATTTTAAAAAAGGAAAAAGTACAGAAAGAAGGAAAAGCTACAATTAAAAAAGCGGTAGCTGTGAGGAAAAGGAATCCACTATATAAGAAATGAAAAGGAAAACAGAAGGGATTAACAAAAAGCATATGAATTAAGACATAGAAGAAATGAAAGAAAACAGCTTCTGAATACGAAGAGGCATAAAGAGTAAACAATGCATGGTGAATATATTGTTTTGAACACAAAAGTTACATGACCAAGTGCTGGCCGGACCCACCAGGGCTCGCGGTTGGCTTTGTAGGGCAGAGGAGCAGAACCATTCCCAAAATGGTTGCTGCTCCCCAGGATGTAGGACTTCAGCATACAAGTCCCACCATATTTTGGGGTAACAGGCTAACAAAAACAAGGTTAATTACCAGAAGCAGGGTCCCAGCGGAATAACATTTAGAAGCCAGTGCCAGACCCCAGGCGGAGCACATAAGTAGCAAGGCCTGATGCACATATTGTGTGCACGAAAGCCATATTGCTTGGTCTGTACCACACCTTCATAGCAGTAGAAGTGGAGTGGTGTAGATCGCAAAAGACAGGAGATAGGATAGAGAAATGTTATTTGAGTGAAAGTTACAGCATATGTCCTGATCCCAAAGTCTGTCCCTCAGGCGCTCCACATGGCATAAGTCAATCAACGATCACTGTAGGGCTTCACAACCTACTTGCTGAGCTCTGTATGCCTGTGAACTAGCAGGGACCATGAGTAGCACAAGCCTTATGCCGGGGTGCTGAGCCAAGGCCACCATTGCACTGCCTGCAGGGCTTGCCCACACCGCAGCAGCCTCTGCCTGTGCCGGCAGAGGGACATGGGCAGAGTCCCTCTGCTTCTGCCTCCACTCCCTGGAGAGCTCCGGGTGCTCCACCACGAAGCATTTTCCTGCTGCCTTAGCTCCACCACCGTGGCAATGCTGCTGCTGAGCCAGCCAGCCTCCGGTTCCTTTCTGGCATGTAATTATGATTGCCTGTAGTTTCAAATGTCTATAGAAAATTATGGTTTTGCTGACGATACAGGTATGAAGTGAGTGTTCTCCTAGCTCACATTCTTTTAACTGCTCCATGTAAAGATTTTGAAAAAAACAGTTCAGATCAATTTAAAACCACTGAAGTGTTGCATCAAAGACAATTTTTTTCTAAAACTTTGACATATAGGAGGTAGAGTAGGGTTTTAGGTACCTGAAACAGAACGCCGATAAGCTCCATCAAAATATTTTAGCTTCCCACTAGAAGGTTGGATGAACAGCTACACAGCACCTTAGAACTGCTCAAAGGCTTTTGCTAACTGATAATATAAAGATCAGAACCAGCTTGCCCACAATCATATTCAAAGGAGAAGATACACATCAAATCCAGATAGCTGGAAAAAATCTCTAGGCTGTATAAGTGGAAGCCACAGAGCCTGAAGCAGCTTTGATATCTTTCACCTCTGCAAAAACTTCCTGTCTTCAAAATTCATAGATGCTGCAGCCTCATGGAAATATCTATTTTCAAATACATATTTACATATCCACCCTGCCAAGGGTAATGTTAGGACCCAAAAAGAAATGGAAAATCATCCAAGTCTGAATTCATTGCCAGTCTGTTGCAGGCATGAAGAAGTAGATTTCTGTTTTTTGCCATTGATTGTGTAGATCTTTATCAGAAAAATGGTATTTATCCTGAAGAATCGAGGTCTCACTAAATACCACCTTTGCCTTTCTTTCACCTTCCCTTCACTCAGAGCGCTATGGAAATAGAGATAAGAAAAAGTACAGTGGATCTTCAGAATATGTCAATGATTTAAATCACCTATCGTGCTTTTGATAGTAGACATGAATGCTGCTAAAAACTGCATACACATGATGTGTGGGGGATACTGTTAAGTTTTGTTCTTGTTTGTGATAGCAATGCAAAGTATTCAAACCACCTAACTCCTCTCAAAATGATTCATTCTATTTAACCAAATCTGAAAGAAATTGTGTAGCAGTATATGCGTAATAAGTATTTGTGCATTCAACAGTCATACATATACATTACCTAAAATGCAAACATGCATCAGCCAAGCAAGGCTAACAATGATTAATCATATTCTAATTTCCATCTATCTTTCAAGTTAATACGGTGGCAACATTGCTATTATCTGAAATTGAGCTGAAGTCCACAACGCTGCCTGCTGTGATTATTGATGAGTCGTGGCTTGATAAATTTTTTAACTGTTGATAAGGCCCCGTGCCACCTGAATTTTAATAACACTCAACCTTTCTCAAATCCTCATGAAAAAAGTATCCTCACACAGGCAGGCAAGAGCAGTTCACGAGACCGCGTACAAAGTCTGATTCACGAGTCAGACACAGCCAAAACAGCACAGGGCAGAAATCTACTCAGAAGAAATACCATCACTTTCCTCCAGAGATAACGTAATTGATATCACCTTGAAGAAGACTACTTGCGATTATTATGTGCAAATCTTCGTCTCAGTGCTGCGAAAACATTTTAATGCTTTCCACTACCTTCCCAGCACCCAGACAGGGAGTGAAATGTTCTGTCACTTAACTGGCGGCTATGTTTGCGTCCCAACGCAGTGAGACTGTTTCCTTGGTCTGAGTAGCTGTAACACTGCCCTGCTCTTTTACCCACTTTGTGAGCTCTCTGGTAGCTTTTCACAGAAATGTAGTTTCCCCCAGCTCAGGACCATCAGATTCCCAGCACCAGTGCTGATCTCCTGGACCACTCAGTAGCTTAAGCAAATCGCTTGCTGGAGCTTCACTTCCAGTCACCTCTGCAGAGAGGTATGGGGGTGAAAGCAAACAAGCCGAGTAGCTCTGTGGAAGTTTGGAAACATGTTTATGCCTAGTTTTGGCAGATACTGCCGAGCAGGTCTCCTTTCGGACTCCCACAGCTCTTGAGTAACACGTTTTGTGCTGACCACATAACATGCCACAGGCATCTCCCTCCCCTGTGAATTCCCCTGTGAATTCCCTTGCAAATTTCAGAATTAACTTCTTTATTTCCTGTCTCTGCAAGCAATGCCAGAGGTCACGTAAACAACTTGCCGTGGGTCGGGGACCACAGCTTTACACAGTAAGTACGTAGGCAGCCTGCATACCTAGATAAAAAATAATAGAAGCCTATATATATATATATATATATATATATATATATATATATATGCCCGAGCTGCATCAGCACACGGTAGATTTTCAGAGGGGAGAATTGCCCTGAGGCAATTCAGCTTACTTCTGTGACTCAAAGTATTGTGGGAAAGTATTATTACACCCTTCCCACAGCTTTGCATTTTTTCTGAGACCTTTCTAAGGGACGGGATATCAGATGAGTCTGGCCTGATGCAACTGTTCTTCATCCACCCCTGTCCTGCAGCCTGGGGGCACGTGGTCTCCTCTGGCTCTCCTATGGGAAAGGACTAGATTGTTGTAGGTCCCTTCAAACTGAAATAGTGTATTCCATTCTATTCTATTCTATTCTATTCTATTCTATTCTATTCTATTCTATTCTATTCTATTCCATTCCATTCCATTCCATTCCATTCTAAAAAGGTGCCTGGGCTGCAAACTGATGCTTGTCCCAGTCTGCAATTCCCCCAGCTGATTTCCTTGCAGACCCTGACTGCCCAAACTCTGTCACCACACAGCAGGGCGCTGTTAATGCCTCTCCTTTCTCATGGACAGAGAACCCATTCTCCAAATTCACGTGTTTTCAGGCCAAATTCCCTCAGTTTCAGCCATCAGGCTACCTCCATCAAAAATAATGAAAATGCGGAGATGCAATGATCCTATGTAGCATGCAGTCCCAAAATCAGACAGCAGCTTCGAACAGTCCTTCATGGCACATCAATTTCATAATATCAGCCAGAACTCATAAGAAACTTTCCAAATTGTCATAACTCCCTTTTTTTCCAAGGGAGTTTAAGAGTTACACCCCACTATAAAGCTTAGCTTGTAATACTTCAAAGCATTTTATCTCACCCGCTTTATAGGAACAAATTGAGTATGCCACATTTCCCAGCAGTATAAGCTAACTCCAGCCAGCAAAATGAAGTACGTCTTTAGTAAAAATAGTAATTTTCCTTTGCTCTTCATTAACTCTCTGAATCCTAACCAACTGTCCAAAGAATCCAGTGGTTTGCGTAAAATGGGGTAGTCATTGCGATTTGAACTCTCTTTCTACACAGCTGGAGAACATCTTCTTCTCTTTTCCTCATCCAAAAAAAGAAAAGAAAAAATCATAAATGTCATCTCTCTTCTCCCGCTGTTTGTTTCATCAATCATCCGCATTTGTGATAATGTTAGCTGACTTCTTCAGCAGGGTTCAAACAACACAGCGATCGGCTAATTTCATTATTTACAATGAAGTTATAAACTGCTCTTTACTCAGATGACAGGATGAGGTTGTTACAAAAAGGCTCAGTATTTAATTAGCCTTCTAGCATCTACAATGCCATGATGGCATAGGACCAGCATGGATAAATCTATGTGACTCCATTTCCTGGCACAAGAGTAAAAACTGTCAAGGGGTGGAAAAAAGTGTTGCCAGATTGCACTCCCCTCCAATAAAGAGAGCTAGTCAGCATTTTTTTTTTTGTAAAAGGGACTCTGAAGATAAAATATGCTTCTGAAAATGACTGGAGGGGAGAGGTAATATTAATTTTTCTATAACATTTTGATCTACTGCTGTTTATAAGAAAGCATTTCGTTCCTAAGTTTTGATTTGTGCTCAGCAGTCTGGTTTAGATCAGTTCAAAATTAACCTGTAGCTGCATGAGCTACTGTGGTACATAATAGAGACAGCAGTCTAGGTCCCCTTGTACTCCCTTTTTTCTCAAAAGCATAGTGCTCAGTGGAGGATACAGCTGGGATTTCTTGGTCCACAGGGGAAGGAAAGGGCATGAAGACCCTGCACTACAGTTCCTATGCCACAGCTTGGGTGCAAATATTTGAAAAATGGACCAAACTCAAAACAAGTGTTTGAATACAATTTTTAAATGTTTTGTTGTGATCACTGTCTTTTTGGATTTTTTTTTTCTTCCAGAATCTGTCACTCCACAAATATTTTTAAAGAGTATTTTTGCATTTTTCACAATTTAGGGTTAATAAATATGTTGAAGTATGAGGGCTTTTTGACGTTTTATACAAACTCTGATTTTCAGATCTACTGGAAAACCTCAGCTTCTTTATAGCCGCTGAAGAGCATCATGTTTTGCTCAGGTCACAAATTGTATTCCTTCAGCAGCTGTTGAAATTAGGAGAATATCTAAGTGAGTTAAAGACATCCTTCTAAGGTAACTTTTCTGTACTGAACAGCACTGAACAGAATTTTAATGCTAAGTGTAATGTAAAATGAAAAAAAAAAATTCTAATTTTTCTCCCAAATGAAAATATGTGCATATGATAGTGGCACATTTCTCCCAGTCTAGATGTTTTCCAAAAATCAACAAACTTTTTCAGAGAGAATCTGCTTTGAATTTCAAAGACGTTGATGGAGAGGAGATTGGGGGAGAGGAGAGGAGAGGACTAGACACCATGTGGTTTTGCATAGAGCTGGTTGAACACTCCCAAAGAAAAAGAAATCTATCTCATAAAGGATTTTTCCCATGAAAAAGATATACCTTTCTGACCATTTCTGAATTTTATTTTTGTCCCAGGCAATTGCTAGCCTTAATATTTTGATTTTGCTGGACAGGGGTTTTTTTTTCCTAAACATGTTTTAACAATGCCACTCAGTATCCTGGTAGGCAAATAAAGCTCTAGAAACAAAATCATAGAGTGAGATAAAGCAACATGTCCAGCATCACTTGCTCATCCCCTTAATGACAGTTTTGTACCTGAGCAAATATTTCCTCGCAGCCAAATCATTTAACCCACCAGAATTCCAATTTCCCCTGTCTCCAGAACAGCTAATAATGTGGCTAATTCAAATTCATTTTCACTAACCACATTAACACTTCAATTTGGCTTCATAATAACTTGAGATAGTTATGTGTGAGCTTCCAAAAATTACTATTTATTACTATAAAACAATACTTGCATGGCATGAGGCAATTGCCTTGAACTGAACTGGATACAATTATCATATACAGTCATTAGGAAACAAAACTGCAAGTAATGATGTTAATATGAACTGAGACAATAAACACTATGTTTGACAGCCACTGTGCTATTTAAACTTATTTTCTTTTCTGCAAGATAGCAATGCCACAAAAGGATGCAAGGTCCTTTCACTATGGTGACATTAGTGCGATGTGGGAGTTCAGATTCCAAACTTCTCATCACAACCTTCCTAGAGTTATTTACGATCACAGGAAAATTCAGGACCTCTGGAGGTCATATAGTCCAAATTCCTCCTCAAGTAGTGTCAGTTATGAATGAAATCAGACCAGGTCACTCAGGGGTTGATCATGTTTTGTTCTGTATTGATCAAATACGGTGTGTATAAACTTAAAGAAGAAAGAAATTAATCTAATTGAAAAATCAGATTCTAACAAACTAAAAAACCCCAAACCCAGCAAATCATGCCAAAACTTTAAAATCATTAATTCATATTAAAAAGGGATGTTCTTTCATGGCTGCTGCCTCTGAAATAATTTTGTGGTCATGCCAATTGCTGTTACCTTACGGGCAGCAATGGCAGGCCCTTTGCTGTCTGAGGCCTGAGGTGAAAATTTTAACTATTTTTTCTAGGCTGTCCAGGACCAGCTACAGATAAGATGCAGCTGAGTTGTGTGTTTCTTGGAAAAACAGCTTGAATGAACCTTATGAAATGAAAGGAGAATATTACATCAGAAGTGCAGCACTTTGAAAGCTCTTAGCAGCATTAATTCAGTCTATGGCAGTCCTGGTATTATTCAAGTCCATACCAATTACGGATGGACCAGATTCGAAACATAGGATCCCCACAATGATCTTTTTGTAGCGTGTGGGCACCTGAGATATGAACCTGTGGTGGTTTGGGGCTGGGGGGGTTTCTAGGAGGTGCCCCCTTTCCCCTTTGACCAGAACTGACCAGGATCAACCAGTTTTGCAAAGTCAACAACAACAGAAATGTTTAATTTCTGGCACTGTGACCAGAGAACTTACCAGGCTCAGTTATGGGATATCAGCAACTTAATTCAAAACCTGAATTTCCAGTGTTAGCTCTCATTTGCCCTTCAGCCTTAAATCCAAATGCCTGTCCAATTCCAATCTAGCTGAAAATTGTAGCTCTCTTCTAAACCTTTCTGTACCTTATCCGCTTCTGAAATACAAACTGTAGCTTCCTAAACTTGCAGCAATGCCGCCGGTTAAAATGTGTGTTAGCTGTTTGCCATTCAATCCTTCAGGGTAAGCAGATCCTACAGCATTCACCCTGGGATTTACAAACACAGCCTTCTTTTGTCTGCCCTTAATGCAGCCCCGCAGCTTTGCACAGCTCCAGCAAGGATGCAGCGTGTGCCAGCTAACAGTTTCCCCTTTCCTCCATTTCACTGCATGTGGTAAATATGTAAGTCTCCTTATTGAGAGTGTTGTGCTCTGTACTGTAACGGGGCATAGAAGTAAGACTCGCTTCACCCTGAAACATTTCTTTCAGCACAATAATGCGTCTAAAAGTCAGGCTTTCAGAGCTCAGCAAAGGCATCTTTGTGGTTATCACAGTTCTCTCGCAGTAGCTACAGATGCACAGTTAGTCCTGATTGTCCACGCACCAGGCATTAAAATGCTACCCTGTGTGCCGATGCTTGCCTTGGGGAAACAGTGTGCATCACCCGACCTGGATTCTGCTGGTGAGTCTGACCAGTCTGACCAGTGACAACCACACACATCATCACTGAGCCAACAGATAAAATCCCATGCTGTCCCCCCTTCCCTTGTCCCCGGGGCAGGGGGCATCCAGACACGGGAAGCTCCACAAAAGCTCTTGGCAGAGATGGTAACATTAGCGCAGAGTGGCTCTCGGGCCATCCAGCTATGCACTTTCCAAAGCATCAAGCACTCCTCTGGTGAGAGGTGGGGAGAGGTGGGAAGAACAAGTGCCACACTTTTCTCCTCAGCACATCCGTATAACAGAGGAAGAGATTTTTCTGTTAGCTCTCACTTCACTTTCTTGACAGGCTGCAGCTGTGGTAATGAGCTGATTTCAAGGTGAAAGAGGTGCCTAAGAGCTTTTGAAAATCTCAGCGAGTGCTTATCTGCACACCCTTAAATATGTGGCCCAAGGTCACGCGGCCACCAAGCCAGCAGACTTCCTCTGGAGGTCACCTCTGAACCACGCTCATCAAGCACCCTTTCTGGGGAGGTACGTGAATGAGTGCTAGGCACTGTTAGGGTGAAACCATGGTGATCCTGGAAAAAGCTCTGTCCTACAGCAACCGTCAGCTCCTCATTTCATTTTGTGTTAGAAAACACATATTCTTCTAGGTGGACAAAATAGTTAGAAAGTAATGTGGTAGTAGAAATGAGTAATAAATTGTGCGCATTAGTCAAAAAGTGCTTTCTGTTTCCTTGGAAACTGAACATCTGAACATTTTGTGGGTTTATGGTATTGTACTCAGCAGAGACTGGCTGAGACCTGTGTATGTATGTATGCGGCCACAAAGGCCAGGCTGTCTTGGCCGAAGGTTTCAGTATCTATCACACGTTTGGTAAAATACAGCTAAAAGGATTTCTCTGACTGGGCAATTCAGAAAGCATAATGGTGGAAAATCTTTTTTCAGCAAAAATAAGTGCAGCTAAAGGAAGAGAAAATGATTTGAAATCTTGTCCGCTTAGTCACCTATAAACTTTGCAGAACAGAACTATGGTCAGAATCCAGGTTTAGTAGTTTTGTGATCCTACTCTAAGTGGCCAAAATACCAGACGAACCTGTTCCTTTCATTTCTGGACAGAAAAAAACTAAGACTTAGTAATTACAGCACAACCGTACTGCACATCAGTAAGACAAAAAGTTATTCTCATTAAAGCAATATTTCAGAAACTAGCAAATCATAAAATCCTGTCAGGGACAGGACCCCGAAGACTCGCAGAAATAACATCCTGCCACCCTTCGGCTCCTCAAGGCCTTTAGACTTGTAGCATTTTCCTTATAAATCCCCTTCACTTCCAGTTATCAAACAAGACGGATCTAGCCTATGGATTAAGCATTTGCTCAGACCTATTTCTCCCTCTAAGGCCGTAACACCTAAAAAGCTGTCATCAACACTTGTCACCAAATATTCACTACACTCAGAGCTAGAAATACATTCATCTTTAACAAGGGCCAGCAGCAGTTTGGGAACATTTCTCTTGGCACAAGAGCACTTTTCCCCAGCAGCTGTGCAGCCCATGGTGTCAAATAGTTTTTCCAGGCACCATGTTAAAGCCTGAAGAATACAATTTTGTTTTCCATTAGTTTTGGTGCATCGCTCCTCCATGCAGTGTTTCAGCCCGATCTGCAGGAAGATTGTGAGCTGGAGGTTTCAGTAAAATTAAGATTTAAAGGAAAGCACATAGTTAAAGGATGCGACAAGGGAATCATATACTCAATAAGGAGGAAAAAGGCCAAAACAAAATTAATTTCTGTTCTCCTTCTCACTAAGATCTGGATGTCCCAATCCTTAGTATGTTATTTCTGGCCAAGCGGTTTGTCACTGCTCCCCCAGGGGCAGAACGGATGTCTGTTCACTATAGTCACAACAGGCCGGGTGTAAAGATTGGGGGGGGGAAATAATGAGAATTCTCTCAGACCTGATCCAAACATAACTGACACCTTTCACACTACATGTAGGAGAAAAAGGGACTCCAGCTTCCAGCAGCAAAACTGGAGAACAGATGTTTCAGCTGCAGTGTGGACACAGGTGTGAGGACTTAAAACTAGAAAACAATAAAGTTTAAAGGGAACATTTGTCCAAGTAAATTGGGGGCAGGTGAGGGAGGCTGGTAGATAACAAATTCCTGACATCCTGGAAAATTCTTGCAAATGACACTGTGTCTATCAGGGCTTTAAAATTAACTACATTTTTTCTTAGCCATTATAGAATCATAGATTAGTTTGGGTTGGAAGGGACCTCTAAAGGTCATCTAGTCCAACCCCCCTGCCGTGGGCAGGGACGTCTTCAACTAGATCAGGTTACTCAGAGCCCCGTCCAGCCTGACCTGGAATGTTTCCAGGGATGGGGCATCCACCACCTCTCTGGGCAACCTGTGCCAGTGTTTCACCACCCTCAGCGTAAAATATTTCTTCCTTACATCTAGTCTCAATCTACCCCCCTTTAGTTTAAAGCCATTCCCCCTTGTCCTGTCACAACAGGCCCTGCTAAAAGTCTGCCGCCATTTTTTTTATAAGCCCCCTTGAAGTACTGATAGGCTGCAATAAGGTCTCCCTGGAGCCTTCTCTTCTCCAGGCTGAACAACCCCAACTCTCTCAGCCTTTCTTCATAGGAGAGGTGTTCCATCCCCCTGATCATCTTCATGGCCCTCTTCTGGACCCACTCCAACAGGTCCATATCTTTCTTGTGGTGACAGCTTACAACAAACTTACCACCATTTTGAGGGGTATTGCTAGCTAACTTAGAAGGACTACATGATTTACCAAAAGCTGGGGCCAGCGGCAGGGCTCTGGAATTACCACACAGCTCTGCCGGTTCAGCCAGACTGGCCAATGCTTCATGCAGTCATGGTTACCCTCCTTCTGGCCAGATGTCACCTGAGCAGCCTGTCGGGAGCTACGTGAGAGGGAGGACTTGGTGACAGCTCTAACACCTGACAATAAGAAATCTATGAAGCTTTTCACACCCTCTCCCCTTCCACCAAAAACCAGCCAGACCACAGCTGGGAGGAACCGTGACTTTATTTAAGGGAAAATCAATGGCTTTGACCTGGGTTTCATTTCTAAGGCTCTCCTCTCAATGGAGTTATCTAGAAACATGCGTGGAAATCAAAAGTGAAGTCTTGTGTAGGTCCCTGTAATGACAGGGAAGGTAATGGTCACCAAGCCGCAGAGATGAGCAGTGCTCGGAGGTGCTCCTCACACAGGAGGAGCAGTGATGGCACTAATAGCACCCACCCAAAACCGTGCACATTGCTTTTCTAGTCCTTCTTTCACCAGCAAACACTGCCAGAGCAAGAGAGGCTCTACCACACACCACTGCAGCAGAGGAAAAGACTTCCCTGGGCATTTGACAGTGCCCCAAACTGGGAAAGACACAGAAAAAACAAAAATTCCTATGAAGAGTGTTTTAACCAGAAAAAAAAACCCAAATAAATTGATAGGCATCTAAAGAAAAGATGAGTTTGCTTCATTCCTCCAGGAAAGCATTCAGAAGACTCACTGGGCCAAGTAACAAAATTTCCTTTTCCTCTAAATGCAGCATTGAATTTCATGATATAAAGCTTCACATTTTTCCTTCTTGTGGCTAACTCTGTATGGCATTAAATTGGTTAACAGTCCCTGACAGCAATCCTTGCATTGCAGGTGGCACAGAAATGTCAATTTTAATTTAGCATTGTATATGCAATAAAAATTCAAAGCTCATGTATGGGAGGAAATTTTAGAAGCCTTTCCCGAGGAAAGAATCAGCAAAACTTGTACGTGAAGGGATAGTGCCAAGGTGTGTAATATTGCCCTGAAAATCAGCCTCTACTGTATTTGTTTATTATGTATGTATAAATATTACATATGTTTATACAGGCACACACACACATGTTTATTTCCAACATTAAGGTCATTACGTTACAGACATTTACACTTCCAAGGCTGATTTAATCCTCTCTATGCTGTTTTTGTCAAGCCTCACAATGTCTTTCAGAAGTTGTCAGTGCCGGCTGAACTATGTCGTTGAACCAGTTTCCAGGATGAATTCAAATGTTCATGCCAGAGAGGAAAACTGAGATTCAAAGACAACTTCTAAATTGTGAGATGACAGATTTTTTTTTTTTTTTTTTTTTCATAAATAGAGTGAATATTACTGCTAGAGGAGAAAACAAAAGGGGACCTGATAACCTATGCTAACATTTTGGACCTTTCCCTGGTGCCACATTTGTCTGAGGACAATCATCAAAATCACAAGGTGGGTGGAGTCAGGTTTCTGCTGTGGAGGCAGTCTTTTTTCTGAAGCACTGCAGGTCAGAAGTCTCTTTAGTAGGTGGTTTTAGGCCAACTCAGAGTTGTACTGCGGAGCGCTACTGAAAATCTGTCTCAGCATTTGATCTCAGGAATCCAAACCTGGGTGATCCTCAGCATCCCTGGGTGCTAGTGCTACTGTGAAATGAATAACAGAGACCCTGTTCATTAATTCTTTGATGCACAGAACAGGACTTTCCCCATCAGTTTGAGTGGTTTATTCACGTGCATAAGACATTTTGTCAACCTATGCAGTAAAAATCAATAATAATGAAGTGGTGCTTCTTGTGTGAGATGATGTGGTTTAAGGCTTGCTTGCCACCACATGCTTACCTGAACTCTGGGCTGCCAGGAGCATCTGTTTCAACCATGCATTTTCTATTCCTAGCATTTGGTTTTCTTTTATCAGCTTTTCTAGAACAGCAAATGGGTTTTCTTCCTTTTTGTGCTGCTCCTTCTTACCTGATGTCTCCTCCTCTCCTGGCTCAAGGTCCTCCCATGAGTGCTGACAGCAGTTCCCATCCAATAGGGATTTTTGTCCCAACTCTTCAGCCTCCCCAGTCTTCATGGGTGCAGCAGGCAGGCTGTGCGGCATGAGGCTGAGCGGGTGCTGTAGACAGTACACCCACAGAACTGAGTGGAAAGCTCTGAGCCGCGCATATCTTCCCTCTTTCGCTGGGCAAACAAGCAGCATCTCCAGCCCTGCTTTTAGCTTCACGTGCTGAATATCACAACCCATGTGAAGGTTTTTGTCAGTCTTGCAGATCTCTTCCCTCTTTCTTTCCAGCCATAAATCCAACATGTCACAGTTTGGAGAATCTTTCCTTTCAGCAATGCATTTATAAAAGCCCTTTTCTTTTTCCTGACAGTGTCTCAGCCCTAGGGAAATAAAATAGTGCAAGTAGACTTTGAAAATTAATTTTCAAAGGTCCCTAAAACCATGATGTGCAGCAGATTTTTGGCATTTTTTTATTGTTCTTTGCATGCTTCTGTGCTATTCTCTTTACAGGGTAAAAGACTTGGTTTGCAGGCGAGATACATGTCTGCAAACTTAGCATGCTGAGGTGGGAAACTCCTAAATATGAGTTTTGGGGCTACTCCAGAAAGTCCCTTTCTGAATACCCTGTTCAGCTTGGAGAGCTTCATAGCATGCTAGTAACACTAAGTAACGAAGAGCTCATTTATGTCTTGCTGAAGTCATCTCTGCTTTACAGTCTGGAGAATGAGGCTGGCAGAATTTACTGAGTCTTTGTGTAAGTGTATTGGTCTCCTGGTTTAGCTTTTCTGTTTGGTTGCTTCTGAATGGGTACAAAAAGTCGGATGGACTAGGAAAGTGGAAAAAAAAAATACATCACACACCCTCCTGCAATTTAAGTGGAGGCAGCATCTGATAATAAAGATTACAGCTTAATGAGTTGCATTTAACATGCACTTACATCTGTGAGTGCCTCAGCTTAGGGCTTGAGTATCAAACCGGTGGCTCAAAATCATGCAAACAAACAGACCGTATTTATAAACATGGTTTATAATCCCATTGTGCAAAGTGATTACTACATTACACAGATGACCAGATGCATTCATGAGTGAGCATCCCAGTCTGGACAATTCACTTCAACACAGCGCAAACTGACAGGCCTAATTCTGACGTGACGTTGGCTTACATGGATTTTGTCAGTTCGTGTCCTGATTCACATCACTGACAACAGAATGAAGCTCTAGACTCACTACTTTCTTTCTAATGCTTTTAAAAGGTTTGTGTAAAGTGCTTGTAGAGCAAGCAGGCAAGATTCTGCTTTGGGAATCATTAAAAACCTGCATCTCAGTTCTGCGTCTCCAGGGAGACTGTGCATGGACCACCAAATTTACCTTGGTTTGTAACCTACTGTAAAACAGGATGAATACATAGTGGTCACAGGGAGAAATAACTAGCTTCCACTTTCGGGTTCACTTTATTTACAAAAGCAGCAAGACCTAGAAGGCCTGCTTGTCAAAAGCCAAACTAGGATGTCTGTTTTCCAACTGGAACGTTTCAAAATCGGGACACTTCACCACTGAACGAAGGAACCCTGCAGCAGCCTGAACTCTTGAAAATACATTATTGAGTGCCTGGGGAGAAATGTTCATTCCCTGCTGGTATAAGTTGGTCTAACCCTAGCAAAGCAGCAAACATGAAAAAGGCAAAAGCTTTTTCTCTCTGAAATCTCAGCCTAAACACCAAACAAAAATCTACTTGGAGGCAAAGCTCTGAGGAAAATGGGCTTTACCTGCACTTTAACAAAAACTCTTCCTGCCCGCAACAAAATGAACATCACGAAACTAGCAGTAATAACTTCTTTAAAGATTTTACCCTACTTGCAGACCAAGGAAGTCGGCTGGTGAAACTGATGTGCTAGATGAGGACTTTGGCCGTTTACATAACATTGTGCCTAAGATGACTGTTAACAAGAGCAGCAGTAGAGAGATTCAAGTAGATGCATGGAGCAGATTTTTATAAACTGGAAAGCCAAAAATGCAACTGGCATGGCATTGCATTTATTATTTATGCTTTATGTGCTTTATTTTATTTTAATATTGCTTTATGTTTTACAAAGCACAACATTTATTTTACTGCTTCATCATGCAGGGACGTCTGTCTGCAGCAGCAGAGGACTGCCTGCAGCATAAGCCTTCTAAAAGGCGTGTCTGAACCCTGCCTTAAACGTATACAATACAATGCTTTAACAAACTCTAAAAAACCCCAATATTCTCGGTTAGATTTCCGCTGAGCCTGCTCTCTCCGAGGCGAAGAGGTAATGACAAGGTGCTCGGCGCAGGAGCTGACATACAAAGGCTCAGGAGCGGAGGGATGGGGCATACCTGCCCCCCGCCCGCCCCCCCAGCCCCCGCTCCCTCCTCCCCCGCCCAGCTCCCCCCCCCACCCCCGGCCGAGCGGGGCCGAGCGGCTCCGCCGTGAGCGTCGCGCCGAGCATCGTCCCTCGAGCTCCTCCTCGCGGAGGCTGCCGCGCTGCAGCCACCCACCCCCACACCCCCCCCCCCGCTCACCCGGGGACTGCCCCGGTCCCCCCGCAGCGACTACACGCAGCCGGGGGGCAGCCCTCCTAATTAGCACCGGCATCCCCCCGCTCGGGAGGGGTTCTCCTGTGCTGAACTCCTACCTTTCGCCCGCGTTTTCTGCTTAGAGCTTTAGTGAGGGCTGGAGTCAGGGAGCTGCTAGCGAGCAGACCTGTATTTGTCATAGATTTGCACCACTGCCGTACCGACGAGGACTCAGGGGTCAACTTGCTGCTTTACAGCTGTGGAACAGCTGTACAGGCATAAACAAGGAGGGGAAGGGAAGGCGGGTAGGCGCAGGCATGGCCGGTCTCCCTTCCCTCACCTCCCAGGGGTGGGCAGGGTGTCCCCGGGAGGGCTGCACTGGGGTGCCCCGGAGCTGGGGTGTCCTTCGTGTGTGGTGGAGCACTGACCTGCTGCCCCGGGAGCTGCAGTTATTCATAGGCAGCGCTTTCCTCGCACAGGCACCCTCTGCTTTGTCACCTGTGCTCTCGCCAAAGTAGTTTTCTTTCTGTGCTCCTCAGGCCAAAAGGGGCTCATCCTTCCTCTCGTCAAGCAGCCTTTAAAGGACTCCCAGTGACTTTAATGTTGTTCAAGTAGATACTTAAATGCCTTGATGAATAAGTCTCCGAGTGGGTGCTGAGCTGATTTACCTGTGTGCCTGCGGAGGTGGCGGGCACCATAGAAAAGAGCTTTAGAAGCTCTCTGCAAATTGCCCTTTCCATCGTCTCCCTCTAGCATAAATAAGATAAAATTAGGCTAAATACAATACATCTGCAAGGACAGCAAGCTTTATCTGGGATTTTTAAGTCAGGCCAGGTTGGTTCAGTGGTGACCACAAAAGATTTCTGAAACCACAGGCACAAAAACCTGTTGAAAATTTAAAGATGCTTTTAACTCTTTTTGACAAAGTTCTCAGAAAATTTTGGTAAGGAGGTGAGATCGGGCATTGGAAATACGAGATAAATTGATTGTTTCAGAGGTGAAAGGTTCAAAGACAAGCTTCAGGGGGGCTCATTGGCAACTCTGGGGCATGAAGGCTTTTATTTCCCTCCCACTGCACAGTTATGCAGAATAAACAGGTAACCTGCACAACCAAAGCAACCCCCGCTCATACACGCTGCTGAATGTACAAACCCTGCTCCTGTATTTGGGAGGGGACTTGTCTTTTTAACTGTATCTATTGGTGAAACACAGTATCCTTCCTCCCCTCTGCAACTCTTGCCCTGTTTATACCTCTGGGCTATCTCAGCTACCAGAACACCGATACTATGTAAATAACATCACATAAATTACAAGTCTACCTAAAGGCACTGGATCCACAAAGGCTTATGCTTTGACAGATCTTTATGCCTCTGGCTAATTAATCACTTGAATTCAGTGGCAGCACTCAGAATGCATAACGCCAAGCTTAAGCGTAAGTCTTTATTAGAGCAGGACCTTGGACGGCCAGGCACGTTATATAAATGTACTAAATAACCTTTTAGCCCACTAAGAAAGAAGTTAAATACCACTGTTTCACTGAGCATGTACTGAGTGCTTTACAATAGAAAGATGACAATAGCATAGGGGTGGAAAAGAGGAAGGCATTGACCTTAAGCGTCTGTGAGAATCTGCAGACAAGTCCATGACCTGCAGCTTCTGAAGAAAACAGTATTGCAAACACAGGGCGAAATAAACTAAACTCTGGCATCAGCAAAACAGAGATTAAATGCTTGAAAAGACAAAAAGCCTGTGCTGGTAGTACAAAGGGAATAAGCCGGACAATGGTCAAACTTCAGCTTGGCCAAATACAGAAAAGCATCACTGCAGTCTGGTACAACCTGTAAGAGACAAGTTTTCCAACCCCCTTTTTTTAATAATTAGAGGGGTTTACGAGTCACATAACAGATGATCTTAGCATTCACATTGTTTGCAGATTGACTGTTAAGTGAAAAGTTCATGAAGTAGTGAACTCCATCTGCAAATTCAAGCTGCTGTGCACCATCATGATAACTAGGTAATATTTTCCAAATTGCTTGAACTGCATGAGCGACTCCAAAGCAAGCTTGTGTTAAAGAGAATCAGCTGGAATCATTTTTCTGCCATAGGCCTTAAATAAGTGCTAGACATTCATATCAATTCACTTGGTGATGCTCATTTAATATCTCATTCCTCCTTCATGAACAGGGCTCCTGGCCCAAACTGCGTGCGTGCTCTCTGCGAGACCAGACTTACCTAACTGCAGACAAAAACCCTTCCTCATCAAAGTCCTCACGGACTAAAATAAACTTGTTACACCATCAGCATAAAGTGATAAGAACTAAGAAGTTAAAGGAGACAGCTCAGAGGAGGAATACTGTTTAAAAAAGGGAGAGAACAAAAGTCATCAAATAGGTGCTCATGGAAAACCAGATTGAATCAGTGAGGCAAAGGACGTCTCCGCAGTTACAGACTGCAGGGCATTTATTTACATGAGAGCAGAAATCACCCAAGGCACCCCCTGACAGCCTTAGGCCAAGATGCTAGCGGTCCATTTCACAACACAACACAGTTATGCTGATGCAATAAACCAAGTAGACGCATACATTTCTGATTTATTAATCTTAAAGGGAATTTACAGTTCTAAAGATCTTTCTCTCCCTCAGATGCATACCCCTCACTCTCTCCTTCACACTGGCTGATTTCTTTCTCTGCACAGAATAGGTAGGAAAACAGTGTTTCTGGATACGATTTTAAGGATTACAGTAGTCTCATTATTGTAACTACTCAAACGTAATCTCAGATATGCTTCAGTCTGATGTCATTAACAATAGCTGTTCAAACAGCACATGCTAGTATAATAACGTAATCCATGACAACAAGAAGAAAATAAATTTCCACCAGGAACAGTGAGAACTGAACACTCTGGATGGGTTGCTGAAGCTACAGCCAGCTCAGAGCTTCACCTAAGGGAATGTAGATAGAAATAAAATTGAGATATATTCATGTGTCATGCTTAGCTGATGAAGTAAGCCTTCCTTTGTAACATGATGAAAAGGTCACCATCACATCTGAGTTATGTACTCTGTGATTTCACATGGCAAACACGGGCAATTTTCACTGGAATATATACTACCCACCTTCTACAATGTTCCCCATAATGGGAACAGTCTTAGTAGCCGTTGAAAAGAAGCAGCCTGTTTATAACTCGCTAGGACCGTACCAGGTGTAGACCGCTGCTTTCCACTTCTAGCCACAGAACGCGACCCTGCTGAGCACCACTGCATGAGTCGTTGGTCAGGCCTTTTGCAGCCGGAAGAGAGATTATCAGAGACTGAGCATTTGGTGAGGATTCACTGAAAGCATAAGGATGATAAATAAATATTACTTAATGGCTGTCTCATTCCTTGGCACTCTTTCATTCAAGCCTAGAGCTGGTCAAAGAAATATGTTAGCCCAATTGGATTGGCGGGTGGGAGTGGGAGGGAAGATGGAGGCCAGAACTGAACGAAGGAAAAATACAGCAGAATATCTTCTTTCCTTTTCAATTTTCACATAGCAAAAGAACAACAACAAAACCCAACCCCAGATAAACATTTTAGGTCAGCCTTCAAGGTTTTTCTCAGGCAAAAGAAAAATCAATGTTTCAGTTGTGTTACTCTCTTGTTACCCTTTCTTTTAAATGTAGATCAATTTTAAATGAAAACAGTGCTCTCTTGAAATGAAAAGGAGAAACTTTTTATCCAGAAAATGTCAAGCTAAATAGGCTGATATCTTTCATTATTAAAATATCTAAATGAATGCTTCTGCTTTTCAGTATTTTCCCCTATTTTTTCAACAAAAAGTATTAATCCAAGTTCAGAAACAATTAGTGCCACTGATACATGCACTACTCTCTCCAGGTTGAAAGGGGTACACACCAGAGCCCGAGGGCTCAAGAGCCCCATAGCTGAGGCCACCCCTGGCTCATGGGGGGCTGCCCATGAGCACATGTGCAGTCTGTGCACAGCAAGCCACTGTGACCCTCAGGCTTGCTGTGGAAAAAGGCAATGAGAAGGGGAAACACAACACGGCTGCTTTTGAGCTATTTATTTCTCTTTGCAAAGCTATCAGCAAGTGGAAGGAACATAAAAATCCCTACCTTAACTCTGACTCCAGAGTTGCTAAAA
Source organism: Aptenodytes patagonicus (assembly GCF_965638725.1). Lineage (NCBI taxonomy): Eukaryota > Metazoa > Chordata > Aves > Sphenisciformes > Spheniscidae > Aptenodytes > Aptenodytes patagonicus. The sequence continues at coordinate 42,964,455 of NC_134950.1, forward strand.
CAACTTTGCTTTGGCTAATAAACTGTTGTTAGGGCCAGAATTAACAGCAGATCAGGCCCATCAATTTTTTTTCACTGTCCCTCTCCCACCCATGCCTAACCCTTCATTTCAGCTTCTGCAACAGCCACAGTAACATTTTCTCTCAGCGTGAGACCAATAGTGCCCCTTCTCCTCTCATGCTGGGGAGCACATACCAGCTTGTGCAGATCAAATCACCTGCACTAGATCAGATCACACAGACCTTTTTAGACAATGGAATTGCCACCCACCTCCCATCTCCTACAGGATAAGGAGGTTTTCAGTCTGTCCTACGGAGGCAACAAAGCAAAATACCCCGTGAGAAGGGGGAGAAGGCTTGCCAGAACAGACCTCTGCTACCCTGTGGTCTACCTGGACTTCAGCAAGACCTTTGACACCGTCTCCCACAGCATTCTCCTAGAGAAGCTGGCGGCTCACGGCTTAGACAGGTGGACTCTGCGCTGGGTCAAAAACTGGCTGGACGGCCGGGCCCAGAGAGTTGTGGTGAATGGAGTTACATCCAGTTGGCGGCCGGTCACGAGCGGTGTTCCCCAGGGCTCAGTTTTGGGGCCAGTCTTGTTCAATATCTTTATCGATGATCTGGATGAGGGGATTGAGTGCACCCTCAGTAAGTTTGCAGACGACACCAAGTTGGGCGGGAGCGTTGATCTGCTGGAGGGTAGGAAGGCTCTGCAGAGGGACCTGGACAGGCTGGATCGATGGGCCCAGGCCAACTGTATGAGGTTCAACAAGGCCAAGTGCCGGGTCCTGCACTTCGGCCACAACAACCCCATGCAGCGCTACAGGCTTGGGGAAGAGTGGCTGGAAAGCTGCCTGTCGGAAAAGGACCTGGGGGTGCTGGTTGACAGCCGGCTGAACATGAGCCGGCAGTGTGCCCAGGCGGCCAAGAAGGCCAATGGCATCCTGGCCTGTATCAGAAATAGTGTGGCCAGCGGGAGTAGGGAAGGGATCGTGCCCCTGTACTCGGCCCTGGTGAGGCCGCACCTCGACTACTGTGTTCAGTTTTGGGCCCCTCACTACAAGAAGGACCTCGAGGTGCTGGAGCGTGTCCAGAGAAGGGCAACGAGGCTGGTGAGGGGTCTGGAGAACAAGTCTTATGAGGAGCGGCTGAGGGAACTGGGGTTGTTTAGCCTGCAGAAAAGGAGGCTCAGGGGAGACCTCATCGCTCTCTACAACTCCCTGAAAGGAGGTTGTAGCGAGGTGGGTGTCGGTCTCTTCTCCCAAGTAACTAGCAATAGGACAAGAGGAAATGGCCTCAAGTTGTGCCAGGGGATGTTTAGATTGGATGTGAGGAAAAATGTCTTTACTGAAAGAGTGGTGAAACATTGGAAGAGGCTGCCGAGGGAAGTGGTGGAGTCCCCATCCCTGGAGGTATTTAAAAGACGTGTAGATGAGGTGCTTAGGGACATGGTTTAGTGGGCATGGTGGTGTTGGGTTGACGGTTGGACTCGATGATCTTAGAGGTCTTTTCCAACCTCAATGATTCTATGATTCTATGATTCTATGATTCTACCCCTGCAGGGAGCCTGAGGGACTGCACTTGCCTGATGTTTGTTAACTCACATAGGTGCTAAACTCCTGAAGCTCCATTCCCACTCTCCTTGCTACCTACGAGCAGTGTCTCAAACCCTTCTCTTTTTATTAACTTCAGTAGGAATGGCTCCATTTTGCAGCAGTAAGGGATGGATACTCTGGATTTCCATGTTGTCTCATGGACCGTGCACACCACTTGTGAATCTGTGCAACTCTCTTTCTTCACTTCAGAAAAAAGAAGATTCAAATCATGGACTTGCACACTAACTGAGGACTGCAGCTGCCTTTAATTCTGACATTCAGTTAACACTGACAAATTAGCCGAGTTCTTGCAACTTACATGAGGTTTCATCAGAATATAGTCCAATATTCAATTAGGAACCTTTTTGGGGGGAAGGCACCATGCAGATCTTTGAACACTGTGATCAATATATTAAAGAACAGAGAACCTTTGAAGTCAAGCTGTTCTAATTAACCTACTTTATTTTGCATTTTGCTTGTCTCAGAAAAATATTCTTTCACTTCCAGTCTGGTCCCAGTATTGATAACTGATCCTGCCCTAGCATGGAGGGACTGGATAAGCTGCTCTCCTGAGATGGCTCTCAACCCTCCATTTCTGAGATACTCTAATGAATGAGCTAACGTCTGAGTAGCAACCTGCAAACAAAACTGGAACATATCTGCCTCTTTTGCAAATGCATCCTGATTATCCTAGGCTTATAGGCGTAAGCAGTCCTTAGACTTGTCTGCTTTCCTTAAAGCACTTACTGATGTTGTACCAGCCAAGTCTTGGTCTATTGCAACTTGCCAGACTGGGAATCCATTACAACACAACCACTAAATATATGCTAGAAAGAGTAGCAGATGTGCCCAGTGGCTTGGGAAAAGTAGATGTTATGTTTAATTATGTGACATAGCTAAAAAGGAAGCAGAAACAAAATCATGTATGCAATTAATGAAGGGCAGGAAACTTTAATTAGATGTAAATATGTAATATTAAGCAACTATTTTGCTCAGATGAGACAATTTGCTGAATTCAAATCACTGCTAAACCTGAACAGTCTGCCTGGATCCTACACTTCATAATACTTAGATTCAGAGTTTAGATCATCAGGGTCAGATTGTCTGAAGTCAGATTCAAATATCTCCAGACTGGAGTACAAATAAATGGTTTAAACTTGCAGCCATCTGTGGTGAGGGTTATCATCTTTTGACTCTGAAGAGACAGCAATTACCAGAAGCCCTTGGCAATTATGAAATGCAGGATGATGTTAGTTTACCATTGCAGGCTTCAGATAACATTAAAAACACCTACATGGCACTACAGTAATGGAAACCCCAAAGTGTGTCCTATGCTGTACTTGCAGCCCTCAAACTCTTCCTGTGCAGCCTCCAAAAAGATGCCAATGTACGACAGAAGGAAGGAAGGGAGCACACACAGCCCCAGCACCAGCGCTCTCCCAAAGCTCACATCCCCCCTCCTCTTCCCCTTCTGTGTAGGGGCTGGGCACACCAGCAACGCTGGCGTTAGGAGTCTGAGGACATTGAAACTGTGGCCTGTCCACAAATATATGGGCTGTCACTGGCTTCTGTGTATGAGGCCTAAGGGATGCTTCTCCAGGGCGTTAATTAGCTCAGACAGTACGCTGAAGAGTGTGGAGTAAGCGAAACTGGTACATCAGCATTTCTGCACCACCATCACCATGGATGGTGGGTGGTTTGTCCTGGTTGAAACACTGCAGGGGCATATTGTGCTTAGTGTGGACCCTAGCATACAAATGAAATGATACTCCCCATCCAACTCCCTCGCTATTTTCCCTTGAGACCTGTGCAACTGGATATTGAGCAAAGGGGTAAAAATGGCTGTTGGATACTGCTTTGGTCACTAAGCACAACCAGTTTTGCCCTTGTGCTTGGTAAGACTAGGTGCTTTGAGAGAAAACCAGCGTGTGATTATGTCGTTACTTGAAGGACTGCAGTCCAGTCTCTCAAATGCAAAGTGCAAAGCTTTGATTGTACAGGCAAACTTACCTCTGACATTACATACCATCGAGTGCTTTACCTTGCAGCCCTACCACTCATTCAATGGAGGTTTTGATGGAATCTTATTAAACATGAAAAAGTATTGGCATCTGAGGACAGATAGCTCAACAAATGTTAATGAAAATAAGTAAATAAGGAGAGATGTTAGTACGAATAATACTCTTCAGCACATAGCCTTTCTCCTGTCTAGGGTTTTGGAGGTCATTACATAGTTATGTTTGCAGCCATGTATTTAATTGCAAGATTTTGCTAGTAATTGACAACAAGATTCTCTTCCACAATAAAAATTTCACCTGATGGATCTGTAAGATTTATGGAGACTGTAAAGCTTAAAACAGAACAGAAGTTCTCATGCAAAATTCCCAGGACAACAGAGCAAGCTATGGCTATAGTGAAATTTTAACTAGCTCTTGCTATATTTTTAAGAGATACACAGAAGTGAATACTGTATATTCTATGATAATAATTTACTTTTAGAGATATCTAACACTAACCAATTGGCCAGGAGCTCTGCAATGTACCAGTAATGAATTATCTTTAAGCAGCACTTTGAATCTAAATGGTGCCAATGTGCTTTATAGGTTAAACACTTGACTGTTGTAACTCCATTGCAGTCTGAGTGATTTCAGAGGATCTACACTTGTACACATGAGTGAAGGATGCAATGATATTTTTTTTTCATGCACATTGACATTCAGCCATGGATGAACAGCTGCCTACTAGCTAACAACACTGCTTCATGTGACTTCAGATAATACTTGTCTGATTGAAACCTGGAGGGAAATGAGATAGACCAGAATTATGAGCTGAGAGGTTTGAGCCTGTATGAAGCTGCCTGAGACCAACTAGTAGCACTATTATTGATTCACATACTGGAGCCCATAAGACAATTATTTACTTCTTGATTTTTTCCCTATAAATCCGACCAAGAACAGACATTTTTTGTGTACAGACTTGTTGGTGGTGTCCTTTTGACCCCTAATCATTACCAGTTCCATCACCAAACACTTCATGGTGGCAGTGAGATTCCCCCCATGTAGTTTGTTTGCATATCACAGTCCTGATATTCCTCCCACATGTGGCAGAAATCTCACAAGAGTTCAGGTTAAAAAAAAAAAAAAGCAAAACCACAAATAAAAGTGATTCAGAACCTTGTAATTAATCTTCAAGCATTTTACCTAGGATGGGGCAGGTAGCTTGAGTCAATTATTAATTATTCATATCTGTTTCTGTGGTAGGTGGGCCTGCCAGAGCTCTCCAACGCTTGGATCCAGAAAGAAACTTTCCCATGTTCCTGGGTGTTTGACTCTGGTATCCCGGTTGCGTTTATGCCCTCTCTCCTTTCTCTGACAGAAAGTTGTTGCATTTAAAAAAGGAAGACTCCATCTGCTGTACGGGAAACCGAATTGCAGCTAATGTCAATGTATTTCTCTTGTCCGTGCTCAGGGAGGGGATTGCCATTCAGAAAGTACTGTCACAGACCTGTAAAGATCCAGACAGGCTGTTTGTTTCTCTCCGACTCCTTTCCACTAAAATGTAGTAACAGCAGAAGAAAAGCAGTTGGTCCTGCCATGAGTTCCATGAAGGTGGAGTTGTTTCCATGCAAGTAACCCATTGGGACCCATATCGCCCCAGGGGTGCATGGCCAGGCAGGTCTGTGGAGTGAATCCCATTGACTTCAGGAAGCTCTGGATCCGGACCGAAGGCTCTGCACAACCTTCCCCATGACCCCGGTTTTCCACCGTGTTCGGCATGGCCCCAGTGCTCCCACAGACCTGCTGGTGGTCTCACAGCCTGCAGCAGGCTCTTACAAAGCCCCAAGCAGAGGCTGGGCCATCCCCCTGCAGGAAGGCATGGGACTCCCGAACAGTGGCCGGAGGAGACAAGCAGACCACTGCAGGAAAACATAAGGCTATTTAAGGGATGGCATGGCAAAAGATTAGAGATTTTCACTTCGAACAGCCAGTTCCTCAGTGGAATACAGATCCTACCCCGTGATAGCATGCATACTTTGGTGATTCACTTATAGCAACTGCTCATTAATTTGTCTAAATATTTTCTATTTTATGCACTCCCAGCCTCTTTGACTCCTCTCACTTGTATACACCCGCCCAGACCCCTTCCCGCAGAGGCAGACATGACGCTGCTGTGGGCTGGGGAGGCCGGTGGCAAGGAACAAGGTGGCCATGACCATGCGGCAGAGCAGGACAGCCTCACCCCTGCCCCAGGCAGGCAGCGGTGTCTGGCATAAGGGGCTAAGGAACTGGAAGGAGGAGACACACTGGAATTACCTGGGATGTCAGAGGCGTGCTGGGGCATCAGGAAAAAAAAGCCTAATGTTGCAGGGGTAATATCCCCTCAACAAATCTGTTAAAAAAAAGAAAAAACACTAAAATGTTAGTAGTTATAATATAGAAATACAGAAAGACCCCACAGGAGTAATTCCAGCTGAAACTAAAGAAACCAGTAACTCTAGCTGAGATCAACTGGGAAAAAGACCTTAGCAAAAAAAAAAAAAAGCAAACATACGATGAAGAGGGAATCTGAAGCTCACAGCTTATTCTTTTGCTCTGGGGTTTCAGCAACCTACTTAATGCGTCTGACATTTGGAACATGCAAAACTTAAGAGATTTCAGATAAAACAGCAAAATACAATCAGTGAACTTTATCCGTTTGTCAAAATGTCAAAGTTGCTTTTTAATGAATTCCCAACGCTGCAGCGTTTGTCTGGGCCTCCCAGTGCCTTAATATCTACTCCTGATGTTTTTCTTCTGGTGCATACCAGGGAAGGGATAAGGAAAACTGTACTTGTGTCGCTGGGCTCACAGGATTTTGAATGTTGTGATCCCAAGTTAAAACGCATTAATTGTCACTGCATGAGTTATCTCACTGAGTTCATAAAGGCTGTTCTTATATCTCACATATGTCTGAACGCTCTGATTTAATGTCAGAGCACGCAGCCCTTAATCTGATGGAACTCATGATAGGGGTCACAATAAGAGCTCACTCTCAGAGCCATCCCAGCAACCCGGTGGGTCACTGTGCACTCACTACTTTCAAAAGTCAAATACCCAGCTACAAGACCATGAGATACGCTCATAAAGCACTTTTTATTTTTCTGGGGCAGTAGCTTGCTCAAATGCCACTCAAGCTGTATTGCTTTTTGTTGGTCGCTGTTCCAGAATCATTGTCAGGAGACAGCATTTGAGGATTCAGAGTTTTCAAAGATTTATTAAGCAACCTGGAAAAAAGCCAACAGAGCTAACTAATAAAAACATTTAAAGTAGATTCCAGAAAAAAATACTTCCCTGCTACAAGAATAGCATATCCAAACTGTTTTTAGACACAGGATCCACCCTCGCCAATTAGACTGTGCTTGATAATTTGGAGAATAAAATTGTTTTGTGATCCTTTAAGATTAATATCTTATACACAGATGAATGAGCTACACTCTCATGTCTGCTCTTATGTCAAGCCATCAGATAAAATGCTAAAGCAGAAATAAAACAAATACCAGATTTCCTTTTTTGTCTGGCTTTAAGAAAAGTATACTGAGTGCCCCAAATAAATCCTCATTATGTTACTTTTCTTAAAATAAGATTAGTGAGAAAATAGTTTAGCATATGAAAAATTCCTCTTCCACCATAGATTAGTTGGCAGGCCCTGATAGAGAGACTGGAGACATTCCTTTTATCTGATGGAAAAATCTTTCTTCCTGGACTGAGCTACGGCAGCTTTATTCATTAGTATTTTCTTTCTTTTTCTGTTGAAAAATGCCAGTGGGTGGAGGAAGCAGACTACTATCTTTGGTGGGACATTATTAACCTAGACTTCGGGAAGCTGCAGTTTTTTGCTTCCCACAGGCTGGGAAAATCACTGAAATGCACACTTCCACTGAAATAAATTCCCTGAAGGAGCTGGAGCATCATCTCTCCATGATGCAGTTCATGATCTGGAAAATAAGGGTCAAATAGTTTGTCACTGTCAAGGAGTCATGAAAGAATGAAACTAATTGGCTTACCCAGGTAAAATAATAAAAGATATCCATTAACAAATTATAAAAAGGATTTATGTCTCTGAATTGCGTCTCTTCAGCCAAACAAAAGTGTAGCTTTTAGTAAGTAGAACATTTACCACCTTGTACTGAAAAATATTTCGTCACATGCATAGTGAGAAACAAGGTGACAGAAACCCATGCTTGGAGGTTGAACTTCCCTAGGATGAAAGGAGGTTGGTGCCTTTGTGATCTACAAGCATTGGGAGTCACTGATCACCTTTCTGTTTGGTGTTTGTACAGCCATCAGTGCAATAGCTGTCCTGATCCATGACAGGCACTCACGGGCTTCACAGTGCCACAAACAACACTAGCAATGAACAGGCTCACAAACAGTTTGGACAACCATGTACCTACTACAGATTCAGAGAGATCAGATTAATAGGAATACGTACATAATATATTGCAGGGTTTACACTTCTTTTCAAAATGCAGGGCTAGGGAATGTCAGGCCCTGAGCCTTTAAAGGTATGAGTCAAAATAAGCAAACGCGGAGCAGAGGAAAGCAGCACATTTGTCGAGTGAAGTGGGGTATCATGATGTAACTGGGAAGGCACTTTTGTCAGTTGTGGCACCTTCCTGAACATTGGTGGTGTCATTTAATTAGACATATCACCATTTGTAGGAGAAAACAGTACTTAAAATTAGTGCAAAAAATTATGAACAGAGCAAGAATCTTTTGGAAAGTAATGCTCTCTAAAAGCCGAGCAGCCAGATTTATGCATTGCCCAGCAAGGATGATTCCCAAATCAAGGCATGAAAAGTTATCTCATGTTGTAGCACAACATCACTTCTGACCACTGTGTTGAGAAACTGTGGATAAAGAGTTTTCTTTGACTAGGCAAAACAACGCATGCTTTCAGTTACAGCCTACCTTAGTGGTAGGTGATAGATGTTAGCACAGTCTTCCTTTGGTTTCTGCACTAGCGACAAGCAATATCCCACATTATGTAGTTGTCACTACTAACACCTTCCCACCAAGAGCAAGACTGTGGCAGATTCTTCCAATGGTTATTCCTTGTGCCATCTTCGTACCTTTGTCAATAGCTTTTTGTCAAAACAGCCTGAGAGATCCAAAAACTCAGGACACAGTGTGAGTTGTCAATGCACCCATACCTAGAGCAGTAACTGTGGCATTGCTCTGCCATTGCTGTGCTGACTATTAAGCATCCAGCCTGGGTGACACACATGTGAAATCTCCAGATGTACAACATAGCCCTCTGATGAGCTTCATGATGAGAACTGCCAAATTAACACCCTATTAATGCTTTAGTCTGGCACTTGCACACCAAACTGAAATTGCATAGCTTGTAGGAAAACTAGATCAAGACTAAGGTCTCAAATTTCTTATTTAGGGAAACCATCCAAAAGCTTCCAGAGGATAGGCTGAAATTTTCCTTCTTTTTTTCATATGAGAGGCTGCAAGAGCTGGGACTCCTCAGCTCGGAGAAGGGAAGACTCAGGGGCATCTTATCAATGTGTATAAATACCCGATGGGAGTGAATGAAGATGAGAGAGCCAGACTCTTCTCAGTAGTGACTACTGACAGGACAAGAGGTAATAGACACAAATTAGAACACATGATATTCCAACTGCACAAGAGAAAACAATTTTTTACTGTAAGGGTGGTCAAACAGTGGCACAGGTTGCCTAAAGAAGTTGTCGAGTCTCCATCCTTGGAGATAACAGTTAATACTTTCGGTATTCAAAACTCCATTGGACACGGTCCTGGGCAACCTGCTCTAGGTGACCCTGCTTGAACTGGGGAGCTGAACCAGATGACCTCCAGAAGTCCCTTCCAACATTGACCGTTCTGTGATTCTGTGATTCTCTGATTCTGTTTTATTCATAAAGCATCTTATATCAGCCCTGATGCATACTGGAAAGGTTTCTGGGACAATGGATGATCCCAAACTGCTCCACTAGGAATCATCACAAAACAAAATTTATCTATTCCAGGATACCATATGGCATCTACGAAAACCTCTGAAATATAAGAGAAAAATAATAGTGGTATTGTGGACATGAAATACAAATGGTGGATTATGCAAATTGGTATTTATTGCAGGTGTTGATGGAAACATTTTAGATTTATTCTAGGGGTATGGTAGTTGGCCTTGGAAATCTAACTCTCTTTGGAATGTCACAATTAGCATATCAGGAAATTACTCTGCTTCTCAGGCCCAGAAAGAGTTGTGGTTGCCCATTAGAAATCAGATGACTTTCTGCAAGTGGATGTAATAGAGTACTGAATGATCAGTGACGTGACTTGGCTGCAGGTATTCTGATGGATCACGCTTCGCATGCAATTAATGCTAAAAGCTAAAAATTGAGACCGAGAGAAAGAAAACATGCATTTTCTTGACACCCTATTTCATCCTGCATTGCTGAAAATAACTCCATGTTTTCAGTCAAAATTAATGAAGAAGGCTGAATATTCAACACAGTTGAGGTAACTAAGTAACATATCTAAGGATTTTGGGCTCTGTTCCTGTGAACACTTCAACTGGTAACTAGTTTTCTTCTACAGCCAATAAATGTAGTTCATTTGAAAATTTATGTCCTACCAAGCCTGATTCTAGAGTAAGGCTAAGTCAGCATCTTCTTCATGTCCTTTCCATCACACCTCAAATCTACAGATATCCCTTTTTTCTTGTTAAAAAAACAACACCGGTCACATTCTTGGCTGACTTCAGTAATACAATGTAGAGTTACAACCACCAATTCTCTGACCCAGAAGTGCAGCTCCAGAACAGAACATACATATTTTATGAGGGGAAAAAAAAAAAATCCTACAGAAAGTACTTCTTCACTTTTACTGATTCATTTATGTTATCTACATAAAAGATTTGCAAATGGTAGGTGAAATACAGCATCTGGCTGGGAGCTAAACAGTATTTTTAATAGATCTCAGAAACATGTCTCTTACAAAGCAAGACATTCAGCTCTCTTATCTTACACTGAACAATTAGCCTCAGTAGTGATGAACTGCTTCCAAATGAATAAGCTTTTGATAGGAAACTGTCAAATTTCAGTGGAAATCTGATCATGGGAAAATTGTTGATGGAAAAAAATGGCTCAACACTTGATGCATCCCTTAAAAAACAAGGATTCCTTAGTATTATCTCATTTAATAAAGGTGTTGCAAACAATAAAAGCCCCAAATGTTACTCGTCCTAAGCAATTTTGATTACCTGTGGTTTTCATCTGATTAAAATGTATTAAAATTGGCATACAGGTATTCAAATTTATCTAGAGTTAGAACTGTATTCCAGTTTATGTTCTTTGTATTTCAATCTGGTTTTGTACTTCAAATTTGTATTTCAACTTATGCTAGACAGTAAATGACATGCCTAGGAAAAACTGAAAACTAATATTTTTTTAGTTTTCTTTTGCATGAAACATTGGTCTTTTAAATTTTTTTCCCCATTATGGAATCTATTTCTTCTCCCATCTTAATCATAGCTAGTAATGATGGGCCATTTTCTATGCAGTCAACCAGCAGAGGTTTCATAATTTTGCAACACACAGCAGCTACCATTGCTCTTAATAGGTAAGACTTAGGGCTAAGCGCTTTTGCAGCTCTGGTCATTTCCTATAGTTGCCTAATTGGCAAAAGAAGTCTTTGGAATGGCACACACTTCTCAGACTGAGTGGAAAAGGAATTATTGATGAAATGTTAGGAGTATTGATGGGACGCATGAAGGCAATTGAAAAGGAAACGCCTTCTAATTAAATATGTGGTTTAGGATTTGAAAATGTATGTTGTCCTAGATAGGCCATTGATCTGAGAAGATTGTTCCCACAGAGTACCATGTACTGCAGGAGATGCTTTTGGGACAGGAAAGAAATCATTTATCCATTAAGAATTTCAAATTGCCAAGCTATAAGGAATCCCTTCCCCATTCTCCTCCTGCCTTCTTTGGTGCCCACCTCCCCCCACATAAAAACTTCCCATATTAAAGAACAAGCTTAATAGGTCAAAGTCCCCTGAACATTTCCAAAAACCATAGGAAAAAAATCCCAAATATATTTCACACTTAATCTGAAAGGGATGAGGTTACCCTTGTTGCATGACCTCCTTCCCTTCTCACCTACAGAAGACAGCCCATTGCACTATAAGAAACCCTGAGGCTCTTGGCCCAGGCTGCCAGGCTCTGGGCTTGGCAGCTGCCTTTTAGACAGGCTGGAGAGGAGCACATCAGACGGGAAGGAAAACAGAGAAAATTTCCCTGGGAAAATTGCCTTGTTTCTGCTGAACTGATCCACAAACTGACACGATTCTACAGGATGTTTTGATTTCTTCCATATCGGCTTTTCCTGACAGAAAAAAAAGAAATAAGAAACAAGAAAACTTTCCTCTGAAAATTTCCATGTGACTGTATTCCAGATCTTATGCAGCAGCATGTTTCTTGTCAAATCCTAAGAGTTAAATGGAAGAGATCTAAACAGCCTGGCGATCAATAGTTTATGTTTGGCTGATGTGAAAATAGGTTCTGGAGATCTCTTGACAGTTTTGCTCAAAGCATACAGTGAATTGCTATAAATATCCTGACATAAGGCAATGTTGTTCCAGTGTGGGAACTCAAAGTAAACCCTCTGTCCTTAGAAAGCTCGCTCTTTAACCACAAGTACCAGGGGCAACTGCCACATCACCAGCCTCTCTGTATGTTTTCTTTCTGTAGGAGGGCAAGCACTTGCCTGCAAGCACAGGTTACCTATACATGCCATTTATCTGGAGCTGAGCAGATGAAAAAAGGCTATATCCAGGATCTGCCATGTTCACTAAATAATTCAACAAACTAGTTTTTCTTTAGGCTGCTGCCCAAAGGTGCATGTATTTTGGGTTTGAGCACAGCACTGTTTGTTTCGGTTCATTAAGTTCCTACTGCTCAGCTAACCTTGCCAAGAATTTTGGGGTTTTTTTTTGTTGTGTTTGGGTTTTTTTTTAACATAAGCAGCATGATAAATTATTTTTTTCCCCAACTAATATAAAGTCTCAAATGTTTAAATATGGGCCTGCTCTATCAAGACTGCTTTGAGGAAATAAGCTGTTATTTGATTTCCTGGTGGGATTAGTTCTTGTCAAATACATTTTTAATGCACTTCTGGTATCTAATGAATTATGTAGCATGCCCCTTTCTCTTCTGTCAAATGAGGTTTGGAAGAAATCAGGTCAAGTCCAATGGCAAAGAATGACACAGTATTCTGACATAACCCTAGTCTGAGGAAAAGAACCATTCTGATGGAAACTAATTCCTGATGAAACAAAGGAAAAATATTACAAACAAGCCAGGTCTCCCTATTTTTGTGGCCACCACCAACAAAAAAAGTTCTTCCAATAAGGCAGAGGCCAAGTACAATTTTTACAGGCCTTAAAGGAAGCTTGTGAAAGCCAGGTTTGAAACAATCAAAAGAAGGTTATTCGTCCCTCAGTGCGTAGCAGGCCTGTGGCACTCCTAGACAGGGGATGCTGAGGAGGTGAGAAGCTTATGTGGGTATAAGTAGAGCCCGGACACAAACCTTGAAGAGAGATCCATTGTTAGTTACTAAATAGAAAAATCACGGAATGCTCAGGAAATACCCCACGCTCAAAATGCTCAGATGCTGGAAGAGTAGTAGGAGAAAAGTCACATGAGCTTGTCCTGTTCCTCCTCCTCCCTGGACACCCATTGTCATCACTGTGGGACGCAAAAAGTAACTTAGATGGCTCCCTGGTCTAAACCGTCATGGTTATTCTTGTGTTCTCATCATTATTAAATGGTAAAATCCTAGAATAAAAGAAAAATTGCCAAAGTTACTTTTGTTGTTTGGTCATATGTCCAAACCCAAACCCAACCCCAACTCTTCTTTTTAAGAAAGGATTGAGTAATATGTCTGCGGAATAGCACTGTTAATGCAAGGGGGTATACGTTGTTCAACATGAGATGTGGGGATGACTTCTAACATCTTCCTCCCCTTAGGTTTGATTCTGTGGTGCTGACACACTGATTCACTCCAGGATGAGTGACAGATGCTCTGGCTAGAACTGAGATTAAATATGTGTATTCAGGAAAGCCATTCTACTTATGTCAACTTTTCTGAGGCTTATCAGTTCTTTTTTTTTCTTTTACAGTACTATAACATTTTGGCTATTGCCATTAAAAACTGAGCAGGTACATAATTTCTAATTAAACTTTGACCACCACCACATTTGTTCCATTTTAAAAAAATGCCCATTTGTAATTTTCCTGACAAGAATCAAATTAACAGTTTTGAATTGCCTTGAGCTAATACCATTCTCAAGGAGTCCTGTATACCTACGTGCTCTATTTTGATTGGGATAACTGGCCTTTCCAGATCAGACTTGGAAGATTATTTGTCATGTGGGTTTTATACTTAATTAAATATCACATACACTGCTTTTTGACTGAAGCAATTTGAGCTCAAATATTCCCTAGGGGATTCTGGAGAAGAAAATTGTTCTTCTACTCCCCACTTCCAATATATTGATTTTTTCCAAATTTTCAGTTCCTAAGATAACCAAAGCTGTCACACACACTGTAAAGGAAGAAAAAAGGACGAGTTCTTTCAAACACAGGACTTTTTTTTTTCAACCAACACTACTGCTTTTCAGTTTTATTTTTATTTTTCCTGAAGAGCTGTCATTAATCGCTGGCTAATGAGAAAGGCTTTAGTTAATCAAAACTTACCTTGACACAATGTCTGAAATTTACCTGTGAATATATTATCTCCTACAGTTACTTTGCTCTTCTTCCAGTCCAGTCATGCTCATCCATTCAAATCTCCTCTGTGTGACTCAGAACTGGAACATGAACTTGGCTTACCCACCTCTCAGGAAGGTGGCCTCGTCAGCAGTTTAGACCATCTGGAAACAGGTTTCTCTTAATTTCTCTTTTGGAGCTCTTCCCTTGGATACACTCAGTGAAATATTAATTGTCCCCAGAGAAAAAAATGGGGAGAGGGTGACTTCTACTGGGTGAAAGTGGGAAAGTCATGTTCCAGTCCCTGCTCTGATGAGTGTATAATTACATATGCAAAACGGAGCAGGTTTTTTACAGGGAAAAGAGACCATTCTGGGGCACATCTAGATGCAACAATTCAGCTTTTCACCAGTTTCTCTCTCACTGGAAAAGTTTTCTCTAACAAAAGAACTGGAAGGTACAGACGCAGCATTAATAGTGTGCCTCCCTGGGCTTTCTCTGCAGGACTAAGCATATTCTGAGATTGTTTATCATTAGACAAGCCTTGTACACAAGATGTGAGGTCAGAGGTGTGGGCTAAGCCACAAGCTATCAAAACTGGAATAGTTTACTACATGTACAGAATTTGTGAGCAGCCCATTCAAGGTCCCAGGCACATACGGCTTTATCACCCCGTGTGAGTAGCAGCCCTTCACCACCACCAAGTAAAGGACACTCACTGCCAGCGCGCTGTGCCTGTGGAAATTGGACAGGGAACTTCATGTGTGACAGATGAGACGAGGTTTCCTCACCAGCACTACAAGCAAAGCCATGGATTTCTTTATCAGATCTGACCTTGGTCTCTCAAAAGAGGGAATGAGAATTGCAAGACATCTGGACAACAGATGTGAAATGCAACCCACCATTGTCTACCGCATTTGTATTGTTATAAACTGAGCAAAGCTCAGGGGCATAAATCATCATAGTAAATGACTACAGAAAGTGAAGGACAACCAGGACTCAGGCAATCCACCTCCAGACGGGCAAGGAGAGGTACAGTATCAGAGCAATCAGACAAGTAAGAGGAGGTAGGAGTGAATCTGAAAATTAACATACAAGAAGGAAAAAATTGTTATTGTAATAAGCAGTAAATGGGGATTAGTACTATCTATTTCAGTACCTTTGGACAAACCTTGCAAAAGTGGTAGTTATTCACACTGTTTGTACTTTTGTGTGTTTCTTGGCTTCTTGCTTCCCCTGGTGGCATAGGTACAAAACTCTTGCGACACGAGCTTTCTTCAGGGATGCTCGGAAATTCATGCAGTGACATGGGTGGGAGGAAGAACTGCTGCCTGTCACATGGTGGCTGGGAGTGAGGAGAGATTCACCAGTGCAGCATGGGCAATTGTAGCAATTCAGCAAGCTAAACCGAACACAGAGTAAAATTTAGGACCTGAAATAGGAGGGCATTTCTAACCTCACTGGATTGGAAATCCTGGCCTTTTGTTTCTTTTATTTAGGCGCACAAGCCACAGTAAGAAAACAATACCCCATTTTTCTAGCTGCTATCTAACCATGCATAGAGGGCTCTGCTTCAAAGAGATAACAATGGAAACAGGAGATAAATGATGGATAACAGAAAACGCACCAATGAACTCCGGTTGACTCAACTTTTCCACATAGCACTTTTTCACTGATTTGGAATACTTTTATTTTTAAGTTATCAGATTGGCTTGGCCTCCCAAGAACTGAAACAGAACTTAAAAACAAGTTAAAATGCTTGTTTGACATTTTGAATTTTTTTAACGTTTTTCATTCTGAAATATTTTGTTTAAAATTTTTTTTCTTAGAATTGCGTAGACATCAAAATAATTTCAGGAAACACAAGCCCCTATTATCCCTGTCCTCCTAAAATTACCTGAAAAGCCTTTTTCAGACAGAAACTGAATTTTGTTTTGGCTTTGGTGAGAACACTTTAAAAGCTTTGGTTTCAGTTAACTTCACTTTTTTTTTTTTTAATTTAAGTTAAGCTATGGAACTGAAAACTCAACTGCTTACAGAGCTACAAACTAAGATAACTGTGCTTTGGTAGCCCACAAATCAGCAGTAGCAGCCCATCAGTGTTGATTGCTTTGCAGGCATCACAGAAGA
Source organism: Aptenodytes patagonicus (assembly GCF_965638725.1). NCBI lineage: Eukaryota > Metazoa > Chordata > Aves > Sphenisciformes > Spheniscidae > Aptenodytes > Aptenodytes patagonicus. The sequence continues at coordinate 42,980,958 of NC_134950.1, forward strand.
AATTAGCTTTCAGGAGAGCTTAGAAAGAGAGCAATGCAGTGACTACCGGGATTTTGGCATGGGAAAGCATGAGAGAACTGGATGGGGGGGGGGGTTGATGGAGGTCAGGATCATCAGGAAAGCAGAGCAAAGGCTGATTATTTTTACTCTAGAGAAAGGGATTGCATCAAGCTGAACTGCCACGGGCTTGCCAAGGCACCTGATGGGCAGGCACACACAGTGGCCTTTTTTGTTCCAGCTCACTCGTGCACGAATGAAATCTGCCAGAAAGAGCAGCAGGCCATGGGCGCTTCTCCTCTCCTCTCCTCCTCTCCTCACCTCACCTTGCCTCCACCAAGAAGATGCAGGGGCCGCATTGCGCCCCTGGTAGCCCAGGAGTCACAGCTCAGCTGCCCACCAGTAAAAATAAATCAGCACCTACAATGATAGAGTCAGAAAGCACTGAGATAGGGAAGTGCATAGGTATTTTATCTTAGCATATGCTGCTAGCATTTGTCAAGAGTTTCTGGACACCATTGAATCTGGCTTTTTCAATTCCTCCCTGCCGTCAATCCCTTGGTATATTTTGTGTCT